>NW_025814856.1:103783750-104488125 GCF_022079265.1 Lynx rufus
GCCATCAGCCCAGAGCCTGACACGGGGCTCGAACTCACGGACCGCGAGATCGTGACCTGGCTGAAGTCGGACGCTTAACCGACCGCGCCACCCAGGCGCCCCGTCCCTCAACCCTTTTCAAAACATTGTAAGTAGTCTCTTAATTACACTCTTCAATCACCCACTGGGAGTGTGCTACTACTGGGTCCCTGACTGATAGGTGTAAATTTTAGAGTTCACCAGAAAACACATGTTTTTGTTTGGTTCCTTGATTGTTACAATTAAGCCTTCACTTTTAGAACAATTTGAAAAGGAGTGGTTAAAGGAGTGATTCAGAAAAAGTGACAAGGGTAGTATCTTTAGAATCAACTTTTGCAAGTCTAAAGTGGCTATTCAGAGTAGAAGGGCTCTCATTTGTGAATCAAAGATCTGGCTTTTTTGGCTACCAACCAGAATACCTAATGGTCAAACCTCATATTGCCCTGAGTTCATCTGCATTTGCCTTGATAAAGTCACCTCTTAACTGTCCAAAGCATTAGATACTTTTGGTCACTCTTTATAAGTTGACTTAATTATAACATGTAATTGTGACCACTTTTTTTTTCTTCCGAAAACAATGTCCTTTGTTTTTTATAAGATGTAAAATCAGAGGTTCTGCTCTCAAGGTACTTACAATTTTATTCAGTTAAATAACTATATACTTACAGAAAATTTCATACATTAAGTAAAACATTACATAGATATTATATTAAATGGTTGCTGTAGGTATTAAATAGTGTGCATATTCATGTGAGGAAGATGGAATGTATACTGATAGGTTAAAATAGCAAAGAAAGTTGGGGCACCTTGGGTGCGCAGTCGGTGGAACGTTACACTCATGATTTTGGCTCAGGTTATGATTGCAGGGTCGGGGGATAGAGCCCGCTTAAGATTCTCTCTCTTTCCCTCTGACCCTTTCTCCTGTTCATGCATGCTCTCGTTCTCTCTCTCTCTCTCTCTTTAAAAATAAAATTTGAAACAAAATTTAAAAAGAGCAAAGAAACTTTATCTCAAAGTGGGTATTTATCTTAATGAGTTGGTCCTTATTCAGCAGGATGCATAGTTAAATGGTAAGTGGAATGCATACTGTGAGATGAACTCAGTGATACTGTCAAGGTCAAGTTACAAGGTGTAGAAACAGTAAAGCACCCGCCATGTTCTGCATGTTCTATTTGCAGGCAACGAGAGAGAAGGTTTCAAAAGTAATGTAAAAAAACACTGAAATATTTTTAGTAGGAAAATTATTTTTTGAAAGCTGTAATTTAGGAAGATTAGTCCAGGGGACTGAACAGTTGTACACCATGAACAGTTGGAATCATGATTGACCCAAAGCTGCTTTACACATAAAACAAATTCTTCCATTAGTTGAAAGCTTTACACTTTAAACAATGTGTTCTTTATTTTATTAACTGGTTCATATTCACTATAAAAAATTTAAAAGCATGCACACTAACACAAAAGAGCAAAGAAAACATAAATTCTTCCATAGTTTCACCACTTATTTTGATATGCACATCTTTCTAGATTTTTGTCAATACTTACAGAGAGAGATCTAAAACCAAATGGCTAAAATTTCCAGGCATAGAACCTTAAAGTGTGTCTAAAACTAATTATGGCAAGTGGTCGGATGAAAGCACTATTTAAGGGGAAAAACTGCTACTAATATTCAGAGGCAGATGATAATGAAGGATAAGTGTTCACAGATCTTCCCAATTTTAAGAGAAACAAAGAATTGGATTTTTATATCTATATATGTAGGCAACAAATACCATTTAAAAAATGGTGGACAAATACCTTTAAGGGCCCAAAACCAAAAACAACCTATAAACAAAATAGCCTCTCTTTTGTTTGCTATATTTAGCTCAGGAATAGGGTATAGCCAATAAAGCTTGGTTTAAAACCCCAAGCTCTGGAGTTAAATCCATCAAGTTCAAGTCTCAGCTCTGTTATTTATTATGTGAATTTGAACATATTCTGTCAGCTCTTTAATCCTCAGTTCCCTCCTCTGTAATTCAAGGGTAAAATGTTTGCCTCATAGAATCATAAGGTTTAAGTAAGATCAAAAATGTGTTAACACACCACAAAGTATATACTAAGTGGTCAGTCAATATTAGAATCATTTTAGGGGTGCCTGAGTGGCTCAGTTAGTTAAGCATCTGACTTCAGCTCAGGTCATGATCTCACCGCTTGGCTGGTGAGTTCCAGCCCCATGTTGGGCTCTGTGCTGACAGCTCAGACCCTGGAACCTGCTTTGGTTTCTGTGTCTCCCTCTCTTTCTGCCCCTCCCCTACTTGTGCTCTGTCTCCCTGCCTCTCAAAAACAAACATTAAAAAAAAATTTATGTAAGTAGTCCCATGAATACACAATGCTTTCAGTTCTACTTTTTTCTTTGTTTTGTAAGAAGTTTTCTGAGCACCTGTTTGTCAACGAGTACATAGAATTTCATCATATATATGTGGGCAAGTATTTATATTTAGCCAGTCCCTCATTGATAGACTTTTAGGAATGTTTCCAGGGGCACCTGAGTGGCTCACTCATTTCAGTACCCGACTCTTGGTATCAGCTCAGGTCATGATCTCATAGTCATGAGATCCAGCCCCGGGTCAGGCTCTGCACTGAGCACAAGGCTTGCTTGGGATTCTCTCTCTTCCTTCTCTCTCTGCCCCTCGCATGCATGTACTCATGCACTCTCTCTCTCAAAATAAATAAATAAAATTTAAAAAAAAGAGAAATGTTTCCAATTAATGTTTTTAAATTTCATCATGGTTAGTGTTATTTATACTATATTCTATATTATATATATAAGATGCCTTAACTTTCTTCCTAAGAGTAAATGCCTAGAAGTAGAATTGTTTGTGGAATAATATATTTCTAAGGCTGTTGATGTTTTGCCAATTAATCTTGTCCACAAAGTAAAATATTTTACATTTCCTTCAACTGTATATGACTGCTTATTTCTGTACTTATGTTGGGTGCTTCTCAATGTGCTTTGAAGTATTTCCTTCTATGTTACTTGAACCTGTGAACACTAGAGTATGAATAACTTCCTTCATTTGACTGTTAAGGAATTTGGAATGTAGATTAATTTTCTCAGGTTCACAGAGTCAGTTAATAAGAGAACTAGGACAAGAATGTAGGTCTGAAGAAGTCCTTTTATTTGCAATCTTTTGTATAATTCCTTGTTGTTTATAAAGGATGATTACCTTTGAAATTATTAAATAGTTAATAGCTATTTAATAATGCCTCAATTAAATTGCATACTAATGCCTTTTTATTTGCTGAAGATACACTAGCATTTTGACATACCACTAAAGTTTTAAAAAAAAGGTTTCATTTTGGGGAAAGTGACAGCAAGCAGGATTAAGGAGGCCATTCCAAATTGTTTGTATTACATTTAGCTTTAAAGATAAATGTGATGCCCATTTTTAAATTTAGTAGTTAATTAACTATTTTTCAGTGTAAATGGCATGCACTCATTCACTTATTTATTTAACAAATATTTATGGAGACCTAACCAGGACCAAAGTGCTATGGAAAGATAGACAATGAGTCACACACCCGCCTCTCCAGGTATTTACTTTATATGATATTTGGCATTTCTCTATCACTCTAATATATGTCAACAGTTTTGATTAAAATAGTAGTACATTTTAAAAATTCTTCATGCAAATGGACCCATATTACAATAAATGGGACTTTTCTCAAATGAGATGCTAGAAATTGCAGAAACAAAATGAATATAGACAGGGCAAAAGATTATAATGTAATCATCCTACTTGTCACAAATAAGACCAGTGCCTGGAAACTCTGGCTACCTGTTTCCTAGACAAGTGAGGTGCACTATTTGCATAAACATGCAGAAGTACTGAGGTGACTTTTTGAAACTCCAGGTTGTTCTACTCCCATGGCATTCATTCTCAGCTAAGGACACATCATTCTCCCAACAGTGACTATACTAATTCATGCTTTTAGTCTCAGAATTTCCAAGCAAAGCCCTCTGGCCTCCTACTCATGTCTGTTTGTTCATTTGTTTGTTTGCTCTTATCCCTCCACTCTGCTTTTTTATTGAAAGCAGAGAAAGAAAGAACACAAGCATGTTATGTCTCATAATTATCATCCCAGTTAGAGAAGCATATGCAAAATGTTTGCAAGCAGTTCTTGAAGCAATTACTTTTTAATAAATATGAAAACAGTAGTATGAGATGAAATAGAATCGATTTAAATCACTCATTTATATCACTACTATTATCATTAAGATAAATAACATAAGTAGATGGAAAACTTTAATGGAGATAGTGAAACATAAGTTGTTTCTTTAATGGAAATAGCCTTTCTTACTTCATATTCATGGTAATATACATCCAAGTGTGTATAATGGTTTCCTGCCCTATTTTGCTTTCTATTTAAGTACAGGAATTCTTTGTATTATAAGCCCACTCTGTGGATTTAAATTTGAAGCCAACTAATTTAAAGCTCAGTTACATGTTAAGTTAGTCTCAAGGCTTTTATTTTTGTTTGTACCCATAAAGACTGATTCCATGGTCACACTTTTGAAGTTAATTTTTTTTTTTGTAAGGACAGCATATGGGTTATATGTCATCAGGACAGGCAGCCAGTGTTGTAAGAGCAGAAATGCTCTGGCCCTGTTGCAGGGTTACAGTTCATAGACTGGGTCTCTGTGGAAGATATATGAGTGCTCCCGCCATTGTTCAGTGTTCACTCCAGGAGTTTAACAGAAGAAATCAATGAGGCGCAACTGTGTAAAATAGGGGTCAAATATGTACAGCTGTGGCTCCACATATATCAGACAGCACTGTTTGATTTTCCTCTAGACAGTATTCATTATCAAAATGGGCTTCAGAAGCTTTTTATTAAAAACAAATTGATGTTAATTAATTCAGATTGCAGTGGCCATTAGTCAGCTATCTCATTGCTGGAAAATGGATCAAATCAAGACTGTTTCTTGCAATCTCTGATGGTTTACTATCTCTAAATCCAATTTTAAAGTGAGATTCTAATATTTTAAGTCAGAGTAAGCTTTTCTACTCTGGCCTTCTGTTGATTATCAGCTGTCTTGTTCTTCTATTGCTTAAACTTCTTTAGAGGACCTGTATTCTTATATCCCTATTTATGTCCCTATAATATTATATGATTAACATTGTCATATTGATTTACATTTTTATTTAATACTGATCATGTATTTTTGGAATCAAGAAATTGTATTTGTTTTCAATTAAATACTAGGGATTTTGAAATCTAAATGCACTTTTTAAAAGGCATGTTCTTGTGTTTGTTTGGTTGTTGTTGTTGTCATTTCATTTTACAAGAAAATTATTCCCTGAGATTCTAACAAGTTATTTCCTTGGTATTTTAATGATCCACATTCTATAATTCTTTTTTTCTGTATGTCATTCTTTTTTCATGCCTTATCTCTTTCTAACAAACACACACATGCATGAACAAAAAAGAAAGAAAAGCTAGCTTTAAAGAACATTTATTTTTTCCCCTTTCCTATAGTCTGAATAAGAACCAGTTCAAATGCCCTTTTTCTCATTGTCTTGGCCATTTTTCTCCTGGACTAACAAATTAGGTACAGGCAGATATGAAATATGCTTTCCTTTTTTCCTCAACTTTTTTTAGACTAATTTGAAGAATGAAAAGCCAGAAGTGGGAGGCAGAGTCTCTAGAAATAGACTAGAACATTAGACAGAAAGAAAGGATGTATATGATGTGTGTATGTGGCAGGGAGGGGTATAGGGGTTCAGAGAAGGATTTTCAAATGGTATACAACAGAAAAAGGGATTATGGAAAGGTGAAAGCATGGGGATAGAATTTGAAAAAAGGAAGAAATTGGAGGCGATACAAAATTTATAGACAACAATGCACTTAGACCCCAGTAAGAAGAACCTCCATTCTTCAGGTGGCCTCCACTCTTTGGACTGACTTCTTCAAATTCTTCTACTTCCTATTCCACTATCTCTGAAACACAGTGCTGGGGGCAACCCAGTTATTCCAGACTGGGTGGAATACTCCAAACCCAGACTGAAACCTACAAAGTCCTTGGTCTCTATTTTTATCTTATGAACTATTTCTGACCCTCTATACCCACAAAACACTAGGGTCATTCAAATAGCCTGAAGAGATCTAGGATTTGCAACTATATAATCATTCCAGAGGGTTCTCTGGCCAGGTCACAAGGTCCTGACTCCAGGAAGGCAGCTTGGCATGTGAATTGTTCCCTCTGGCTAGGTAAATATTCCTCTAATGGGATCACTTCAGAGTAGGTTGTGACACTGGAGCTGACATGCTTATTTGAGGTGACTATGACTCTTATCAAACAAAGAGTTCAGGACTCTGAACTGCCACCATAGAACCTTGGTCATATGGGTCATGCATTGGAACTGCCCATGTGTTTTAAGAATAATGCCACCTTGGGTCTATAGTATCCAAGTGTGGTAGAGGTGGTCATAGGCACCTTTTACCTGTGCTCTCCCCAACCCCAGACCAAGACTGGCACCTGTCCCTCACCAGGCTTTGCACCAGGTTTTTGTCAGTATTCCAGGGCTGTCCCCTTTATTTCTTCCAATGACTTTCCAGACCATTTTTCCCTAATGCCAGTGGAACCTTTTGGTCAATAACCTCTCTTGCTTCCAATTTATATGGTGACTTTGTGCTCTCCTGGGTCATTCTTTTTTTTTTTTCAACGTTTTTTTTTTTTTATTTTTTTATTTTTGGGACAGAGAGAGACAGAGCATGAACGGGGGAGGGGCAGAGAGAGAGGGAGACACAGAATCGGAAACAGGCTCCAGGCTCCGAGCCATCAGCCCAGAGCCTGACGCAGGGCTCGAACTCACGGACCGCTAGATCGTGACCTGGCTGAAGTCGGATGCTTAACCGACTGCGCCACCCAGGCGCCCCTCCTGGGTCATTCTTAAACTGTGCCAGATAAGGGAAGGACATTCCTTATGTGGATAGGGCCACTCTTCTCACTCTGACACGCAGACTCCTTTCCTATACTCTTAGTTGGTAGTGGTATATGGAAAAAAAAAAACACATTTTAAGAATGACATGATCACAGCATCAAGATTTGATGGTGGGAAGACATGTTATTCTACTTTTATGCAATAAAATTCCATACACTGAATTTAACTTGATCACAAAACAAATGTTTCGCCTACAATTTCCTGCAAGCTCTGGGTAACACTTGTATTTTTGGTCATCTTTGAAACAGCACAGTAACATTCCCTGAGAGAGTCATTGGAAGCCACTTCCATGGTCAGCATGATGGATGGTGCAGGGTTGTAAGTAATGATGTAACCAGCACTAAATAAATGGTATTAGGGAACTGTGGTAGCAAGAAGATCTATATTGTTTCAATACAAACAGGTTCTGAAGAGTATGTCATTGTGAGTAATAACAGTGTTACTACCTTTTATTCATGGTGGGAGATAGGAAATTAGCCAGCTATGACACATTTAAAAGGAAAGGACATGAGGACATGGCTCCTGGATCTGTGCACAGAGAGCCTGCACCTGGACCCTCCAAAGAATCTTCTTTGTGTGCACTGATGGAACAATTAACAAATATGTAATATAGGCCCATGAATTTTTTAAATACATTTTGAATCAAAATGTTTATATAAACAATGCAAGAAATATTTTTCTCAGGATTCTGGATATACTAGGGGGAAGCCCCACTTTACCAATGATCCATTCAGATACTTAGAGGTATGCAGAACACAATCGTACTTTGAAAATGGCAAAAGTACTTGAAACTTACACTACTGATAAAAATCATTGTCTTTCTCAAAAAAAAAAAAAAAAAGAGAGTGCATTCTTTCCCTGGAGAAGGATGCATGGAGAATGGATGTATAAGAGAGACAAGAGATCACCAAAGAAGAGGAAAATCATGGCAGTACATTTGTTTTGCTGTTCTCTCCTATTTTAAATATTCATTCAGATATGGTTATGAAACTAACCGTAATTCTTCAGTTTGAATATTTTGCTTCTTGTAGACTAAGTTCACATGTTTATATTGATGGAATTTAATGTATTCATTCTAACTACAGATGTTATTGAAGGACCATGTAAAGTACCAGGCATACAAATAAAAAAAAAAAATATATGTGAGTTATTCTCTACTTTGAGCTGCTAGAAGAGAAAGTCATGTATACAAATACACAATATGTTTTGAGAACAAACAGAAAAGAGAAACTAATCTGTATGGGGAAACAGGACCAAGCTTTATATGAGGTCTTTTTGAGCAGTCTTATAGGATTACATGGCATTTCCAGGGACATAGGCAGCATAAGTCTAATACAGGCTGATGGATATGTTTGCAAATATTAACATTGACTTTAACTTTCTATTTCCCTTACTCTGCCACTTAGATTCCTAAGATAGGATATATTTATCAGTAACATTTAATTAACCTCTGTAGTTTAACATCTCTAAAGTAGTGTAAATTGGGTATTTTGAAGGATATGTTGCAAATTTCCTGACTGTTGCACAGGGTATTATACACAATGTATATAGCAGCTAGCCTTCTACATGTTGATAAATTATTTATGAGCTCGAATTCCACATTCTATAAAAGTCAAAGGTCCTCTGTAAAGTTGAATTACCCAAAGTTTACCTTTCAGGGTCCCTGACCTCAGCCTCTGCTTCCATATGTGTCTATCACTTATGTTCTATACTTATGAGATTGTAAAACAGCCCCCTTCCCAGTGCCTTTTGCGACATCAACTTCCTTCCTGTTCAGGTGGAATTACCAAAAAAAAAAAAAAAAAAAAAAAAGAAAGGAAGAAAACTTTTTATTGTGAAGTTAGCATAAGTTTTCTTAGTTCTTCACTCAAAACAAAGATGACTTGGGGGTGCCTGGTTGCTCAGTCAGTTGAGCGTCTGACTTTGACTCAGGTCATGATCTTGCAGTTCATGAGTTCAAACCCTGCATTGGGTTCTGTGCTGACAGCTCAGAGCCTGGAGCCTGCTTTGGATTCTCTCTCTCTCTCTCTCTCTCTCTCTCTCTCTCTCTCTCCCCCCCCATCTCTCTGTGCCCCTCCCCCATTCATGTTGTCTCAATCTCAAAAATAAACATTTTTTTAAAGAAAAAGATAACTTGGATTCTGTAAACTGGGAAAGGTTTTGTTGTATTGTTTTGTTTTTATATTTAAATAGGATATATATTATTGAAGTGTGTGTGTGTTTGTGTATGTGAGTAGTGTATTTACTCTATTAAGACTCCCATGGTGAGATCAAAAATCCATGTGCATAAACATTTAAGTGAATTCTTTAATCATATAGAAAAAAATAATTCCTCAATTAGAATATTCTTAGCATATTGTTTCACTATGTACACTATAAATGTAAAGCAGGCACCAATGCTGTCTCTCCACAGGGAGAATTTATGACATGGTACTATTATAAACCCAAAGATTTTATAGTGTTTCATTTTATGGTCTGTTCTGCCTAAAATGACCTAAGGTATAATTTTCCTCCCACTGATAGATGCCATCTACAAAGTGCCACTGCTATTGAAGGGTTGGGCTAAACCAGTAAGGAAATAATTCTCACCTTTATGTCTTTGCTTCTAAGCTCAGGTGGTAATGAAAGGGTGGTACATCAGTAAAAGGTTATTCATTAAGTGCCCTTAAGTGTATTTGTAAGTACAGGGAACTAGAAAGACTCTAAGAACAGTTCTCACAGCAACTTTTGGTTGTTTGAAGCAATTACCAGAGGTGATCTCCATGAATACTCCCAGAACAAGTAAATTGTCTGATGGGGAAAAAAATCAGTGAATTCCTAAGTAGCTTTGATAGCCTATGTGGTCTCTGAACCCGTTAAATACATTATCACACTTGAGGCCAACTGCCTGCTTATCTCCCTCAAATACTTTGCATCTGTACTGGATATGTGGGATTCTCTCAAAACCCTTTTCTAGGTAAAACGTATTTCTTACTAAATGTCTTTTGTAATATATACTAAAGGAGTCTGAGGGAGAATTCCAATGATATTTGAAAAACTGACTGGGGCGCCTGGGTGGCTCAGTCAGTTGAGCGTCCGTCTTCGGCTCAGGTCATAATCTCATGGTTCGTGAGTTCGAGCCCCATGTCGGGCTCTGTGCTGACAGCTCAGAGCCTGGAGCCTGCTTTGGATTCTGTGTCTCCCTCCCTCTTTGACCCTCCCCTGTTCATGCTCTGTCTCTGTCTCAAAAATAAACAAACATTAAAAACAATTAAAAAAAATAAAAAACTGACATGTCTGCTTATGAACAAAATAAACCACTCATGATACAGTCTGTATATTTCAATTCAGTCAGTGTATTTGGGTTTTGATTCAATCACTATGATAATAGATCAAGAATCATAAGTCTTTAGTTAGGCCAGACAATCTTTATCAGATGACCCAGCACTATAGATCTCATGTACTTAACCACATGCAAACATAATATTTAGACCTAAGTCAACCCCACTGTTACAACAGAGAAAACAGGCCCAAAATGGACTCACTTGTGCTAAGCCCATATCAACAAACCAAGACTTAACACCTAACAAAACTACAGTTTCAACTTCTCCCAGCTGGAATCTTAAACCAGCCAATCAGGAATTACCTGGTCACCATGAGTGAGTTAATAATCAGCCTTATAGACTGACCTCTGCCATCCCCCAAAGGAAGGTGACCTTGCCTGAAAGACTTCCATTCTTAGCTAGAAACTTCTTTGTCCTGCCCCATTCTGCCTGGGAAAGCTCTTCAGAGTTCCTTTCTATTTGCTAGGTGGGATGCCGCCTGATTCATGAATCACTGAATAAGCTAATAAGATCTTCAACATACACTCAGTTGAATTCTGTTTTATAACACCACCAATAAATGAGAGCCACCCGATTTTTCAATCCTTCTTACTTCCTCAATTATTTACTAATTCTCATCTATTGTACTTTTTTAATGGTTCAGCTATTTGTCCCTGATCCTATCTCTTTTTTTAACCATGTATTGCTGCTCGTGTGGAAAATAACCTGTTAGCTTGTTTTGACCTCCAGGATGGGGACTCTGCCTTCCTCTTCGCATAACCCCAGAGTTGTGTGCACATAAGGAGCAAAAGTGATACTGAGAAACAGTTGCCTTAAGCCTCATGTAAAGTAGAAGTCATACTAATAGGAGTAAAAAGTTAAAATTTTTTGCTTAAATTGACTACTTAATTTAGTCTCACAAGAAGTTATGAAAAATAAGAAAGGAAGTTTACTTTAAGTGAACAATGAATTTAGTTTTTCCCCATACCCACAGGCACTGAAAGGTATGATGAATACATGTGATTCAGTCTAGTTGGAACATATTTTTACCCTTTAGAGAAGAGGCAGATAGAAATATAGTGGTCACTTTATTTGTATGTTATTGAGAAGTGAAGGCCAGAATGGAAAAGCTAGTACTTCAAGTGTTAGGGGCCAAATGGCAGATATCTGCTGGATCTGCAGTCAACTGTGAAGAATTTAAGAGCTGCCTCTTAAGGAGAGAGTGGGGAGAACATAAAGCCTCCCTAGATAGAGCACAGGCTGATTGATACCTGATCCAGGGAGAATAAAGCTTTCATTTTTATTTTGATTGTTTTCTCAGATATGAGTAGGCATTAACCCAAAATTGAATTCCATACAGTAAGACAAAGAATAAACATTGTATTTTACTCACTGTATGAATAGGAGGGTGCAGCCTAAAAAGGCCTATTCTCCCAAGTACCAGGTTAGTTGTGCAATCTGAGTCTTTCTGCATCATTTTAACTAAGTGAAAGTTTAACCAGATTATTCAACTCAAATTAAGAGAAACTATTCTGGCAGGCAGTCCTCTCTACTAGTATATTAATTGTTATGATAAAATTTCAAAAATTGTCCTCAGTAATTTTCTAATCCTCACTCCGCATAGGTCCTGCTTGCTTCTGAGTCACCTCTTCAACTGGATAACAACCCCCCACCAAAAAAAAAAAAAAAAAGCTGGAAATGAGACTTCTTAGGTCTGATAAATCCCATATTCTTCTGAAAAGCAGAGGAATGCATCAACATTATTTTACTCTTATCCACTGCCAGCCCCCACCTATTCTAGAACAGTAGCAATAGTCAATCTCTTTAGGTAGTAGTATACCACAAAGATTAAATTGTTAGACTTTGGAAGAGGCAAAAATGGCCTTCAATTACACATTCACCTGTTTGGTTTTATGCAAAATGTGAATACTATGTATCCCACAAAATAATACACATTTTAACTGAGTGTCTGACATGTAGAGGGTGCTCAGGAAATGTTAATTTTTCTAATTGTATGATCTTACAGTAAATAAGATATATATATGAAAATTCCTATTAGGCTCTGTGATATTATAGAGGAGAGAGAGGGATATATTTGTTGGTGTGTGGCAAGCTGCTAACTTTCTTCTCAATATCCCCTTCTGTCCTGGAAGGAAGAAACCTGATTTTTAACTAGGTATATTTTAAACTAAATTTCCGGCCTTTCTTATTGTTAGGGATGGCCAGCCAATTGTATGTGGAAGTGTGATGTGACACCATCAGGAAGCCCAAATTACCCTCTCCTGAGAGTTACTGGTATATATCAGAACTTGGTACACACTCAATAATAATTTTTAGAGAAAAAAAATCTGTCTATGTTAGTGAGTTTTGATAATTTTTTAACATTAAAATAATTAAATATATTAAAAATATAAAGGGAAGTTTTAACAAATACAGCATTTTTGCTCTTTTAAAACAGAAACACATGTTAACTGTAGATTTAAAAACAAAACAGAAAAGGAAAAAGAAGAATCAACCACAAGCCCATCATCTTTTGTTATATTTATTGATTTTCTCTGTTTGCTCATCTTTAGAGAAGATGTGTGTCTGACCAGGATTAGAGTTGAGGCATGTTTTATCAGAGATCACAAAGGTGCTTGTTCAATTTTTTTTCACGCCCAAATAAGGGGACAAGAAAACATATTAAATTTACTTTAGTTTTGCTGAATTAGATACTCAGGAGTATTTAGAGAATAGAAAAGAACAATAGAAGCAATCTTTTGGAAAGTTTTACTTATATTTCTAAAAATTAATTCTACCTGCTTGCTGTGGCAGCCTGAAGTTGGGTAGAATAGTTACCTCTTCTTCAATTGCCTTTTTTAAGAGCTAATTTCCCAAGGCTGTTATTACATGCTTAAAATGCTCTCCGTGACAATTGGAAGTCACAAGTCAATTGTGGAAGCCCAGCACCAATTGAATAGATAAAAATTTACACTGCCATGCATTTGCCCTGAATTTAACCTTTACCTCAACTCCAAGTGTTATACTTGGTTTCCTACCACTTCGTACCAGAAAAGCTTTCAGTTCACCCATAGAACACCACAAACTCCACATTATATTTGGTAGAAATTTTCCAACGTTCCTGATACATAGTTTAAAATTTTCTCAAGTTATCTGGGGTCATAAAGATCTCTTCCTACAATTACACCATTTGATGTAGGTCACATAATACCTTTGAAACATTATAGAAAAGTCTTCCCTCACTCTTCATGTTGTCAACTCTTACTCAATACTTCAAGCCCAACTCAAATATAAAATCCTCAGGAAAGCCTTTCCCAACCTAACAAACTGAGGTATATTCCTCCAAAACACACTTCCATTGTATTTCATAATTTCCTTGGTATAACATCACAAATTTTTATTTTAATTTTTTTAACGTTTTATTTATTTTTGAGACAGGGAGAGACAGAGCATGAACAGGGGAGGGTCAGAGAGAGGGAGACACAGAATCTGAAACAGGCTCCACGTTCTGAGCTGTCAGCACAGAGCCCGACGCGGGGCTCGAACTCACCGACCGCGAGATCGTGACCTGAGCTGAAGTCGGCCGCTTAACCGACTGAGCCACCCAGGCGCCCCAGATCACAAATTTAATAAAATTATTATTTATTAATTTATATAATGTATAGCTTTCCAATAGAATATCCTTTATAAGAGAGCACTGGGCCAAATAAGCTGTTTACTACTGTATCCTGAGTACAGTAACCCTAGTGCCTACTGGGCAGAGTAGCTGACATTTTAGAAGGTCCTCTATAAACATGTGCTCAGTGGCTAATTGAATTAATAGATGTCAATAAATTTGAAATGGTAAGTACATTTAAAAATGAACTCAGTCGGGGCGCCTGGGTGGCGCAGTCGGTTAAGCGTCCGACTTCAGCCAGGTCATGATCTCGCGGTCTGTGAGTTCGAGCCCCGCGTCAGGCTCTGGGCTGATGGCTCGGAGCCTGGAGCCTGTTTCCGATTCTGTGTCTCCCTCTCTCTCTGCCCCTCACCCGTTCATGCTCTGTTTCTCTCTGTCCCAAAAATAAATAAAAAACGTTGAAAAAAATTAAAAAAAAATGAACTCAGTCTATCTTAAAAAACAGGAAGTTTATGATTTTGTTTTAAAAACGTATTTTCATGAAGTATTTGGGAATAGAAAGGGTATATATGAAGAATAACTTTGCAATGTGTAAATTAGTTGGCTTTTTCTTTTTTTTTTTTTGCTTTAATCCTGCCTTATTTATTTATATGTATTTATTTAATTCTCAAGTTAGTTAACATATAGTGTAGTCTTGGCTTCAGGAGTAGAATCTAGTGATTTATCACTTACATATAACTCCCAGTGCTCATCCCAACAAGTGCCCTCCTTCATGCCCATCACCATTCAACCCATCCCCCCCACGCAACACCCTTCCAGCAACCCTCAGTTTGTTCTCTGTATTTAAGAATTTTTTTATGATTTGCCTCCCTGTTTTTACCTTATTTTTCCTTCCCTCCCCCTATGTTCATCTGTTGTGTTTCTTCAATTCCACATATGAATTAAATCAAGAGGTAGTCTTTCTCTGAGTTACTTCACTTAGCATAATATATTCTAGTTACATCCACATTGTTGCAAATGGCAAGATATCATTCTTTTTCATCACCGAGTAGTATATTTCACAATTATTCATCTTCAACAATTAAGTGAGTATTTGCTGGTTATATTTCTCACCAGAGATATATCATGCTAGTAGAAAATGAAATGCATCGTACATGTGAGTGTTTGATAGCAGGAGCATTGGTCCTGGGATATTACCGAGACTGAAGATGTGTACCAGTTTCAGGTTGCCAAGAACCAATGTTGTAGCTGGACTGGCCCTTGTAGTTCTTATTATAATTGTGAGATATTTTCAGCAATAACCATCAGGAAAATTAAAAAAAAAGAAAGTTTATTATTTACAGGTCCCAGGAATTCCATGGCACACCTGGTCACACAGTGAGGTCTCAGGTAGAGGAAAGAGTGCGGGCCTGGCATTCTGCTTTTATTGGGGTCCAAAGTAGGGCCTAGGGTTTCATGGATTCACTCTATTGTAGTAAATCTAAAACAGAAGAGCAGGAATTTAAGGTGGGAAGAGAAAAAACAAGTGGCTCAAATAGTTTTCAGAATCAGCTAAGATCTATAAGGCGAAGGAGCCTGGTGGAGGGTGAGGGGAGGGAGCACACATGTGTATGGCCATGTGCAGCCTGGCTCTTTATCTAGTCCTGTGGCTGGTGATCTGTTTATTGGAGATAGTGCCTTTGAAGTGGATGCCTCAGCAATCAAAGCTTAAGTCAGGCACTTGCATTACAAAAAGAAAAGCCAACTGTCAGTGCTTACACTTGTAAGTGGACTTATATAAGATGCATTAGGTAATTAAAGGGCAATATCAGTCTTTGGACACATGAATCTTTCCAGATGGGTAAATAGTAATTCTTAATTGCCAATAGTCTTAATTCAAACATATACTAAACACTTTATATGTTTTATCACATTTAAACATTGCATCAGCTCTCTGAAAGTTGTGGTTCTATTCATATATTATAGATTTGGAAAAATATCAGAGACATTAGCAACTTGTTCCAAGTCAGACAGCTCTTGAGAGTTGGTGCCGGGATTTGAATTAGGGTCTAAATGAAAGATATTTTCCACTCTATACAAAGCACAACAATAATACATATATGCACTCCGATTTACACTAAATATGTATTATATAATCTTGAGAGTAGATCAAGATTAGAGAAGTAATATTCTCTGGTGATTAGAAGCAAAAGCTCTGGAGCCAAATTACTCATGTTCAATGTCACCCACATCCCTCTATCTCTGCAAATTTACATAGCTTAATCTCTCAGGTAATTCTTCTGTTAAAACTAGGTGATAGAAATTACCTAATTCATAGGATTTCTTGGGATTTTTTCCTTTTTTTAAATTTTTATTTATTTTGGAGAGAGACAGAGAGAATGCACACGTGGAGACAGAGGCAGAGGAGGAGAGAGAGAGAGAGAGGGCATGAATCCCAAGCAGGCTCCATGCTCAGCATGGAGCCCGATGCAAGGTTCAATCCCATAATCCTGGGACAATGACCCAAGAGTTGGACACTCAACTAACTGAGCCACCCAGGCCCCCCTGTTCCTTTTTGATATGAAGCTAATGGACCATCCTTGTGTAAATTCCTGATGAAGGAGTTGAATTCATCTAGAATATAATAAACTAAGATGTACAGTTGTTTCTCTGAAGTATATTAGAGCATATTAAAGACACCATAATGTTGCCATATGTTTCTGACCTACTAAAGTTCCTTGTCACATCTACTTTTGCCACCAGTAATCAACATGCCTCAAGTTTTGTGTGTCTTCAATATTAAGTTACCATCAACTCTCATTGCATGGCTTCTTTTACTTCCATGCAGCTCAGACTACAGTGTGCCCCAATATATAGAATAATTAGTATAAAAACTGTAAACTAGAATGAGAAAACTATGACTAAAATGTAGAGTCTAATATCAAATTTAATGAATTTTAATTGATTTGGTTTTTATTATACAGGAAATAAAAAATGGTCACCCACAACTTAATTTGCTTCAGAAGAAATACCTTTTTTTTTTTTTTTTTGGAGAGAGAGGGAGGTAGGAAGGGATGGAGAGAACATGAGCAAGGGTAAGGGAGCAGAGGGAGAGGGAGAGAAAATCTGAAACAGTTCCTGTGCTCAGTGCAGAGCCCGACATGGGGCTTGATCTCAGGACCCTGAGATCATAACCAGAGCCGAAATCGAGTCCGATGCCTAACCTACTGAAAAACCCAGGTTCTCCCAGAAGAAATATCATTTTTAATGCACCCAAATATTGGAATAATGTTAGTTGAGGGATGATTTGGTTCTCTTTTTTACACAGTGTCTTCTCATAGACTGTACTTAAGAACTGTGACACAGAATTTCATATGGTAACTTGATTTTATTTTAGCAACACAAAAACGGGCATAAAATATATATCGGTTCAGTTGCCCAGTGCTATACTAACTTCAACCAATTTTTACCCAAGTATACTTATACTGTCTCTAGATGAACAAATACAGCTTTTTATATTTCAGAGTTACTCCTTATCTCTTATACTTTGTCATAAGTCTTGCCAATTATTCTGTGAAGTATCAGTGGTATTTATTCTTTTCTTTCCATTTTTGCCCCTATCAAACTTGCCCAAACCCATGTCAACTCATACCTGTCTATCTGGAGCTGAGTTCTCAGAATCCAGGTGAAATTGCCATATCCACCACCTCCCTCTCACCAGCCTAATGATTTTTGCACATTACTGACAAGTAAAACTAATGATCTTCCTTAAAACTGAAGTTATTTCTAATTTTTAAAATCTTTACCAATTTTGCTTATTTTTTTACAATTTTCAAGTGCTTTATTCTTTAAATATTTGCCAATTATTTTAAAAGTTATGTAACCAATACTCTTAAATGTAAGATTACAACACCAATCAAGATGGCATCAGGGAGTGGATGTCTCTTTGCCCTACTCTGTCACTCCTTGACTCACTCTGTGGAGTGAATTCTGAGTTCTTAAAATTCCTTTTCTTAATGATATCTGTATACCAGATGGGCAAATGCTCTCATCAATTCGCCTACAGCACAGGCCATGTTTCTCTGGGCAATCTTGCACACTCTATGGAAACAGTTGGCTTGGTTTCATACTGGCCATCTCCATGGGATGAGCAAAGTGATATTAACGTTTAAAGAATTTAACATGTGGGAAATGAACTGACAGTACTGATTGACCTCTAGCTTTCTTGTTACCTGGGCA
Source organism: Lynx rufus (assembly GCF_022079265.1). NCBI lineage: Eukaryota > Metazoa > Chordata > Mammalia > Carnivora > Felidae > Lynx > Lynx rufus. The sequence goes on from NW_025814856.1 coordinate 103,801,888, forward strand.
ACATTTTGAAGTATTATTAGCTATTTGTTGTCATTTTGCTGCTTATTTTATGCCACGAAAAACATAATCTCAGCATGAAAGGGTTAGTGATGCTGTCTGTCAACTTTTAGTACACTAATGTTCTGTTTTGCTCTTGAAAGGCAATTTGCTAAAGTTCATTTGAGACCAAGTTTTGGTACTAACTAGTGGTTAGAATTTATGAAAATTAGTATTTATGCCTCAAGTATTTCTAGACAAAATCAAGAGGTTAATTTAGATTATTTTTTATGTTTCCAGAGTCAATCTTTCTATTGCTTTCAAAACTTACTTATTCAATTGGACAGTTCAGTTTTAAGGATCTAATAGACACTCTTGTGGACAGAATATAAGGAGCCCATATCCTGGCATTCAGGATTTTGATCTCTCTTCTCCTTGAGCATTGGCAGGACTGTGACTTGCTTCCAGCCAAAAAATATGGTAAAGGCGGAGAACTTGGGCAGCTCAGTGGATTAAGCATCCAATTCTTGATTTCAGCTCAGGTCATGGTCTCATGGTTTGTGAGTTTGAGCCCTGTATCGGGCTTGAGCTGACAGTGCGGAGCCTGTTTGGGATTCTGTCTCTCCCTCTCTCTGCCCCTCTCCCACTTGCTTTCTCTCTCTCAAAATAAATAAAATTAAAAAAAAAAAAGAATATAATAAAAGCAATTGTATGTGTTGTTCCATTCTTCTTGAGTTACCCTAGATGCTATCCTTGCTGGCTTATTGAAGTTAGCAGCCATGTTGGGAAATCCAACAAAGCTAAGAACTGCAGATGATTCTCTGAGAGAATCATCTCTATAAGCATTCTCTGAGAGACTTCTAGGAGCTAAGTTAACTCCCAGCTGAAGGAAGGCCAGAAGCTGGAGTTTTCACTTCCACAAATACAGGAAATGGATCCTGTCAACAACCTAAGTAAACTGGGAACTGGGTTCTTCCCCAGACAAGTCTCCAGATGAGAATGCAGTCCAGCTGACATCTTGATTGCAGAGAACCCAGAGAAACCAGCTAAGCTGTGCCCAAGACTGCTGACACACAGAATCTGTGAGGTGATAAATAGGTGTTCTTTTGAGCTGCTAAGTTAGTGGTAAATATTTACACAATAACAGAAGACAAAAAGATAGCAATTTTTAAGAAGGTAATAGAGACAGAAAGATGTCTTAATATTACTTCCTCACCTTCTGCATGTTTGTATTTGGCACCCACCAGCTGTCAAGCTGCTCAAGTCATCCTTTTCCCTACCCTGAATGTCTCATCCACAAGAAAGGATTTTTCAGCTCTGCCTGCAACATATATTACCCGTATCTCTCCCTTTCTTATTGTCTCTATTCCTAATGCCATAATTCTAGCCTAAGCCACCAGCATCTCTCACCTGGACTATTAACTGATCTTTTAAATGGTCTCCCTCCTTGCACTCTTGACCCTTTTTAATCTGTTTTCCATAAGTGAGTCAGAATGATGTATTTTGAAACTGGAGTTAGATTGTGTCACTTTCCAACATAAATCTTCCAAGGGCTTCCTCTCAGTGCATTTCTAATAAAATTTTAAAACTAGTATTGTGGTTTTTTTAAATTTTTTAAATGTTTATTTATTTTTGAGAGGGAGGGAGGGAGGAAGGGAGGGAGAGAGAGAGAGAGAGAGAGAGAGAGAGAGAGAAGAGGCAGAGAAAGAAGGAGACAAAGAATCCAAAGCAGGCTCCAGGCTCTGAGCTGTCAGCACAGAGCCTGATGTGAGTCTCAAAACAGTGAGCTATGAGATCATGACCTGAGCCGAAATCAGATGCTCAACCAACTGAGCCATGCAGGTGCCCCTAAAACCAGTATTGCCTACATATCTTGAACACTGCCTTAACTTGTTACTCCATATAATATTACCCCCCACTCCCTGATGAAGCTCCAGCTATTGGCTACCTATCTGTTCCTCAAGAAAATCAAGTTTGTTGCTGCCTTAGAGTTTTTGCACTTGATTATCAATCTGTCTAGACTGTTCTAGTGACTGGAAGTTTCTTCTCACCCTAGTCTGAGTTCAAATGTTACTTTCTCAGTGTGGCCTTCCCTGACTGCACAATCTAAGTGCCACAATAATACCTATAACAGTACCCTACTGCATTCTTTTGGCACATATTACTGCCTGATATTATCTTAATTCTTATTTTGTTTGCAAGTTTACTGTCTGCTTCTCCCATCAAAATATAAACTCTCTGTGAGCTGGGGTTTTCTCACTCTTAGTCATCATTGATTGTTTACCACCCACTATATTACTGGATATGTATTAGCTATTTAAAAAGTACTTTAAAAAGTGTATTAAAAAATCATTAATTTTATTAGTGTTTTGCATAATCTTCAAGATACATCAATGAAACAGATACATATAAATTAGCTTGAAGTTGAATGGGATCCCAAAGCTCCACCAACCCAAAAGGAAGTTTGCCAATTATTGGCTTAGATGATGTTTGAAATAAATCTATTTTAGACTGGGTTCCCCAGAAAGTGGTTCCTAAGGCAAGAATTTAAACAGTGAGGCTTCATTTGGCAAATGCAATACCAGAGCAGCCAGAATGAGAATTAAAGGAAATGAGAGAGGAAAACATGTAAAATGATGGAAAGTGATGCATCACTATGTTGACTACTAGGTTTACAAATAACCATGGAAAACACAGTGGATTCCTCATCATGTGCATCCATGCAACATGTGGGAATTTCTATCAACAGGCTCTAAGAAGAAATCATGATATAGGGCAGTCCTGGAAAAGAAAAGAAGAAGGAAAGAATCAGAGTGCTGGTTCTTCTTTCTAGTGGTCAAAACTCACCCCATGGGTTTTTGATTCCTTTATCGATCTGAATAGCAGTTCCTTTCTGCCTCTTAGCAACGACAGATATCCTGCCCTTTATTCCAGCCTAGGAGTGATATAGGAAGCCATAAACTATTCACCTGCAGCTGGTCAGCCTAGCTATGCAGCAGTAGCCAAAGAGGAGGATTTGACACTCCCAGGGTTGATTCTTCTCAACACATCATCATGAACTGATTCCCTGAGCAGAGAGAATTTTGCAATTCAACTTGTTATGAGTACATCTTTGATCATTACCTCTTCTTCAATTTGAAATCATTCTCTCCTCCTATACTGCCACTCTCAGTTAATCATGTCATCGTCATCACAGCACTGTCTTCTCAAAAATGTGATGGAAAATGGATCTCATCCTCTCATCAAGTGTGTTACTAATTCCTGGTAATTTGTCACTTAAATATCTCTCACATTCTTCTCTGCCAATATCCTCAATTACTTCTATAGCTGGCTCAGCTTCCCTTACTTTGATTAAGGCAATGATTTCTTAAGTGTTGTGACTTGAAGTATATCCCAAAATAATATGTGGATGTCCTAACTCCCACTACCTTTGAATGTGACCTTATTTGGAAATAGAGTATTTACAGATGTAATCAATTGAAGATTAAATCTTGTTGGATTAAGGTGTTACCTAACCCAATATTATTGGTGTCCTCATAAGAAGAGAAGAGATCTAGAGCTGCACAGGCAGAATGCCATGGGAAGATAGAAGTAGAGATTGGAATAACACAACGGCTAGCCAAGGAATGCACAGGATTGATGTCAGCATCTCTAGGGCTTTCAGAAAGAGCATGGCCCTGCTGACACCTTGATACCAGACTTCTAGCTTCCAGAACTATAAGATAATAAATATTTGTTGCTTTAAGGCACCAAGTTTGTGATACTTTATTATCATCACCCTAGGAAACTAATGCACTGACTAAACTCTAGGTCTTCAGTCTTACAGATCTCATGGTCATTTACCACTTTCCAAATGCCTACTCTGTCTCAGAGGCTCTTCTGTGATCTGGCTCCTTGCCTACTTCCGAAATCTAACCTCCTGAAATGACACTATATGTTATGTCTGTGAACCATGTGAAATGGAAAAGAGGAGCTTTGACTGAAACTGTTTGTATTCACTAGACAAAATAGTGAAACAGAACAACTGTCACTAGCCTCATTTATTCTTTTTTATTCTGTGTAAACATTTTTAAAAGAGCTAAAATCAAATGACCACTAGCCACAACCATGAAAATCAGGAACAGACTCTACTACATGAATAAATAATCATGTAAAATGGAAAAAAAAAAAACAACACAAGACAATGCAGAAGACCAGAGCATGCTACTGTAATCAAATACAATTTATTTTAAAGATCTGACATGTTAATAATATGCATAATTGCTATTTTGCATATTGTAATCAGGAATAAATGACAAGCACTTTTTTCAAATGAACTATAATTAGTAACCAGGAAGTTACGATATTTGTATATGTATATGATGATATTGTGTGATCCATCAGTAAATTATGACTCCCCTTCTGGGGCATCAATTAGCCACCATCCTTTGAATAATTTACTAAATGTAAACTCAGATCATTAGAGAAATTTAAGAATATTCTCTGCTTGAAGCAGGATTCAAAAGCACTTGACAGAACCATGGCAGACAAAGACCATGGCTATCGGGCTTAGTAAGATCTCACTCAAAGTGTTTGGAGTTGGGATAGTGGTGGGCTGGCATGCTAGCAAAAGATTGTGCATCACAGTGTGATAAAAATTGTGCATCACAGTGTGATAAAGATGAGTACAAATTCATGTTGGATTGCCAGCAGATGGGATTCTTGGGATAAAGATGGTGAGAGATTCCTTGGAAATGGAGGTGAGAAAGAAAAATAGCCAGGTAAGAAGACCTGGGCTCAAAAGTGAAAAGGTACTCATCTTAGGCACAGGACCTTTATCTTGGAAATAATAGTCTCTGGCATCCAGTCTGCATGACAAAACATGTAAGAACATTTAACACGATTAACACAAACATCCATTTCAGTACGATAGTAAATAAGGGGAAAAGCATGAATACATTGGGAAAATTAATGGATTCCTTAACTAAAGAATGAAAAGGAATTTATCTTTATTTTTAGTCTATTATTCTCAGGAGTAATACTACCTAACTCTTATCCAAATGTCCATTCCCTGGCTGCATACACCTTTTAAAAATGTTTCATCAAAATGTCAAAACTGCAGCTTTTAAGAAAGCTTTTACAAAACATACATCATGTGCCCCTGCTCTAAGTCCTCCTCCCTAAAAGGAGTCTCTTTTGATAATTTCTATTGTTAGAACTTTCTAGTCATTTGTCCCCATATATTCAATATACTTTTACAAACCAATTTTTCTCATTGTAAAAATATTACACATTTATAGAACCTTTAGAAAAGACAGAGATTTTAAATGAGACACTAAAATTAGTCTCTCTTTATAACAGGGAGATAGTTATTATAAATATATAAACATGGTGGTTTGTTATTTTTTTCACTTGAACTTCACTTTTCACTTGTTCACGTGTATGAACATGTATTTTATGTCCAAGTACTATATATGCAGTTTACGATGTTCATGTTCTAAAATTATTTTAATACTTTCATAATATTCAGCCAAAAGATGACATTAAATGAACTTAATTACCCATGGTTTCTCTTCTCCACGTATATTATATGGTCACACATTTTTTATTTGATTATCTTTTCCTAGTAACCTGAAATTATTAAGTTGATCTTTCCTGTCAATCATTCAGTTTTCCATGATGCCAAATCTATTCTCTTCTGTCTCTATTGTAAGTTGTAAAATTTTGATTGCATTTAATTTACTTTATAGTTCATATTCATTTGCTCAACCCTCTCTTCTTGAGATAATTACTTTGAGTATCAATTTTCTTATCCTTGAGTTCTGGAGTCTTACTTTCTTAATTCCACGTTTATTTTCTAGAAGGTATTTCTTAAGGTTTATTAAAGACATCAAGTAATCTTATAAATTTTACTATGCTTCTAGGAATAAATAATTTTCAAGCAGAACTCTTCCCCTTGGTATTTTTCTTTTCTAAAAATATTTCCACAGGATGGGTGTTACTAATCTTATTTTTACCTTTGCTTAAGGTGAAATGAAGACATTTATCCAAACTCCATGTTGCCTTTGGACAATCCCATTACTTTTCCACTTGTCTACATTTCCTCCTTACTGAATGGCTGTCAAATGACCTTATATCATAGTCCACAAATTGGTTACTTCTCAACCCGTTTTCAGGATCAGTGGAGATTGATCTAGCATGATTCTGCTGTTCAGAAGTGAAATTATTTCCTTCTCCCATTACTTGGTTTTATGACACTCTGAGATAATTGAATGCCCAAAACATATGTCCCTATTATGTAGTATCTCTAAAGCTCTTCTTGTCTTTGCTGTCCACAAAAATGATTCTCATACAGGGCTTAGTGCTCACAATGTAAAAATTTCCACTGACTGACCATTCAATGCTACTTCATAGTTGACTGTAATTTCACTCCTTGAATGAATATGGAATGTAGATGGGAGGGATCAAGCATTATTCAGGCTATTATATAATACAGTGTGTCCATAGAAGTCATTCAGATTTAGTAAATTAATTAGAATAGCTACTTTATGAAATTTTGGTCTAGAGTATTGCCATTTGTGTTCAATACTTTTTGAGCAGCCACTACGTATAGGGTGCTAGTCCCATACAAGCTGGTCTCAGTTTTAAAGTCAAAATCGGTAATGTAATAATATTTGTTGAATCACCTATTTATTTTATGTATTAGGCCTATGGCTGAATGTGCTTCAGAACCACAGTTTAATTTCTCCCCTTCCTCACTGACCTAAAGGAAATCTGGAGGTCTGCTTTTCATTACTGAGCTGCTGTTTGCCTATGCACTGAGGAAGGATGTGGCATTTATGTAAAGTGACAAAGCTACATGATAGTACCATTATACTGCCCAGTGAGCTGTGGCACTAGCCACTGCCAACCAGACAACTAATTACTATATGCATGTGGGGAACAGCAGAACACTCATTTCAGAGATTGCTTGGAAAGAAAAATAAATTATAGAATACAGTTTATATTGAAAATCATTTGATGTAGTTAGAAAATAAATTTAACTGCATTTCAGAGTGACTGGATTTTGAGTATAAAACATAAGACCAACTCATTATGCAGTGTATTTATTTTAAGTTGTTTAAACAAAACAGCTTTTGATAACAAAAATTAGATTACAAAAAGAACATTTTTTTTTCCTCTTAAACAGAACCAAGTGTCAACAAATTTGTGATATTGGGAATTAATTTTACCTTTAATAGAACTTATTCTCTCATCTGTTATCTTATTTCCTATTCATTTAAACAATTCAAATACTTCTTAAAATAATTTGGAATTTTTGGTAAATCTCTTTTATTGCATCTTTTATCTATTATTAACTGAAATAAAATCATGAAAATGTTATGAAGTGGTGGTGTTTAAATTCATCAAAAGTCTAAAATTAATTAAATTTTTCAATTAATATCTAAATTGTTTTACATTGGCAAAAACTATTCTCTGTAGAACCTGTCCTTAAGAAAAAAAAAATTAAAAAAAATAAAAAAGAAAAGAACTTGTCCTAAAATATTCCACTATGACTATACTGAACATTAGCAGAAATTTAATCAGTGCTTTTTATTATTGTCATTGGTTGGTGATATCAAATTCATAAAATTCAAATGCACACCACAAATTCCACAAAAGCTAGTAACTTATTCATATTTCCCCAAAACAGTAATCTATCTATAAGCAATTTCTCTGAGATAGTTCAAAAACAGAGATGTAACTCTTGGTGTGAGTAATGTCAGTGCAATTAATTAATACTATAAATTTTCCCATTGTTTAAAACACTAGCAGTTTTTATGAACTCAACAAGGCTTTACTAGTCCCCTATTTTTGTGCCACATTCTGTGCTGTATAGAAAATAACTTCATGTCCATGTTAATTTTGATCACTCACAAGTTTTAAATTTCCCAATACTGAAAGGTAAGAGATATGTTTTTTAGAAAATCAGTTTTAAATATGAATTAATGTGAGCCTTCACTTCCTTTTGCTTCATTTATATATGACTCCTATTAATAAGATGATGTTGGAAAATGGCACAAGTTACATGTTAGGTGTTTTTGTTGGTAAGCAAAAGACATCTCTGGAAAAATTAAAAAAAAAAAAAGGTTAACTGATGAGAAGGATACAGGATAGACTTGAAGAGAAGTCTAGAGAGTTGGGTTTAGAAAATAGAAAATCAGGAATAATATCTCAGTAACAGGAACTGAGTGACAATCTAGGATGACCCAATTAGAATGAATTAATTTCATCTATTTCTTCCATCTTTGAAGCACCCAGTGCAAGATCCAAAGTTGTAGGTGACAGAATCACATTGGCTAAGCTTAGTTCTTTTAGTTTGGCTACTGAGCTGTTGAATGGAAAGATGTAGTAGGAAACCTCAGATACCCTGGTAAGATGGCAGGTGCCAGAATTTACAATCCCATTTTAACAGCATACAGTGGAGGAGGGTTAATTCATCAGAAGAAAACTGGGATGCTATTTATTAAGTGGAGGAATGGGAAATGAATTGCTAAAAGTTATTTAAAACAAGGCACCTGGGTGGTTCAATCCATTAAGCACTCTACTCCTGATTTTGGCTCAGGTCATTATCTCACAGTTCATGAGTTCCAGCCCTGCACTGGGCTCTGTGCTGACAGCAGGGAGCCTGCTTTAGATTCTGTCTCTCCCCCTTTCTCTGCCCCTCCCTGACTTATGTTCTCTCTGTCTCTCTCTCTCAAAATAAATAAACATTTAAAGAGAATAAAAGTAATTACAAACATTAATTATGGTTCCTTAACTTTTCTTTGGTAACCACCCTCATATATAAACACACTCCAAGCACATAAATGTATGGCATACCCAAATCTCTAATGAAATGCTTAACTATCTTCCAAGAGAAATGAACTTCTAACCTAGAAAGCTCCTGAGTGTGTAAGTGGCAATGCCTATATGTGATCATCAAGTAACTATTTAAATAGAGGTGCCAACATCAAGCAAACATTAACTTCACAATAACTGAAATTAAATTGACTATTGACAACCTAAAACATTAAAATGGCTCACTCTTTGATATGGTAATGTTAACATATCAAAATAGCCAATAGATAGTAGTTTGTGACTGTAGGATTCTGAAAGTACTGACACATGATTTTTAAAGGGGACATTATATGCAGAAAACAAGATCACCAAATGAACAGTTTCTGGGGTTTCTGAAGTGTGCAAGCTACTTGACAGAGATCCTTTGACAAAGTACATCTATCACTGTACATGTAAATGATGACAGGTTAATGCAGAAGGAAGGTTGGAAAGAAATTAGGTTAAAGAGGGAAACAAAGTTAAAGCTCTAGGAACAAACAATTTTTTTCTTTGATTTTCTTATTAAAGAGACTCTGGGAACTTCAAGAAACTAATCAAAGAAACAACTAATAGTTATGAAAGCAGAACTAAAGGGGTAATGTTCTTAAGACATGTGTATAAATCATGCCAGAAGTACTGTTTTTTTCTTTGAATTCATTAAGTCCTAGGATCAGTCCTGGAGATGAGCTCTCTTGGATGGCAAAGCATCTAATGAATGAAAAAGTAGGCACTTGAATGGGACTAAGTGCCTTTGTCCAAAGCTCCAGTCACTGAAGGACAGGTCAGAATATTATTGCATGTTTGCATATTTGTAAGAGGTCACAAAGAGTTTGGTTTTTTGAAACACAGAGATTTAAATTTACTGTTTTAAAGTAGGAAAAACAGAGGCACTAACGCTACAATGGAACACAAGTTTGGGAAAAGAGTTGCTACTATTATTTTCATGGTTCTGTGTTTCCTCAAATCATCTAATGATGACTGATTATGAGACACTCAGCATAATGCAAAATCTAACATGATTAAAATTCTTATTTATGAAAAGAGATGGCATGTCATTGGCATTTTTACATAAGCTTTAATGAATAGTCATAAATATTTTTCTTCAAATAAAATACTTATGATTATTTCAGGTAAATGATCTATCACAGATCAGTAAAAGCAGAAACTACTATTCTGGAAGGGCTCTGTTTGAATTATAAAGACAACATCTATAAATGGCTATAGTTTTGACTAGATTCTACAATGAAAAATGTTGGCATAGACTATCTCACTAGAGAGAGAAAATTAATCAGGAAAACTGGTTTCGAAAAGTCTTGGATATTTTTGACATTCAAGTACATTTTCGTTCGGTAAACGCTTATTTTTTCATGCATTGATTCCATGATGCGGAAGTCCCTAGTGGTTCAGTGGCAGGTAGACCTATTAAAATCTAAAAAGGATGGCTCCCTTGCATTTCTTCATAGAGAATAAGACAAAAAGAAGAAGACAATGAATACTAAAAGTTGAAAACTGGGAAAGGCGAATTTTCGATATTTTAAGTATTTAGGTCAGTTTGTTAGAGTATCTTTAGAGACTTTTTTTTTAAGTTTATTTATATATTTTGAGAGGGGAAGAGTGTGTGAGCAGAGAAGGGTCAGAGAGAGAGGGAGACAGAGAATCCCAAGCAGGCTCCACACTTTCGAACTCAAGGAACAATTAGATCATGACCTGAGCGGAAATCAAGAATCAGTCACTTAACTAAGACACCCAGGTGCTCCCTAGAGACTTTTTTTTTTTTTACTATTTCACCAATAAAATAAAGTGATTGCAATTCATAAATATGATATCTTAGTGAAAGCCTACTCATACTCTTTTTCTTGGATTTCCTAGGAAGTACAAAAAAATTAGGAAATAATGAATCCATGCCCAAAGGATATCATCATCCTTTTGTTACAAAATTAGTATAGAAGAGGCTTTAATTTCCAATACAGAAACACTTAGAAACTCTTAAGTAATAGATGCTTAGGATACTGGACAAATTGTTATTCAAACAGCAGATTCTTAATTTCCTTGTATAATAATGCATTGAAAACAGGATAAATTCATCAGAAATACACAAACAAAAAATCCATAAAAAATAAGTTTCTTTTAGTTAGGTATATACTAAGTTGAAAGGATCTTGATAATTTTTCCTTAAAACTCGAGTTTTAATTGCCTTATCCCCAGGGCAGCCATAAACTTGAGAAGTGACAATTTATATGGATTTTATGAGCCTGTTTACTCTGTTATTCATGAAAAAAAGTTACTTTGGCAACTGCTGTGCCTCATGTTACTTATACTACCTATGAATTAACTAGTATATTCTTAAAGAAACAAAAAGAGCTTGTGTTAAGAGCAGTATATTAGCAACATATGTTTGAAATCCATATCATCTCACAATTATTTTAACAGTTAATTTAGATAAATACTTTCTGCTAAAGGACATTTGAGAGAAGGTTGTGGTCCATGGGAAGCTCATATGCTCTAATTTGATTTGCTTGCCCAGTCAACATTTATAGAACGTTCAACCCATAATAGAATAGGTACTGGCTTACAAAAGATTAAAAACAGCTGTTCCCACCTGAAACGATTGCCTTTCATTCTAAAGGAAACATTTCAAATCATTCTCCAGCTGAGAATAATAGTGACTTTTTTTTAATTCCTGAAAATCTACAACTTCCTATTGAGTAAAGTTACAAATCAGATTTATGTTCCAAGTTAAAGACGAAATTGGATTTAAATCACAAATACAGAATAAAACTTTCTCTAAACATTAACCATGTGCAATATATATACATATGTGTGTATATATATGTATATGTGTGTGTATATATATATATATATGTATAACTATATATATATATATGTATATATATATATGATTTACCATGTCACAAGCTGGTGATAATTTTTTCAAACTAATTGTTGACCCTTTGATTCTAGTAACATTTGTTGGGCATTGCAAAAACTGCAAAAAGGTTTTTTTTGGCTTCTGACATGACAAAGTTTGAGCAATATACAATGGTACAAAGATCATGATAATGCAACATGATCTTTGCTTGAGAGAAAAAACTACGTTTAAATTCTGGATCTGCTGCCTCCAACTATTTGAACTGGGGGGGGGGGGGTGGCACTTCAGTTACTTAAGACTTTCTTCATCCCAATGTTACTGAGAGTGTGGTCCAGAGGCCAACAATATCAGTATCACTTGGTCCATGCTCCAGACTCATTGGTGCAGAATTTCTGTATTAGACGCAGGAATCTGTGTTTGAACATGGTTGCTATTTAATTTTATGCATGCTAAATTTTGAAAAGCACTGCTCTAGTCTGCTCTCAGGTTTATTTCCAGTGTTCAGAACTAACAATAAATAATTGCTCAATTAATATTTGTTTAAATATTTTAATTTTTTTTTCCTTAAGCCATCTTTTTTGATTCTTTCCCAATGCTTTCGGGAAGCACCCTCTGATGAGAGTTGGCAATTTTGTTTCCTTTGGCCAAAAAGAAAAAAAAAAAGAAGAAGAAGAAGGAACCAAAATTATATTTGCAGATATTTTGCATAGTTGGAAATTCCCTTTGGGATGACAATCATAGTGGTGTCTGCATCATAGGGTGGATGTGAAGATACTGGGAAATTTATATAAAGCATTCAGCAAAATTCCTGCTATTATATTGTGTGCACACAAAAATAACACCTCATCATGGTTTGTTGGTCTTTTTTTCCTAACTGAGCTAAAAAAACTAAATTTTATTAGGAAAATACATCTATAGAAACTGAACAAAAGGAATTCATTTTACAAGAATGAAATAGAATTATTTCCTTTCTTTATTATTCCTTTGTCTGAATTCTCCTTTTCGATTGAACATATAGTATTGATCATGATTTTAAAAACCTCCTTACTATATTAAATGATAGGACAGTCTGAGCTGTATTTAACACTTTTATTATACCATAGGAGAGGGTTAAAAATAAGGAACAGTAACTTCAGCAAACTACTAAAATCATATGACTTCACTCATATGAGGACTTTAAGAGACAAAACAGATGAACATAAGGGAAGGGAAATAAAAATAATATAAAAAAAGGGAGGGGGACAAAACAGAAGAGACTCATAAATATGGAGAACAAACTGAGGGTTACGGGAGGGGTTGTGGGGGGGGTGGTCTAAACAGGTAAGGGGCACTAAGGAATCTACTCCTGAAATCATTGTTGCACTATATGCTAACTAATTTGGATGTAAATTTTAAAAAATAAAAAAATAAAGCAAGTTAAAATTTAAAAAAAAAGACATTCATCTGAATATTTTCAATACTCTGTAAAGGACATTTTAAAATATGGGGTGAATATGTATGTGTGTACATGTATGTATATCCGTATTACCACACTACCCACAAATGTGTACTGGTACAATTTAAATACAAGAAACAGCACTGCTACTGGTGATGGGATTTGTCAAAATGGTTGACCTGTCCATGGGATAGCACCAAAAAATCAAGCACAACTTCTGATGTACTCAGCAGTTACATTCCCGAAATTCTCAGAATATATTAAAACTGGGCCCCCAAAAAGGTTTTGTTTCATATGTTGCACAGGGGGGTTGTGGGAAGGGGGATGGGCTAAATGGGTAAGGGGCATTAAGGAATCTACTCCTGAAATCATTGTTTCACTATATGCTAATTAATTTGGATGTAAATTTCAAAAAAAAATAAAAACTAAAATTAAAAAAAAATGGAATCTTTGGAAAGGAAAGTCTTAGGAAGTTTAAATGAAATAATAATCATGAAAATGAAGAGTACGTTACCCATTCTGTAAATATTTGATTCTCTCAACTAATTATGTCTCTAATGAAATACATGTTCATTAGCAAAGCATTAAGATTTGGAGTTTGTTTTGGTCATCAGTAAGGTATACATGCCATGCATTTGATGACTTCCTACTGAAATAAGAAATAGGATAATGTGCAGTTATGTCTGCAGTTACAAAAATGGCGAGAAGCTTCTTGTAGCTTAAAAAGGTTTTCCCCTGGAAAATATACTTCTAAAAGCTTCAAAGAATGTTAAAGATTTTCAAATAAGCTATAAATGGACATCTGCAGTCTATGCTGTACTTCAATAAGATGAGAATGGTTGTCATGTCAAATCTCTACAGGCTGTCTTTGCTCATGTTTTCCTGGTTGAGAAAATCCACTCAAGCAGAATGAAACCTAACCTTTAATATTACATTCTGTAGAACAGGCCCCAGTGACACGTAAGAGGATCTTATCACTGGATCTCAATGGATTTGGTTTAAAACAGCTTCTTTTCTGCAAGACAGATATCAGATGGGAGTTCTCTTCAAGAGAAAGAGCCCATTTCCTCTTCGTAGTACGATCTGAGAAATGAAAAGTTGTTCAAAAATAATCACAAAAAAGTAGATAAGGATATTAGCATCACAAAATACTTCATGCAATATGCAAGGCCCAAAAATCTGTATTGATCTGTGAACAAAATATATATTTGAAGATGTCCTACTCTATTTCAGGTTGTAACTAGTAAGCTATAAAACTCGCAAGCCACCAAAAGTTTATAAATCTAGTGTAAATGCAATGTACATATGTATAGAAAATTCAATGAGCTGAATAGTTAAAATTAAGTATTGTAAAATTAAACTAAGGCTGACCTCAAACATAGCAAAGTATATTTAAACTGATAATGAGTTAAATTTATTAATATGATTTCTATTCACTTATTAGTCATTTGCTTTCTACTTTAATTCCCCTGCAAATCAAGGTGGAAGTTGTTAAGTCCTGAGAGAAAATATAATTTCTTCTTTGACCAAAAAAAATAGATGTAAACTTGGTATTAAATCAAAGTTTTAGAACTTTAATAAAAAATTATTGACTATGTACTACAGTAATGTCTCACCAAAATATGTAAATTTAAGCAGAAATTATTTTGGCTATTATTAACATTAATTAAAAATACTGTCTTCTTAAAATGTGGAGTTTTGTATTTGGAGATATCATGCTATAACAATTAAAATAGATCTTTGGGGATAAGATCTCTCTTTTGAGGGGCACCATATCTTCATAGAGAAATAACATGGAGATATAATTAAACTGTTATTTTGATGCCTGTAGACTTGAAAAACAAGGAAATTAAATTTTATAACTTACTTTGGTTCTTGAATGCACTGTCAATATTAAATGCATGAATAGGATATCTCGAAACTTAATTTTTTATTTATTGGCGGGGGGGGACAGAGTGTGAGCACAGGAGGAGCAGAGAGAAAGGGAGACACAGATTCTGAAGCACGCTCCAGCCTCTGAGCTGTCCGCACAGAGCCCAATGCAGGCTTGAACCCATGAACCGCAAGATCATGACCTGAGCTGAAGTGAGATGCTTAACTGACTGAGCTACTCAGGTACCCCGGATATTTCAAAACTTTTAAAAAGTTTAACAAATATTTACTTATATGGAACTTTATATAGAACTTTAAGCACTTTGAAAATATTAGATAATTTAATCCTGAAAATAACTATAAAAATAGATGTTACCGCAATCTCCATTTTTGCTTAAGGGAGCAGCAGCACTGAGTGGCTAACTAACCTGCCCTAGGTCCAAAGTCAAGTTGCTGGTGTGAATCCAT
Organism: Lynx rufus; assembly: GCF_022079265.1. Lineage (NCBI taxonomy): Eukaryota > Metazoa > Chordata > Mammalia > Carnivora > Felidae > Lynx > Lynx rufus. Next base: position 103,817,346 of record NW_025814856.1, read on the forward strand.
GCAATGTGCCGCCAGGGTGCGTGCCTTTAACCACCATGATAGCTGCTACCTCAGTGTGGCCTCAGGCAGCAATTCGTTTGTTAAAATTAACTTTTCTTGAAGAATACACTTTACTTGAATAAGGTAAAATTTAGGGATATTCAGAAATATTTGTCCAGTTGACAAATTTTCTTTTTCAAAAGCAGCATATTATCTGTCCTGTCCTAAACTCAGGGTTAAAATGAGCATGTTGGTAACAATTAAAGTTTATAGAAAGACGAAGTAAAAGTTTGATCAATACTGAAACCAAGGAATACTTTCCCCATACAGAATACAGGTCCCAGGTGTCATGGGTTCTAATTTCATATTTGTGAATGAAATATGAATTTTGAAGTAAAAATCTATGTGGAGTTTGACCCACACTGTAATATAAAACCTTATTTACATGTATATACTTTTTAAATGTTCTTTTTAAAGACTGGTAACTGATCATGATGGATACTGGTAGAGGCCTGAATTCTTGTTTGTGTGAGGCAAAAGAATGAGGCTTCTCCTTCTGACAAGAATATCTGAGAAGAGTTTTTTTTTTTTATATGAAATTTATTGACAAATTGGTTTCCATACAACACCCAGTGCTCATCCCAAAAGGTGCCCTCCTCAATACCCATCACCCACCCTCCCCTCCCTCCCACCCCCCATCAACCCTCAGTTTGTTCTCAGTTTTTAACAGTCTCTTATGCTTTGGCTCTCTCCCACTCTAACCTCTTTTTTTTTTTTTCCCTTCCCCTCCCCCATGGGTTCCTGTTAAGTTTCTCAGGATCCACATAAGAGTGAAACCATATGGTATCTGTCTTTCTCTGTATGGCTTATTTCACTTAGCATTACACTCTCCAGTTCCATCCACGTTGCTACAAAAGGCCATATTTCATTTTTTCTCATTGCCACATAGTATTCCATTGTGTATATATACCACAATTTCTTTATCCATTCATCAGTTGATGGACATTTAGGCTCTTTCCATAATTTGGCTATTGTTGAGAGTGCTGCTATGAACATTGGGGTACAAGTGCCCCTATGCATCAGTACTCCTGTATCCCTTGGATAAATTCCTAGCAGTGCTATTGCTGGGTCATAGGGTAGGTCTATTTTTAATTTTCTGAGGAACCTCCACACTGCTTTCCAGAGCGGCTGCACCAATTTGCATTCCCACCAACAGTGCAAGAGGGTTCCCGTTTCTCCACATCCTCTCCAGCATCTAGAGTCTCCTGATTTGTTCATTTTGGCCACTCTGACTGGCGTGAGGTGATACCTGAGTGTGGTTTTGATTTGTATTTCCCTGAGAAGAGTTTTAATTAAACACTTATTTTGGGACAGAGGAATTTTGTATTTATTATTTAATTTTTGTGAATCCTCTAAAAAGAAGTGTAGGGCTGAGGTTACATGTCAGGGAGAACATAGAAAAGGGCTGTTCAACTCAGTTTTTCACTGGGCAGCACGAGGGGGTGAAGTGGGTGAGGTGAGGGACTGTGATGAGGTGCATTCATGGCCCGGCTGCTGTTCAGCTCTGGGTGGTCACTGCATTGCATCAATGGGATTACGGAATTGGCAGAGATTTCAGATTTCAAGAGAAGTGTATGACTTCTGAGAATAGGTCATAAAATGTCATAAAAGTCATTGAGGTTTCCTCTTTGCTCTTCCTCTCATTTGCTCTGGAGGAAATCTGCTGTCATGTCATAGGAAGAGCTCCCTGTGGCAAGAACTGAGACCTCCTGCCCAAAGCCACTGGAATGAGCCATCTTGGAAGGGGATCCTCCAACACCAGTCAAGCCTTCGCATGACTGCAGCCATGGTCTATACATCTACATGACTTTAACCTCAGGAGCAAGCCTGAGCCAGAAGCACTCAATTCCCAAATTCCTGAGCCATAGAAAATGTGAGATAATAAATGTTTATTGTTTTGAGAAGAAAAAAAAAATTCAAAAGAGGCTGAAAGGCCAAATTGTATCAAAAATAACACAAATTTTAAATGTGGTTACAGGCCAGTTTGTGACTTCATGTAAAATAAGACCTTTAAAAATCCTTTGTTGGGCATTTGATGTGTACATATAATTAAGGGCGAGTAGAGGAGGAAACCTAGGAGAATAAACATCACCGATGAGAGGAGTAAAAGGATAACAAAGAAGAGTAGTACCTTGAGAGTAAGGAGAAGGAATATTTCTAAGCAGGGCCAGGTTGCTACACAAAAGCAATAAAGAGATCTTATAGATTCATTTCACAATGTCAAATTACTAGATTTGAAGATTAGAAAGTTCCCAATAGCCATACATATTCGGCAGAGAAATGAAAACAACAGCAGCATTGCGAAACCAAACTTCTTAAACCTACAGTATATAAACAACCTGAAATTACATGCAAGGTAGATATTTTATTGAGTGATAAATAAAGACTAAAATAATATCCCCAAGAGCAAGGTAGATGCTTGCTTAAGGAAAAATTTCCTATGCTTATAAGTAATTTGGAAGAAGCCATAGAAAAGAAAGGGACTGGCAATAAAAGAGGGGGATTAATTTATGGAGAAATAGTCTTGGGAGATACAGAGAATGAGATCTTGATCACAGAAAGTGAGATAGCTTTGGAAACACACCAGAGAAAGTAATAAGTTTGACACATGATATTCTTTTCTGCTCTACTGCTAACTTCCTGAAGCAGGGTCCATGTCTCTCTTATTTGCTCCACACCATACTTTCAGGTGGGAGGCACAGAGATAGATCCAGGATTAAACGTTGGTGGGAATGGTTACTTGGATTTGTTTAAGGTCACTTAAAAGTTTGCAACTGAAACAGCAAACAAGCAGTGCAAGGATAAGACTATTAAGGGGGTGGACACTACTTCCCAATGCCTCTGTTACACAAATTCATATAATCAGTCCATTTCCAAAGTTTCCTCAATTTGTCTTTTTAGCATAAGAAACGTGCCAGGTTATAATAGCTCCAATCTGCAAGATCACTGCATTTTCTTAAGTTTATTCATTTATTTTGAAAGAGATAGAGACAGCACAAGTAGGGGAGAGGCAGAGAGAGAGAAGGAGACAGAGAATCCCAAGCAGGCTCCACACTGTCAGCACGCGAGGCTTGAACTCATGAAACCGTGAGATCATGACGTGAGCTGAAAGCAAGAGTCAGAGGCTTAACTGAGCCACCCAGCTGCCCCGCCCCCCTTTTTTAAAATAAAGTAGGCTGTGGGCAGGGTAAAAAGTAAGTACATAGGTGGCATGATGTGTCAGCAACAAGAAACAACTCTTATCATGTAAGTAAATGTGCAATGAACCACGGTTATATATTTTTGAGGGCTTTTCTTGTGTGTTATTGGGCTTATTCTACATTTGGGACTAATGCACTTTTGAAAAAAAAAGTATAGTGAAGGGTTTTGAAGGTTCAGTTGAGATTGGAAGTCATATCTATTTAGAAGTACCAATCAGGAGGGTGTTCTTTTCTCTGCCAATGCTGACATTAGGCCTAGGATTTAACAAAGCAGATGATATGATTTAAAATTTGGTGAGAATACAGTTATAATAGCTAAGTAACTAGTGAGAAGAAAGTAAAATTCAGAGCAGGCTGATGGATTTGAAAAATAAGAAGCAGTCAAAGAAATTTATGTTGAGAAAAATAGAAAAACAAGTTCAGGGGCACCTGGGTGGCTCAGTTGGTTGAGCCTGCAACTCTTGATTTCAGTTCAGGTAATGATCGCACAGCTTGTTGGTTCAAGCCCCATGTCAGGCTCCATACTAACAGAGTAGAGCCTGCTTGGAATTCTCTCTCCTCTCCTCCTCTCCTCGTCTCCTCGTCTCCTCATCTCCTCCTCTCTTCCTGTCTTCCTGTCTTCCTCTCTTCCTCTCCTCCTCTCCTCCTCTCCTCCTCTCTTCCTCCTCCTCCTCCTCCTCCTCCTCCTCCTTCTCCTCCTCCTCCTCCTCCTCTTTCTCTTTCTCTCTCTCTCAAAATGAATAACCTTTAAAAACTTTTGGGAAAAAAAAGAAAGAAAAACAAGTTCAGTAGGTGCCATTGACAGAAAGGATATTCCCATCAGACACCAAACTCAGAAAGTGACATTGCTAATGGATCATATCCAGGCAGTGTACTAAAGACCATAAGTGGATTGGATTTTCCTTGTACTCCATCAATAGTCTAATCACGTAGTTATTGTTCTCATCTTATGGTTGGGGTAATGGAAGATGGAAGAATTTAAGTAACTTACAAAATAGCACATAGTAAGAAAAGTGTCAGAGCATGGATTAAATACTAGGCCATCTAGATTTTTAAACTCTTAATCACTTTAATACTATCATCTGAATTAAAATGTTTTTGTTTGACAAGAGGCAGCCACTGTAGAGGATCACTAGGGTGGAGTGTAGAAATGATCTTTGTAGATGAATGAATCAAGGTTGAGACTATCCATGTTGAACATGAGTAGTGACCAGAATGATGGCAAATGATATTATAAAGAAGACAATAGTGAGTTACATGCCTAGATACAGAGAATATGAACAGTGCTGAAATTTACAAACATTCATAAAGACAGGTAAAAGAGAATAGAATAATTGGAAAGTAAAGCCTTCAGAGAAGAAATTTGGTTTTAAAACAATAGTTTCAGAGAGTTAAATAGCAAACCAGACTCAATGTGAACATTTCATTCTACTTAACATGTTTGTATGATGAAGACTTGTAATGCATTAGTTATCTATTGTTGTGTAACTGCCACAAACCTGGCAGCTTAAGTGAAAAGCACACATTTATTTTCTCAAAGTTTTTTGTGTTTTTGTTGTTGTTGTTGTTGTTGTTTTATCTAGGCTCAGTTTTGCTGGGTTTGTTTCAAGGTGTCCCACAATGCTGCCATCAAGATGCTGGTCAGGGCTGAGATCTCATCTGAAATGTCAAATGAGGAAAGATCTATTTCGAAGGTCACATGGTTGTTGGCATGATTCAGTTATTTACTGGTTGTCAGACTAATGGTTTCCTCTTTTTGCTGGCTGTCAGTGTGCCTCTCTATGGAGAAGCTCACAACATGGCAGCTTGCTTCATAAAAACCAGTAGGATACAGAATTTTTTAGCAAGATGGAAGTCAGAATCCTATATAATCCATTTATGTACACAATATCGCATCATCTTTGCTATATTCTGTTAGAAAGAGGTCACCTGTCCAGCCTACACTCAAGGAGAGTGGATTATATGAGAGTATGAATACAGATATCGGGTTTGTTGAGGACCATCTACCACATCTTTCTAATAATAATCCCCCATTTTGAATGACCTATTTTCTGCTCGCAGTAGGATGAAGAGGAGGGTAGGGAATGACTTTATAGACAGATAAGCCCTATCTGCAAAAGGAAGTTCACAAAATATGACTTCATGACTCCCAGCTAATGATTGTTGCCTCCCCTCAAATCCCACACATTTGTAGAAATGAAGGCTATTCTCTCAGGGAAATCTTACTTCTTGCTAACTTGATTCTTGGTTTGCCTTGTAATTTATTTCCTACTCTATTATTGATAAACTGTTTCATTCTCCCCTTTACTATGAGAAATTTTAATCCCAGATCAAAAACCTACTAGTTCCTTGGGAAATCACTTTTGATTCACAGTTCACATTACTGATTTCATCGATAATTATAACAACTCCAGAAATAGGGAAAATTCTCAAAAAGAAATTATCTAGCAAGTGTTCATTATGTCAAAATGCCTTAGATAAAGAACGTATTTTGTGTTGTATTGGAATAGCCACAAAAAGCAAGAGCTATGAGTCCCAGTAGGTATAAGGTTTAATATGCTATGGTCAAAAAAAAAAAAAAAAAGTACAGGTTTTAATACTTGACAGCATCTAAGGCCTTACACAGTTACCAATAATTTTACTAGAGGAGAATTTTCTGTGAAGCTAATGAAGCTTAAGTTCCAAGAACCTTCACTGGGGAATGGCCTCCTCTAGGGCTAGGGTCAACTACTCCAGAGACATGGTGGGGTGGAGGGGTGGAGATGCGGGAGTGGTGCAGGGGACAGCAGAAAGCAAAAGCCCAAGCTCTGTGCCAAAGATACAGAATGCTACCCTACCCTAGGTGTCACTTTCTGCACCCTGGTGATGATCTTAAGGCTGCCATCCAGTATCTCCTTCTCCACCTGTCCCTACCAATTATCTGTCTTTGTGGATCCTGAAGGGTCACAGTTGGGATCCACCTTGGATCCCAAGGAGAGGGATGTGAGTAAGAGAAATCACTGTGCTAAGGCTCCATGTGAAGTGGCATGGAAGGATCAACCCAGTGGTGGCAAGAATGGGGTTGTGTTGGGGAATGGGGCAGTAGGGAATGGTCAAGACAAACTCCTCTGTAAGGACCACTAGAAACCACATCCATAAAACTTAATATTTTTTTTTAATAAGCCACACTTGACTGAGTCAACTTTCAATTGTGTCTACAGAAAATATTTAAAAATTGATGCATATGAAGAGACAGAGGGCATACAGCCAAAGAGTGCAGATGTGTTAGACAGCTAATTAATATTAATAACAATACATTATATTTTGAATGTTGCAATGTTTGTGATATTGCCAGTTTATATTTTAATTTGTTGGGATTTATAATCTCAAACAAAGTAGTGTTTACATTCATATCTTGTTCTCTATTTGTAGACTTGTGATTTTTTTCTGCAAAGAGTCTCCTAAACAATATAAGCTTCTGCTCACAGAAAACCTGGATCTACCCTGAAAACAGGGAAGTCTTTCATCACTGTGTTTGTGTGTCTCTGTGTGTGCTGTGTATATATACGTGTATGCATAAGTTGAGCCATTCATTCCTAGTAAAAATCATTTTATGATTTTGCTTCTTTGTCTCCTCTAATAGAATTATCATTCTGCCCATAGTTTCTGAATGAATATGCTCCGCCTGAAGAACTGGAGTAGGTCTTAGATGCCTGGATTAGATTTATTAATTCACAAAGATTTTCAAGATAATACCTAGTCAGGAGGCTTATTTTTAAAACCTGTAAATGAGAAAGGAAAAATTGGCTTGTCATCCAAGTATAGGAGAAAATTAAGAGGTTCTCTTTTTCTTAGTAGGGATTTAGAGAACGTCTCCATAATCCCACTAGCATGGATCGCAAATGTAATCACCAATGAGAAAAAGGTTAAAGTCTCTGAAATGTTGGGCTATGCTGCTTTGGCAAACAAAGGCCTCATTATTCAGAGAGCAGAATGTGGCTGCTGGGTTTCTGTAAAATGGTGGCAGAGAAGCATTCTTACACTGGGGTCAAACTAGCATCAGTACTGCATAGCCAAAAAACACCACAAACTATGATAGATATTGCCTTCAGAGAAAAGACTAAAATCTTCCTTCACATTCCTACTGGATATCTTACCTTACTTGATTCTGGCAGCCACTTCCAGCCAGGCTCACGGAGGTATAATTGATGTCTAGGGTGTGGGTGGAACATAAGGTCTCCCTTAGTAAAATATGTTGTTTATAGTGCTCAAGAGAAACACCTTCATAATTCATTAGGCACTTCTGAGAATGGAAGCCATTAAGTTAGTCACAAAAGAGGACTCATGGAATCAAATGAGTTTGTTTTAACTATGTTTTTTTCTCCTCCTTCCAAGACTGGGGGCTGAAATTTCTAGAATGTCTGAAACATAAATATGTAACAGGACAAGAGGTGCATGTAAGATTAGTTAAAAAATAAGCAAAGTAAAATAAATACTACCATTACTAACATTAATTCTGATTTCACTCTGATTTGGAAATGGTGGCTGGTACTTCAACAACAAAATCGAATTTCTCTAGTCTGGAAATTACAGGCGTTGAGCCTTAGATATAATGAGTCTTTGAGTCAATGCTGCACTTCTATGTTCTTAATAATCTACTTATAAGGCCCACTTAAGTTTCTCAAGAGTATGGTAGGTATTTCAAATTTTCATTCTTACCAAAAATCCCAGAAAAGTGTTGGCCGTATCTCCCTTAGATTTAACATTTTACTTTCACTCCACTTTCATTTAGAATACTGTTGATAGTTTTCTTACATAAGAGCCAAAAGATGAAAACTTTTGGAAAATAAAGATTCAGAAGGCAAATAGTAAAAGGCCAGTTTATTATGCGTCTTAGCTGACATCTTAAAGGTTCAAAAGACTATTAACGACCTCCCAGGGATGATGCCACTAGACTAAAAGACAGTGGCTTACTGAGCTCAGCATCACACTGGTGACTGCATTGGAGGCGCTGCAATCCAGGGACGGGCAAGTCACCTACCTACCTGCTTGATGACTGTTCCCCCATCTGCAAAGTGAGGTCAATACTGCTGCAAACTGAGAGGTGAATCTATTAAATGTGATTGTAAAGCTCCTTGGAAATATAAAGGTAATATGTAAATGCTGAAAGGCACAGGTGGTACACTAATGAATGCATATCATTTTTGAGTTGAAGGGGAAAGTATTTTAACCAAACAGGTGACTGAATGGATTGAGCTCACCGCAGTAGGGTCTCAGCCATTAAACTGAACTGGAAATAGAAGAAAACCAAGAGTAAAAAGAAGGGAGAAGGAAGAAAGGGGAAGAGAGAGAGAGTTAGGGGTGATACCTAAGAACTGTGTACAAAACATGCTGAATACACTAATGAGTCATATTGCTTTACACACACACCCCTTTTTTACTTTCTTATGGTGCTTATTTTTATTGACCATAATAGAAACCTATAAATTTTCTCACCTCCAAAATATTGTCTTCTAGAAAAACTTATATTTTTAATTCATCTCTTTGTGATCACTCCATTTAAGAATCTGCTTGGGGTGCCCAGATGGCTCAGTTGGTTGAACGTCCAACTCTTGATTTTGGCTTGGGTCATGAACCAGGGTCGTGAGATCAAGCCCCAGGTCGCACTCTGTGCTAACAGCATGGAGCCTGCTTGAGATTCTCTTTCTCTCTCTCTGTTACTCCCCCCCCCCCATGCACTCTCTTTCTCTCTCAAAATAGATAAATAAACTTAAAAAAACATAAATTCTAACCTAGATAGACATATGTATAAAAAAATCTAAATGATACTGATTCCAACTTTAGTGATATGTTGCTTGACATTATGCTTAAGTTAAAACATGCATATTATATTTTGTGTAAGAAATAAAGGAAAATAAGAACATGGGAGTGTATTTGCTTAGTTTGTTCATAAAAAAATGGATAAACTAGAAACTAATTAAATGCTGATTTAAAAGGGATTAGTGAGAACTAGGTGAAGGGCGTAGGGATATAACAAGGCTTTTCTGCATAGACCTTTTAATATAATTTTGTCTGTTGAACCATTAATTAATAAATGAAAAAACAAAAGAAAAGACATTCAATACAAACAGAAACAAATGAATTGTTCATCAAAATGACAAAATAATCCTCCAATGATAAGAATTGATTCAAGGAACTTTTGAATTTGGTATTCGTACTATATACCCTTAATAGTCATAAACACATGTGTCATATATACACAGAGGGAAACCTGAATCTTATTTATTATAGCTTCTTGCTCTTCTTAATAGTGAAGTATGTAGCAAATTTTTGTGTGTGTTGATGGATATATATATAAATGTATTGATGCTGAAGACTGCCAGAATTTTCATTTTGAGAAAAGAGAGATACAGATATGGAATGAAAAAAGTGAGGAAGAACCCTGTGTTACTCATTTTGAATTGAAAGTATATGTATGAAATCATTTCATATTAGCCATCCAATGAAAGGGATCAGAAGCAATGACACCTTCGCAGTAATGGTCATAGCAAGCTTGCAATTTTTTTCCCCCTTAGTGGCAATCCCCAGTGAAAGAAACCAGGGTAGCTTAACAAATGGCTAATTCAACTTCTGAGACCTGGAATGCTCAGGGTAAACTTGGAACATCCTGTTTCAGAAAACAAGGAAGTTCTCAAACAATAATGAAGCTATGTCAAAATGATACCAAAACTATTTTAAAGAGCTTACATTGGTTAAATTTGGCACAATATATAATAAAAATATATAATGATGCTAATGGCTTTAAACACATTGAATTTTACATGTGTAAGTATGTATATAATGAAGTTTTAGGAGAAAAACAGGTTCTAAAGACAATTATGTACAAGGCGTCCAGTCTTTTATAAAATGCCTTTCTTCTTTCATTTCTGTTTCCTCCTCCTTTTCTTCATTTTTTGTACTGTAAACCTTTGGTCCTTACCATAAAATAGTATCTTATAAAATGTTCGTACCTTTATTGCTGCTCTCAGAATTATTTAAAAGATGACCTGGGGAGGGTACAATACTTAAACTAAAAGAAAGAATTTTTTAATAGTGAACTACCTAAAATTATGTCTCTTAGTCCTTATCTTTACCTATATATGTGACTAAGATTTAGTCTTACTTACTCATTGTTTTTAAGTATATTTTCCCAAAGAGACTACAGTTTTTCAGAGCCAAACTTACCCTTTTACCTTTCTAATAAAGTTGATTTACAACAGTGTTCTACAAAAACTACCCATGGAGAGAAAGTTATCTGGCTTAAGCGGGTAGTAGTGAATAACAAGGGTGTTAGACCCCTGGCCTCTAGTGCTTATAATACAAAATACATAGACATAAGGTCATAGCATATAGTCCTAATATAGTTATATCATGTGAAGAGAATAATTTTTAGTGTTTGCGAAGCTAAAATAGCATTCATCCAGCAAATGGCCTTGTTGTAGGGTTATTTGAAGGAAAAAGCCTATTGGATTTTTAAGCTTGACAACCTTAAAGGAAATATTAATGGGTGATTTCCTTTGTTCATTTTTAACACAAGGATGGCAATACATTTGAGATGCTTAATATAGCTCTTCACATATAGTCCATATTTAATATACAGTGACTGGTTTGTACATGTATATCCTATATATACATATATATGTATATATGTATATTTTGTGTACTATTGTGCTATTATTTAATGTTTATCTCTTCTGTAATTTTCATCAGGGTGGATTTCTCCCCTAAACACTTAAGATAGAGCACCACATTAGAGCACCACAAAGATTCGATAAAATATTTGTTGGTTGATCAACACCAAAAATCTTAGAATTTATATTTATTAATGTTTATTTTACAGAACTTCTGTATTCAAATAAATGTTAAAGCAGTTCCTGATCTTTTGAAACTTATGATCTAAAACATAATTTAGACCACACTGCCCATGTTATTAGGAATACTAACAATGTCAACTCCCATTCTTAAACACTTCCTTGTACTGTGCTCAACAGTTTTGTTACTATATCATTCAATACTAAACATAGCTACATGCAGATATTAATCTTCCCACTGTACAGATGAGAAAACTGAGGTTTTAAGAAGTCAGGTGAGTGGAAAAGTCCTGCCTGTGCCCTGGTTTCTGAACCTCAAACTAAATGTATATCGTACACCTCTATTATCAGAATTGTCTGTGAGGCACTTTCACAATGATGATAAAAAAAAAAAAAAAAAAGCCAAATTATAGCTCCCAAACAGACTAATGTGCCCAGACTTTTAAAAAGCTTCTTACAGCATACAACTGCATTATGAAAGAAGAGCTTTACTATGTGTGAACAGCTTGGAAGGGGGGTGTGGAGATGCTATTTGAAAGGGCAAACATCTTCAGAAACAAGGGCCACTGTGTTTGACAAGCTACTTTCAATGGTTAAATAACAAATAGAATAGGTAACAGATAAATGCCACCTAAGCAAAATGCTTTAGAGATACTGTTTTATCTCTAATTTATGGGGAATTCGTGCTGCAGCCTTGGGATAGGTGGTCACTGAATTATGCGCCAAAATGGATGTGGAAAACTAATTATGTCTAGATGAAATGGAAAAGCTAAATGGATCCCTGAAAATTTTTCAGGATTAAGCAAAATTGAGCATGACAACAAAGAAACAGACACACAAAGATTCAGATATTACTTTGAAGCTTTAAATGTCATTTCTGTGCACTTCAATGGAAGCAATATATCAGCAAATCAAACATGTCAACATATGATTCTTTAAAATTTGACAGTGGAGTTGAATATTAGTGTGCAGTATCTGCATCTGCTCTCCAGACATGCTATAAATCTGATGTTTTTGTCAGTGATGGAAATACTTTAAAGTGTACAAATCACCATATACTCCAATTAAGAAAAGAAATAGATTCTATCTGTATTGCAATCATGCCAAGATATTAAAATTTTGTTTTAGTTCTATTGTTAATACTGAATAAGTTCTTTAAAGAAAAATCTTTCAGATGATCTGTTTCATTAATAAAATTTGTTTCGGATAGTGAGTTGTAACAAAAAATTGCAAAGATGACTGGTAGACCAGTATATAAGCTATATAAAATATTTTATTTCATTTGAAGCTTTTATTTATTATATTTATCAGTATTCAGTGTACTGTGTATATTTTGCCATCATAAAATAATTTCTTTGCACAGGATTTGCATCAACATCCCATGTCTATAGAGCTGCTTTTCCTCAGAAAGGAGACAGGAAAAAAAGTTACATGACTAGGAGAAATTCACTGTCACGGTAAGCAAATTTTGTACAATCTATGTCTATATTATACATAAATTATCTCAGATATCATGAAAAACTTGTCAGGATGTAATGTGGGATAGTACCTATAAACATGTTCTTGAAACACTTTTAGATATTTGTTCTATGACTTTGGTTGGTATAACTAACACTTTTTAAAAAAGGTTTAATTAGAATGATATAATAATACCACCTTATCATTAATCTGGTACTAATAATAATTGGAAAATTTTCACCTCAATAGAAATTCCCATATTGTACTTGACTTCTTTCAGTTATTGGAGGTCTAATACACGTACTGAACTATGGGAAATGAGCAAAATATTATGCATGGTTGCTAAATTCAAAGTAATTAAACTGTAAGTCAGATGCAAACACATTGATAATATAACCACAAGGGTGTATGTATGTAGTGTTTCTAGTGTTCAAGAAAGAAAATAATGCAACTGAACCAGTCACACCAGGAAACACTATATAAAAAAGAATAAATTAGGTAAGAATTTAAAGACAGGTAGAACTGATGATGAGGGAACATTCCAGGCATTTGAAGTTGTATGTGTGAGATAAGGGGGTGAAACATTACAAAATGTATTCGGAGAACACAATGTTCAGTAAACTACCTGAATTAATGGAGTCATGTTGGGCAAGGCAGGGCTTTGCATTCTACATCATAAGATCTTGTAAATCAGCCTTTTCCAAAGTGGAACATGATTGCTGGGAGATATAGGAGGGTTTTTTTTTTTTGTTTTTTTTTTTTTGTAAGTGTATTCATTTATTCTGAGAGAGAGTGAGAAAGGGTGGGAAGGGGAGGGGCAGAGAGAGAGAGAGAGAGAGAGAGGGAGAGAGAGAGGGGGGGGGAGAGAGAGAGAGAGAGAGAGAGAGAGAGAGAGAGAGAGAGAATCCCAAGCAGGCTCCACACTAACAGTGCAGAACCCTATGCAGAGCTCAAACTCACAAACCTGAGAGATCAATAGTCTGATGCTTAACCAATTGAGCCACCCAGGCCCCCCTAGAAGGTACTTTTGAATGAAGTCTCCTACAGCCAAATCGGATGGAATAACTGCATATTTTGTCCTTTCAAAGGTTCTGAGAATTCATGGAATAAAATCCCCAGTATTCTAATTATTTGACCAGTGAACCCCACTTTTTTTTTCTGTTCTCACCCAGCACCTTGCACAAATTGAGCTGTAGGCAGTGAGAAGCCATAAGCCACTGGTTTCAGAGCAGTCAAGTGACTTGATAAAATTGATGAATTCAGAGGAATCATTGAATGAGTGTACTATGTGGAGAGAATGGGAGAAGAGCTAGAGAGGGAGAGCAGACTCAGATAGAGGGAAAAGTAGCAAGCATATCAATGCATTAGACCTAGTGTGATAGCAGGGAGAATAGATAGGAACATTAAGAGCGCAGAATAAAATGTCTCTGATAGTAAATTAAATATGCAAGTACAAGCACAAGGCAAAGTTAAGATAATTCAGTGAAGTAAAATGTCAAAAATCATCCCTCACATATTGATGCATGCTAAAAAGTTTCCAGAACAGCAGTTCCACATCCACCCTTGAACTCCAATGTGTTAACAACTGTGATAGAGAATTGTCTCTGAGTGTTAATCTTAATGACTCCAGTTATATTTCATTCTTTTTGTGGTAGTATTTCAAATTGTATCAAGTAGATTTGAGCTCTTCAGAATTTCTTGTTAGTCTAATTTCTCCTAACTTGTAAAACAAGATGGTTTAGCCCTTATTTAAAATGACTAAAACAAAGACCTTAATTAATATTAGGGGAGCAGCTTGCCTATAGTTAGTACATATGATTTTCAAGTCATTCTGTACTTAATTAGGAGCAAAGAGAATATATTGAGAGTCATATGTATTATATTTACTTTAAAATACTTCCAGGGGCATCTGGGTGGCTCAGTTGGTTAAGCAACCTACTCTGGATCTCAGTTCAGGTCACGATCTCACAATTGGTGAGTCGAGCCCCGTGACCGGCTCTGCGTGAAGCATGGAGCTTGCTTGGGATTCTCTCTCTCCCTCTCTCTCTGCCCCTCTCCCACTCATGCACGCATTTTCTCTCTCACAATAAATAAATGAACATTTAAAAGAAAATAAAAATACTTCCAACATCTTTGAAAATCTGTTATTTGATGTCAATAAGTTACTATAACCCAGAGATGTGGGACCATTTTTTTCTATTGATACCAAAATGTGATTTACAGGAAATGGATTAAAGGGTCATTTGACTACCTGATTTAAATCCTGCCTGTACTTCTTATTAGCTATGTGGCTTTAGGCGAGTCATTCAAGGATTTTTCTTTTCTTTTCTTTTTCTTTTTCTTTTCTCTTTCCTTCTCTTTTCTTTCTTTCTTTCTTTCTTTCTTTCTTTCTTTCTTTCTTTCTTTCTTTCTTTCTTTCTTAAATCACTATGTTGTAGAGGTAATCATGTTCACCTCAATGACTATGAGATGTGTTGATTTATGCACATAAGGTGTCTAGCATAGTCTCGGGTATATATATAATCAGTCATCAGTATGCTTGAATCCCCTCACTTCTCAAACTTTGAATCCTGGGTTAACTGAATTTTTAAACAGCTTCTCAAGTCTTTGCCATTAGTTTTTACTTAAATCATTTTGCTGCTTTTCATCTTTGTCCATTTTATGATAGTGATTCTCTCCCTGTAGCACATTTTTTTTTCATGCACACAAAGATCAGGGTTTTATAGATTTATCATTCTCCTTCTCTTTATCACTGCCATCATTGCCAAGGTAAAGAGGCATCGTTGTTTCCAAAAGAGCTGATTGAGTCTATAAGAAAACTTAGGCCCAGACTTTTCTGAAAAAGGCTAGTTGAAGTGAAGTGTGTGTTTTGGGATGTAAATTTAGTTTCATAGTCCCATAGACAAGATAAACATGTTCATTTTGTAACATGTTTTCTTGAGAACATCAGTTTAAGTGTTCAGTTAGGGTATGAGATAGCAATACCTCCTCACCACCAGCTTCTCTACTAGAACTTATAGCCCCCATACAAAACTTCTTTCTTTTAATACAAAAGAGAGTGCAGACAGATAGCTGTAATTCCTAATCTATCCCATAGGCTGCCATTATATTTTATGTTGTTTTTATGGCCTTATGGACTCCCAGTCCACTGGAATAGCAGCAGCTCGTACTCCCAGTGTGCCTGAGGCTCCACATTACTGGATTCTCTAACTGCCCTGCTAGATAGACCCACCAGTGGCTTTTGCCGGTATTTCTCTCGTGCAAAGAGCATAAATGATAAATCCTAACATTGATTCATGAGAAAAGCTCCCCATCTCTCACCTTTCTTACTGCAACAGGGCATTGGCCTTTGTTGTTTTTCACTTTACACTCATACCATATAAGGAATACCTTTCAAAAAAGTGAACTTCTTAGCCCTGACCTGCCATGTCCCAAAGTCTACCACATCTTGTAGAAGGTTTGGGCTACTTTGATTCATTTCCTCCTTCACTCAAAGTTACTGAGCACTTACTATGCAATGGTCAGGCTACAAACGTGGTTATATACAGTAGGTTGAGAAAGAACCAAGGCCCCTGCTTCCACGGGGCTGTTGTTGTTTGTTGAGAAGATAAACAAACAGAAACTAGAAGTTTCATAAAGGTAGACATTTTTGTTTTGTTGTCTTATTTTATCCCAAGGCCCAAAACAGAGCCAAGCATTAATGAAGCCTCAATGGATATCTGTTGTATAAAATAAGGATATGATATAATGTGGAGAGCAGTAAGTATAATGGAGTAAAATAAAGCAGAGTATAAAAGGCAAAATGTGATGCAAGTTATTGTTACTGACTCTTTTCCACTTCTTGTGAATATTCTGCTTCAGCAAGTCCATCTGACCCATACAACAGTCTGCACTGCCCCATATCCCTTTGACATAATCCTCTTTGTCTCACTTGCTCCCTCTAGAAACCAGTCTTTCTCTGTATTAAGACCAACTATCTCCTTCCAGAGTTAAGAATACAGATTTGTCTTAAGGTTTTGTTTCGCCTTGAAGTATTTTCTCCATCTTTAAAGTTAACTCTAAATACACTTTAATAGATAAAATATCAGATTATTTAATTCTTTATAAACTTGCAAGGAGGAGTGGTTTGCAAAAGCCT
Source organism: Lynx rufus (assembly GCF_022079265.1). Taxonomy (NCBI): domain Eukaryota; kingdom Metazoa; phylum Chordata; class Mammalia; order Carnivora; family Felidae; genus Lynx; species Lynx rufus. The sequence goes on from NW_025814856.1 coordinate 103,834,010, forward strand.
GACAGGGCAGGGATTTCACTGTCTCCAGTGAAATAAGACATATGAGAGCAATATAATAAGCTTTTTTGAAAACTAAACTTATTGCTTTTAAGAGGCCCCACTTGAACTATGACATTTTCTTCATTTTCAATTTCAAAATGCCCTTTATTATACCATGATATTCATTTCAAAAAGTAATACTATTCTTCTGGTTGTATAGTTAGAAAAAATAAAAATTAATAATACTATATAAACATCTAAATTTGGGGAGGATGAGGTTTTTTTCTGGTCTATAAAATTAACATCATAAAATTATTGACAGTCCAGTGATAAAGAAGAGGAATTACTGCAGACACACACACACACACACACACACACACACACACACACGGTTTGTGATCTCATTAGGGACAGAGATGGACTCTGGATTTTACATTTGAATTCTAACCACTTAATACTTAAATATAATATATGCTTATTAAATGTTTATTTACTGAATAAAAAATTCTAGGCTACCATTCACAGTAAATGTAAAGAAGGCATATGGAATAAAGTAACATGCATGGGGTCTAAAAATTACTGTAATCCAACGGATGTGCTGACTAGACCAGCTGAAACAAAAAATAAAGAATAAAAGAAATTGAGGGGCGCCTGGGTGGCGCAGTCGGTTAAGCGTCCGACTTCAGCCAGGTCACGATCTCGCGGTCCGTGAGTTCGAGCCCCGCGTCAGGCTCTGGGCTGATGGCTCGGAGCCTGGAGCCTGTTTCCGATTCTGTGTCTCCCTCTCTCTCTGCCCCTCCCCCGTTCATGCTCTGTCTCTCTCTGTCCCAAAAATAAAAATAAAAAACGTTGAAAAAAAAATTAAAAAAAAAATTAAAAAAAAAAAAGAATAAAAGAAATTGAGATAATGGAACTTCATGGGTAACATATAATAGATAAAGGAGAAGAAGGAGGAATTTTCTGTTTACTTAATCCAAAGCCAATCCACTCACTCCCAGACCAGTTACAAGATAAGTGTAAAGCTTTGCTAAAACCCAATTTATATCTCATACATACTTTATTCCATGGGAATAATAAGTTAAGGAGCTATATAACCTAGACCGTTCTATAGGTTCAAATTGCAACAAAGAAAATCACACAATTGTGCTAGATCCAGCTTTGATTTTATCACACTAATAATTATGAGCTTGTGTTGTATTTGCTTTTTGGCTTTACATACTGTCTATATTCCTTTTTTTTTAATTTTTTAAATGCTTATTTATTTTTGAGAGAGAAAGAGACAGAGCATGAGCAGTGAAGGGGCAGAGAGAGTGGGAGACACAGAATCTGAAGCAGCCTCCAGGCTCTGAGCTGTCAGTACAGAGCCTGACACAGGTCCTGAATTCAAAAACCATGAGATCATGACCTGAGCTGAAGTCAGATGCCCAACTAACTGAGCCATGCAGGCGCCCCTATATTCCTCTTAATATAGGTTCTTACGGTCTCACACTGTCCAAATCATCACTTCTGTGATTAAGTCCCTAATGTTGAATGTGAAGAGATCTGGGGATGTGAGTGAATGTACCCTGCTGGAATTTTACACTTTTGAAAGAGAAAGATAAAGGAATTGGGATATCAACTCCTGTCTGCCTCTCAAGACAGTAAATTTTTTAAATCACTGTTTTTGAGGCTACTCCTATCTAGCAGTCAGCTATACTGTTCATCAAACACTTTAACACAATAAAGTTGAAAAATAGGATAAAGAACCTGAAGACAGAAATAAAGCTGAACAGGCACATCGGCACTAGTGTGCACAAAATTAAGACAGGGGGAAAAAAATCACCCTAACTTAAAAGCATCCCAAATGGTTCAGCATGCAACTGAGATAATGATATGCTATTTCATATAAATATCTAATGGCTCCAACACGAGTAGCTAACTACAATGAACGGTCTTATTAAAATATAAAAATCACTGAGGGAGCATGTAGGAGCAATCCAATCTCGGCAGAACCACTTTATGGGCAGTTCTTGGTTTGAAGATCAGTGAAGATGCCAGCACTTCTTAATTTATGTTAAGCCTGATAATTTGCGGTTCTCTGCAGCTTTTTCTCCTAACAAAGCAGAACTCATATACTGAAATGAAATCAACATAGCACAATATTAAGGTGTTTGTACTGAAATTTAATTAAAACATCAAATCTCATAAAACACTAAAGACTAGTTATAAATAAAGCTTCTAGGCACACATAAATTAGATTTAAATAGCAAATAGTAGTTGAGACTTTATACTTTGGCTCAAAGCAGTGTTTGTTTGTTTAAAGGTAATTGAGGAAAAACGATATTTATACTTTCCATAATTCATACTGATATCACTGAACATACCTTACAATAATAATAATAGAAAAAACTAGAGTGTTCTGTCAAGCATTGATAGATTTAGCAAATAAAAATAAGGGGGCCCAATAAAATCTAAATTTCAGATAGGCAATGATTTTTTTTAATAGAAATCGGGCCCATGCAATTTTGGGGAATATTTTACTAAAAATTACTTATTGTTTATCTGAAGTACAAATTTAATTGGACATCCTATATTTTAGCTGGCAAATTTAAGTTCAGCCAATGATAATGAAGATACATTGTATGCGCGGTGGCTTTAATGAACAATTTATAAAAGCCCTATTTATATACGATTATATCATTAATTTACATATTATTTTTTTCTTTACTCACATCAAAATAATGATTTGAAATAGATGATAATTGAGAGAGACAATTCTACAGCTTAGCAATATTTATAATTTATTTCTTCTTCTGAGAAATACCAATGGACATTGTGTTTGGCCCTTTGAAGTTAGCTTAAAGCTAACTTTAAAGTGACTTAGTTCTACACAAGTGATTGTAGGCAGAAGTGATGTTCACCTCTTCCAGTCCTCTCTTTCTTTTCCCTTCTGTGCCAGTTGGAGGTGAAGCCTCTACTGGAAATCACCGAGCCTTTGATGATACCAGAGCCACAATATGAAAGAGACTTGGGTGGCTGATAGACCACATAGAGCAGAAGACCGACCCCTCATTCCCTTGTAACACCAATGCCCAATAGATGGTGATGTGGATGAGAAAGAAACGCGCTTCTGAGATTCCAAGGTTGTTTCAACAATTACTGTCACTTAACCTATCTGATATAGATTTTAATTAGTACCTTGCAGTAGAATGATTTTTCAATTGAAATTCTAATATGCAATAACTGGCTTAGCAGGCTAGATTTGGGTGGTGAGGGAGCAGGTACAGGAGGCTGGACAGCTGAACAACAGTAGCAGTCAGTTTCAGACATCTAATAAAACAGTAAATAAGAAGTCATGTATCTACTGGGTTCCACCTTTAGAAAAAGAAGTTGGTAAAAAGAATGTTATTGGTATCTGTTGGCTATGGTTATTGACTATACTGAGCATTGTACTACCCAAACAAGGTAAGTTTAGGAAGGAATAAGCCAAAATGGCAGCATTAAATGAAAGAGAATAGAAAAAAAATCCAGAAATTTTGATCTTTTAAGGTTGGAAAGTCTACTGTCTAAACCCCAAACATTAAAAACAAGGGAGTGAGGGGAATTTAAAAAGTCTTTCAACCACAAGTACCAAGTAAGATTCTTAGTTAAACAAAGTAACTCAGTTCTGGAACAGGTTTAGATTAAGGGTATGACTATCAAAATCTATAACATTTTAATAGTCACCAGGTTGTTGCCCTTAATTTTGAGAAAGGGAAACTTGGGTGTGAGAAAGCAAATATGGTTAAGAAAGAATTTGAATATAGTTACTGTACAGTCATATGGGGACTAAATAGGAGTCTCCTAGTACTTTAAGGAATCTCTCTTCAACTGATAAATCTATAGCACAAACTGCAACTCCAAGCTTGCCTTTCTAAGAAACAGGCTGCAAAAGCCATGCAGGATCAGTGTCTGTACTTAAGACATGGACAAGGACAAAGAGTTTAAGAGACAAGAAGAGCTTTCCAGAGCCAAGTCAAGAACCAACAAGAACAATGGACAATATGCTATAATGTCTGGAGATCTCAGACTTTAATGTATTAACGAATTGTGATTTTGTATTGACTCTCTTGGAGAGGGGTTTGGGGTATTTCATGGATAGGAATGAATGGAATGAAAGGATATTTGGTAACTAGAAGGATAGAAATCCACATCTTTCCTCTTCTTTTAAACAACTAATTCCCCAGTGCCTTTGCAGTAAAGTGAGGTCATGTGACTGAGATCTCACCAATAGAAAACAGAAGGAGGAATCTATTACACTTCCATAAATGGCAGCATGTAACACTTCCCTGTGATGCTCCACACACTGTCCCTAATCTCACAGCTGGAAACAGAAGAGCCAAGGGAGGAAGGCAAGTCACTGATAGAGAAGCCATGGGATGGGAAGAATTGGGCCAGAATGACAGGATGGAGCAACACAGCACTTCTCTCCACTGCCACCCTACAACTCCTGTATCCCCACAGATAAAGGTGTATTTTGGTAAACCAGTGAGAGTAGCAACTGACTTGTACTGATGAACACAGCACTACAACATAATCCTATCATACTGTACGGTGATGTTCATATAAGGCTTAAAAATTTCAATACATTTGAGAGATAAATCTTAGGTCTGGAGATTTAGGACACACCTGCCAAAACAGTCTCTCATTTCTCAGAGAAAGCACAGAAATTTTAAGCTTTACCCTTGATTTTGGACTATATCTTTTATTAAACCTTTCCTTATATTCCAATCAGATCATTTTTATTCACTTTTATGGGTAATAATTTTGAAATGCAAGGTTCTGAAAACTAGGTCATTTTATACTGTTCTCTCTCGAAACATGATAAATTAATCCGGTTGATTATTTTTAAACTCTTTCCAAAGTTTTATAACTTGTCAAACCTTGTATCATGTTTATGATGGTCTTAAAGAGAAGTTTATGTAACAAGACAAAACCACACCAGAATAAGGCAGTTCAACATGCTCTTGCTGACTGGATTTATATATGAAAGGAAAAGGGATTAGAGGAGAATCTGCATGGAATTTGGCAGACCTGATACACAGTAGCCTCTAGGTGCTGTTTGTAAATGTAAAAACTGGTCGTTTTTGGATTATCAAGAACTGAGAGTTAGAGAACTTTCAATTCATCTCATTTATTTCCTCAAAACACTTAGTAGCTTCCTCATTCATCAGTCACTCAGTTTATAATTTCATACTGCAAAAAATGTATGTGTGTCACTACATCCAAATACAGGTGATTTTAACACTCTGTGTTGAGAAGTTTGATTCTTTTTCCTGATGCCAGGCTAAATGCCATTTGACTCAGTGTTCTCCATACTTTATTCCATATTTATTCCACTTGAGAATCTTTAAGCAATATCGATGCCTCCAGATATTCTGATTTAATTGGTATTGAATGCAAACATGGTACTGGGAATTTTTAGAGATCCTCAGGTGATTCTAACACTCAACACAGTTAATCATCAGCATAGAAATCACTGTTTTAACTGTATTTCTGGTCTCTAGGTTCATCAGATTTAACTCGGAGGAAATAATTTTATGAAATTTTTGTTAATGTCTTTCATAAAGTTGCTTGAGGAAGGTTTTATAACTGTAATCCACCTTAGACATTTTAGGTAAGGTAAAATTTCTGAGTTACGCTGATAATTATGGTCAACTTGAAGAACAGCTAAAACTCCTTTAGTTACATAATACAATGAGAAAATATGAGGCACAATATGATCAGTAAATGTTAAATAATTTCAATTTGGTGTTGGTCATCTCCTATGTGTTTTTATGTGAGCAAACTTTAAAAGGGGCCATCTAAAGCATTGATTATGCTCTTCTCTGTGACAGTAATTAATCGTAACAGAATCAATAAACATGGTTGTTACTAAAAGTAGCTAAAATGGAAGTTTGAAATCTTTAATGAAGAAAAGTTCTTTAATGTATAACTTCTATATTATAATGGTAAAGATAATTCTGTTCCTTTGTGAGCAATAAGGTATAACATGGCTTTCTTACTGATTTTCAGTTTTTAAAATATTGGAAAAATTTTCTCACATAAATGTGAACATCCTATCTCCACAATAATTTTAACAAATAAATTTGGCAACAAAATTAAATTAAAACATGGTTATAAATTTTCTAAGTATCAATTTGTTTTGGCAAGCTCTTAATTTTTGGATGAAAGTTCTAATGAAATGTTACAAACATTTTCTTTCTTTTGCTCTAGTTTTCTCCTTTTCTAACAACTTTGTATTTATTTCTCCATCTGACCTTCCCTCACAAGAGGCAGTTACAGTAAATCAATCATATTTTCTTGCTGTGCTTGAGTGAAGATCATGTATTTTCATTTCAGAAATAATTTCTTGATGCTGTATTTAAGTAGCACATTATGACAATGGAAAAAGGCGATGTGAAAGAATCAAACATGTCTGGGTTAAGAGAAAACAAAAATGATCTGGCTTGTGACTTTCATATATATTATCTTTGTGACTCTTTACTGGGAAAGGTTCATAGTGTTTTCTGTATGCTGTGTTTATTTTAAATACTTTCTTCATAAGAACATCCAAAAATATTAAAGATATTAAATCAATTAGAAACTTCTACTAATACATATTAGTAATATGGTAGCCAAGGTTACTCATATCTTCATACAAAGATTATACCATAAGTGAACTATTGATTGAGAAATTATAGAAGCAGTGAATATATTAGAACTCAAAAACTAAACTTGATCTTCATAACAATATTCTTGCACAGATTTTCCACTGAAATTTTTCTTGTTTTGAAATTACATAATTTTCTGGGCTTTACCTCTATTGATAGGAAAGCAATTATGGAAGTTAAGATCTGTTTATTCTTTTATATTATTTATTTCAGAAAATGCCAATATTATTTTTATTTTTTTAAGTTTATTTATTTTGAGAAAGAGAGAGACAGAGAGGGAGAGCATGTGCGTGCATGTGCATTCAAGTGGGGGGCAGTGTCAAAGAGATGGAGAGAGAAAGAATTCCAAGCAAGCTTTCTGCTGCCACAGTGCAGACACGGGGCTCAAACCCAAGAAATGTGACATCATGATATGAGCTGAAATCAAGAGTAGGCCACTTAACCAACTGAGCCACACAGGTGCCCCTATATTATTTTTATTTTTAATGTGTACTAATCTCAGGGAAAAATGTGAAAGAGATGAGAATAGCCTTCCCTATCGGGGTTCACACATTTTTTTGGCTAATTTTGGCCCAATTATTCATTTTGAAATAGAAATTTATAAGTTAATGACTTTCTTTTCCAAAAAATGCAACATACCTATGTGATTGTCAAGATGGTTACAGCTTGTAAATTAGCTGGAAGATTGCTGATTCTCACTCAGATAAGAAATTGACTATATTCTATAGAGAGAAATTCAAATATTATTTTAAGTTAGAGAAATTATAAATATTCAGAGCTAACCAAGATGCCCTTAATGTTCCCTCAGCTTGACTAAACTTTAGAAAGGTTTCTTCCTGACTCTAGGTCCTTGACCTCCCTTTTCTTAGATCATTTATTTTAGAATACTTGCAATTAAAACTTGCTTCTCTGCTCCTTTCAGGTGAAAACTCTCTCCCTGCCTCTTGCCACTTTTACAACCTAGGAATGTATTTTTCAAAGACCTGGGCTCTATCCCTCTAAAATGTAATCATCAAAAAAGGTAAGGCCCTACTTTCTCCCCAAGCCCTAAATTTTCCAGTACATTTCCACAAGCTCACCCTACTGCTTAATACTCCCACCTTTTGTTTCAAGGTAGTGGAATTTGAACCCCCTCCTTTATTTCAATAACCTTGAATAAATTATTCCTTAATCTTTTTCACAATTTTCTTGGACAGAGTCAATGGTCTCTCTGCCAGTCTCATAGAATATGGATGTTAGTTATGTTTTATTATTACTAAATGATCCTTATTGATTTTTTTTAATTGTAAAATTTTAAAGGACTTTACCCATATAACATGAAAGTTGTGTGGCCCTGAGAATTGATTGAAAGTACAGATACGTAAAAAGTAAATGAAAGCATGGGCTTCATGATTAAGCAAATAGTATATTAATTTAAATTACTCAAAATAACAAATACAAGTTTGCATTTAGATATTGAAATGAAATTCAAAACTTATGTAAATGTGCATATATATTGAAAAGTATCCTAAGTATCTGAATATTTTGCAAAGAGTTCAAGAATAAGGCACTTAATTATTCAGATGCTTACTTCATTTCTCCACCCAATTTTCATTAAATACAACCACAGTACCTTTCCACAAGATGATTTTTAATCCTTTTAGACTGGTAATGGGATGTATAGTGTACTAATTTATGTAAAATGCTCCAATTGCTGAGATAACCGACTCCTTTTAACATTTTGGCATTAATTATAATAGATTTTTAATTACCATTGGAAGGTTTTGTAATTAGTAACATCTAGCTTATATAATCAGTGACTCTAAGCTCTCTAATTGACATAACACCTAAAAATTATTCAAAGCATGTTATAATGTTGCTTCATGTCAAGAAATTAAATCTGAATTACCCTTGTTTTGGAGAGGATGGACTTGTGAAATCCATCAAGGATGTGCTAAGGCTCAGTGCTTTTTGGCACACCTGCAACTGTCCTTGAACAGGCTAGAGAAGGAAATTCACAAAGAAGAGTTTGGAAAAAATAGATTTATATATACAATGGACCCATTGTTAACTGGATGGACCAAATATTTTTGTAAATCAAGGTGTCTTCATAGAGAATTACCAAACATCAGATAATAACAAAATACTTTACTTTTAAGAGAGAGAGAGAGAGATAGAGTAATATACTTTACTTTAAAAAAAATGTTTATTTATTTTGAGAGAGAGAGAGAAAGAGCAAGTGGGGGAGGGGCGGAGAGAGGAAGAGAGAGAATCCCAAGCTGAGAGCACAGAGCCCAACGTGGGGCTCAGTGTCACAAACCATGAGATCATGACCTGAGCTGAAATCAAGAGTAAGACACTGAACCAACTGAGCCACCCAGGTGCCCCAACAATATATTTTTTAATGTTACAAACAGCAAACTTGAAAGAAGATTGAATTCAGTAATTTAAATTTTAAGAGCAGTTCATTAACAAAGTCGATTTCCTCCCAATTCTTGTACCTTTCAAAACAATAGTAAATCAGATTCTAAGAAAGAGGAATTAGTGAAAATCTAGAAAAATCTTGATGAACGTAGTTGCCATATACAATGATGGTTTAGATCATTTAAGCATGGTACAATTACAGTTAAGTTTGAACTCAAAGAAAATGTATGTTAAATACATTAAAAGAATGGGACTACTTTAATATACTTAGCTCTTCAGGTAACCATTTCTCACAATATGTCACACTGAAATCATTTAATGAAATGAGCTTATACATTAGGCAGCATTTACATTTTACTTTTTATATTTTACCAGGCAATTTCTAGGATAATGTTTAAGTATCACTAATGGGTATTTTTAACAGAATGTAATGCTCTACAAAATGGTAGGTTTTTATAAGTATCTCCGTAATAAAATTTTACCAAAAGTGTAGCAATATCTTAAAATATGTTCTTAATTGTATGCAGTTGATTTGGTACTTAAAACATTGGCTTTTTCAAAGTACATAAAATTGAGTAAATGTTCCCTTTAAATGGAAAGATAAATGACATTGTTCCAAAGTTTTCTCATCATCAGAATAACTTTAGAATACTCGCAAAATGTATTTATGTGTTGATTTTCAAGTATAGTTTTTTTAAATAATAAGTAGCAAATCCTCAGTCCTGGCATGTTAAATGTTTAGAAGTATTTAATAAGTATTTATTTTTTAAATATCCTTTTATAATTTTTTATATCACTTTACTACCCTAGCCCCTGCTTTGAGTTGTTTAATAATAGCATAGTTTTTAAATATTGAAATTTGAACATCACATTCTATGAAAATTTCAGTGCAGTATAAGCATTGCTTATAAATAAAACAAAAATATAAAATTAAAGCGTATTCATTGAGATCTTCTCATATCAAGTGTGTTATGTGCTCTTTCTATAGTAATATCAAAAGAATACACAGATGCTGTGTGAAACCAGTATATTCATGTGTTGTGTAAAACCAGTGATTATTCAATGTTTTTATTTATTTTTGAGACAGAAAGAGACAGAGCATGAGCAGGGGAGGGGCAGAGAGAGAGGCAGACACAGAATCCAAAGCAGGCTCCAGGCTCTGACCTGTCAGCACAGAAACTGACGCGGCGCTCGAACTCACGGACTGTGAGATCATGACCTGAGCTGAAGTCGGACTCTTAACTGACTGAGCCACCCAGGCACCCCAAAACAGTGATTATTCAGTAAAAGTGTTTATGCAATCATTACATTGAGAAATGGAAGGTCACAGAATGTTCTCTCATAGAGCTGAATTTTTGTTAAAATACTTGTAACAACCCTCCTCATTATGCTTGTTCGATAATTAAAAGTTTAAGTATTACTCTTAAGTATATATTGATTTTTGTGGATATAAACCAAGACAACATACAAATAATCTCCTCACAGTTTATAAACGGTTTAGTAGCTGACATTCTGTTTGAATTTTGTCCATTGGGATTCCTCCCCATTGAAACTGCAACATAAAACCTAAATATGTTTCAAATATAGAAGAAATAGCTGATAAGACTCAAAGATTTCTTTTAGCTCAACACATATTAAATTGAAAGTACTTAAAAATTTGTTCTTTATATCTAATATTTGATACCAAATTAAAATTCTTTAAAAAACTTCTTCACAAGACCATACAGAAAGTGGTTTTTAAATTAGTAAGACATCTTAAAAATGTCTGAGTGATGGTAACCGTACAGAGGTCATTTATCTAGGAAGATTTTAGTCCCACAGTGGATTATTTATTTATTCATTTATTTATCTCTGTAAACATATAGTCCTGAAATACAGACCTATCAGGAAAATAAATTCATTACCCAAATTGGTGACTATACTCTTATTAATACAGGTCATTTTTTTTAATCATGAAATTATAAAACACTAAACATTTAAATCCCATTAAAACCCAAACTATTAACACATTTCTACGGAAGAACTTCTCTAACTTTTGTAGCCCACCTCCTTCATCTGAATCAAGGTCAGACAGTAGAAAGTAGCAGAGTACAAATTCAAACCCCTGCTGAGTTACCTTGCTCTCAGTTTGGCTGGTCCCATTAGTGTTAGCATTTTCTATAAAGACAATAAATGGGCCTGGCCCAGCAATACCTGCCAGACAAGTGTCTTAAAAGATTCAGGAGTGAAAGTGCCCATCTCTTACAGGGCCCTATCTGCCTAAGCATACTTTTCCAGCAGGAACCCATCTCCCAGCCAGTCCCTCCTTGACTTCTCTGCTTTAACAAAGACTAGAATTCCTCATTGCCTCTGTTTTGAATCTTTATTTTCATTTTGAGAAATTTTGTAAAAACATTATAAAAGATCAAAAATGAATAAACACCTATGTAGCTAGCTCAAAAATTAAAAAGGGTTGTAAGCATTGCTATATTTACTTCAAGTATGATAGTATAAAAACAAATATAAAGAATTTTGAAGCAAATTGAAGTACACTCTGTGCCTGAATTCCAGTTTTCTTACTTACTGCCAGCATGTACATGTGCCAACTGTACAACACAGTGTATCATGCATACAGTTTTCCTTCCTTAGTTATCCTTGTATCAAAAATCTCCCTCCTTTTCCTTTCCTTTATGTGCCCAGGGGCTCAAGCATATTTTTAATTTACTCAGGGGTGGAAGGTGGGTAGGAAGAGAGCAGCTTTGGAATAAGCTCACCTTGATATGACATGGCAATTTTGTGTAGGATAAAGTCAGCAACTCACTTTCATGGGGGTAAAGATGGGTTTTTTAATAAATGAGAAGAAAACAATGGATGGAAATATTGAAAGGAAAAAGTTGGATTCATTCCACAAATAAAGATCAAGAAAAATACCAAATGACTCCAAGCTTCACATGTAAAAAGTATATGTAAGCATTCTTAGAAGGAAAGATGAGAAAATTCCTCTAACTCCTTAGTTTGGGGGAGTCTTTCTTATCGTTCAAAATCTAGACATCATTGACTAGAAGTTATTCTCACTACGTGACTTCTAGAAATTAGAAAAATGAACTATATTAATGGAAAATTAGTAATATATAAATAGAAAAGAAACCCAAATGTCCTTTAAGATTGTAAAGTGACTTGCAGACTCCTACATAAATAAGAATAATACAAAATAAAAGCCACTGAAATACCTGGTCACATATGCATGATTTAAAATAAAATCCATTTATGAGCATTGACTTCTGTTGGGGACATTGCAATTATTGCTGTCTTTGTTTTGTTTTTAATAAACTTCCTTTCTATTCCCAATTTCCAAAGTTTTTGAATAAAAACTGAGAGTGACATTTTGAAAAAAAAATATTTTTCTGTACCTATTGAGAGAATCGTATTCTGTTTATGTGTTAACGTAGGCAATTTTAATGGATTTTCCCTTAAATTCCTCTAACACTTGATAAATAGGTATCATATACATATTTTTTACCTCTAACTAATTTTGACTTGTGGTATTTTCTTTTCTTTCATTGTCTAGTTTTGGAATCAAGGTTATACAAATCTGTTAAGATGAGTTTGGTAGATTTCCTTATGTCTATCTATATCTTTGTAAAGAGTAATTACTGTCTTTTCCTTGTACATACTTTGAAATGTGCCTATAAAAAACATATGACTCACATGTTTTTTTAAAGGGGAATAACTTTACTTACCAAATCAAATTTTCAATGACTATTAGTTATATATGCTTGTTTTCTACTTCTTCTGTAGATCCATTTTCCACTTTTCTCTGTTCTATATCTTTTTGTTTGATATATTTTCAGCCATGTCCCCTCCCACTGTTCTCTATGTTCTCTCTGAATCCTGGCCAAACAGATCCTCTCCTTTCCAGCTAGAGGTGCTAGCAGGTTCCCACTGTGCCTATGTGCTGTGGGCTTTTCCATTGAGGTTGGTTGCCTTACCTCTGCCTTCTCTCTCTGCAGAGACTCTTTAGCAAATTACCTGCCCTTAACCCTATTCCTGTGTTATCTGTTTCTGTCAGAATCCTGACTAATAGAAGCCATTTCAAATGTTCTATTCCTTTCCTTGAGTCAGTTTTAATAATTTATAATTTCATGCAGCATGATGTGATATCTTCGTCTAAGGTTTCAAATGGCATGGAATATATTTGTTGGTATTATTATTTTACTATTCTTGTTTTTTACATCTCTAGGTTTTTTGTTTCTGAAAATCTTAATTTTTCATTTCTTATTTTCTTTTCTTTTTCCTTTAAGCCTTGACCTCTGGGTTTCTAGTGAAATAACATGGTTGTAAAGAGAATTATCTGTGGAGGTACAATGTCTGTTTGAATTGCAGCTTCACAATATATTGGATGAATGACTATGCCTTAATATCTTCCTTTCTTTTTTTTTTATGAAATAGAAACATGGCAGCACCAGCCTCAAAGGGTTTATTTTATTTATTTTGTTTGTTTGTTTTTTAAGGAATAGCTGAGTTAATTAGGTTGACATACAACACATGCTTTATATCTTAACTGTTACCATTACTATTATTATCTTAAAATGTTTAATATTTATTTATTTTTGAGAGAGAGAGAGAGAAAGAGAGAAAGCATGAGCAGCAGAGGAGCAGAGAGAGAAGGAGATACAGAATCCGAAGTAAGCTCCAGGCTCTGCGCTGTCAGCACAGAGCCTGATTCAGGACTTGAACTCACAGCCCACAAGGTTATGATCTGGCCAAAGGTGGACACTTAACCAACTGAGCCACCCAGTTGCCCCTTATTATTTATTTTAGAGAGAGAGAGTGTACAAGTAGGGGAAAATTCAGAGGGAGGGGGAGAGAGGGAATCTCAAGCAGGCTCCACACTTAACATGGAGCCCAACATGGGGCTTGATCCCATGACCCTAGGATCATGACCCAAGCCCAAATTCGGAGTTGGACACTTAACTGTCTGAGCCACCCAGGCATCCCAACTCTTACCATTATGGTTTGCAAAAGTGCATCGTTCAATACAAACCAACTGCTGTTAGTGTTGACCTGAGGGCAGAAGTCTTTTTACATTTTGAATATTAGGAAATGTCTTTATTTTGCCCTCCTCTTTGACTAAAGTTTGGTTGAATATAAAATTCTAAGTCTGAAGGTAATTTCCTTCAGCATCTTGACAATATTGCTACTTAATTTTGTGGTATTAGCTGTTACTGATAAATCTGCTGCCATCCCAATGACTGTGTCTTATAGTGTTCTGCCATTTTGTCAGAGAGCTTTAAAGACTTTTCTCCTTAATCATAAAATTTATTAGTTACTCTGGGCTTATATTCATTTTTACTTGTGCCTTCTGGAAATTTAAGTTTACTTTCAATCTGAGGATGACAAAAGGCTCAGAATCACTTGCTCAAAAATTGCTTCTCCAACAATCTCTCCATTCTGGTTTATGGATATTTGAAACTCTCATTTCATCATTTATTGTTTATACAGCAGTGTTGTCCAAAAAAACCTTTGAGATGATGGAAATGTTCTATATATGCATTGTTCAATATGGTCACGTGTAGTTAGTGACTACTACCCTAGCTAGTTTAGCTGTAGACTAACAGTTTATTATTAACTTTCCTTTGTCTTTGTCTACATGTGCTGAATTCCTAATACATTCATAAGTACGCTCTGAATGAATTCTTAAGTACATTTTTCCCAGTCACTATTCCATTCTTTGTGTTCAGTACAGAGTTAATCCCATTTGTTCCGTGTTTTGGGTTGTTATATTTCCCCTCAAGATTTGTAATTAATGTTCCTATACACCTTGCTCTTCTTGTTTCATTTTGGCTTGTCTTTATTTTGTTGTGTTTTATTAAAGGAAAGTTTGCCCTCAGTTTATCTCATTGAACAATTTCAGTGTATATACACACTTTGAAGTTCTTATTAGCTTATTTCCATAAGACTGTCTTCTACTCTGGAGTTTATTCATTTTCTAATTGTTGATTTTATTGACCTTATAAGCAATTTGTGTGGTTTTTCTTTTTTAATGTATCTAAAAATTTCAGTAGAGACATGTTTGGAGGGTTGTTTTTCCTTTTCACTTTTGTTTGCTTTTATCCCTACCTGTCTGATAATTTACTGCTTCCCTCTGTCTTCTCCCTAGACTGTTCAATCAAAAACAAATTTTAGGGTTTAATTTTAGGGTTCTTGTGCCAAGACTAAATCAATGATATATCATATCTAGGTACTATAGACCTGGATTTCTTGGTATAGTTTCAGATTGAATAGCTCAATCTGTGTCTTCCTGCTTTTCTGGGTCCATTCACCTTGACGGTGGTAGTTGAAAATAGTGCCTGGGTGGCTCAGTAGGTTAAGCATCTGACTTCCACTCAGGTAATGATCTCATGGTTCGTGAGTTTGAGCCCCACATTGGGCTCTGTGCTGACAGCTCAGAGCCTGGAGCCTGCTTTGGATTCTGTGTCTCCCTCTCTCTCTGACCTTCCCCCACTCATACCCTGTCTCTCTCAAAAATGAATAAATGTTAATTTTTTTTGAAGTAGTATTTGTTTGTTTTTTCTTTGTTTACTGTACTCCTTTCAGAAATAAGGAAACCCACTTGAGCTTCTTATTTCAAGCAGTGGATTAGGGACCTATTGTAAAAGCCTTTTAAAATCCTTTTACCAATTTCTATTGCCTTTTTCTGACCAATAACGGGGTAATTCCATGGTTCAATCCCACTCACGATTTGTAGTGTCATTTTATTTTTCTTTTGTTCTGAGCCTATTTCTTTCTTTCTGGTTTCTATTTATGTTTTATCTATCATTGAATCTGAGGGGATGTATCTAATGTATTCTTATGAAGTCTCCCTAATGGAAGTCTAAAATGCAAGTTTATAAAATAAGCCCTCTTATCTGTTGTCCATTATTAGAGGAGACGCTGAAAATCACTGGTTTTATATCACATTATATCTCATTTTATCAAGGATGCCACTTTGAAAGTTAGAAAGTAGTTTTCTCATTATTGTAAACACACCAGGAAGGTAATTTATTTTGTTCTAGAGTTTAAACAAATATTTTTGACAGGTTGTTTTTGGCCTGAATTTACTATTTTCCTTGTCATAGTAATGACTTGTGTAAGAGACAATATGGTACTAAAATATGCCAACTTTAAATGTGTGTGACTTACATTAAACCCTTACAAAAATGAAGTATGTATTTACTAAGACTTTAATTGAGCAAATAAGAACATTTTAAATTAGTAATGCTAATTAGATGATATAGGGGATATCATGTTAATATTTGGCTAAATTTATGTGAAAACTTGATTTATATAGTTTAACATCTTTTCAATACCTTGGGACATTCTATTTATAACAATCTTCTTTAAATGATCAATACATTCCGCTTTGAGAAATAACACATCAAATGTGCATGTGCATACCTGAAAAGCCTTATGATTGTTAAAATCAATGCATCTATAAGAAATGCTTAGCCAGTGGATTTAATGTAAAAGGTGATGAGCACACTAAGTTTGAAAATTGCGTTTTTAAGGAAAATGAGAGAAGCTGTAAAAAATTGGCTTCCAGGTGGAACAACTGAAATTTAAATGTTTACCAACCTCAACTTTCTAACCTCTGAAATTTAAAGTACAGTTGTGATATTTAACATATTGTTATTTTCCTCAGTGGGAAAGTGCATTTTCCTAGGACCAATCCCAACATTTCCTGAAAAATTCCTCTTTGTAATGACCACAAATTATATATATCAATTTTTTTTAAGGGATGTGTGAAACAAGAGACCAAATTTTGTATGTAAAGTGTTGCTCTTTGTAGAGGAAAGTTGTTTGAAAAGTGTACAGGACCTACAGTGCAATGGTGAATTGTTTTATTATCATAGAATTTTGCCCTGCTATTCCTTAATACGGAAAATAGGCATTAATAATTTCAAGCACCAATACTAGATCAGGGACTGTCTTAGGAATTGTATACATGTTCTTTTATTTAATCTTTAGAAGAACACTCAAATAACCATTGTTTTCTCTGTATTTGGGTACAGAGAGGGAGGCATAGCCAAACTTGAATCTGAATCTCTTTAGCTCTAAAATGAACTTTCTACCATAGCAGTGATTATATGTATATAGCTATTGACATGGATAATTAGCCAACTTTGTATCACAATATATTTCTCATATTTCATAATAATTAAAGAGGATAAAATTGTTTCTTACATTTACTTTAGAAGGAAATTTTACATCAAAAATTGCAGTGAGGTTTGGAATGAAGGTTCCCACAAAAAGATGGAGTCACTGAACAAAAAGAGAGAGTTTGGATTGTTTTGTTAGTACAAAAAAACTTCTATTTTGAAATGAAATTGTTTAGCCCCAGGAGAGGGAAGATACCATGAAACACATTTCATAAAATATAACAAACTCCAGAAAAGAATAAAGGTACAAGAGAAAGCTGTGCTTAGGGAGGGTTTTTTCTGGGAGGATTTGATTACAAATGCATTCGTTAGAGCATGAGTTTGCTGTATTGATTGGCTGGAAGTGGAGATTCCTTATAGTGAACACCGGTCAATTGTAGTTGCTGTTTTCCTCTTACTGTTGGCTACTTCCAAATATTTTCTCTATCTTTGCTAAATTGCCTACAATTATTAATTTAGAAGAAGAAAAAAAAAGGTAGAGTGACATAGATAAATTTAAAATGCATGACTAATATTAGCCTAATTTATTTGGTCAAAAGTGAAAACAAATTTTATTAAGAAATTCATCAAATTTTAGTCTATTAAACAAAACTATAATCTAATGAAGGGACAGGAACTTACACTGATGATTTCACGTTCTTGGTGAACTTTGAGTTCAATTGATTGGAGGAAATGAAACCTTCCTTAAGACATCAAAAATTACTTTGTTGAGACAAATTAAATTTTTCTTTGGTGCTATGTCATTAATTTTTGGTATTAATTTAGACATAAATCAAATAATATAGTATAGTTAAATGTAGGAAATAAGCAAATGTACTTAAGCATTTATCTTTTTTTTCAGCTTTTTTTTAATTTTTATTTATTTTTTTTTAATTTTTTTTTCAATGTTTATTTATTTTTGGGACAGAGAGAGACAGAGCATGAACGGGGGAGGGACAGAGAGAGAGGGAGACACAGAATTGGAAACAGGCTCCAAGCCATCAGCCCAGAGCCTGACGCGGGGCTCGAACTCACGGACCGCGAGATCGTGACCTGGCTGAAGTCGGACGCTTAACCGACTGCGCCACCCAGGCGCCCCTTTCAGCTTTTGTCCAAGAAGAGATTTGATAAAGAGAGTGTGAGTCAACAAATTATAAATGCTATTTGAAAATATAGCAGCTGTGTACATAAGGGCGTTTGAAAATAATGGTTACCAAAGATTAGAAAGAATATAATATTTTACATTGGAAACTTTAAATAAAAAGGAAACCATTATTTCCTTTTATCTGAGATATTTTATAAAACAATGCAAAGAAGGAAATATGTAAGGTAGTAATGATTTATGTTTTAATTAAAATATTTTATTGATAATTTAATACAGACAATTCCTGCAGGCAACTGGGTATGAATGTGTTTCCTTTAAAACAACTCTCTAGTCCACAAAATATATGAAGTTCATTTTTGGCAAAATATAAAGAGAGTATACTTCATATCCTTATCTGTGAACCACTCTTGTTTCTATCTATTTACTACCACTATTTCCAGAATTTATAGTTTCACATTTATCACTACCTGCACAGTATAACCGCTGCGTCTGTAAAGACCCATATATCGCTGCAACTATAACTGAACAAGTTTCCATTGTTGCTGTTAGCTGTTGTCTCCCTTGTTTAAAGACCCTGGCTATTTATCTCAGTGTTCACACACAGAAATTGAAATGTATAAAAGTGGACATTATTACATAGAGACCACATAGGATACCTGCTCTACTTGAATGAAGATCTTTCCAGGATACCAATTCAGCTATATCTCAAAAGTCATAGAGTGGTGAAGCCAGAATTACTATATAAGGGAAGAAGAGCTTAGGAGCTGCATTCTGGTGGGGGTGGAGAAAAGGGAGTCTCACTCCCAGAGATCTAATTAGAAAAAAAATCTTATTTTGCATATCTAGAGGGGAGTCTAGGATTCTGCATTGCTAGAAAGCTCCAAAGAGCTAAAAATGCTCAAGGAACTAACATTGAATAGCATGGTCTAATAAACTAGTTTGAAATTGCGTATGAAGTACATGGTATTTCCTTAGGTTGCTACTGTATTTGGTGTGGCTGTTAGAGAGTGAGAATCTGAAGGGTCAATGAGGAATCTAACTTACATTCTCCTGAACCCTCAGTCTCTCCAGGTACCTTGTATTATTGCAACCGAATTCATAAAATCGAAACACATGCTCAACTATGACCAAATCAGGTGCATGTAGAGATCAATCAGGAGATACTTAAAAAATCATCACATGCTACCCACTGACAAGTGAAATCTGTATTTATTTGGGCAAGATCCAATCACCAGGATTGTTTTAAGTGTCCCACGTGATTCTCATAATTCTCATTATGATTAATAACCTATAGGGCAAGTAGCTCCTGCTATCTGCTTTATGTAAAAGATAAATTAGTGGCTAAGGAAACGATAGTGCTATTGGATAAACATCTATTCTAACAGTTATCAAAGCAAAAATTGCACCTGACAAAGCTAATCAGGCCAAGAAGACTTTATCCAGAGCTATTGCACAGAATACAGGCTGAATTCATCTCCACTAAAACAAAGGGCAGGACAGTTTTTAAGAGTTGGGGTGGGGAGACTGTAGGCCATCTCTATTTGCTAATTAGCCCCACCCAAAGGAAAAGTAAACTTTTTCTTATCTTCATGACAAAAGATAGTTTTACAAGCTGGAGAAAGGCATCCATGGAAGTTAAACTCCTACTTTCCCACA
Organism: Lynx rufus; assembly: GCF_022079265.1. Taxonomy (NCBI): domain Eukaryota; kingdom Metazoa; phylum Chordata; class Mammalia; order Carnivora; family Felidae; genus Lynx; species Lynx rufus. Next base: position 103,853,980 of record NW_025814856.1, read on the forward strand.
GAGACTGGGAGATAGGGGTACAATCTCCTTCAGAGTTGACATTTCAAAGGTTCAAAGAGATGGGCCATAGGATCTTGAGAAAGACACTCCTGGGTTGTGAAACTGTCCAGAGACTCAAAGGGGTAGAGAAAGAATGCATACATTTCTAAAGCAAATGCTCCAAGGAAAAGAGTTCAGGACTCAGAATCAGGAAAAAGCCTATCTAAAGTTTAATCAAGCTGAGGGGAACATTAAGGCCATCTTGGACACAGATAATGAAAGTGTTTTCTCCTAGAACTAGGGTTCTCAAACTTGGCTTGCACATTGTAATCACCTGGGAGTTTTATAAAAATACAGATGCCTGTGTCTAACCCCAAAGGTAACCTATTCAAATATTGACTTAGGCATTGGTATTATATCTTCTCAGTAGTTTCAAAATATAGCCAAACTTGAAAACCATTATCCTGCATAAACTGGATTTCCCTGAGAGGTTAGGAAAGTGTGAAATAAATTCAGAAATAAATAACTCCAGCTTAGTATTGTTTAATTGTATACCAAATACCAAATAGAAAATAGTAAATAGAAGAAAGAGGGATGGAGGGAAAATGAGGGGGAGGGAGGGAGGGGGAGAGAGAGAGAGAGAGAAGAAAGTACTTTTGCTTTATCTCAAGAACAAAAGGAAAGAAAAGAACAAAAAAAAGAAAGATTGGTTCTGCCTAACTGGAAGTTAGAGTATCAGAATTAATGGGCCATCTATAAAAATATGAAATGAATATTTTGACAAGCCAACTAAAACAAAATTCTTAAATAAATAAAATCTCTCTATGAACTGTTTTTCTCTAATTTGTACCTGGACTATGCTTGGGTGTTTTGTCTTATTCCTAATCTTACAGACTAGACTCTCTTCTTAAATCTCCCTCTTTTCCTCATTCTGAATATAATTGTCCTGTATTTACCCCATATTTCTGTATTTTGAGTCAGAAATCCTAACTACCCCATCTGGGAAGCCTATCTGTGAGAATATGCTAATAGCATTAGGATTGTGCCTTTTCTGTAGGTAATTATGCATTTTTAGTTTTCCTAATAGCAGTCCCCCAGGTTTTTCAGTCCAAATCAGGAATGATTCCAATGGTGGCACTCTCAGCCCAGGCAAAAAGGATAACAGTATTATGTTAGGTTGATGAGTGACATTAATTTAGTGTGTGTGTGTGTGTGTGTGTAAATTTATTCTATTAATTCTATTGTTGCACTGATACAAATTCTAGTATTGGTCCCTAACTTTGGTAGGTCACATTCCCTTTGAGAAACTGATGAACTCTAGGGAATATCTTCAGATGAGTGTGAAAATACCTATATCTATAAAACTTTGAAAATAATTTGACGATATTCACACATTCACTGAAATCCTTTCATATATTTTAGAATTATAAGGCTCCATTAATAATCCTTTATAAAATGAAAGGGGAATCTTTGTAAAGGTCACTTAATGAAATGTTTCACACACAAAAGTGTCTCCAAAGTGAATGATACAAACGGTAACTTTAAAATAAACAATTTTCCAAATAACTATTTTATTTTTACTTCATCTCATACAGGTATAGATTAAATTCTTGTGTAATTGTAAATAAATGAAGTAATTATATATAAATTGAAGAAGAGAACATCCTTACTAATATTTATGCATTTGTTTTTGTGACTCTCAATTCACTTTGGTATTTTCCTTCCATAAGAGGATATTAATTTTTTTTAAAGTTTTTCTCCTTCTTTTGATATTTAGCTTTAGCAACTATGTTTGAGAAGTTAGAAATCTCAGCAACCACGTCGCACTGATGTTCTGGCTCATGACGAAGCAGGTGCAGCGTAGTGTATCATGACAGACTGAAATGGAATTCCAGCCGTGTGAAGGTAAATTTTCCAGCCGCACTGGCACAGATTGAAATAACTCACTCTTGACTGCTGCCGCAGAAAGTGTCACTCTATATCTCAGACTGTAACTATCAACCACTTTGTACTGCTGCCTCTAGCAGACAGACAAACAGAGCTTCCAAAGTAACAGGGAGGCTAATGCCGTTACCTAAAGTAACTGAGAGTATTTAAACAGCTTCAGAGTCTCCATTTTTTTCTACTAAAAATTATTTTTTTTAATTTTTTTAACATTTATTTATTTTTGAAAGACAGAGAGAGACAGAGCCCAAGCAGGCGAGGGACAGAGAGAGAGAGGGAGACACAGAATCTGTCAGAGAGCTGTCAGCACAGAGCCCAATGGGGGGCTCGAACTCACGAACTGTGAGATCATGACCTGAGCTGAAGTCAGACGTTTAACCAACTAAGGAAGCCACCAGGCACCCCTAAAAATTCTTATCTCAAGGCCAAGAACATTTCTATTTGTTATATGGGGTGGCACATGACTATTACAATGTACCGATTTATGACTTCTTGTTTCTATTAAAATTAGATACGTATTTATAATTTTTCTCTATTTTAACATGGAGGAAGTACAGAGACAACATGGACAAACTTAGGAATGCCTGTCAAATTTCATGATGAAACTTTTAACAGTTAAAACTTTGAATGTAGTTTTTGTGTCTGAGCTTCAATCAAATTGCAGTGTAATTTTACTGAATACTTTCAAGTAAGCAAGAATTAGCCTTTTCTAAAAATAAAAATTTTGGGGCACTAGGGTGGCTCAATCAGTTAAGCATCTGACTCTTGGCTTTGGCTCAGGTCATGATCTCACTGTTCATGGGTTCAAGACCCACATCAGGCTTACATTCCAGGCTGGCTCAATGCAGAGCCTGCTTGGGATTCTTTCTCTCTCGCTCTCTGCCTCTCCCCTGCTCATGTTCTCTCTCTGTCTCTGTCTCTGTCTCTCTCAAAAAATAAACTTAAAAATATTTTAAAAACTAAACTAAGCTAATAAAAATAAAAATGCTGATTCTTTATAATTGGCTTCTAAGAATAATTAAGGTGTCAGACAGTGGGGTGTTGGAGCAAGATCTTACTAGAGTAGAGCCACCTCTTACTGGCCCTTGCAAGCCAGGTATACAAATATCTCCCCAACTCCCTCATCAGTGTTAACAGTTTTAAGTAGACCATGGTACTAGTACTTAAGGCATAGAAATTGTAAAGACTCCAAATTCCCCTTATCTTCTCATGCCATGTGCCAATCATTTGCCAGCATATTATAGACTATTATACTCTAGTATAGAATAATATATATTATATTATATTATATTATATTATATTATATTATATTATATTATATTATATTATATATAGTATCATACTATATCTAGTATGCTGCAGAGAGCGTACTATCTAGGCCAGTATAGCTATACAAAATGAATTATTAGGTTCTTTAGATAAATGTCAGTAGACTCAGATAATTAGAGGCAGAGGGCTAATATGCCTAAAACTTTGCAGTCAGATGATATGCTACAATGGAACCAAGTCTTAGACCATACTCTGGTAATTGTGCACATATTAATAAAGAAAAAAATAGTAATATGACCAATTCTTCTAGGCTCAGTAAAGATCCCAGTCTGTATCTACAGAAACTCTGGCAAGAAGCTTCTATGAAAGATGGGTTTCTAGGGGAATACATCAAGATGGCAGACCTATTCAAACTTCTAAGGTGAGTTTACAGAGTCCTTTTTAATAAAGTAGTGAAAACAAACAATTGAAAATTACTCTGTTAGAGTCCTGCTCTAAAAAATGTTAATTCCTTTCTAGCCAATTACATATGATAAACACTATTCATTTCACCAAAGAAAAAATATTCTAAAACATCTTATGCTTATTAACATTTCTGTGATATAGATTTAATAATGATATTTGAATCACTCATGTACATTCCTCTGGAATAGAGATTCCTGATTAGGTTGCCACAAATGCTAACTAGATTCCAATCGACACACACACCCACACACAAATAAAATGGTATTCATTACCAAATGGACAATGTGGTATGATGCCAAAAAATATCGATTAAAAAAAATTACTATTTCTGCATATAAAGGGATTATTCTCCATGGTGCTTTTGCATGCCATATCAGCTTTTGCTCTGGAATATCCTGTCAAGGATGTTTGTAACATAAACAACCTTAGATGATAAAGTTAATGTCTCATCCCTGGGCAGAGGACAGATTTGTTTCCTAAGATTGTCAAGACAATGTCTCCCTTAGGGGTAAATGTCAGGGAGGTTTGCCAGAAGTTTTAAAGATTAGGGATTTCATGGGGCGCCTGGGTGGCTCGGTCGGTTGGGTGTCCTACTTTGGCTCAGGTCATGATCTCTTGTAACCTGAAGGTTTGAGCCCTACGTAGGGCTCTGTGCTAATAGCTCAGAGCCTGGAGCCTGCTTCGGAGTCTGTGTCTCCCCTCCCCTGCCTGTGCTCTGTCTCTGTCTCTGTCTCTCTCTCTCAACAATAAATAAACATATTTTAAAAATTTATTATAAAGATTAAGGATTTCCTAAACTCAAAATTCTTTAGCTATGATACAAACACAATTTATATGAAATATCTGACGGGACCTGATTCCACATCACTCCCCATAGGACTTGAAAGGCAAGAAAACTGATAAGAACATGAAGCTCATGCTTGCTTGTGATAAAGTCCTTTGTCTCTGGCCCTGAGTCTTGTGTCTTCTGCTAGCACCAATAAACCTATATTAAGCAAAAGTTTTCACTTACCAGTAATATGAAATATCAGATCACTAACAACTTTTGATACTATAGACACGTAAGTACAGAATTTATGGTTTTATCTGAACCCATGAAAGCCAATCAACAGCTGAAGATACCACATTCATAACTAGTTACAAATTAATTCATTATCTTTGTCTATAATTTTAATATATGCACCCTAAATTAAAATCCCAATTAATCATTTTCTCACTTTAGAGAATTTTAATACTAATATATGGGCTCAGCTTTATTATTAGGTTCTGCATTGGCAAACTCAAAACCATTATAAAAATGCAACTAGATATTTTGTTTGACAATAAAGTATGCATTTGAAAATATTCAGATATTTAAGGCAATATTTGTCTTATGATACATTTCATACTTTTTAATAAATAATTATTAGAAGTGACCAAGATGGCCTTAACATTTCCCTTAGTTTGACTGAACTTTAGAGAGGTTTCTTTTAGTCCTAATCTTCCTTTTCTCAGAGCATTTATTTTAGAAAACTTGCAACTGTAAATTATGTTTTTGCCCCTTTGAGATGTGAATCTTCTCCCGGACTCCCAGTTTTACAACCCAGGAATGTCTTTCTCCAGAATCTGGGAAGCACCCCTTGGAAATGTAATCATCAAGGAAGATAGGGCCAGTATGTGAGAAAATGTTCAGCATTACTAATCATCAGGGAAATGAAAATCAAAACCACAATGAGACATCATCTCACACTTATCAGAATAGCTGTTATAAAAAAGACAAGAGATAACAAGTTTTGGCAAAGATGTAGGAGAAAAGGGAACCCTTGTGTACTTTTGGTAGGAACACAAATTGGTGCAACCACCATGGAAAACAGAATGGGGATTCCTCAAAAAATTAAAAATAGAAATATCATATGACCCAGCAATTCCACTTCTGGGTATTTATCTAAAGAAAACACAAACACTAACTCAAAACGTATAGGCATCCCAATGTTCATTATTTCCAATATCCAAGACATAGAAGCAACCTAGGTGTCTGTTGATGGATGAATGGATAAAGAGAATGTAATATATACATTCACATGCACATACACAGGCACACACAGAGGAATATCATTCAACCACAAAAAAGAATGACACATTGCCATTTCAAACGATAGAATGACAGGGATAGACCTTGAGAGCATTAAGCTAAGTGAAATAAATCATACAGAGAATGACAAATATGAGTGATCTCACTTATATGTATAATCTAAACAAACAAACAAACAAACAAACACAAAAGCAAGTTCATAGATACAAAGAAAAGATTGGTGATTGCCAGAGGTGGAGTGTAGGGGGTAGGCAATATGGGTAAAGGGAGACCAAGGTAGCGACTTCTAGTTATAAAGTAAGTCATGAGGATATAATGTATAGCATGGCAACTATAATTAGTAGTATTGTATTGCATATTTGAAAGTTGCTAACAGTATATCTTAAAAGTTCTAATCAAAAGAAAAAAAATTGTCACTACGTATGATGATGGGCTTAAACTAGACTTACTGTGATGATCATTTTGCAATATACACAAACGTGGAACGTTGTACACTTGAAACTAATATGTCAATTATACCTAAAAATAATTCAATAGAGGAAACAAAAAAGTTAAAGCCCTTATCTCCAATCTCTGTGGAAAGGTAGGAGCATAACTTTTGCACCTGCCAGTTAGAAAACATAGATGGCCTAATCACATTGACCAACCTTTGCCACAAAAGCCATCCAGTACTTTTCCACTAGCTCACCCAGCGCTTAAAAACTCTCCCACACCTTTTGTTTCAGGAGAGTTGAATTCAATCTCTCTCTCCTATAGTGATAGTCTGAAATAAAGTCTCCTTGATTTAATTTTTCCAGGATAATTTTTCTTTATCAGAACTCAATAACCATGAATACATATTATAATAAAATCATAAGAAATTTTACATACACACACACATATAATTATTGTGGGTCATCTTAAAAAAGGACATTAAATTTTTTAAACAACAGAAAAGTACTACTAACAGGAATAAATAAGTGAATTTCCAGGTCCATAATCTGGTTTTTAGTCTTTAAAAATGTAATCTGAGTTAGTTTTTTTGACAAGATCACCATAAAAAGAAAAATATAAAAGACAAATTACATATGGAGAAAAAAATCAGGTTTAATTTGTTTAAACTTGCAAAGGAGGATTTTGATTAAGTTTTTCATGCAGTTCCATTAATAAAACCAAGGAAATCATAGGGAGAGAATTTAAAGTCTGATTAAAAGATAGGGAACTAAGAAAAGGCATAATTAGGCAATTCTCAGGACACAAAGAATTTGCCAGTGGGGTGCCCAAGGGATCAGCACTACAACACTAGAATTCAATAGATCTCTAAAACGTCTGTAACTAGGAGGGAAATTTATGCTTTGGTTAGTTGGGACTTGGTGTGATTTCTGGAAAGACTTAAAAAACCTAAATAATTGGTTTTGGGGCAGCAAATGAAATTCAACCCAAGAGTAAAGTATGTCATATTAAAACGATCAGCTTAAGCTATTTATAGTGACTTGTAAATTCTAAATTAGTTGTAACCTCTCAGAAAATTGACCCCAGTCATCTCAAGAATTCTCAATCAAGACATCTCAAAGTGAAATAGAGCTCATTTATATTAACAGTACAAGCACAAGTGAGTTCATCTTTCACTGTGACAACCATGGTCAAATAACGAGGGACAGACTTAGACAGATTAATCCTAAGTCTGTTGGCAGTCTCCATTCTACTGCTAACCTGTTCTAAATTTAGGAAGCCACTCTGACACTCTTAAAACTCTGAGAACTAAACCTGACTGCCAAAACATCGCCTAATTAAGAAAATAATAGAACTAGTGATTGGGCAATTAAGATCCCCAAGACAATTTTTTAATATTAATTAAAACTGAGTACTTCAGCCTTAATAGACACAAAATGCTCAGTCTCTGATCTTGTCTCTTTTCTTATCTTTTGATTATCTGTTGACTAGAACAAATTAATTTGCATTATAATGCAAATGAACCAATATAAAATATTTGAAAAAAAAATTAAATTCCAAGGAAGGATGAAGGGCAAGTTTCTGGTAAAAATGCAAAGTCACATTGTTATTTTGGGGTAAGAAAAGTGCTAAAGTGTTATACCTATTTGAAAGAAGACTAGCAAGCTTTCATATTCTAGTATTAAATTAATTGAACAAAGCAAAAGTTACTTTAACTTTGAATTACAGTTTTATTATTGGAAAAAGTTATAGGAGTTTTGTCCTAGGACGTTAATTCTTGGTCAACAAGGAAAAATTACATTTATATGAGAAAATGGGATGTCGCCTTTTAAATATCTTGATGGGACTTTGGAATGATGGGGTTTCGGAGCTGACAGCCAAGACTTCTTGAAGATGTCTTTGGTGCAAAACTAGGTAATTTTATTAAAGCATGGGGACAGGACCTGTGGGCAGAGAGAGCTGCAGTGGGGTTGTGAAGTATGACTGGTTATATACTGTGGGATTGGGGGAGGTAAAATCAAGAGAAAGTTTCTTTTCTTTCTTTTCTTATCTTTCTTTCTTTCTTTCTTTCTTTCTTTCTTTCTTTCTTTCTTTTCTTTCTTTCTTTCTTTCTTTCTTTTAATATTTTCTTAATGTTTATTTTTTGAGAGAGAGAGAGAGTGCGTGCGCGCGAGCGAGCACACGCAAAGGTGGGGGAGGGGCAGAGAGAGAGAGAGAGAGAGAAAGAGAGAGAGAGAGACAGAATCCAAAGCAGGCTCCAGGCTCCAAGCTATCAGCACTCATGAATAGGGAGATCATGAACTCACAAATTACTGGAGGCCTAGCTATTGTCAGGCTAAAGTTGTTTTTCCCTCTAGCAAAGCATTAGTATTAAGACATTAGGGAGTTCCTCGAGATTAGGCTATTGATAAGATTGCCTTTTTCTTGTAATTTACTAAGATATTTGTAAACTGATGGAGATTCCATCAGTTTAACCATTTGTTTTCGGTCCTTTCCTTTGTTCTTGGGCAGCCAGAAGTTCCTGAGGAATGTCAGACATATCCCACCTGGGGGGTGGGGAGGTGTTGTTAATCTGATATGTGCATGATATGTACATGAGAAAATTGTTTTCGTGTTCTTATTAGAGGGACTCTTTAAAAAAAGGGGGATACTCCCAGGCCACCCCAATAGCAAAATAACCCTAGAACAGAGTCCTGTCTCTGAAACCTCCAGTGAATAGCACCTCTGACTACGGGATCAGAGATCATCAAAAGTACCTGGCTGGCCAAGGTAATAGCATCGCAGCCACTGATTTAGGACACAAACTATAGAAGCACAGAGGACTAATAAGCACAATAGCACAAAAAAATAATAATAAAAGAAGAAATGATATGTGTCTTCTGGAGCTTTGCCAGGAAGAAGGAAACAACCTAATATTCCCAAGGTTCCGTAGGGTGGGATTTCAGTTTAAATCCAAAAGATTCTTTGTCAATTTTGTCCACAAATTCCAGACAGAGGATGCTCCTATATAACAATGTTTCAGGTTGAAAAATATCCATAAATAATTAATTTTCATAGGGTAAAATGATTTCTCTCTAAAATAATTAATTTCTCTCTAAAAAGGTTTCTGTAACAGAAAACCCTAGTCATCAGGTGTATTTTCGACCAAAATCTAAATTGGACTTTCCATTCATATTGTTTTCAATGCTTCAAATTTTGGTTGTTTGGTAATCACTTTACATCAGCAAAAACAACTGCTTCTTCAAAGAGTTCGATTTGGTGGTACGGTGTTTTTGTAGTAATTAACCCACCCTGTGTTTTCAGACATTTTGGTGAGGTTTCAAAAAAAAAAAAAAATTTCTTATTCTGTTTTTCCCATCCCACACCCAAGTTATCTTTGGCTCCTAAAGAAAAAAATCTGATATTAAATAAATTCTGTCTGGAAAACCCTGCCATTGAGAAAAATGACAGGGGATAATAGGACATTTTGTTACTGAAATTTGAATAAGAAACCAATGTGAACTGATCCATTTTTATTTCCTGTCTGTAAAAATAAAGTCGGTACTAGGATAGTTAGCCTGATGTTTTGGACAAAAAATATTAAGTTCCTAAAATTTTCACAAACTCAAAGCTTAATTTTCTTTAAAAAATGGGCAATTTGGGGGCTCAGTTGGTTAAGCATCTGACTCCTGACCTGTCTCAGGTTAGGATCTCATGGTTCGTGAGTCTGATCCCTGCGTTGGGTTCTGCACGGGCAGTGTGGAGCCGCTTGGGATTCTCTCTCTCCTCTTTCTCTGCGCCTCCCCTGCTCTCACCTACATCAACAAGCTCACTCTCTCTCTCAAAATAAATAAATAAACATTAAAAAAATTCTTTTAATTTTGACAATTTTGTTAGCATAAAGCATAAATCGTGAAAAGGAAGTGTCACAACTGGGAGAATTAGGCCAGTCATTGGAACAAAAATATTTTCTTCTGAAATAGTTACTAAATAGAGGTTTATTTCAATTTGCTTGAAATATTTAGGCAATTTGTTACCTACAGTTTACTTTGTTACTGTAATTTACACATGGTATAAATGAGAACCACATCAAGCTAATTCATTTCATTGTAACATAGCTTTCAAAGGTTAGAAAGAAATGAAAAATATCCCTTATAATGAATTCATCTAACATGTCCTTTGCTTCCAACTCCACAACATGGCCTTTAGTTGACATTTCCAGAACAAGAGGTATTCCAAATCAGTTAATTTTAGTTAGGTAAGTTTCCTCTTTAAAGCAGTCAAATATTTTGACAGAAATATGTCCATCACTGCCATTAACTGATATTAGAAAAAATATAAAGGCAGTGAGTGAACAAAGTGGGTTGAGGATAAACAAAAACAGGACTTGGATGCAGGGAAAGGAGTAGGGAGAAACCACAGTAAAAATGAGAAAAATTGGTTCTTTAACAAATGTTGCCCTGCTTTCTCTAATAGTGCATATTTGATATAATTTAAAATGTGCACAACTATTGAGCATCAACATTTCAATTGATATGTAATGTAATATAGTTATACTTCAGGATTTTGCAGTTATATAAAATACTAAATAATGTTATATTATCCTTTTTTTTTTGTTCCAGTTTCGCATTCTGCTTTTATGGGTTTTCTATCACCTCCCTCATCAGCAAATTATCAACACTCACTTCGCTCTGCTGACAGTGTTCCTGCCTGTAGCATTCCTATCTCCTTCTTATGTTCTGTTTTAAATGTACTCTGAGCTAAGACATTAGGTAGTACGTTATAGTGACACTGGCTGTATATTTCCTTGCAACATATGAACCTTTCCATTCACATGTGTTCTATATTCTATCATTTTACTGTGAATACATTGAGTTAGATTACTGTTGGCTTACTGATTACTGAATTCTTGGAAGTCATTTAAAGTTGTGTCTAAAATAATATTAACTAGAGAATGAAAGATGCTCTCCTTTGAGTTATTTGCGTGGATTTCAGTGCATGAGCTTTGTGTAACTTTTAAGCCAATCTACGGCAATTTTCTGCTTATTTTTAAATTCTTGGCCATCTTTGGTAGTTGAGGTTATTTTACTATTCGTAATGCTAAGGATTTGAAGGATGAACACAGTAAAATGACTTTGAAGATTTGAGCTCTATTTAAATAATTACAAAATTATTAGGTAAATGGGGGGAAGATTAAAAACCAGCAGAACTTGCTTTGAAATGTTCTATTGTCCAATATCAGAAACTATGCATTCCCAAAGAACTGCACTTGGAAATGGCATTTTCTAGAAGCAAAGCTTTTAAAGAGCAACATGGTTTTCAGTTCACTAGAAAAACAACTACACATCAGAGTAGCTTTTGAGAAGACAGAAGAGAGTGAATCATTAGTGTGCACAATACCAGCAAGGAAGCAGTTATCAAGTGTGGCATGCCCCTCACACCATCTCAGGGTTTTATTTTCTTGGAATATTGAAGCAAATGTGTGCTTTTTCTCTGTCCACTTCGTCTCCATCATCACTGTGAAGCCTTCGGATTTCAGTTTGTGGGCTAAAACAACTTGACTCTAATGACCTCAGTCAAAAACAGTATGATACTTAGTTATCCCATTTTTCTAAAAGATCTCTTTTTCTTTTCTGGCTGTTTTTCATTTTCTCTTATCTTCTCTCTCAAACTGTTTTCTAAAATGGGCTGTCAGTCAGCACTTCCATACTCAGAGCTGGATTCCCTTTCAACTTTAAATCTACTCTCCAGACTCAAGGAACTCTATCAGCGCAACATTACTAAGCCTAATTCTCACACTCTCTGCGCAGTACGTAAAACTTCACACGTCGTATCACTACATGAACTAAATATATGTATATTCAACGTATCAAAAAAATTAACTTAACATTTTCTTCCCCCAAAGTGCTGTCTCCCAAATTTCTTTATAAAAAGGATTCGGGATTAGAGTCAGCAACATGTTTAGATTGAGGATCCAGGAAATTATCTTGGAAATACACTTGCCTGATGAGCATATATCGTTATTATATATACTAGCATGGTATGCACATAGGGAGTAGAGGTGGGGGGATGGGGATTCAAGGACCCCTGAAGCCATGTTATGTGGTGTTAGGAGGGGATGAGGGAGGGATGAAGGATTAAGCACACTTATCTTCAAGGTGCCCTTGGCCTTCTATTGGCTCTAACCTTTCTGAAATCACAACTCTTCACTCTTGTTAACACTGTGATTGATTTTACATCTCCAAAGCTAGAATCAAAACATTTTTAATTCCTTCTTTATTCCCTTTATCTAAACAGCCACTTTTTCAGTCTTGCATAATCTTGTCACTGAGCCGGCATCTAATGCTAAGATCTTTGCCTCAAATTCCTCTGCATATGACCAGCAGTGGTCTTTGTTGTGCATCTTTCTTAAGAAAAAAAAAAAAAAAAGGAGAGAGAGAGAGAGACAGAGACAGAGATTCATTTCCAAATTGATCTCTATTTCTCATGTCTTCTTATTGAAATGTAAATGAGCTTTGGTATTAAAAAGAACTGGACTTAACTTACAATTTTAGCACATAGGCAGGAGAACTTGAAAACACCTCACTTACAGCATTTAGAAATTAAGTTAAAACTGCTTATTTTCAAAGAGGATTTCCCAAATCGTCCGAGGGCGGATTTGCCATATTTTTCAATGTTCATCTAAGAATACTTGCACTTGTTATAATATTTATCAGATCACATTCTTAATATGGAATTTTTTTGTAGCTTTGTGTTTCTTCTACTAGTTTATAAATTTATTTAGGCTAGGGTTTATCTTGTTAATTTTATTTGCTACTTCTCCTCGAAAGAGGACATGTGAAGCAATCACCTAATCATATACACATTGCTCTTTCTGGACTGTCAGTATAAGGCATTAGAAAGATCAAATGTATGAGTTGATACAGATTATGCATTCATTTCATCAATAATGTGCTCTTGTCTATTGTACAAACCAATTAACTTTTCTCCACAGTATTTATTTAAATTATGAAGTAAAAAAATAATGTCATTACTTTTTAATTTCCTCTTAGAGATATTGTGTGTGTCTATTTGGTGGTTGCAGGGAGGCGGGGGGTGAAACGTGTCAGTTTGGAAACACTTAGAAGAAAAATATCAAATGAACTTAATATTTTCTCAAAATGTCCTCATTATTGTAATTTGTTTACTAAACACCTTACCTCATTATACTTTTTAAATGCTGTGCGTTATATCCACTTAAATTCTTTCTTTCCAAGGAAAGTTTCAAAAGTGATTTAAGGTGTTTTGTTATTTTCTACCACATATGAGTGTTAGAGTGTTTTACAGTTACCAAGTAAATAATATATAATAGAGTTTGTATTCCTTGATTAAAACACTAAGAAATATTTTTAGAAGTTGATTTGTATGCAATAGTTTCAAAAGAAATAAAAAATAGAAAGCTTAACATTCTTTAAACTGTCTACACATCAAATGAATCTGACCCTTTCTGTAGCCTTTTCTATTTGTTGTTCATTTATCTTAGATGTCAGGATTTGTATTTCTAGGTGATCCTGTTAAATGTGGAATCTCATTCAGAGCTATTTTAAAGCATTTGTAAAGACTAAGATTAGTTTTAACTTTAAATAATATTTAGAAATAGAGAAGAAAAAGTAAGTTTCTTGAACCTCTTCTATGGAATATTCTCTTTTGAATTACATTTTTCTTCTTCTAAAGTAAAAGGATATATTAGCGTAATAACAATAACACATGACAAAAAAAAAGCACCAATTCAATTTGTTTGCATCAGCTTCTACTGCAATCCATACAACTCCTTAATAAAACATACATACAGATTGTATGCACCATGTTTACTTACAAGTGAACAATCCCCCATTTTTATTTTATGAATCTCAAAAGACTATGCTTTCTATCATTAATCACTAAGATTCTTAGTTATACAGAATGTCAATAAGTATTTCTTGAACAACTATTATTTGAGCAGTTGCTTTTTTTAATACATATTAAGGGTATTCATCACAGATAATTTAAATAATATAATATGACTAAAGAAAATGGATTATTGCTTCTACTGAAACTATTATAAATTTACATAATAGCAGTTTAATTTTTAAAATTACATAAATAGTAATGGTTACCATTTGCTTCTCAAAAATATAAATAATATTATCATCAATATTAATAATAATACTATTGCTATTAGCTCATTTCATCTTCAAAACAACCCTATAAGTTAGGATTTCATGGATGAAAATCTTAAGCCACAGAGAAGTTAAGTCATCTGCCCAAATCAAAGCAAGTTTTTAAGTATCTCTTTTTATCATTTTGTTTACTTGCCAGAGTCAGAACCTTAATTTAAACTGGTTTAGGGAGACAAATTGGAGCTGATTGGCTTATCTGTAGGATAACATGGATGTGTGTGGTTTCTCTTTGCTGCTTGAAATTAGGTCTCTCGCCTTACTGGCATGCTATGTTTGTCACTTCTGTGATACTGTGGCATGGGTCTGTGGCAGCAGGCTCAGCACTGGTGAGCATCTGGAAGTGTTTGTGCATGGTATGGGGAATCAGGGCCAATGTTCAGTTAGTGGAGAGTGCCCGTGGAGAACGCTTTAATTTTTATTTCTTTGGAGACACTTTATGTGCAATCTGATCACTCCTTAGAAGGTCCTGGGGGTATAGGGCACCACTTGACCAACTTGATAATACACACCTTCCCTTAGCTTCCATCTGTCCTTATTTCACCCTCCTTAATTCCTAAACTCTCAAGGGTCACTTCCCAAAATCAGTTATCTGCATATCAATTCTCACTTCAGGCTCTGCTTTCAAGAGGAATCAAGATTAAAACACCCATACAGGATATACTGAGAAAATAAAACTATGGAAGCTTGGAAGCATTTTTACTAAAATTCTATGTTCACAAAGTAAATGTTATTTGAGTTCAGACACAACTGAAGTAAATTAGGTAAACACATTCTTGAAAATTAGGAAAATAAATATTATGCTTGACCTGATTAAAAAAATACATAAATGTTGGCATATATGTGTACTTTACTTACCTCAAAATATAATTTCAGGGGCCCCTGGGTAGTTCATATGGTTAAACATCCAGCTCTTGATTCTGGCTCAGGTCATGATCTCATAGTTCATGGGATCAAGCCCAGAGTCAGGCTCTGCGCTGACAGTGTGGAGCCTGCTTGGGATTCTTCTCTCCCTCTTTCTTTGCCCCTCCCCACTCACATGCACATACTCCCTCTCTTTCTCTCTCTCTCTCAAAAGAAATAAACATTTAAAAATATATATGTATAATTTCAGAGAGGTAGTAATATTTTAAAAAGTCAAATTTTTTTTCTTCTTTTTTTAAGAGACAAATATTTTTAATTAAAACTAAGAAATACCCACTTAAAAAAAAAAGAAGGGAGAAACAAAACATGAACAGATTGTTCATATAGACACTAATTAATAATCAACATAACTGTATTATTTTAAAGAAATAAATGCAAATTAAAGAAATAGAAAACCTTCATCTATAAAACTAACAAAAATTTAGAAGCATACTATATAATACTCCGTGCTGGTTGGAAAATAATGAAACTGTCTTCTATTACTGTTTATGAGACAACACACTTTAACTCAGTTATTATACTTCTAAATTATATCTCAGTAAGATAATGCAACACTCAGGACAAAAAGTTACCTTGCTTTGTAAAAATATTGTCCCCAACAATATATATAATAGCAGAAAAAGGGGAAACAAGCTAAACATTCACCAATGTGATGCCTTATTAGTTTTCTTACTGCTGTAATAAATTATCAAACTATAATGGCTTAAAACAACACAAATTTATAATCTTACAGTTTTGTAGACTACTCCAAGCTTAGTAGCTGACCAATCCACGATCTTGGGATTCCATCCAATCGGATAAGCATTCTACCCCTTGCAAAGAAGCAGGAGCGGAGGAGATGCTGGAAAAGGAATATAAGCCTCTCCTTAATATATATTTATAGCATAAACCTATAAAACTGCAGACCATAAATGCAAAAATCTTCAACAAATTATTAGAAAATTAAATCCAACAATATATAAAAACAATTATACAAAGTGGGATTTACACCAAGTATACAAGTCTGGATTAACATTAAAAAATCAGTTAATGTAATCTATTACATCAACAGACTAAAAATCAAAGGATTATACCAATAGATGCATAAAAACCATTTGACAAAATCCAACATCTATGAATGATAAGAACTCTCAATAAACTCCTAATAGAGAGGAACTTCCTCGACTTGATAAAGAATATCTACATAAAACATACACCCAATGTCAAACTTAGTAGTGAAAATCCAAAGCTTTTCCAGTGAAATCAGAAAGAAGATAAGAATGTCAACTCTTCCCACTCCTTTCCAGTATCATCCTAGAAGTTCTAGCTAAAGCATAAGACTAGAAAGGAAATACAATGTATACATATAGGGCAGGAAGAAATGAAAGTATCTATGTAGAAAATCCTAAATAATTGATTTAAAAAACTCCTGGCAGTAATAAAACAATTATAGCAAGGCTGCACAACACAAGGTTAATATATGAAAGTAAATCACTTTCTTATATACCAGCAATGAACAAGTAGAATTTAAAACTAAACACAATACCACTTACATTAGCACCCAAGAAAGTTAAATACTTAGACATAAATAAAACAAGATACGTACAAATCCTATATTAGAAAAACTACATAACTCTGATGAATAAAATTAAAAAGCTGGAAAAATGGAGAAATATTCCATATTTATGGATAAGAAATTTCAGTACTGTCAAAATGTCAGTTTTCCCAACTTGATCTATAGAATCAGTGCAATACAAATCAAAATCCCAACAAGTTATTTTATGGGTATCAATAAACTCATCCTAAAATTTATATGGAAAGGCAAAAGACTCAGAATGACCAAAGCAATATTGAAGGAGAAGAACACTGAGCCCTGCGTCTGGCTCTCTGTTGTCAGTGTGGAGCCCACTTCAAATCCTGTCTCCCTTTCTCTCTGGTCTTCCCCCCACCCACCCTCTCAAAAATAAATAAATAAACATTAAAAAATAAAATAAAATATTAAAAAAAAAGAACAAGTTGAAGGACTGATACTACCTGACGTTAAGGCTTACTGTAAGGCAACGATAATCAAGACAGTGTGATATTAATAAAAGAATAGACAAATAAATCAATGAACTGGGATAGAGAGCCTGAAAATAAATCTCTATAAATACAGCCAACTGATCTTTGACAAAGGAACAAAGGTGATACAATAGAACAAATATAAGGTCCTTAACAAATGGTGTTGGATCAACTAAACATCAACATGCAAAAAAAAAAAAAAAAAAAGAAAAAGAAAAAGAAAAGAAAAGAAGAATCCAGACATAGTTTTACACTCTTCAAAAAAATTAACTCAAAATGTATAGATCATAAAGCTACATGTAAATACAAAACTTTCCAACCCTTGGAAGATATCACAGAATATCTAGATGACTTTTGATATGACAATGATACTTTGGACACAACACTATGAAAGAAATAATGGATAAGCTGGACTTCATTAAAATTTTTAAAATTCTGTTATACAAGGGACAATGTCAAGAGAATAGAAGATAAGTCACAGACTAGGAGAGAATATTGTCAAAAGACACACCTAAGAAAGACTGTCATTCATAATATACAAAGAACACTTAAATTTCAACAATAAGAATACAAACAATTTGGTTAAAAAATGGGCCAAATATATTACCAAGAACCTTACCAAAGAAGATACAGAGACGGCAAATAAGCAAAGAATAAGATGTTCTACATCATATGTTATGAGGGAATTACAAATTAAAACAACAGTGGTATGTAGTGACATACCACTACACACCTATTAGAAGAGCCAAAATCCAAAACAGTGAAGTGTCAAATGCTGATGAAAATATGAAGCAAAAAGGACTCTCAGACACTGCTGGCATGAATGAAAAATGGCATAGCCACTTTAGAAGACAGTTTGGCAGTCTCTTACAAAGCTATACACACTAACCATATAATAGCACTCCTTGGTATATACCCAAAGGAATTGAAAGCATGTTCATAAAAAAACATGCACACGTTTATAGCCACTCTATTTGTAACTGCCAAAACCTGAAAGCAACCAAGATGTCCATCAATAGGTGAATGGGTAAATAAACTGATACATCCAGGCAATGAATATTATTCAACACCAAAGAGAAATTAACAAACCATGAAAAGACATAGAGGAACATTATAGATCTATTAGTAAATGAAAGAAGTGAATCTGAAAAGGCAACTATATGATCAATCTGTGTGATTTTGACTATATGACATCTGGAAAAGGCAAAACCATGGAGACAATAAAAAGATCAGTGATTTCCAGGGGATGGGGTGAGGGGAGGGATACATAGGTGGACCACTAAGGATTTTAAGGGCAGCAAATATGCTCTGTATATTATCAAAATAGATACATGCCATTATAAAATGTGTACAAACCAACAGAATGTGCAATACTGAGAGTGAACCCTAATGTAAGCTAGGGATTTTGAGTGCTTATGATGTGTCAGTGTAGGTTCACTAATTGTAATAAATGTACAACTCTTATGGGAGATGTTGATAATGGTGGGGTATGCAAATGTGGAATGGGGGGCTTATGGGAAGTCTCTGTATGTCCTTGATTTTGCTGTGAACCTAAAAATGTTCTAAAAAAATAAAGGCTTAAAAAATACTAAAACATAAAAACTTGATTCATTTCATCTGATCCTTAAAGGAAACTGAGACAATCAGGGAAATTTCATTATGGACTGAACATTAGGAAATGTTAAGAAAATGTTGTTAATATTATTATGGGTGCTAATGACATTATTTTTAAATGGCTGTTTATTATATAAATGTATGCAGGTGTTTGTGGGGTCATATATATGATATATTGCTTTAAATGACTTCAACACAAGAAAGATATCCAAAGATATGTATATATATCAAATGTGGCCACTAGTAATTATTGTTCTGAGTAAAAAGCATAGGTAAAAATCTCTCAAATATGTATATTTGAAAAGTATTATAATAATTAAACTAAAAATAAAGTACACAGAGAGAAGAACTAGAATTAATTAGAATTAATAAGAGTGTAGGAGGTTTATCTATCCAGGATACTAAAGTACACTAACTCTGGATTAAAGCCTCCTTACTATCCTTGTGGTACTTTCAGAGGATGTTATCTTTCCTAATCCTTCAATTTAGTAAAATTATGACTCTTCAAAGACTTTCAATATTGGCAGATATACAGTACCATTCCCTTGGGCTTTAAAAAAAAAACAGATGTATTTAGATTGTCATAACTTCTAGAAGGGGAGTGAAGTTGGAACTACCATTTACTAAGATAAGATTGGAGATACTTAAAATTAATCAATGGGAAGGCCATTTTCAACCAACAAATACCACGCCAAGAATGCTAATAGCACTCCCTTTAAAAAACACTATTATAAAATATTCTGAAGATGAAATGATCTCAAGGCATCCTGAATAGAATTCTTAGCTGCTTGAAATTCTCGGACTCAGACCTAAATAAGCATCCCCATCGGCACCATTTTTTTTTTAAACTGCTATGATTTTACGACCCAGCTATTCAGTTTTTCAGAAATCCTTCAGATATTTCTACCATCATTGGCATTTTAAATTGCAGACCTTTTGCTAAAGGTCACTAGGGGAAAACCACCTCACCCAACACAGAATCCACCCAACCCAGGATCCACAAGCAGATGGACATAAACTTCTGCCTTATATTTCTATCTCCAAACTATTAGCCCACACTGCCATCCTATGGCTTAATTGGTTCCCTTATCATCTGATTTTCTGAAAATAAGATTTTTACTTTAGAATACTCTTAGGTTTACAGATAATACAGAAAGTTTCCCACATTTAGTTTCCATTTATTAAATCTTACATTAGTGTGATATTTTTGTCCCTACACTGATACAACTTATTACATGTAGTCCATACTTATTTCATATTTTCTTAGTTTTCACCTAATGTCATTTGTTATTGTTGCACAATCCCATCAAGGATACCATATTACATTTAGTCATTATGTCTTAGGCTCCACTTAGTGTGACAGTTTTCAGACTCTCCTTGTTTTTGACGACCTTTTCAGTACCTTTGGGAGGTACTGTACAAAAATAGTACTAAATAGGGGCGCCTGGGTGGCTCAGTCGGTTAAGCGGCCGACTTCGGCTCAGGTCATGATCTCACGGTCCATGAGTTCAAGCCCCGCGTCAGGCTCTGTGCTGACAGCTCAGAGCCTGGAGCCTGTTTCAGATTCTGTGTCTCCCCCTCTCTGACCCTCCCCCATTCATGCTCTGTCTCTCTCTGTCTCAAAAATAAATAAAAAAATGTTAAAAAAAATAGTACTAAATACCATTTTTTAAAATGGCCCTCATATGGGCTTTGTCTTTTTTTTCTCACGGTTAGGCTGGAATTATGGGTTTAGGAGAGGAAGGTCACAGAAGTAAAATGCCATTCTCATATCATATCAAGGATAATGGCTATCAATCTGACTAATCACTACTGATACTGATCTTGATTACTTGGATGAGGCAGTGTTTGTCAGGTTTCTTTACTGGGAATTTACTATTTTCCCATTTACTACTGCCCCATTTCTAAAGTGTATTCTTTAGAAGCAACTTTGCACAGGCTGCATTACGGAGTTGGAAGTTATTCTCCACATTCTTGAGGGTATAGTATCTATGTAAATTAATTTGAATAATTCTGTATAGTGATTTATCTATTTTCCCTATTAATGTATTCAATGACTTATTTATATGAATATGAACAAAAGATAATCATTTTATACTGTGGGCTATAATCAAATAGTACTTTATTTTACTGCTCACATTTTCCCACTGGGAACTCTTTCAGTTGGCTTCTGTGTCCCTTGGACATGTCTCATCAGTGTGTGTGTGTGTGTGTGTGTGTGTGTGTGTGTGTGTGTGTTAGTACTTCCTTACTTTCTTGATGCTGTAACTTTCTTACTTTCCTTACAACTCAATGTTTCATGCTCATTTTATATATTTCCTGCCCTAGTCCTAGATTCAGCCATTTCTCCAAGGAGCCTTGTTTCTGTGTTTGGAGAATGGTATTAGGAAACCAAGATCTGGGCCCAAGGTACACTTGCTGCTACTGTGTGTCCTACCTTCCATGCTTCTCAGTTGACAGAGCAAGGAACTATATTTGTGTATATTAAGCTGTAAATATACACACATATCTATAAATATTTCTCTATGTAACCATCTATATCTATAGTAAGCTACGTATGCATTCATACTGCAATCTCCCACACTAATCCATTATCACATGGACAATTCTTTGCTTCTTCCCTTTGCTTATCTCTAACATCTCACTCCAAAGCTAGGAAAACTGGCTCCTATCATCTGCCATTTATTTCCTTATTGGTTCAGTTCTAGTATAAACTAGATGTTTGTCTGCATCAATTGATATAATTATATGATTTTTTATATTTGATAGAATATTTGATAGATTATTTGATAGATATTTGATAGCCTATTTGATAGATTACACTGATAGGTATTTTAATGTTGAACAATCCTTTCATCCCTGAAATAAAAATCAAACTTAGTCATCATATAATTATTTTGGGGGGCCCCTGGGTAGCTCATTCAGTTAAGCATTCTACTTCAGCTCAGGTCATGATATCACAGTTTGTGGGTTCAAGCCCCACCTCGGACTCTGCTGACAGCTCAGAGCCTGAAGCCTGCTTTGGATTCTGTGTGTCTACCTCTCTGCCCCTTTTCTGCTTACGCTCTCTCTCTGTCTCTCAAGAATGAATAAACATTAAAAAGTAATTATTTTTATACATTATGGATCTTATATGCTAAGATTTTATTGAACGTTTTTGCATCTATGATCATGAGAGGTTTTGGTCTATAGATTTCTTATAATGTCTTTGGTTTTGATATCAGGGTAATGCTGGCCTCATGGAATGAGTTAGAGGAAGGAAGTTTCCTTCTCTTTAGATTTTCTAAAAGAGATTGTACAGAGCTAGTATATTTTTTTTTTTTGCCAGCTATATTAAGGTATAATTGACATATGACTTTGCGGAAGTTTAAGGTGAACAATGTGATTATTTGATATATGTCATGTGAATCATTGTGAAATGATTACTAAAATAAAGTTTGTTGACACCTCTTTAACTTCATATAATTACAATTTTTTCTTTTTTTTTCAATATATGAAATTTATTGTCAAATTGGTTTCCATACAACACCCAGTGCTCATCCCAAAAGGTGCCCTCCTCAATACCCATCACCCACCCTCCCCTCCCTGCCACCCCCTACCAACCCTCAGTTTGTTCTCAGTTTTTAAGAGTCTCTTACGCTTTGGCTCTCTCCCACTCTAACCTCTTTTTTTTTTTCCTTCCCCTCCCCCATGGGTTTCTGTTAAGTTACTTAGGATCCACATAAGAGTGAAAACATATGGTATCTATCTTTCTCTGTATGGCTTATTTCACTTAGCATCACACTCTCCAGTTCTATCCACATTGCTACAAAGGGCCATATTTCATTCTTTCTCATTGCCATGTAGTACTCTATTGTGTATATAAACCACAATTTCTTTGTCCATTCATCAGTTGATGGACATTTAGGCTCTTGCCATAATTTGGCTATTGTTGAGAGTGCTGCTATAAACATTGGGGTACAAGTGCCCCTACGCAACAGCACTCCTGTATCCCTTGGGTAAATTCCTAGCAGTGCTATTGCTGGCTCACAGGGCAGGTCTATTTTTAATTTTTTGAGGAACCTCCACACTGTTTTCCAGAGTGGCTGCACTAATTTGCATTCCCACCAACAGTGCAAGAGGGTTCCCGTTTCTCCACATCCTCTCCAGCATCTATAGTCTCCTGATTTGTTCATTTTGGCCACTCTCGCTGGCGTGAGGTGATATCTGAGTGTGGTTTTGATTTGTATTTCCCTGATGAGGAGCGACGTTGAGCGTCTTTTCATGTGCCTGTTGGCCATCTGGATGTCTTCTTTAGAGAAGTGTCTATTCATGTTTTCTGCCCATTTCTTCACTGGGTTATTGTTTTTTCGGTTTGGAGTTTGGTGAGCTCTTTATAGATTTTGGATACTAGCCCTTTGTCTGATATGTCATTTGCAAATATCTTTTCCTATTCCGTTGGTTGCCTTTTAGTTTTGTTGGTTGTTTCCTTTGCTGTGCAGAAGCTTTTTATCTTTATAAGGTCCCAGTAGTTCATTTTTGCTTTTAATTCCCTTGCTTTTGGGGATGTGTCAAGTAAGAAATTGCTACGGCTGAGGTCAGAGAGGTCTTTTCCTGCTTTCTCCTCTAGGGTTTTGATGGTTTCCTGTCTCACATTCAGGTCCTTTATCCATTTTGAGTTTATTTTTGTGAATGGTGTGAGAAAGTGGTCTAGTTTCAACCTTCTGCATGTTGCTGTCCAGTTCTCCCAGCACCATTTGTTAAAGAGACTGTCTTTTTTCCATTGGATGTTCTTTCCTGCTTTGTCAAAGATTAGTTGGCCATAGATTTCTGGGTCTAGTTCTGGGGTTTCTATTCTATTCCATTGGTCTGTGTGTCTGTTTTTGTGCCAATACCATGCTGTCTTGATGATGACAGCTTTGTAGTAAAGGCTAAAGTCTGGGATTGTGACACCTCCTGCTTTGGTCTTCTTCAAAATTACTTTGGCTATTTGGGGCCTTTTGTGGTTCCATATGAATTTTAGGATTGCTTGTTCTAGTTTCGAGAAGAATGCTGGTGCAATTTTGATTGGGATTGCATTGACTGTGTAGATAGCTTTGGGTAGTATTGACATTTTGACAATATTTATTCTTCCAATCCATGAGCACGGAATGTTTTTCCATTTCTTTGTATCTTCTTCAATTTCCTTCATAAGCTTTCTATAGTTTTCAGCATACAGATCTTGTACATCTTTGGTTAGATTTATTCCTAGGTATTTTATGCTTCTTGGTGCAATTGTGAATGGGATCAGTTTCTTTATTTGTCTTTCTGTTGCTTCATTGTTAGTGTATAAGAATGCAACTGATTTCTGTACATTGATTTTGTATCCTGCAACTTTGCTGAATTCATGTATCAGTTCTAGCAGATTTGGGTGGAGTCTATCGGATTTTCCACGTATAATATCATGTTAATTACAATTTTTGTATTAAAAACATTTAAGATCTAGTTTCTTAGAAACTTTCAAGTATATAATATAGTATTGTTACCTGTAGTCAGCATGCTGTAGATTAAATCTAAAACTTATTCATCTTATGATTGAAAGTTTGTACCTTTTAACCAATATATCTCTATTTCCTCTACCGAATAGCCTCTGGCAACCACATTCCACTCTGCTTCTATGAGTGCAGTTTTTTTTTTTTTAGATGGCATACATAAATGAGATCATATGGCATTTGCCTTCCTATGTCTTATTTATTTCACTTAGCATAATGGCCTCTAACCCACCCATGTTGTTGGAAATAGAAGGATTTGCCTTTTTTTATGGTGGAATATTTTATTGCATTTATCTACCACATTTTCTTTATCCATTTATCTATCAATGGACATTTAGGTCATTTCCATGTGTTGGCTGTTGTGAATATGATGCTATGAACAAGGGGGTGCAAGTATCTCTTTGAGGTAGCAATTTAAGTTCCTTCATATATATCCAGAAGTGGAAATGCTGTATCATATTATGGCTTTATTTTTAATTTTTTGAGGAACCTGTATACTGTTTTCCATAATAACTGCACCAATTTGCATTTCTACCAATAGTGCACAAGGGTTCCCTTTCCTTAAAATCTTGCCAACACTTGTTATCTCTTGTCTTTTTGATAACAGCCATTCTAACAAATGTGAAGTGATATCTTATTGTGGGTTTTACTTGAATTTTCCTGTTGTTTAGAAATGTTGAGCATTGTTTCATGTACCTATTGGTCATTTGTATATCTTTTTTGGGAAAAAAATGTCTATTCAGGTCTTCTGCCCATTTTTACTTAGATCATTTTTTGTTTGTTTGTTATTGCATTGTACGAGTGCAAGGATGATTCAACATATTCTTGTCAATAAATGTGATACACCATGCTAATAAAATGAAAGATAAAAATCATATGATCATTTCAATAAATGCAGAAAAAGCATTTGAGAAAAATTTACATCCTTTCATGATAAAATCCTCAATAATTGGACATAGAGGGAATAATGAAGGCCATATATGACAAGTGCACAGCTAACATAAACAACAGTGGAAGGTTGACAGTTTTTATTCTTGAGTCACAATCCCTTGTTCAGAGTTTGGACTCGAACCAAGTTTCAGTTCAAAACCCATGGACTGAAGATGTGACCAGATCCCTAGGAGGAAGGACCCCACAACATATAATCAAGTATATATTACAACGATTCTCCCAGTCTTTCACTGTAGATACCTAGAATCATTAATTCAGGTGACTGACACTAAGGAAAGGGGGCTACTTAGAGAGCAACTGGACACAAGTTCTGAACTGGCAATGATATATGCTTAGCCAGAGGATTATCATGTTCCCCTTATTCTTCCACAGATAGAATGGGGGCTTATAGAATGGGGGCTTATACAGAATTCAGTATAAAGTCTCATTTCCATACTCAATCTACATGGTCTGCAGACCTATCAGGTATTCCTTTCCCTGGTACCTGAGTATATAGTTTGGATCAACAACCTGGCAATTGGCAGAAACTTGGGGTGTGTGGTAAGAGCTATTATAATGCAGAAGACTAAGTAGAAGCCTCTGCAATCCCACTCCTCACTCCCTGACCCTGCGTTGGAAAATATAGGAAATCAAAAACAATATATCCCAGGAAATGACAGAGATTAGTGCCTCCTTTAAAAATCTAAAGGAAGCATCTATGGAAGCCCCATTATACCTCCTTTAAATTTGCCAGTCTGGTCCCTGTAAAAACCAGATGGAACCTGGAGAATTACTGTAAACTATAGCAAGCTTAACCAAGTATCAGTTCTGACTTTAGCTGCTCTGCCAGATGTTGTATCCTTGTTAGAGCAGTTTAATAAGGTCTCTGATACATGGTACGCTGCCATTGATTTGGCATGAATTCTTTTTTATTCTGATCAGAGAAGAGGATCAGAAATAGTTTACATTCACATGGAAATGACAATATTTATTTACAGTTTTACCCATGGCTCTGTTAGCTTGCCCTCATATCCAAAGATATGTAGACTGTTTGGACAACACACTGACCCATTATATTGATGGCATCATGCTCTTTGGAAGTATGAGAAAAATTAGCTAGTATATCAGCAATCTTAATAAGGTATTCTTTAAAAAAATGTTCATATTTTGACACTTTATTGAATTTAAGAGTCCAGTTATCAGGGGTGTGATGGGATATCTGTCCCACAGTAAAACGCAAACTAGTGCATTTAGCATTCTCTGCCACAAATACAGAAGCTCAGTGCTTTATAGGTATTTTTGGGTTCTGGAGGCAACACGTTCACCATGTATAGTATAGCCTTGGCCCAAACACTATGTGATCTGTTACACTGCCAATGTCATGACCACTAGAAAGCACTTTTGAAGTAATAGGCACTGAACACTAACTAGACAAAATGACTAACCTAGTTGGCATTAGCCAGCCTTCCACATTGGTCATGCTGAAATTTGCACAATGGGCTCATGAAGATAATGAATGTCTAGCTAATTATTGTTACTATTGAATACCTCACATGCCAGCAATAGAAATCAGTGCCAAGCCAATAAAATGGTAATAATC
This sequence comes from Lynx rufus, assembly GCF_022079265.1. Taxonomy (NCBI): domain Eukaryota; kingdom Metazoa; phylum Chordata; class Mammalia; order Carnivora; family Felidae; genus Lynx; species Lynx rufus. Next base: position 103,880,932 of record NW_025814856.1, read on the forward strand.
TTGAGGAAACAAAAAACAGACAATGAGATACAAGTCAAATACATTAGTCTCCTATCTTATCTATAAGAACAATCAGTTTTTTCTTACAGGCATAGACACCTATTCTGGGTATGAGTTTGTTTTTCTTGCTTTTGGAACCTCAGTCAACATGACTCTTTAGGTCTTAAAGAATTGCCTGGTTCACAGGTGTAGAATTTCACAAAATATAACATTTACAAAGGGGACTCACTTCACAGTGAAGGAGTTGAGGGAATGACACTACAACCATGGGCCAAACTGGTCATGTCAAGCACAGTACTATCCAGGAGCTGCAGAACAAAATGGCAGCCTGCTGAGAGCACAGCAAAAGTTTCCCCTTGGATGCAGACACATCACTGCAAGGATTGGGAGCCATACTTCAGGATGATGTATGTGCATTAAATCAGAGACCTCTATGTCCCAATAAGAAGAATACATGGTCCTGTGGTATCTAAGAGTGGAAGTAGGAGTGGCTCAATTTACCATCATTGCCAATAATCTGTTGAGGTACTTGTCCTTGCAAATCTTGGTTCTGCAGAATTAGAGGTCCCAGCCCCCAGGAGGGTATACTCCTGTCAGAGCACAGCAAGAGCCCCATTGAACTTCACATGAAAAAAGTGTTTACTATCTTGACAGGATGAATGATCTTGGTTAATGGAATGAGATGAGGAAGCTTTTATATAATTACATAATGTAATAAAACTCTAATTCAAGTGATCAACTTGAGTAACTTTTTGGATTTTCTTGACAATTTTACATTTATGTAACTATGAATAAATATGTGCAGCAGCTTGGTCTGAGAAATTGTGATTACTATGTGGCCAGATCCCTGAGGAATGATTACCACACATTCTGACCCCTGAGGAATGAAGATTTTGGTTTGCCACCAGGGAGACCTCTATTCCCTGACAAAGTGATAGAAAAGGTTAAGAGGAATATAGAATAGGCAGAGGAGAATGGGGAGTATAATACCAGTTACAGTCATGAGACCAAATGCAGTGATGGCGGGTGTGGTTCATTCCACTTATGTCTTTCTTGAAGATTCCCTTCCAAAAGAAAGATCCATGAAAATGAAGGAGTTGTTTCCCCAAAACACATAAAATTGTGGATCTATGTGGAGCAAGGGAAGGACCCTGATGGCCATGGAGACACATTGCTCAGGTCTTATTTAAGAGAACCAGCTAGAGGAAACATTTTTATGACAGTTTCTATCTGCCTCCCTTTTGGCCCACCATAGGGCTTATAATGAGGCTACACCTCTCCCACGCTACCTCTAGCCAATTATGAAGGATGGTAGGGGGTATCAGAGCTGGCTAATTCCTGCCCAACATGGAACTCCTCCAGTGGGTAACCTTTGTTTGGATGTTCCCCACTGCCATAGCTAACTTTCTCAGAATGTTATTGTTGACTCAAGACTTCTCACATCCAATCCTTTTTCCTTTTCTTTCATACGTTCCTTAACTGTGTTATTAAGGCAATCCCTACCTTCTTGATCCTTCCCCATTTTCTGTATAAATATTCCCCCAATATATCTTATCTCTTACATATCTAATGTCATCTTGGTGTGTGCTTCCTGCAGGGCCTCCACGGACACAGTTACAAAATGAATGTTCTTACAAAATACATAAAAATGCACAAAGGGAAAGAAAAAAAAAGCAGATGCTTTTAAGAGCTCAAGTACAGAGCAAACTAAAACAAAATAAATTAAAACTACCTTGAAGTTTGCATATTGCTGGTATTATCTTCCCAGGAAAGTGATTAGGCATTCTTAGAGAAAATAAGGACAAGTGTTAGATCAGACAAAACTGCTATCAAATCCCTTCTGATTCTTCCAATTACAAACTGTGTAATTTCAGAGTCTGTGCCTCCTGAATTTAAAACTAAAAATCATAATAGTTATCACATTGAATATTTGCTGGAAATACCAGCAGTGCCATAATAGTGATTTAAGGTAAGCAGCAATGTGAAAAAAGTTGTTAAAGACTTTTTTAAGTGTTTCCTTAACAAGACTATGAGGAATTTAATATGACAAAACTACAAAAGTTTAATCACAATACCTGAATAGGGTTAAACATTACAGACACAGTTAAAATTAAAGATTCCAGCTTAAAAAATGACAGATTAAATATGGCCATAATTTATTTGGCACTCTTTCTATTGAGAAGTAAAATTTATTTTCTCTTCCCATGGATCTGGGCTGGCCTATCATTGTTTTGGTCAATAATGCATGGTGGAAGTGACACTGCCAGTTCTGAGCATAGCTTTAAGCATATCAGTAGCTTATAGTTTGGTCTATTAGAAGCCACCATAGAAAAGGCATGAATACCCTAAGACTATTACCTGTGAAGAGTTATTTTGAGGGAAAGACAAGAAGCACTGAGATGCCAGATATATAAGTGAAAAGGTAATTTTAAAAGTGCATCCTCCAACTCCAACTGTCCCAGATGACATCATATGGATTGGAATCTAACCACCCAGCTGAGCCTTTCCCATTTCTAGTACGATAAAATCATGAGAAAAATAGAATGTTTGTTTTACTTTTTTTAAGTTGGTTTATTTATTTTGAGAGAGAGAGAGAGAAGGAGGGAGGAGCAGAAAGAGGGAGACACAGAATTCCAAGCAGGCTCCACCCTGCTAGCGCAGAGCCTGACGTGGGGCTCGAACACATGAGCCACGAGATCATGACCTGAGTTGAGATCGAGTCGGACTCTTAACCAACTGAGTCACCCGGGTGCCCCTAGAACATTTATTTTAAACCATTAAAGTTTGTGGTAGTTAATTGTATAGCAAGAGACAACTGAAACATTTAATATTTTCTAATCAAAACTGAAAAATAAAGGGAGATTTGAGAATTGTAGAGTGAATTTTAAAAGTTATTACTGTTGAAGGGTGATTCCTTAGACTTTATTTTTGAGACCAAGGAAAATAGCATAAATTTTCACAATACCTGATAGTATATAAGTCAGACTAAAGTGAATTTAAATTTCAGCTTTGCCACATGTTGACTGACTGTACATTAAAAAAATTTCCAAGGCACATCTTGCTTATTAGTGAAATGGAGATATTAATAACTTCTAAGGTTATTGTGAAAGTTTAATGGTAAAATGTGTACACTTGGGTGCATTTTCTTGATACAGCTTATTAGATGTCTCCATTAGCAACTATAGCTTACTTAATATTTTACCTCATTTATTTTGGAAATCCCTATTTGAGCTTAGAACCATAATTTCTACTTCATTCTGTACCAAATCTGTATTCAGAATCATTCTGCATCTTTCCTGAGATATTAAATAGGTAGCTAATGTATTCTATTGATAATATGTATCAGATAGATGATTGCCCAAGTCCAAAGGGAGAAAAAAATAATTTCCAATGATTGCCCTTCCAAGTCAACAATGGAGACCTGAGAGATAGTGATGATTTATAAAACTGAAGAAAACAATGGCTTCCTTTAGAAAAGATGCATTGTTCTCCCCCCCACCCCCCGAAACCAGTTTTTAGTTGCTATACCAACGACCTATATCAGGAAGGAATGCACTGCGTTTCAGATTTTGGTACCATTCAAAAGTAAAATTCTATCAATTTTTTTCTGAGAAATCTGTCATGACTGCCTCTATCAGATAGAGTCCAGCAGAACATAAATGTATTCTTGGAGTGGTAATTAGAGAAAGTTTAATGGATGGATTGCTTATAGGGTTTGAGATGGGGTCAGGGGACTCACCAAGACTGGTAAAGCACCCAGAGACTAGCAGCTAGAAGCTACTCCCTTGCCAAGAGTTAAAAGGGGAGGGAGATTGAGAAGAGTATTCCCATTCCTCTAGCTGCTCCCAGAAATTTCTTTGGCCAAACCTAAATTGAAACAGAGAGCTAGAGGAGCCAGATGATGCAAGATAGTACGTATCATCAACTTCCTGAGGCACAGATCAGAGCAGAAAAGAGCAAATAATGCACTTCAAGGCCCAGGAAGAGAAAAACGAGAGCATTACCTGACTGTTGATTTCAATAGCATGTGTTTGCTTGGCTGCTCTGAATGACACAGAGCTTGGCCTGATGTTGAATACCTGTCAGACATGCTTGCCCTATTTGTATTCTTTTTCAAGTCAGCATTCACCAAAGACAGGGTGAAAGAAAGTCAAAATATGTAGATCTTAGAGACAACAATTCAAATAAAAGCTCATGAGTAATCTGAAAAATGCAAACTAAGCTTACAATGTGAGATCATATGCATGGATCAGATCAGCAAAATTATCAAGTTTTATATTACCATGGATTGGTGTGCACATGGTTCCCAGGAACTCTCCTAACACTTTCTGTGGGAGTGTACATTTTTTTGCATTAAAGACATTAAAAGAAATTTCATCCATCACAGCAGCCCCTTCCAGTACTATGGGAGTTGACACAATTGGATGGCCTGTATAGATCTAAAGGTCCTTCAGCTCTCATGCCACAGTGCAGCAATCCTTGCTCTTTCAGGAAACTGTGATCTGTAAGCTCTGAACTTCCGAGAGAGGCAGGTTCTCTCCTCTACAGCTCATTCCATAGTTGTAGACCTCCTGGCACCAGAAAATCACTCTTCCACCTGCACTCTCATCTGAAGCTCAAGAAAAAATTTTACGTTCAAACAATCCCTCAGGCCCTGCAAGAAGGTTCCCTGAGCAATTGAAATTTCCACGAGGAAAGAGAGAGTTATCAACATGGGCTCCTGCCATTTATCCAGAACACACTTTGTGTGATAAAGACTTATTTTGGAGTGGAGGGATTTTTAGGGGTTTGTTGTTCTTATTGTTGTCTTTGCACCTTTCTGTATGCATAAATATTTTAGAATAAGTAGATATCATTTTTTTCTTTTAAAAAAATTTTTTTAAACTTTATGTATTTATTTTGAGAGAGAGAGAGAAAGCATGAGTCAGGGAGAGGCACAGAGGGAGGGAGAAAGAGAGAATCCCAAGCAGACTCTGTACTGTCACCACAGGGCATGATGCAGGGCTTGAATCCAAGAACCTTGAGATCATGACCTGAGCTGAAGCTGGATGTTTAGCCAACTGAGCCACCCAGGTGCCCCTTGTAGATATCATTTTGAAGCATACAAACTAAATAAAACTAACAAAAACAAACACAGTGCTTATTCCTAATATAACTTAAAATTTCACAAATAAACCAAAATTCTTTCTTGGAGATGGAAAATCACTGACAAGACAAAGTTAAAAACAATTAGTTTGCAAATTGTCCTCATTTCCAGAGATATAAATAATTGGTAAATAATTATCATTCTCATGTTATAGAAAAATATATGGAAATATGAGTTGGGATGTAAATGATCCCACTCATGAGAAGTGAAATGTCAACACATCAACTTTTATTTTCATATTACAATTAAAAAAAAAAGTAAAGCTCATTTGTACAAATTAACTCAGAAGAAAAATAGCTACTAAAGAAGGTTCTCTTAAATAGAATCCTTAACTCTTCGAGGCTTTAGTATACATACTTTAGTGTTTGTATTACTGACTTTTATCTTTGATATAATCAAATGACACTTTTTCTCAATAAATAACATTGCTGATTATTTTATAAACCTATGACATGGAAGGGTGCCTGGGTGGCTCAGTTGGTTAAGCATCTGACTTCGGCTCAGGTCATGATCTCACGGCTCATGAGTTCAGGCCCCGCATCGGGCTCTGTGATGGCAGCTCTGAACCTGGAGCCTGCTTAGGATTCTGTGTCTCCCTCTCTCTCTCTTAGCCCCTCCCCTCCTCGCACTCTGTCTCTCAAAAATAAATAAAACATTTAAAAAATAATAAAAAAAGAAACCTATGACATGGACACTGCTTATGAAAAAAATATAAATATTCTTCTTTTCAAGAATCAAGCATACAAAACTTAGAATATGAATGAGTAGCCAATGAGCATGTGACTTTAGTCCATTAGACTGGTTTAAACCACAGTCTTAGATAAATGGCCTCTTTATGTACCACCTAAAAATGAAAATTTTCAGAATATGCATTGCTCACATTATGTCTGTGAAAACTATCATGATAGTGGTTTTCATCAACTCTATATGGTTTTCAAGAAAATGAACACTGTATGCTCAAATGGACAGTGGTACTCACATTGTGAATGAGAACAAGAATTGATCTGAAGTATTTACTGAAAAATGGGGATTCCTGCACTTTATGCCCGGAATTCTGATTCAGGGAAGAGTTAGAAATCTATATGCCATAGAATGAGTGAATGGAAGGTCATTCTGGTAGAAGAGGCTTATGAAGGTAAGCTTATACAGAAGGTAATAGAGCAATATTTCTATTTTCTTACAAACACAAATTCTAAAAACATATACATAGCATATATATGTATATATATATAGCATATATATGTATTTATGTTTCTTAATAGATATATTATATCCAGTTCCTATTTCCTTTATCATTTTTCCATGAAAGTCATTCAGTTTTCTAATTCATACTATGAAATTAAAACAATACTGCTTGCACAGTGGAACACTTAGAACCTTCTAATTCTGCCCTGTTTCTATTTATATTGAACTGAAGAGAAGGTAAATTGACTTTCCATTCTGTGGTTTCAAGCCTCCTAGAGAGGGCTTTGAACTAGATTGCTCATGAGGAGGTTTAAGGGAGAACACAGGGAGTTTAATATTGAAATTTCATTACATGTACAACATGAGGCTCAATGGATACTACTTAATGATAGAATGAATGAGGGGCGCCTGGGTGGCGCAGTGGGTTAAGCGTCCGACTTCAGCCAGGTCACGATCTCGCGGTCTGTGAGTTCGAGCCCCGCGTCGGGCTCTGGGCTGATGGCTCAGAGCCTGGAGCCTGTTTCTGATTCTGTGTCTCCCTCTCTCTCTGCCCCTCCCCCGTTCATGCTCTGTCTCTCTGTGTCCCAAAAATAAATAAACGTTGAAAAAAAAAAATTTAGAATGAATGAGTCAGGATGAGTTGTTTCTGTTCTAAATCTTGACAACGTCATACTTTTCTGCTATATCCATGGCATAAAGCAGTGTTTTCCAGCAAGCGTTTTACACACAGATAACTAGTTTTAATCCCACTTCTCTAATTCAAACACTAAAGCTAAAACATGATGATACATTATTTTAAAAAATCACCCAAGTGGTTCTAATGTGAATATAAGGAAGTGTTGGTCTATAATCATATTTTATTTACAAATTTTCAAGTGAACCACTAATAAGTCATTCTGTAAAGATCTAGGGAAGAGATAAAGAAATTTAGGAATCATTAGCATGAAAATAATGACTGATAATTTTTTAGGCAATGATCCAATTAAAGTTATATACACTTTCTCTAAAATAAAAATAAATTAAAATAAATGAATAAATAACTCTATAAATAAATTTAATTAATTCATTAAATAATTAATTTAAAAAAGGAGTGCCTGGCTAGCTCAGTTGGTTGCATGTCCTACTCTCTTGATTTTGGCTGAGGTCATGACCCAAGGGTTGTGGGATCTAGCCTTGCATCAGGCTCTGCACTGAGTGTGGAGCCTGCGTGAGATTCTCCCTCTGTCCCTCTTCCCCACTCACACAGTCTCTCTCTCTAAAATGTAAATAAATAAATTAATTAATTAATTAAAGTTATATACACTTCCCTTGAAGTTGTTCACATTATTTGGCATACGGGGTTACCAACAGTGTTTATAATATATCTAATCTAAGGATTTGAAGAATTGCAAGCACATTTATGTACATGGTAAACACCATGGTTTCTAGGTTAATAACACCAAGGTATAGCAGAATACCTAAAACCATGCCCTTCAGACAATCCTTTTTAAATCTTTATTTTCACACTCAGATTTTTGATGATGTTTAGATAAAAAGTATGAAATTGTAAAGTTTGGCAAGAAACATGAGAATAGACACTCTGTACTTCCAAAATCTCTGTGAAGAGATTATTATTTAAATTTTTTTTTTCAACGTTTATTTATTTTTGGGACAGAGAGAGACAGAGCATGAACGGGGGAGGGGCAGAGAGAGAGGGAGACACAGAATCGGAAACAGGCTCCAGGCTCCGAGCCATCAGCCCAGAGCCTGACGCGGGGCTCGAACTCACAGACCGCGAGATCGTGACCTGGCTGAAGTCGGCCGCTTAACCGACTGCGCCACCCAGGCGCCCCGAGATTATTATTTAAAAAACAAGACACCAAATTAAGACTCAGGTATAGATATTTAACAATACTACTTCTGCCTACAGATGTCCTTCAGGCAGATCCTAAAAGTTACTATAATATAGTTCTGGGTTTACCTAACTCATACAGCAGATCTTGCTTTTCAAAGTAGGTGCTACCAATGGCCAAACTACCAATACAAATGTCTCTAAAGTAAATACTCATAGCTAAGTAAATTTCATTAAATTTAAAGGGCATAAAAACATATTATCTTTGTTGTAAACTTAATGTGGTTTTAAAACACAAGTGAATTAAAATAATAGGCATAAAATGTAGCAATGGCCTTTGCAAATTGCAAAGATAGTAACTGGAATTGCTCTAGTTTACCAAATATGGTCAAGAAGAGATTGCAAATGTTATCTGCAGGTATGCATATTAGTTGTAAAAGCATGAATTTTTAGTAACCATTAAGAAGATTCCTTGTCCCCTTGGAAGTAATTCTGAATCTCACTTGTAGTATTTACCCCTTATTTAGAAGCACAGCTAAGATGGAATATAATTTTACTAAAATCTCAATTATTTTTTTAACATTTCTACATGCATTTATTGACAAACAACCATGTAATATATAGGAGGATATTCAATGCAATCTAATAAGCATTTATTAGGATTTGAAAGTGCCAATTTATTTAATGTTCCTGAGGAGGAGAAAGCCTTGTTTTTCTTCTTCAATAAATAATTTCTATTTTTTTAGATATGCCTGAATAAAAGCAATCTAGCACATGCTTTTGGCCATTGCTAGATATTATATATATGCATTACATAAACTCATTAAGAGGACGTTAAACATGAAACTGAGTAGCAAACAATTGTTACATAAATGCATTGGATTTTCAGTCTAGATTAATGAAAGCTATTTTACAATAAATTAGAAATTAGGCTCTTTGGTACCATATCATTGCTATCAATCACAAGCCATATTGTCATTAATAAATATACATTATTCTGAATATTAATTTCCTATTGTTATAAAATGGCAGGCCAGTACAATGGCCAGACTTTTACTCTTATAAAATTCCATGATGTGACAGAAAATTGGTCTCAAAAACAATGGAATTATTAAAGGAATAGAACAATTTCAGCAATGTTTTTTTAAAAATTATAAGTACATATAGCAAATTTATTGAAAGCATTGTGAAAACTCTCATATTTATACTTTATTTGTAAATAACATAACCAAAAATAAAAGTAACTTTGAGGATATTTATATGTATGTATATCAACTGAAAATGGATTAAAAACTTAAGCATAAGACCTGAAACTGTAAACATTGGTCTTGGCAATGAATTTTTGGATATAACACCAAAAGCATAGGCAAAACAAGTGAAATAAGTGGATTATATTAAACTAAAAAGCTTCTGCACAGTAAGGGAAATAATATGAAAAGAAAACTATGAAACCAAAGAAAATATTTGTAAACCATATAGCTGATAAGGAGTTCATATCTAAAATGTATAAGGATCTCTTACAACTCAATAGCAAAACACCAAATAACCCAGTAAAAATTAAAAAGGACATGAACAAGCATTTCTCCAAAGAAGACATACAAATGGCAAGTAGGTTTATAAGGAAAGGCTCCATATCACTAATCATCAGGGAAATGCAAATCAAAAATAAGAAGACATCATCTCCATATCTGTTAGAATGGCTATTATTAAAAAAACACACATGCAAAAGATAAGAAGTGTTAGTGACAATGTGGAGAAAAAGGAAATCTGTACACTATATGGGAATGTAAATTGGTACAGCCATCATAACAAACAACTACCATATGACCCAAATCCCACTTCTGGGTATATACCCAAAAGAATTGAAATCAGGATCTTGGAGAGATACCTGTGCTTCTGTGTTCATTGTAGGATCACTCACAATAGCCAAGATCTGGAAGCACCCTAAATATATACTGATGGATGAATGGATAAATAAAATGTAGTATATACATATAAATACAATATTTTTCAGCCTTAAAAAAAAAGAAGCAAATACTGCCACTTAAAAAAACATAGATGGACCTGCAGGACATATGTTAAGTGAAGTAAGTCAGAGAAAGAAAAATACTTTTTGATTTCATTTATATGTTAATCTACATAGCAAACTCACAGAAGCAGAGAGTGGAATGTTGATTGTCAGAGGCTAGTGAAGAAGGGGGAAATGGGGAGGTAATAGTCAAAGAGTACAAAGTTTCAGTTAGGTAAGCTAAATAAGTTCTGGAAATCTACTCTATCACCTAGTGTCTATAGCTAACAAGTACTGCATACCTGCCTTTTTTTTTTTTTGCTGAGAGTATAGATCTTAGGGGCCCCTGGGTGGCTCAGTCTGTCAAGTGACCAACTTTTGATTTTGGCTCAGGTCATGATCTCATGATTTGTCGAATCTAGCCCCAAGTAGGGCTCTGTACTGACAGCGTGGAGTCTGCTTGAGATTCTCTCTCTCCTTTGTCTGCCTCTTTCTTTTTCTCTCTCTCTGTCTCAAAATAAATAAATAAACCTTTAAAAAAAAGAGTATAGATTGTATATTAAGTGTTCTTAACACACAAAAGAATAACAATAATTATATTAAAAAGGAAGGAGGAAACTTTGGGAGAGGTAATGGATATGTCTATGGCCTTGAGGATGGTGATGTTTTCACAGGTGCATATTTATTCCCAAACTCACTGAGTTGTATACATTAAATATGTGGAGCTTTTTACATGTCAATTATAATTCAATAAAATTATTTGAAAAGCTGAAAGTTTGAAAAACAGAAGAAAATTTAATATTATTTACAAGTAATATTGTATAATTATATGCAATATAGCTATTGTGTAAACATAATAAACTCTTCAAATTAAAAGTAAATGGATATATATTAACTATATGCAAGTTAAATACAGACACAAAAAATATAATTGAAAAAAATGCCATGTATTACAAATAGAAAAAAATAGCAAAATACTAAAATGACAACTAAATATAAAGAAAATTAAAATTTATACTGCCTCCATGAAGAAAAATGACAACTTCAATATTGATGTATGGGGTTAAATAACGTTCCTCCAAAATTCATGTCGCCCTAGAACCCCAGAATGTGACCTTATTTTGGAAAAGAGTCTTTGAAGATATAATTAGTTAAGATGAAGTCATAGTGGGTAGGGAAAACCCTAAATTCAACAACTGCTATCTGTATAAGAAAGCTATTTGAGGGTGTACAGAGGAAAAGAAGTCCCTGTGATGGCAGAGATAGAGAAGATTGGAATGATGCAGCTACAAGACCAGGAATAGCAAGGTCAACCTGGAGCCAATAGAAATTTGAAAGTAGCAAGCAAAGATTCTCCTCTAGAGACTTTAGAGGGCATATAGACCTACAGACACTTTAATTTTGGACTTCTACCATCCAAATGTGTGAGAAAATTAAATTTCTGTCATTTTAAGCCACTCAGTTGGCAATTATATATTATGGCAGCCCTAGGAAACGAATACAATTGAAAATATAGGAAAATATTTTTAAATATCCAACAGCTCCTCTTTCTTGCAATAGCTATTGATATGTCAGTGTTACATGACTAAATATATGCCTTCAGTCATACAAATGTTGATTATGAAATGTTTGAGAAAACATTATCATGTCAAGAACTTAAAACAATTACTATCAATGTATTCTTTTCATGTGATGTCATTTATACCTGTATTTGAATACACTGCATTAGCCATGGTTATAGAACAAGTGCTTATTGGATGACAGAGGGTTGGTTCTGTTTCCCCCTCTATTACAGCCTCTAAGCCTAATCACAAAACATTTTGACTGATAGAATTATTTTAACTTTGTGGGCGTTAGGAAAAAAAAAAGTAATAATTGCTCCTAGGGGAGCAATCTCTATTTGAAGACTTTCTTAAATATTCTTTTTTTTCTTTCTTTTTTTCTTTTTTTTTTCTTAAATATTCTTTTATTAACTCAATCAGTGCAATGTTGCCAACCCATTACCAAAAATGGAAACTTGACTCTTATTCATTGACTACCAAGGCCAAAAGTAAAGCTTACTAGGCTGGGAGGGGAGCACATGCTAAGTTCTGAATTGTGCTTGTACTTACAACTTCAAGGTATAAGCACAGTAGAATTCTCAGTAGAATTCTAGCCTTCTAGCTGCTTTTAACAAAAGACCTATGTGCGATATTGGTTAAATGCAAATCAATGGGGAAAAATAAACCATTTTGCTTATTTAAATACATTCCAAACATAACCGACCTCCAACTTTAGAATTTATCCAGGCATAACTCTTCCCTCAGCTCTGGGCATAGACAGAATCAAACACAGCTGTTTTTGATGACCAGAAGTATTGTGACTGAGCTTTGCTCTTGACCCAAATTATTGTTGAAAGGACTTAACTGAGTCAACAAATATTTGTATGGTGTCTTATGCTAAATAACTTGATCCTTTTTTTAAAAAAGTGTGTTGTTCATTCTGCTCTCATTCCTTTTATCACCACTGTTGTCTTTGTTATCATCACCATCATCACCATCCTCAGTCTGCATCACTTACTTGGTTTAATTGAGCTAGGCAATAAGGTTATAGCAGTGAATACTAATCTTACATTTGCTAGGGAAAAACAAAATGCACAGTTGCAATAAGTGTGATATGTGATGGATATTACATACCATTACAGTGCGATAAAAGGCAGCTAACCTGTATTTGGAGGTTCGTCATTTAGTCAGGATAATTCCTATTTATACTTCTTATCTCAGGTTACTCTTCCATTAAAGTCATATTGGAACTCTGACATAAAGGAGAGCCTTGTGCTTTGCACAACTAAAGGAAGCTTAGTATAAATGCATCCAAAAAAAAAAAAAAAGACCACTCTGTGTAGCTCAAGGGACAGAGTTTAAGCCTGAAAGTTGTGATAACTGAGGCAGGAGATGCATTATGGTGCTAGATCATGCATGGTTTTGTAAACTCTGTTATTCTATGTAGATTTCTTTTCCAAAGCTAGGTTGAGCTTCTTTAAGTTTCTTAGGCTCTCTATGTTCTCTTTAACTTTCAGGCTGTGCACATGGTGGTTCTTCAGGCTATGATGAATCTATTCTCATTCTTTGCCTGTAGATCTCTAACCTATCTTTTAGGTCTCAGGTTGCATATCGCTTCCTCAGGAAATCCTCACCGTGATATGGAGAATCCAAAGATGATCCACAATGAACAATACTCTATACAATCTCCACTCCTTTAATGTGTGTAAGAACTATGAATATGATGGGTCCACTCAACGATTAGGTTACTAATCAGTTGACCTTGAGTTAATCCAAGGGGATACTATCTTGGATGAGATTGACTTATCCAGATGAGCCCTTAAAAACAGATGAAGTGTCAGAATGTGCTCTTCTTGACTTGGAAGAAAGCAGTCATATTATGAACTTCATTTTCAAGGAATCACAGGGAATCTAAGTCCTACAGCCCTGAGAAACTAAATTCTATCAGCAATCTGGGTAGAATTGGAAAACAATCAATCAATCAATCAATAAGCAAAAACAAAAACTCCTGAGCTCTAAATGAGAATACAGAGCTGTATTCTTGGACATCTTGATTTCAGTCTTATAAGATCCTGAGCAGAGAACCCAGTTAACCTGTGTCTGGATGCCTGCCCCACATAAAGTGAAATCATAATTTTTTTACCTTAAGCTACTAAATTTGTGGCCATTTTTACAAAACAATAGGAAATGAATATCCTTCCCAAATACTTACACTAGGAGTTTCCACTTATATACTATTATAGCACTCAGTTCTTTCTATTTTGCTTGCACCTGCACCAGTACTGTACCTGGCACATAATACTCACTCAAAAAATATTTATTAACCAAATGAGACATGGGGAGTCCCAAAAAATTTTAAGCATTGGAATGAAATGGTAAATACCCTGAACTTTAATTATAATTACAAGCAATTTTGTACATGACATGTCCCTAATATATTTGTTAGCTTCATCTTCCAACATTAGTAGACTTTCTAATCAGCACCACATCTTTTGACATTTTTTTGACACTTGTGTTTCTCTCTAGGTGCTATTTCTCTGATGACACATTGTGTTCTCTCTGTCCTGCTCTTAGTTGCCTATTTTGCCCATTTTTTATGTGTTTACCTAAAGAACACTCACTCCTAAATTCTGACCACCCTTCACTGACTCAATGTACCATATGATCAGTAAAACCTAATCTTAAGCTCTGTTTTCCATGAAAGTCACCTTTAGTATGCAGAGGAAAGAAACATTCTCTTAGTGTTCCCAAAGTTAGAAATTATTTATACTGATACCTAGCTCTGGATTTTGGCAGAATGAAATATCACCTGCTTGTTGCTTTCAGGCTTAGAATTGTCCACTCAATAACCAAAAGCATCAATCTTGGAAGCTATTCAGCAACTAGTGGCAAAAAAAAAAAAAAGAAAAAAAGAGTAAAAGTAAATATTTTCAGTTTGAATTCATGTATGCATCAGATTAGATCTGGAAAAGATCCCTGATTCTGATATATTATGTGACTTTTATAGACTAAATACATAATTATGTTGCTGTCATATGAATTTTTTTTATTTTTGTTTTCATTTTTGTTTGTTTTTCAGTAGGCTCCACGCCCAACATGGGGCTCCAAGTTATGACCCCAAGATCGAGAGTCATGTGCTTTACCAACTAAGCCAGAAAAGTGTCCCCTATTGTTGTTTTTCAGATAAACAGTGTACACTTAAACTTTGCAGGCTTGTAAATTATTATAAATAAATTTCAAAAGTTGGTTCTCTCCCAAAAGTTTCATTTTAAACTTTGTTCCCCCTGAAATGTTTGATGTACAGTGGAAATTTTAATTTGCACAATTTTGCTGCACCTTATTCCACTTTACTCTCTTCTTCACTAATCATTTCCCATTTTCCTTCTTTTGTGATGTCCCAAATATGGTTGCAAAAATCATTACATAGCAAGTAATCCCTTAGGTGAGGCTATTACTGGCCTATAATTTCCTAAGAAGTTGTGGGTCATGAGGCCCTTTTAAGCAAGCTGCTTGAAAATGCACACAAATGAGCATATGTTATTAGTGAATAAAGTCCTCAGAGAGCCATTGTGGTGGCTAAACTTATATTATGGCTCATTCTCTGTAATTTAATTCCAAAGGAGTTATTGGAAATAGGAATCTAAAAATGAAAAATCTTTCTTTCAAATCTCTCTCTCTCTGTTTCTCTTTTTCTTAGTCTTTCATCAATATAGATGCAAACACAGAAGCTACAAGATGTTAGGAACAAACATGGAGCTTGTGAATCTATGGGTATTGGGATTTCTGGTATTCGATCTCTCCAAGAAGGGGGAAGTATGGGTCAGAGGAAATTGAGATAATGTGTTGACTCTGGGGAAAGAGTGCCCTGCATTGTAGGGGTCACATTCGATAGGGCACAGATGAGTACGCAAAGAATCAAAAAGGTAAGAATCATGCACAGTGTAATTGTTACATCAAAGGAATACACTTCAACAAGAAAGCATAACAACACATATTTTTATATATCCCATGATGATAAATTCTTTAAGCATCTTTGTTCCTGGGGCTCCTGGGTGGCTTAGCTGGTTTGGAGCATCTGACTCTTGATTTTGTCTCAGGTCATGATCTCATGGTCATGAAGTTGAGCCCTGCCTCAGGCTCTGCATTGAGCGTGGAGCCTGCTTAAGATTCTCTTTCTCTTTCCTCTGCCCCTGTCCTCAACTTGCTCACACTCTCTAAAATAAAATTAAAAAAACAAAAACAAAAACAAAAAACTTTGTTCCTGATAATATAATCTTTGTCATGGATAATAATATATTTAGCAAAAATTTGCATTAATCTTAGTATAAATTCTTATAGAACACTTACATATGTAAATTTAAAAACAATGCAAAAGATAATTGATACATAATGATCAGTAAAATACAAAATATCACAACACCCTCTACTTAAACTTTTAAAATGTTTTTTCTTCTATTTAAAATATTGGATAGCTAAGGTTTTAAATGATGTAGGAATAAATAAAATTGTAAATACAAATAAGATTAATTAAAGGAATGATTTCAGACATTCAGAAAGAAAGAGCTAATTTCTCCAGGATTGAAAACATTTTCTAGTTCACAGCAATTAGTCAAAGCTAATGAAAACAATAAAGATCTGCTAGCTAATTTATAAGCACAGCAGAACTCTACATCTGCATTTTGCATCAGCTATGAGAAGCCAGGATCAAAATGTGCTAGGTAAATGCCACAGAGGTCTCCATGTGCTACATGACCAATGGGGACCCAGTGGACAAGGTGGATGTCGTGTTCTTTTTTAAGCATGTGCCACTAATTGTCATTCAGTTAAAACTTAGTAATGTTTTAATTTGAAAATAAATTACATCCTTGAGTTTCTGTTAAGGAATAGACAAACCGGCTAGAATTCCTAAAGTCCATTTTGTCCAGAGAATGTTAGCTGAAGTCTGGTGACTACATTTTCATTATCTTTTATACTTTTATCAGTTGATGCAAAGCTGACATAACTTTGAAGTTAACGGGCTTAAATAAGCTCAACAGGTGATTCAGAGCAAACAAAATAAAAGAAAATTCCAGGCATTCAACAACACAGGATAAAGAAAAATAACTAATTTTTGAGAAATTTTACTTGCCTCAAAATCAAACTTATCTTGTGGCCCAGGTAGATGGTATTTTCAATTTCAATTTCTAAAAAAAAGAAGCTAACATGGAAGGAAAATATATTGTTGATTTTTTCAGAATATTTTGAGACTCAGAAAATACAATTTTCTCCTTCCTAATCTATAGTTCTAATAATTCAAGGGAAGCTATTTTTAAAAACTGGAAGAAAATCATGAGTATTTATGAAACACCAAAACCTTATTAAAAGCTGATTATGTTTTCTGCCCATTTCTTCACTGGGTTATTTGTTTTTCGTGTGTGGAGTTTGGTGAGCTCTTTATAGCCTTTTGTAGCAACGTGGATGGAACTGGAGAGTGTGATGCTAAGTGAAATAAGCCATACAGAGAAAGACAGATACCATATGGTTTCACTCTTATGTGGATCCTGAGAAACTTAACAGGAACCCATGGGGGAGGGGAAGGAAAAAAAAAAAAGAGGTTAGAGTGGGAGAGAGCCAAAGCATAAGAGACTGTTAAAAACTGAGAACAAACTGAGGGTTGATGGGGGGTGGGAGGGAGGGGCGGGTGGGTGATGGGTATTGAGGAGGGCACCTTTTGGGATGAGCACTGGGTGTTGTATGGAAACCAATTTGTCAATAAACTTCATATAAAAAAAAAAAGCTGATTATGGGCTAACAATATGTCTATGCATTGATAATACAAGGTAGATAGGATAAAGCGTAACTCTCAAAGAAACTTCAGTGTGGTGTAACAAATGATTATTTAATTTTTTTAATATGATGTGGTGGCATAATAAAGCTATGCATGGAGTGCTAACAAGGATAAGGTAATATTTGTTTTAAACGATGTGCACAAATAAATAAAGAGTAAAAAAATTCAGGCTGTGGGAACTCATTTGTGGGAGATATTCCAAACCAAGAATAATGACATAGAAGTGAGAAACACTATACTATGTATAAAACACTATAAGTTATTCAATTTGTCCAGAATGTGGAATATAAAGTAGGCATATAAAATGGAAGCCACAGCCAGATAAGTAGACAAGGGTCAGATTACGAAAGACTTTGTAAATCATGCTAATGAGTTTGCTAGTGTTCTTGTGACAGAGTTCATACACACACACACACACACACACACACACACACATATTCACATTCATGACAGATATAAGGGAATCAAGATTCATAACTGCTAAGAGGCTACTGTCATTGTCGATACTAAAGATTATAAATGTATAAATCAATTATAGAAAAGAGAAGATAAGGTCAACATCTACTTAGGAAATAAAATGAATCACCAATCAAAATGTTAGCAAGGGATTGGACCCATGATGACCAGCAAGAGACAACCAAAATGTAATTGAAATGTGACTATCGACATATAAGAGATCTAACAATAAAACTGGAAAATTGAGAAACAAGTAGTTTATGGCATATTGTGAAAAACCAATTACATGTAGACCCCAGGAGTCTTTGCAATTATAAATGTGCTCTTAAGTGAAAGAAGAACAATATTTTAAAATTGAAATGTAGACATGGTGAAAAAAAAAACCTCTTGGCTATCAGATCATCATATCTAATAAATGCAAGTTTGTCCTATCTACTTCCATGAATATTGCACAGTCTTCTGTTAAAGATATTAACACACTGAGAAGCATCTGGGTGGCTCAGTTGGTTAAGTGTATGGCTCTTGCTTCAGCTCAGGTCATAATCTCACAGTTCATGGTTTCGAGGCCCTCATCAGGCTCTGTGCTGACAGTGCAGAGCCTACTTGGGATTCTCTCTCACTGCCCTCTCTCACTTGCATACTCTTTCTCTCTCTCTCTCCCTCTCTCAAAATAAACAAATAAACTTTAAAAAAATATATAGTATAATATATTAACACACTGAAATCCCAGGAAAATAATACTCATTTTTATTCTTGTGATGAATAATATTAATTTATTAGTTTGGCTATTCTCATCACTATAAATATTAGAGATGGCCAAATTTAACAGATAGGACAAGGACATCACAACACAGTCAAGCATAATCAAGTGTGAAAAAATGTGCTTGACTTCATTACAAGTTGTAGTCCTAGAAAAAAATTTAATATCCATTTATTACTCAATGTGATAAAGTCTATTTATAATGCTCCACAGCTAACATTTAACTTAATGATGAAAGACTGAATGCTTTTCTTTAACATTGGGAAGAAAACAAGGATATCTAGAATCACTATTTCTATTCAGCATCATGCTGGAGGTCAGTGCAATAAGGCAAGAAAAGATACAAAATGGCATACAGATTGGAAAAAAAAAAGAAATGAAACAGCAGATATGATTTTTTCCATAGAAAATCTCAATTAATCTACAAAAGAGGTATTAAAATTGATAAATGAATTTAACAAATTTTCAGGATATAAGGTCTCTGTCTCTATATATATTAACGTTTATATGATAAAAAATAGCACTTTGAGGAGAAATTCTATTTACACAGCAGTAAAATCATTAAGTACTCAGGCTTTTTTTTTTTTTTACAAGATATGTGTAAGACCTATAAACTAACACTACAAAACACCTGATGAAAGTAAAATAAATAAAACTTTAATAACCAGATCTACAAATATATATCATTCTTGGATTCCAATATATAATATTATTAAAATATCAATTCTTCCCAAAAATTATCTATAAATTTAATGCAACTATCAAAATATCAGGATTTTTTATAATCTACAAACTTCATTTACAATTTATACGGAAATGCCAGGGAAGAGAATAACCAAAACAGCTTTGAAAAAGAAAGATAAAGTGCAGATGAACCTACATTACTTGATTTCAAGACACCTTAAAGCTGTACTTATCACGACAGGGTGTTTTCAGTGAAAAGACAGATAAATAGAGCACAATATTATAATAAAAGGAACAAAAAAATAAACGGAAGAGAAGTCAACCCACACATATCTGGTCAGTTGATGTTCAATCAAGATGTGAGGACATTTTTTAAAAGGGAAAGATAATCTTTATGACAAATGGTACTGGAAAAACTGGATATGCACATACAAAAAACTAACTTCAAACCATACTTCACACAACCTATACAAAAACATACAATGGATTATAGATCTAAAAGTAAAATACAGTATAAATAGAAGAAACCATCAGAGAGTATATTTGTAACTTTATATTCAACTAAGATTTCTTATGATGTTAAGAGAATGACTTGTTAAAGGAAGGGGAAAAAGGTAAATTGGTCTTCATGAAAATTAGGAACAACTGCATTTTAAAAAACACTGTCAGCCTGGCTCTGTTGCACAATGGATAGAGTATTGGACTTCTAAAAGACACTGTCAGAAAATGAAAATACAATAAACAGGACAAAATATTTGCAAATTATGTGCCTGATAAAATACTAACATTCAAAATATAAAAATAATTCACAAAATTGAACACAAAGAACATAACCAAACACTGGCAAAAAATTTAACAGATTCTTTACAAAAGAAGTAACAGGGATAGCAGATAAGCACATGGGAAGATGTTTTACATCATTACTTATTAGGGAAATGCAAAATAAAAAACCCACAATGATAGTCCACTACACATCCATGAGAATGATTCAGAGAAGAAATGAAAAGAAAAAGTCTGAGATATCTGATAAAAGGTTAGTATCCAAAGTCTGTAAAGAACTTATCAAACTCAACAATCCCCCCCAAAACCCACAAATTATCCAGTTAAAAAATGGGAAGACAACATGAATGGACATTTTTTTCTACAGAGGACATCCAGATGGCTAACAGACACATGAAAAGATACTCATCACTCACTCATCAGGAAGATACAAATCAAAACTATGATGAAATACCACCTCACACCTGTCAAAATGGCTAAAATTAACGACACAGGAAAAAACAGATGTTGGTGAGGATGCAGAGAAAAAGGAATTCTCTTACTCTGTTGGTGGGAATGAAAACTGGTACAACCACTCTGGAAAACAGTATGGAGTTTCTTCAAAAAGTTAAAAATAAAAATACCCTGTAACTCAGCAATTGTATTACTAGGTATTTACCCAAAGGACACAAAAATACTGATTTGAAGGGGAATATGCACCCTGGTGTTTATAGTAGGATTAACAACAATAGCCAAGTTATGGAAAGAGCTCAAATGTTTATCAACTGACAAATGGATAAAACGATGTGTGTACACGCACATGCGTGTGCGTGTGTACACACACACACACACACACACACACACACACTGGAATATTACTCAGCCATCAAAAAGAATGAAATCTTGGGTGCCTGGGTGGCTCAGTCAGTAAAGCACAGGACTCTTGATTTCAGCTCAGGACATGACCTCATGGTTGTGAGAAAAAAGAAAAGAAAAAAAAAGAAATCTTGCCATTTGCAACAACATAGATGGAGCTACAGTGCATTATGCTAAGTGAAATAAGTTAGTCAGAGAAAGACAAATACCATATGATTTCACTCATATGTGGAAGTTAACAAAGAAAACAGTTGAATATGAGGGAGGGGAAAAAAGAGAGAGGCAAATCGTACGAAACTCTTAACTATAGAGAACAAACTGAGGATTGCTTCTGGGGAGGTGGGGGGGGGGGAATGGCCTAAATGTATGATGGGTATTAAGGAGGGCACTTGTTGTATTGAGCACTGGGTGTTGTATGTAAGTGATGAATCACTAAATTTTACTCCTGAAATCAATATTACACGATACATCAGCTAACTAGAATTTAAATAAATCTTTAAAAAACAAAATAAAAGAAAAAGCCTGACAATCTGAAGTTGTAGGGAGGATGTGGAACACCTCTACATCTCATATATTTCTATTAGAAATGCAAAATAATGCAACAAAAGATTAACATACACTTACCATAGAACCCAGCAATCAGAATCCTATTCATTTGAAATGAAATTAAAATGAAAAGCTATGTTCACATAAATCCACGTGTAACTTCTCATAACAGCTTTATTCATAACTGCCCAAGCCAAAAAATAATAAGTATGGTTCTCAACTGGGAAATATATAAACAAACTCAGGTACATCCATACAATAAAATACTACTCATCAATAAAAATGAAATGACCTAATTATAGATGAATCAACACGAATATATTTTGAATGCATTATACTATATGAAAAAAATGGCTCAAAACTGCATTATTCCATTTATATGACATTTTTTCAAAGGGAAAAAAAAAACTATAGGGATAAAAACAAAACAAAAACAGATCAGTGGTTGCCAGGGGTGGAGGTGGAGGGAGGTGTTGACTGAAAAGGGACACGGGAATTTTTATTAATAAAGGAATTGTTACATAACTTGATGGTTAGTGGTGGTTAACAAAACCTTAAACCTTTGTCATAGCTCACAGGACTGTACACTAACCAAATGATACTTTTTTGGTAATGAAGTTATATTTTAATAAAACAATAGGAGAAACCTAAACTTCAGATTGAAAAAGAAAAAAAAAACCCTGACGATCCAAAGAAAAACAATAAAATATGCTCATCAATAAAACTGTTGGAATTGAGCTCTCAAATCTAGTTTAAAGAAATTTGAAAGAAAATCCTAATTCAAGAGGAGAGAGCTCAGACCTGAGACCTTTCAGTGTAGGTTTGAAGGGGAATAATGGGGGATATGTGAGACAGTGTAGCAGGTGAAATGTGGGGATGTAACCCAGACTACACTATTGCCAAGAAATATGTGTGAAGCTATTCCAGCTCCAAGAAAGGGCCTCCATTTCCTAATTTTCCAATCCAGAGGTGACAATATTTTTTTTCTAATTTACCATTCGGTAGAGGGAAGGATAGCAATCAGGAGTTTGTAGATCCCTTTGTGACTTCAACCAGAGTATATTAAAAAGGCTAAAGATGAAATCTTTTACTGACCCCTATGGAACTGTAATTGCAGCCATGATCCAGATCTCTGATATGTCTCAACCACAGGTAACTCAGTGACTTCAATCCAGAATAATGTGAGCTAGCCACATTTGGAATACTTGGTACTTTTATATATTATTTCCTACACATTTCAAATTGCCATTAGTAATTCACTATAAAATATAAAATGGGAATTAATTTAAACCTGTGTTGGTAGCATCAATATGGGCAATTAATTAATTTTTTAAAGTTCATTTATTTATTTTGATAGTGAGAGAGACAGAATCCCAAGCAGGTTCTGTGCTGTCAGCACAGAACCTGATGGGGCCTGGACCCAGGAACTGTGAGATCATGACCTGAGCTGAGATCAAGAGTTTGATGCTCAACTGACTGAGCCACCCAGGAGCCCCTCGTTAATTTAATTAGTACCTATATGGTAAGCATGTTGGCATGTGGCTGTAATAAAAATATATGATCTTCATTCACTGTTAACATTGGAAGAAAACTTATTCTAAGCCATTATTTGGTAATGAGGCAATGTGAATCCAAGTAAGCTCAGAGAGGTAAAGTGAATTTTCTAAGGAGAAACAGCTAATAAGCAATCAAGCAGAGACTAAAACAAAGTCTACAGTTTAAAAGTAGATTTTTTTTCAGTATTTATATTCAAGTATCACCATTTTTCTTTCTTTTTTAAACATTCACTTTTTGCCAGTAAGACAATATATTAGGTTATATCAATCTATTAATAATTAATAAGGATAAATACTACTCAATTAAAGTCAACAATCCACTGTGACCTCTATTAATATTTTGGCATACTCTTTTCTACATATGTATGATTTTGTATGACAACATGTAGACTTATATTCTGCTTACTTTTGTCCTTACTTAACATGAACTCACAACATGTTAGAAGGATTTTTCCATGTTGTTGTGCCTCCTTGGTAATTGTTACTCCAAAGGTCTGTATAGAAATCTTTAAACGGATGTTACAATTTAATGATCTTTTACCACTGTTGGAAATTTAGGATATTTAGCGTGTCAGTTGAAACTGTCACATTATCTTCAAAATCCAACAACACTGGACATGCTGCAGAGCTGCCTTTTGTAAAGCAAAACTAGTTGCCTAGAAAAGCCTCAACATAGAAGTCAGAGAAGATAATCTAAGGTCTAAGTAAAAAACACAATAAATCACAGAAAACACTTCATAGTAATTGAAGGATGGTTGAAGAAAGTTTCTGACTCAAGAAAGACATTCTGGTTTTTATGCTCATTAATAACTGATGTCTCGCTCAGTAATTCTGTATTTGTTCTTTTTGCATCCTACATAACTCACTAGAATCCAAATTTTAGCAATAAACATCCTCTTTGCATTATGATTTCCTTCTCATGCCAGTAGACCTCCCTGTTCAAACATTAACCCAATAACATTTTCTCATAGATATTCATATATTTTAGGCCTGAAAAAGGAAATTATATGTTCCCTAGTTCCCCTACGAGGCCAATAATTATTTGACCTGCTTGAAGCCACATATTAATTAGGGCAATGCCAGTTCTGGCTCTACTTCTCGAGTTCTTTTGCCTACACTAAGCGAGGTAGTAGTAGTAGCAGTAGCGGTTGTAGTTACAGTAATAATAGGGGTGGTTGAAGTAGCGACAGTAGTAGCAGTAGTAGCAGCAGCAACAGTGTGGTAGAAATAGGGGTAGAAGCAGTAACGGTGGCAATAGCAGCAGTAGCAGTTGTGGTGGAAATAATGATAGTAGTAGAGCAGTTGACTTGTTTTGGTCCCTTTAATGTGACACGCGCAATCCGAAGACCTTGACATACTTTACCTCATTTCTGTCTTTAAGGAACACCTACAAGGTACGAATCCATTCTTAACTTTAGATGACAAGATTGAGAAACATAAGGCACCTAGCTAAATAAGTAGTGAATGTGGGACTCTAATTCTACCTCAGAACTTTTGTAAAACTTTCCATGATATTAGTAATAAAACATTTAATAGCGGAATAGTAAAATATGTAAAATAATACTTATAAGCATTAATATTAATAGTTTATATTTCATAATAAATGTAGTCATCCATACAATAATGATTTTTCATAAGAGTACCTATTATATTACACATATTGTGACATGCAATAGTATATGCGTGGAAAAGATCAATTTTTATATGCAATGTTGACATCTGATGAAAGAAACGTTTTACTTTACAAAATTCAGATTTCTCAAATGTTAAAATTAGATCTTCTACTTTCCAATAATAAACAAGTAGAATTTGAAATTAAAAATTCACTACCATCTACATTAGTTCCCTCCCAAGATAAAATAGATAAATCCAACAAAATGCACAAGATCTACATGAGGAACACTATAAAACTCTAATGAAGGATATCAAAAAACAACTAAATCAGTGGAAACATATTCCCTATTTATGGATAGGAACACTCAATACTGTCAGGGTGTTAATTCTTTCCCAAATTGATCTATAAAGTCAACACAATTCCCATTAAAATCCCAGCAAGGTATTTTGTGAGTATCAATAAGCTGATTCTATAGTTTAAATTGAGTGGAAAAGAAAGAAAAGAAAAGAAAAGAAAAGAAAAGAAAAGAAAAGAAAAGAAGAGAAGAGAAGAGAAGAGAAGAGAAGAGAAGAGGAGAAGAGAAGAGAAAAGGAAAAAGGAAAGGAAAGGAAAGGAAAGGAAAGGAAAGGAAAGGAAAGGAAAAAATAAAACAGCCATCTCAGTATTGGAGGAGAAGAACAAAATCTGAGGACTGGTACTACCATACTTCAAGATTTACTATAGTAGTCAAGACAGTGTGTTATTCGCAAAATATTAGACCAATGGAAATATGTTTTAATATGTTACATAAACATAATCAACTGATCATTGATAAAAGATCAAAGGCAATACAACGGAGCAAAGATTGTCTTTTGAACAAATGGTCTTAGAAAAACTGGACATGCACATGCAACAATAATTTATATAAATACCTTCCACCCTTCACAAGAGTTAACTCAAAATGGATCATAGACTTAAATGTAAAACACAAAACCATAAAACTCCTAGAAGATTACAAAGGAGAAAACTCAGATGACCTTGGTTATGGTGATGCCTTTTTAGATATAATTAGATACAACACCAAAGACACAACCCATGAAAGAAAAAGTTGCTAAACTGGACTTCACTAAAATGAAAACCTTCAGTTCTGCAAAAGATAATGTCAAGAGCATGAAAGGACAAGCCATAGGCTGGGAGAAAATGTTTGCAAGACATATGATAAAAAAAAATTGTTATCCAAAATATGCAAAGAACTCTTAAAATTCATCAATAAGAAAGAAAACTACCCAGTTATAAAATGGACAAAGACCTGAAAAAAACATCTTAAACAAGACCATATATAGGTGGTAAATAGACATTTGAAAAGATGCTCCACATCATATGTCATCAGGGAATGACAAATTAAACAATAATAAGATGCTACTACATAACTAATAGGATGGCCTAAAATCAAAACACTGACAACATCAAATGCTGGGAGGATGTATAACAATTGAAAGCAATAGAAACTTTCACTCACTGCTGGTGGGAAGGTAAAATGGTACATCCACACTGGATTACAGTTCAGGAGTTTCTTACAAAATTAAACAGACTTACCACATGATCTAGCAATCATGTTTCTTGGCACTTACCCAGTTTAACTGAAAACTCAAGTCTACACAAAAACTGCACACAGAACTTACAGCATCTTTATTAATAATTTCCCAAACTCTGAGGCAACCAAAATGTCCTTTAGTATGAATGGATGAATAAACTGTGGTTTATGCAGACAATGAAATGTCACTCTGTACTGAAAAGAATTGAGCTCTCAAGCCATTAAAAAAAAACACGAAGGAACTTTAAATGTATATTACTAATTGAAAGAAACCAACTGAAAGTGCTACATATTGTATAATTCCAACTATATGACATTCTGGGAAAGGGAAAACTGCGGATATTAAAAAGATGTATGATTTCTAGGGACAAGGGTGAAGAGAGGGATGAATACACAGAGCACAGAAGATTTTTAGGGCACTTAAACTATTCTGTACAATACTACAGTGGCAGATATATACTATTATATATTTGCCAACTTCTACACATACAATGTACAGCACTAAGAATGAACCCTAATAGAAACTATGGATTCTGGGTAATAATGATGTGTCAGTGTAGGCTCACTGATTGTAAAAAGTGTGCCACTGCAGTGATCATGGGAACAAAGAGTGTAAAGAAATTCTGTACTTTCCACTCAATTTTGCTGAACCTAAAATTGTTCTGAAAATAATGTATACTAATTTTTAAAAGTGAGATCAGAAAGTAGTTTTTATAAGATCATTCCCATAGAAAAGCTATTTCCCCCTAAAGTTCATAAAAAATACTGTACCTGTAGCGGTGCAACCAGTGACCACAATACATGTGTATGCATAAAGACTTGCTATTGAATCACTACCAAGAATTTTCATTCTTCCAGAAATACGGAAGAGGTGACTGTGTAATTGCTCAATAGCAAGAGCCAAGCCTTTCACACAGAATTCCTGATTGGCTCTTTCCCTAAAGCTTAACTATCAGTATCTGATTTCACATAAAGTAGTAACCTAAAAATAGCACATACATTTTTACTTCTCATCCTGCAGTCTTCTCTGCCGCCTCAAATATTAGTTCTTGCCAGGCTTTTCAGAACTTTCTGTGACACTCAGAAGAGGCTCTTAATTCTTGGCTAATCTCGCCTGTATGTCTCGCAGGTGCTATAGCCTCATTTATCTTCTTTCTCTCTGGAGTTGTACAACCAAGAGCTGTCACGCCCACCAATAAATCTAACCATAATTGTGTTAAGAGCTGGAACTCAGCTTCAACTTGCCGCAAAGTCCATTTTATTTTCACTGTCCCTTGGGGGTCAGATAGAGAGGAATGTGGTCAGGGATTCACCAAACCAGAAGCATGTCAATTTTCTCTCCAAAGACATAAAATGTGAAATGCAGTTTCTAAACACTTTATGCCTATGATTCAAAATTAGAGATTAATAAGGATTGACATTGAAATGTTGTAAAGAATCTGTAATTATACCTGAATAAAAGAACAGGAGGGAAAAAATGGGGGGGGGGCGATTGATATGATGCCAGTCAGATTTTCAAAAAAATTACACAGAAATATTTCCCATTTCATTTTCCAAAGCTAGTAAAAGTGCTCTGCTGGAAAGAAACCTAATAACAGTGCATATGCAGGTTTCCATCTATGATTTCCATTGTGACACCTACACATACTCCACTCTGATCATGGTTCTATATATTTGATTGGAATGAGCTGCTATTAAATGTGAAAGGACTGAAATGCATGAATAATAGCTATTAATTATCACAATTTATTAAATGAAAAAAGGCAGCTGGGGCCTCAGTTTGTCCGTGACACTACTCAGATGACGCTGTAGAAGAATGTACACATCAAAAGGCTTGGTTGTTTTTACAGTGTTTTACATAAATCTCAAACTTTCCTTTATAGTCATATTGTAATTTTTTTTTATCAGAACTGTCAATGTTCAGGAGTCTTGCCAGTGTCACATGTACAAAAACATATACAAAACCTAAGGGCTCTTCCATTGCCACTGTTCCCTAGTGAACACCCTATTTAGGAGGACGTCCGTGCTCATTATGAAAGTACAAGAAAGTTGGAAAGAGAAACAACAACAACAAAAAAACTATACAAATGCCTCATATTTTGACCTTTCAAAGAGCAGTAATGAGTAGATGCTTGAGGCATCAAATGATGAAAGACGGTGGCTAAAACATTTCAGGAACGAAAGGTGTTCTACTCTCTCAAATTAGCCCTGGTATCCTGATCTTTATAGCAATGTTCTGCAGGAACGTCACAGCGTCTCTGTGACTGCTATTTCTGTTGAGCCCTGCCTATAAATAGAAACAGGCATTCTGACTCTAACTTTTATTGTAACCATCTCATTACATTGCAATGAGTGGAAAACAATTTTAGGTAAAGAATAATTTTACATCTTTGTAGACAGGTCTATATGAATTGTCTGATTCAAACTGGGAGTGGGTTTTTCTGAGAATTTTCTTACAATTCCTTTTTCCTCTTTATACTAAATACGTAATAGAAAATTCAGGAAAGTAGAGGTAGTTGATAAGGAAAATTTCCGAATTCAGGTATAGGCATTTTCATTTGAGTATTTGTTGTTTTTTTTAAGAAGAAAGACTTAATATTCAGTGGGAGATGGGAGTTGGAAACTTGGGAGGGGGGCAACTTTACTTGGCAACAGTCGGAGTGAACACTGTTTGGCTGATAGCTAAAGTCGTGGGTGACTTTGCTCTTAGAGAAGGAGAATAGAGGGACACTCCCATTGATATGAATAAAGAAGGAAGATGAACCAAAATGAGGACTAGGATTAAAAGAGTTCATTATGGGCCTCAGAATTTTATTTTCATTTTTCAGGCTGTACCGCTAGGACCAACAGTAAAGGATTAAGTTTTGTTGGCGATGACAGTTTACTTTGGTCACAGTTATTGTAGCTATCAAACGAGAGAGATGGATATGGTATAGCCAGAGGCTCCAAACCTCAACAACTGTTACCAAATATTGTCAATGCGACGATGGGAATCATTGGCACCTGACATTAAGTCAATCAAAAAAGAAATGCTATTTCAACTGCAAAATGTGAAGTAAGATTTTGAGACTCCTATCTAAGGAGATAAACAAGAAAAGGGAAGCTAAGGGAGATACAGGGGCATAAGATCAGGGTTAAGAATGTGGAAGAATTTATAAGGAACTAAAATCTGAGTCAGTACAAAGTCAGTACTGAATTTTCTACTTTTCATCACTTTGAGATGGCTATTCAGCCAGCAAATCCAAACAAAAGGATTTGAAAGGTTTGCATTGCAGTTATACCTGACACATGCTAAATGATGAACAAATGCTTGAAACTAAAATTATCATTCATATTATACTAAAAATAAAACTTCTTTAAACATAAGCAAACCTTTGCCAGTAGCATTGCAAAACCTGTCATTCTACTTTTCAAGAGCAGAAATGGATTTGTGCTCATTGACTCCTGGAAGAAGTCAGCCTCTGTCACCAATCAACCTGGGGCCTAGAAGATGGGGGAGATTTGTGAGCCTTACACCACATAGTTCCTGACATTCAGAGGCAGAACTCAGAGGCAGATGGTGGGTGAGCCATAATCCTAACTTCCAGATCACTGTTCCACACAAAGACGATATGACAGCAGGAACATCTGACCTTGCAGCAGGTGACATTATTCCATTCGTGCCGATTTTTAATCACTTTTCTGTTAAGACTTATGATTTTAATTTTATTTAGTATAAATTTCAAACATATGCAAATATGCCTGAAGGTATTTGTAATAAAGGAATGTAACAAATGTGCAATGAGATACTATTTTTTCTTAAACTGGTGGGGATGAAAACAGTTCATAATGTACTATGTGGTTGAGGTTGTAAGGCATTCTTATGTATTGTAGGTTTATAACCTGATGTAACATTAAAACATTAAATAGGTAAATACTCCTCCATTGACCCTATAATTCACTTCTAGGAATCTGTCCCATTGGCATGTTCATATGTGAAAGTAATTATGTATGTACAAGTCAAATCATTACACTTTTTTTTTTTGGTAATAACAAAACTTTAGAAGAGACAAAAATGTCTTTAGTAGGAAACATTCTATGAATTGATATTTACTTAAAGAAATACCACTCACAAAGAAATGTCACCTTTTATTACTGCCACAGAAAAATCTCCAAATAATATTTTAAGTGAATAGAGCAAGTTGTTGAAGAGTATATAAAACATGCTACTTATTTAATGAAGAAAAAGTTATACACTGACAGATATATGTGTTTGTGCATATATGTGTGTTTTATATTTATATATATTTTGTACATATATATGCAACACATACACCATACACACACATACACACAACGAACAAATAAGTTGTAGCAACGTGGATGGAACTGGAGAGTGTGATGCTAAGTGAAATAAGCCATACAGAGAAAGACAGATACCATATGGTTTCACTCTTATGTGGATCCTGAGAAACTTAACAGGAACCCATGGCGGAGGGGAAGGAAAAAAAAAAAAAGAGAGGTTAGAGTGGGAGAGAGCCAAAGCATAAGAGACTGTTAAAAACTGAGAACAAACTGAGGGTTGATGGGGGGTGGGAGGGAGGGGCGGGTGGGTGATGGGTATTGAGGAGGGCACCTTTTGGGATGAGCACTGGGTGTTGTATGGAAACCAATTTGTCAATAAACTTCATATAAAAAAAAAAAAAGAAATCGCTGATAGTAGTTGCCTTTAGGTGTAGGGAATTAAATGGTTAGAAAACAGGAGAAGGAGAAATAACTTTATCCTTTTTGAATTTGTACAATGTAATAGGGCTATATATTAAAAATATTTAAATAAAAATGTATAAATCATTTATTAACTACTATTGGTATAGAGCCCAAAACTAGGGATTATAGAAAACAAGTTCATATACTATGCTTCCTGCCTTCCTTTTTGCCTTAACTTACTATGCCCCAAATAACATAAAGTGGGGACTTCTGTCACGCATTTCATATGTGCTAGGATCCCTTGGGCTCTTCAATGTAAAAACTTACCTTGAATTCAATTTAGGGCTCTAAAATGCTAGACTTAACAGTGAATTCTTTACTTCCTTAAGTATTTCTTGCAAGCACTACATTAAAATCTAGGGTGAAGGCTGGCTAATCAATTCTTCTGGGGATTCTACATCCTATTCTCCTTTTTCTGAAGGAAGTTGCCAGCAGCTTCCAAACAGACTGCTGTTTTCTTTAATATTGTGCTGTTTTTTTTTCACTTTATATATGTGTATATATACTTTTAAATGACATTGCAGGATTTGGCAACAAAGTGGTTTACTTGTGTATAAAAGCAACATTTATATTTTATTGAAAGTCTTTTTGCTGCTATATGTATTGGTTTTTAAAAACAAAAAAAAAGCTTTAAGCAACTTATGCTCAATATAGAAGAAGCAAAATGAATTTAAACAAGTATGGTGAAGAAAAATAAGATGGAAATTTTTAAGAAGAAATTATTCATGATATTTTTGAAGCCAGTAAAGCAAACTATATTCAAGGGGAGTCATGGGGCAGATGCAGGGGCCACTGCAATGAGGTCTTGTACTGGGGGAGAAAGATTAGGCTCAACTCTGAATACAGCATGGACAAGTGGGAATTTATAACCAAGGAGCAGGGTGGAGTTCAGTGGATAGAAAATTACTAAGAGGAAATGTAGCAGGATTCTCACAAAGAGAGTCATGACATTGAGGCTTTATTCCAGGAAGCAACTTTATTCATGCCTGTACCACTCAGTTGGGTTCCTTCCAGAAAAACTGACCCCCGAATGTCACGTGGCTAGTTTTCTATACATTTTCTATTTTTTTGTTTCTCATATATGGTAACACACACAAACAAACATGTAGTCTGATTAAGTAGTCTCAGTTTACAAGGTCACGAGGGATGTTGTCATGTACACGCATAGCCAGGTTACCTTGAGGTTTTTGTTGTTATTGTTGTTGTTGTTATTGTTATTGTTGTTGTTGTTTTCTCTTTTTACGGAGGGGAACCTACGACAAAAAACATCGAGGGCGAGGGGAGATTCTGATTCAACTGACCAAATAGGATTGTTGCTGAACACAGGCCAGGGTGATCAGATATCACCTGGAGGATGAAGGTAACCATATATGGAAACTGGAGTTGGGGGTTTCTTACTAAAATGACTTAGCAGGGTTCTTGCTACAACTGGATATTACTAGGAAGTGCAGAGGAGCCTAAAGCTTGGTCAAGTAAAGAATCATTGTCAAAATTTCTTTTTTGCAAGGTAGTAAAATTTTATGATCTTTTTTGATATTAAGGAATTAATTCCCACATAGAAACAACTCTGTAAAAGCTGATAAATTACTAAAGATATTGGAGATTTATACATATATATATATATATGTATGTATATAAACACACACACATACATATGGGCATATATATATATAGTATATATGTGTGTGTGTATATATATGTATATATATATATACATATATATATACATATATATATATGTAAATATATGTGGAGAACAAGTTAAGGAATAGATTCTTCCATTTATTTATTAAACATAGTTTAAAGAGTTTATGTAACTTCTCAAGGTCTTTTAAAATCTATTCATATATTTTTGTGTCTCAGTGTTTTATGAATCCTAAATTTAGTGTTACAGATAATTGAGAATGTACTTCTAAGTACAATACGTTGAGTTTAATTTCCCTTTGACCAACATCTGTTGTAGTCCTAACCATTCCTTCCTTCTTTGAATTACAGATCTGTTTAACTGAATGTGATTGGAAGAATGGAACTTGGGCCTATCTCCTCTGCCCTCTTAAGACAGGAGACAAGGTACAAGAATGATGCCTTACCTAAAAGTTTAATGAAAGTTTTAAATATTTTTTGGAAGATTTAAATTGATCAATTTAAAATTTACTACATTTTTTTTTAATTTTTTTTTCAACGTTTATTTATTTTTGGGACAGAGAGAGACAGAGCATGAACGGGGGAGGGGCAGAGAGAGAGGGAGACACAGAGTCGGAAACAGGCTCCAGGCTCTGAGCCATCGCCCAGAGCCCGACGCGGGGCTCGAACTCACGGACCGCGAGATCGTGACCTGGCTGAAGTCGGCCGCTTAACCGACTGCGCCACCCAGGCGCCCCAAAAATTTACTACATTTTTAAAAACATGTTTCTTCTCTTTGGTTGTTTTTAATGCTATCTAAAAGAGCAGGCATTAAGGTATATAAGGCCCAGCAGTTTCTAGTAGGGTACTGTCTTCAAGAATTAAGCAGTTCTGGTCTGAGCACCAAGCAGTTTTTTAAATTAATGAGTTTTACTTAACAAATGTGCTGCTTTGCGAAAAGCAGTGGATTTTGAACCAAAAATGAAAATGGAAATAAACTTGCTGTCATGAAACTATGTCATTTATTAAATTTAAAATAACTCACTAATGCAATTAGACAAAACTGCTGTGTTGCAAATGATTTAAGGTGCATACATTCACAATAACATTATAATACTGAAGAACCACTACTATATGAAAACTGAGGTAGAATACGGTTACATTTGCTTCAATGATTGAGATGTGGGTGATTCCCAGGTGAAACACAATTTATATAAATATTAGAGATTAAGTTTTGAAAAATTATAGAATTATAGAATTTAATATTTCTGATGCAAATATGCCCTGTTATATAATGTAGATTATATGACCAAATCATATCAAGCTAAATTAATTATAATTAATTAATTATATTTCAAAGCTAAACTTAACTGAAAATAGATTGAAATGTATTCCTCTTGCATTGTGGTAGTTACATATATAAAGTCCCAAGTCAAAGAACATGCTTAGCCAAAGATCACATTTTGATTTTATGAACCAAAAACACCTGAACAGAAAAATCCAAAATCTCCTGGTAAAACTCACCGAGGGGTACCAAAACTTGTATTGCAACACAATTGCTCCCCCTTATATGGGTAGTTGAAAAAATAACTCCAATCTGGGAAAGATCTTCACTTTGAATATGTTATGCAAGAATTGTTTGTTTGTTCCAGAGACTACTTCTGTGATATAACATGTTATTTATTCAATGTAACAAAGTTTTTTCAAAACTTTTATGTTAAAATATATATATTTTTTTATTTTCTTCATTCCAATTCTATTGACTATATTTTTTATGATGTGAATTAAAAATACTACCTTTAAAATTACTTTGCTTTCCAAAAGGCAGCCTGTTTTCTCTAGGGCATCATGGCAACTGTTTTCACTAGAAAAACTCTAGTTTTAAAATACTAGCCCCTGGGTGGTTCAGTCGCTTAAGCGATCTCTTGGTTACAACTTAGGTCATGATCTCATGGTTCATGAATTGAACCCTGTGTCAGGCTCTGCACCCATGGTGTGGAGCCTGCTTGGGGTTCTCTCTTTCTCTCTCTCTCTCTCTCTCTGCCCCTACACCACTTGCTCTCTCTCTCAAAAATAAATAAATAAACTTAAATAAATAAATAAAAATAAATAAAATACTAGCTCAACTGAAATCATTGCTATATTTGACTAGTGTTTAAAAGTTTACTGCCTGTCATTCAACCATTTACAGTACTATGGACTACTCAAGTTAATAATTTTAATAATGTTAATAAAATACAGTTACTTTAAAGAGGCAAATTAGTGCCAGAACAAAGTAATTTATCTTTCAGACATTAGACATAAAAAGATAGTTGTAAAATAAGGCATAATGGAAAGGTATCCACCTTATAAATACTTTCTTTTTTCAATATATTATCTTTCCCTAGGACAGTATAAACTATCTTTTTGATCAAATGCTAGAAGTCTGGTTTCAACAGTATAACATACATATTCCTAGAAGAATGAATATATATATATATATATATATATATATATATATATATATTTAAATATATATTCCAAATATTTAATTCATACCTCTGGGGAGGAAAAAAAATATTCTGTACAATACAAGATTCTTCTGGCTGGACTAAAAATTACATTTCCATGAGATACATTAACAAGATAAAATCAAATTTAATTCCATACACAGAATTTCAGAAACATGAAATTCCAACAGGCAAAAGGGGTATATATGTCATCCTGAGCTAAGGAGAAGGCACTAGGGATCCAAGGTAGAGAAAAGCCATTATCCAGAAAGTGAGAGGAGATGTTTGCAAAACAAAGGTTGCCCTTGAATGCAGGTAAGTTGCTTATGAAGAAAGCAATCTCTGTTAATAGTTCTTTCCCCTGGTACAGGTTCTCCTTTCTAATGTGAATCTAGGCATTTGAGGGGACAGTGAAGAGCTTTCCCTGAGTTTGTTGGGTTTTGATGAGTTTTAATTCAAAATAATCTTCACGCAAAAATGTCCCATCTTGGGGAAGTCTGCTCTTGGCCCCTACAATACTAATTTTATTCTCTCTTCATACAGTTGTTTTCTTAAAGTGTTGTTTTGTTCACAAATTAGAGGCTGTAGACGCAGCTAAACTTTTCCAAAATAAGAACATCTAACCCAAACTGTGTTAAACCTATTTTAAACATTTCAATTACACACCTACTTGCCATTTTTCCTATGTCGAAATGGAGTCATGTCTCTTCATTCGTAATTTCACTGTGTTTTTATTGCTTTTTTTTTTCTCTAGGCCTTATTTTCCTTTACCTTAATTTAGTTAATGAAACGTGATTTATATGTTATTTATTACTGTCATAGTGATATTCATTAAGTATTAATAATCTAAGCTCCTACTACTTATTATCAGTGATACTTGCATGTTATAATTTAATATACAGTAAAACATAATTCTCACAATAGTCACACTGAAATCTGTAATAACAATGGAATGCATATGTCTGATGAGGAGAAAAGAATAAAGTATCAACGGCAGAATTTGCTAAAGTAGCAAGAATCATAAGTTGAAGAGTACTCTCTTTTTAGTGGCATAGCCTATTAGGTGTTCTGATTGATCCCAAACTATGCATCTGAGTATAAAAAGCTAATCATTTGGTTAAACTATATCTGTTTAAAAATATCAATGGGCTATATAATAAAAAATACCTAAGGCTTCAAAATGAAAAAAAAAAAAAAGCAGAAAACTTGAAATCAAATAGAGCACTAGAAACTAGTCTTTCCTTGAGATGAAATTCGACTTTGGTTTCAGGATCTTACAGGGCATAAAGAATAGGAGAAAATGTCCAGGGCCTGCCCAAGTTAGAAAATCTGCAGGAGATACTCCCTATGAAATCAACCTCTCCTTGCCAAAACTGGAATTTCAAAATAATATACACATGTTGTATGGGTAGAACTAGAGATAAATTCAATCTATTAAACCACTGCAAGGGAAAGTGCTGACATATACTTTGGTGCTGGTGCAAAAGATAAATGGGATTCAACATCAAGATTTCTTTTTCTTTTTTTTTTTCTCTTTTTGAAATGTTTACTTATTTATTTTGAGAGAGAGAGGCAGTGCAAGTGGGGAAGAGGCAGAGAGAGAGGGGGAGAGAGAGAGAATCCCAAGCAGGTCCCATGCTCAGTGAAGGGCCTGATATGGGGCTTGATCCCACAACCCTGGGATCATGACCTGAACTGAAATCAAGAGTTGGACACTTAACTGACTGAGCCACCCAGATACCCCTCAACATCAAGATTTCCAACTACAGAATGGTTTAGCATATCTGCTAGGAAAATTGATCTAGATGGTAGTTAACAAACAAATAAACAAAAACAAACAAAACAAAATAAAATAAAAACAATAATTTAAAATGATCAAGGGGGTCTATTGCCAACATCGTAGAGTAAGCTCCTACCAAACATACCTCTCCTGCAAGTAACAACTATGCAATGGAAAAAAATATATGCAAAAAAAAAAACAACAACAATGAATTGAGGACACAGGGAAGTAAAACATAAGGCAAGTTAACTCTGGGGGGGGTAGTTAGTATTTAGAAAGAAAGAGTGACATGGATGAGTTATGCATTTTTATGACTGTTAGCCTTAAGCATTCCAAAAATGATACTACAGAGAAGCTAAAATTGTGATTGAAAGCCTACAGTCTTTCCAGCTTAAAGAAATAGAGAACAGAATTCAGGGCAAGCAGAGCCAAAGCAAAGTGAAGACAGAATTGCCCCAAATGATTAACACTGCTCGAATCTCTGGCAGACCCCTGAATCATGCATACATGAGACTGAGTCAAGCTAGGGAAAAATAATTTAGTTAAGATTTGAGTTGCTGACCAATAAATGGAGTTTGCAGTTTGAGTCTATCTGAATTAATTGCCTGCTGCAAAAAGATACAATGTTCTTTAAAAGAATATAAAATAATCCCAAACCTCCACAATATAACATTTGCAATGTACAGAATTAAATTCCAAATTATACAACACATAAAGAGCCAGAAAAAGTGATCTCTTCATAAGAGAAAAAAAATCAAGGGAGAAGAAGCACAACATGACTTGGATTTTGGACTTGATGTACAAATATCTTACAGAAGTCATTATGGTAGGTTCAGTTACATAAAGGAAAATGCTTACATAAATGAAAAGCTGAGAATTATAGAAAATGCATATTATAAAAACTTGGTGAATCAAATTTATTTGACTAGAGAATACAGTATCTAAATTTTTAAAAATAATTAAATCCAAGTTTTAGTAGCAGGAATATACCTAGCACCCAGATCTTAGTATTAATACTATTCTCCAATAAAAGAAACCAGAGCTCCTTGGAGAAATGGCTGATTCTAGGAGACTCTTATAGTGTCAGAAAGTATTCAAAACAAAAACAAACGAACAAACAAAAATTCACCAAACACTCTTTGGTAATGTGCTATGTCAAGGAACACGGAAGCCAACTGAAAGCTCCCAATGACAAAAGCAAGATCAATTTAATAAATAAACAAACAAACAAACAAACAAACAAAACAGTATTGGATTGCAACTCAAAGCATGAAATAAATATCCATGAGTTCATGTGTATGTAAATAAATGACTGGACAAATATGTAAATGGGAACAAAGAGACAAATCTCCCATGCAGAAGAATTTCAAAGAATTTGTGTACATCTTCATTCTCAAAGAAGTTGAGCATAATTTCCCACTCCTTAGAGTAGGATGCATATAGTGTCTTCCTTCCAAAGAATGTAATATGTGCATAGGTGAGGGGATTAAGAGATATAAATGCCCAGGTATAAAATAAACAAATCATGCTGATGAAAGGTATAACATGGGAATACAGTCAATAATACTGTATTAACATTGGAGAGTGACAGGTGATGACTGCCTTTATTGTGGTGAGGGTTGAATCATAATGTATAGAATTGTTAAGTCACTATGGTGCACACTTGAAACTAATGTAACCTTATGTGTCAGCTATACTTATGTAGAGGACACGTTCTTTCAATGAGGAAAGCAAGATGAACAACAAATAACTAAAAACTGAAATAATGAAAGTATGTCCATTTTTAAACATTGTATAGAGAAGTAAGAAATGAGATCTTCTCAGATCAGACCAAGTTGGAAAATAAGGGACACATGGGGGCACTATTTTAAAGTGCTAAAATAGGTTTATTCATTTAAGTCATAATTTACCTCATTTCCTCTCTTGAGATAAACGAACATAAAAGTTTTCATAATAATATCTTTGGTATTCCCTCTCTTTTTTATCATTACTGCCAATACATCATGTCATGAAGTTTATGACATTAACAATAATTATTAAACACTTACCACAAATGTGAAACTGTGTTCTACATTTCACATGCAATGTCACTGTTACACTGTTATAAGTCAAAGTATCTTCCTAAATAGATTTTGTTTTATACCCATTTTATAGATATTAATGGTAAATTTATTATAATAATAATAACAAAATGCCTAAATAATACTTAATGTGTAATCATAGTTTTAAACCCTTGTAATATATTAAGTCACTAAAGCCTCACAACAATCCTATGAAATATGTAGTAGCTGTGTTTGTGTTGTTTTGCTTGTCTGTTGCCACTTGACAAAGAAGGAAATGGATACAGTGATGCAAAATAACTGAATCAAGGTCACACAGTTAGTAAGTTCTAAGGTAGGTTAGAAGAATTTTTTTTTAATTCACTTTTATTTTACAAAAAGTTGTGTGTCCAAATTTGCTGACCTTTTCTGTGACGGTAAAAGACTATCAGTGGAATGTGCCCTAAACAAAAACAAAACAGTTAATCTGTCCTTTGCAGAAAAAAAAAATGCAATTTTAATGATGGGAGAAGGAACAATTGCTTTTGAAAGAATAAACTTCTGCTATGGAAATTACATTTTAAAAATACTGGAACTAATTTCATTGATGTGTGATTTTGTTGGAAAAAGCAAGTCTGATTTTTTTTAAAAACAATTGTGTATTCACAGTGAAACTTGAGAAACAAATTTTCTAACTTCTTTTCCAGCCTTCCATATGAAGTACTGGGACTTGGGGGCTCATCTGTTTTTTAAAAGCTAATTTTCAAAAAACAAAGGTCAAGTCGTGATTCTCTTACATATATAAAAACGAACCTTTATACATATATAAAAACGAATTTTAGTATTTAAAATTCTAATACATTAATTAGGAAACTGGTGAGATGTAACAGCCAGTTTAAAGGAGAATCCAAGAAACAAACACATTTATAGATTAGGAACACAGATAGGAATGTGCAAAACAAGGAAAAGCTGGTTTTTCCATGGCAGAAGGGGAGATAGGAGGCTTGCTTGCCCCCAAACAAGTCAAAACTCATGCAACATGTCTAGAGACAATAATTATTTTTGTATTACTACCAATTATCTGTAAGTGAAGGAATTGCAAAAGAGCTCCTATCAATCAGAATCAAATAACTCGGAATCATTTGCTATGGACAATGCATATTTTCCAATCAAGGACAAAATGTTTCCTACATTCTAGAGACAAATGGAGAAATAACTTTTCAAATAGTTTGCAATTGGACATCAGAATAGATGGAAATCTACCAGACACTTTTTTTCAAATAACCTTTGAATGACTGATGATGGGATTAGAAAGTGGTTATCAAGATTTAATAGGCTCTACTGATATTGAAGTTATTTCATTGTATATACATTTCTTAGTAAGAAAATATAATTTGTGATGACAGCCATTGCAACACAATGAGCTAAATTGAGTATCTAAACTACAAATCTCTGAATCACAAAAATCTCAAACCAAATTTTAAAAAATACACAATTACACACATTTTTAAGCACAAGATGTTGTTTGAACTGTTAAAATAAAATGAAAAGTGTTAAAACGTATAAAATGAAAACAAAAACAAAAACTTCAGCTAAACTGATGCTATCACTTCTGACTTAAAATACTCAGTAGTGCTGTCTGCTTTCTGCTACTTTCCTGCTTTCATCATGGCCCCTCATCTCTCCTTTGTAAACACAAGCTTTCCTTCTCTGTGAAATCTTTGATGACTGCTCCAAGGTCTCTGAGGACCACTCCCCTCTCTGTAACCAGGAGCCCCTCTTGTCACTCAGCAGTGAGCACCTGTCATGTTGTATCATGCATGCATCAACCCAGTGTTCTTCCTTGCATTTAAATCATTGTTGGCTAGAAACCCATGTGTGCATTACATACATCTTTGAAATGTTGGTATTTGAGCACAGTTCCTTGATCAAAGGAAAGGTCTTATGTGTTGGCGATGATATTGCATTTGATGTTTAGATTTTTTTTTAAGTTTATTTATTTTGAGAGGGAAAGCATATGCACAAGTGGAGAAGGGGCAGAGAGAGGAGAGAGAGAATCCCAAGCAGGCTCCTCACTGTCAGCCAAGAGCCCGAGCCAAGGGTCAAATTCATGAATGATGAGGTTATGACCTGAGCCTAAATCAAGACTGAGATGCTCAATCAACTGAGCCACCTGGGTGCTCCCAGAGTTCTTTTTAATTAAGGAAACATGTAGCCTCTTTTACTAGGCCTGATGAAACTGGCTACAGGATACTCAAAAAATGACCTCTCTTCAACTCATGTTTTATTTAGACATGTCAGGTAATATTTTCAGACAGGAACTAATGTTCCATATTATCTTGTTAGTGTTCACCATTAATTCGTAGTCTGCTTCCCTGATAGACTCAAAACTCAATTATTAGCTGTCTTAAACTGGATTAGTCCATGTAAATAAACTGACAAATCAATGTTAAACAGTGTTAAACAAAAATAACAATGACAGCTAACAATTTACACATGAAAATGATTACTCACTCCAAGGCTAAGATATGGGAGAATCTATAAGAAAACACACAATATGAATGAAACAAAAAGTCCCTAGAAAAATAGTTGGACTATATAAAGTAGGTGATGATTATTCATTCTTCTTTACACTTTGATATGTCATCTATCACTTGTATACATATTCATGTCTACCTCTATACATAAAATTGAGGCCAGTGTTTTAAAATAAGATCACAGCTGTCTCTTCTCCAGATTTCTCTGGACAATACTAAAAAAAAGAAACACATTTTTCATTCTCCATTTCTACTAATTCTATTTCCACTCTATTTTTTTTTAATTTCCCTATATTACTTGAGTACATTTTATTCCTATTGTAATCATATATGATTCTCCATTCTTCTGAGGGTTTATAAAAGAATGAGACCACCTCTTCTTGCTTTATGCATTAATGAATTCATATTTCCAAAAACAAAATTTCTAGACCCCTTACTTAATGCAATCACAAGTCAAGATTTTTAGAGTGAAGAAAAATTTGCACCCAAAGATAGGATCTCATTTTTAAAATTGTGACAGCATGAAGAAAGGATTTCAGAATTCTAGTGATTTTCAAATGTCACCTGTGAACATAAAAATTAGCATCTTCTGAGTTCTAGCCAATACCTCCAGGATATAACACAGAAAGAGGAGAGAGATATTACTAGAAAACTAAAACATAATTGGAGGAAATCTAGACTATAGTTGTTTGGGAAATGAGGGATAGAAAAGAATTTAAGATAACTAAGTGATAACATAAATCACTTAATTTACACTTTTAATTTCAGTATCATAATAGACTATCTTATTCTTAGTGAAGTAAAGGGTTAATCCAGAGAGTTGAGAAACTGGGCTTCATAATGAGGTTTGGTTATTTTTTAGTGGACTGGACCCTGTCTTCCATTAGTTTGTTGAGGATAAATGAGTTAAGCTTCAGTTTGTTTAACATGAAATTAATGTCTTTCTTTATAATTTGCAAGGGATGATGTAGAGTTAAAAAAATTATATACCTTAAAAATACACAAAATCCCACAGTTTTAAATGAAAGAATGATTTGGCAAGTCAGAAACATATGTAACCTCTTGATATGGAAATGTTAAGGACATAACTACATCACAGTAGCTTAGGCTCTGAAATTATCTGGCTCATTAAAAATGAAGTCTTTTTAATGAAAGCCCAAGACCAA
This sequence comes from Lynx rufus, assembly GCF_022079265.1. Classification (NCBI taxonomy): domain Eukaryota; kingdom Metazoa; phylum Chordata; class Mammalia; order Carnivora; family Felidae; genus Lynx; species Lynx rufus. Next base: position 103,923,675 of record NW_025814856.1, read on the forward strand.
CCAAATAGTCTTTTTTGTGTATCTTTATACATTCATCTGGCATAAAAATTAAGAACAAAAGAAACTTCTTTGATTAATGACCTCTGCTAATCATTTCAGTAGAACACACGAAGACATTTTTTAAATTTTATTTCACTAACAAATTAAGTTTGTGTTAATCATAAGTGTCACTCACATGCAAATTATGCATAAATATTCAGGGTGATCTATATTTTATCAGTAGTAACAGAAAGCTTGCCAGTCAGTGTGGTTTTAAACAAGCAATTAGTGCATAAGTTATTAAACATTTTAAACAAATGGGCTGCATCAAACCCAAATTAGGAGAGTTCAAAGAAATTTCACAGCATCTTGATTGCACAGGTGTCTGAACTGCTGAGAATTTCTGCATCCATAAAAGATAAAATGTTAGTTTTACATACACTATAATCCTTTTTCCAACCCCAGTTTCTTCGTAATCATTTTTTGGAAACCATTATCGTCACTGAAGACTTTGCTGTCATGCATTTTCTGGTGTTTGTAGCTTCTGGGAATTCAGATAAATAAGGGAAGTCCAAGGGGGTTCAACTTCTGAACTTGAAGGTATAAAGCAAGATTCTCCATACCCCCAAATTAAACCAAGGTTATTTCTCTCAGCTGAGCGTGTAGGACTCAAGGGAGGCTGGAGTTTGTTGAATGGTAGTACTGTATCAAAATCTCACAATCTGAGGTTTTATTTATACTTTCATCTTTAAAAAAAAAAGCCCAGTTCAAGTCATAAACTTTTTGTTATTCCTTGGTAACTCTTATTTTTAAGAAATGGCTCCTCTAAGAAAGTATAGCTAGGATGATGACGTGAACTGAGAAATAGCTAATTGAGTCAGTTCCTCTAATAGCTATGAAAATCACACAATTTATTAATCCAAAATGGGACAGTTTTGAAAAATTACAAGCAGAATTCAAGAACTCACTGCAGGGGCGCCTGGGTGGCGCAGTCGGTTAAGCGTCCGACTTCAGCCAGGTCACGATCTCGCGGTCCGTGAGTTCGAGCCCCGCGTCAGGCTCTGGGCTGATGGCTCGGAGCCTGGAGCCTGTTTCCGATTCTGTGTCTCCCTCTCTCTCTGCCCCTCCCCCGTTCATGCTCTGTCTCTCTCTGTCCCAAAAATAAATAAACGTTGAAAAAAAAAATTAAAAAAAAAAAAAAAGAACTCACTGCAGTGTTATGTATTAGCATTGGCAATAGTAGGAAACCAAGGCTACATGGACCAGAAGCAAACAAAAAATTCATAATAAACAGAAAGAATGAGAGGGAAAGCATAGAGGAATAGGACCAAGAAGGTGCACTAGTCAATATTGGCAAACTGCTTTAATAATATTCTGGTGAAAAAGAAGTAACAAAAGCAAAGCAAGCTGTAGCCATGGCTACATATTGTATGATATTTTCTCCATTTCATTTGTAATCACTATCATTTATCATATGTATGCTTTCAGTTCATATTCTTCTCCCTTCATCATCAAAACCACCCTGTGAGGTAGGTATTAATCTCCCTATTTCAGAGCCTACAGAATTCAAGAAACTTTCTGAGAAACTTTCTGAGGTATCTGTCTACCTCAAAGCCTATGTGGTTATTCTCTATAATTGTTTTTAATCCTGTTGATTTTTTTTTTCAAATCAAATCCCAAGTGAAAGATTTCCTCTAGATATTGACAAAGAGAGGAACCAAAGCAAGGTAGATGCAACTTTCTTTAAAAAAATTTTTTTTAAGTTTATTTATTTTTGAGGGTGCCTGGGTGGCTCAATCAGTTAAGTGACTGACTTTGGCTCAGGTCATGATCTCGTGGTTTGTGAGTTTGAGCCTCACATAGGGCTCTGTGCTGACAGCTCAGAGCCTGGAGCCTGCTTCGGATTCTGTGTCTCCTTCTCTCTCTGCCCTACCCTGCTCTGCTCTCTCTCTCTCTGTCTCTCTCAAAAATAAACAAACATTTAAAAAACAAAAAAAGAGGGGCACCTGGGTGGCTCAGTCGGTTAAGCTTCCGACTTCGGCTCAGGTCATGATCTCACGGTTTGTGAGTTCAAGCCCCGCATCGGGCTCTGTGCTGACAGCTCAGAGCCTGAAGCCTGTTTCAGATTCTGTGTCCCCCTCTCTCTCTGACCCTCTCCCGTTCATGCTCTGTCTCTCTCTGTCTCAAAAATAAATAAACGTTAAAAAAATTTAAAAAAATAAAGAAACAGTTTAATTTGGGCTTTTTCTCCTCTCACAAAAGAATCATTTAAAGTTGCTCTTTTTTTTTTTTTAATTTTAATAGGTGGGAATAATTCAATCATAGGATTATTGTGAAAATGATATTAAATACATGTAATAAAATTTAAAATAGATGCTGATATATGATGGAAATTTAATACTTAATAATTGGTCAAATAGTAATTTAGAACTCCAAGAGCTACATATTGGAAATACAAATGACTTCCCACACTGCCACACTTTCCTAGGGAATCTGACTTGTCTAAAGCCCTAAAAGAGGAGCCCTCACTACTAACCCTGCCTCCCTGGTCAGCCAGGCTAACCAGCTATTGGCACCTGATTCAAATTGAATTAATTAGATTACCTGTTCAAAATTTGAAGCAAGGCCTGAAAAGACATCAGTTAGCTATGAGGTGTTGAATGGAAGGATCATCTAATCTTGGGAACTCAGCTTACTGCTTTGGATAGGCTATGATGAAGCCTACAAACAGATGAGAAAGGAAAAGCCTGAATGTGAAAGCAAAAGAAAATACAGAGAATATAAAGCAGCAAAGATGTTGAAAGGAAGGAAAGGAGAGAGAGAGACCCAGTTGCTATAAAGGCTAGCTATGTTTCCTTCATTCGGATTCCTTAACACTCTGCTCTGTTTACATAATAACCCCCTATCCCATTTTAGTAAGTTTTTCTCAGTGCGTTTCACCTCTTTACAACCAAATCATCCTTGACTAAGGCAGGTTAGGGCCTTAAAATTAAATAAAACTACTAAGACTAACAATAAGTTTCCAATAAGTTTATTAAGAATCAAGCAATTTCTTTACCTCTGAAAGATAAATGTCCAAGCCTTGGTAGATAGGATAAGGAAGCAGAGTTACATAGTTAGCATAAAATAGAATCATTTAAACTTAGAAAAGAAAAAACAGTAAAGGAGAAATTGATCCTCAGCCTCTGTGCATATAACTCAAATGTCTGAGTGATCTTTAATTACAAAGACACTGATGATCAAATTTCTAACTCATAAGATCTAAATTTCCAGAGGGCGGATTTGGTCTGATTACCCAGACATGTATCTAATGTGTGGACCTCTTACAAGTTTAAGCTGTAACTTAGAAAACCAAAGTTTGTGTTGTTTGTTTTGGTTTTAGAAGAGTGCCATTAGAACACAGCATGGTCACTTCTGGTTATGGTATACACTGAGAGGAGAAAGATACTATGTGCATAACCCTATTGATTTATGGCATGTCCAATAGTAGCTGAAAGCTTATATGAAAAAATGCCCAGATACCAGTTTCTTTCTAACTGCGGCCACCGTTTCGAATTACCACAATAGATTCACTGATATTTTGTACCCCTGAGCTATTTTGTAATTCCACTATACTATTTTTTACCAGCACACCTGATGAAACTATTTCTCCTTTCGAAGGCCTAGCTTCAACTATCTTGGAAACTTACAACCTTCTGTTGAATTCTTCAGGTGCTATTATTAAAAAAAATTACATTTCATGAGCAAGATTATTTTAGGTGCCATCCAAACTAAATCATGGTATAAATCAGACTATGAAATTTAGACAGTTCAGAACAAAATGATTAAATTTTCTGAATCTAGGAATCTATGAGTACTGCTTCTTTATGACCCATTTACGAAGAACTTTCAATATTGGGTAGGAAATAATAGCCCTAGTTATGATCTGACCCTGCTGCCAGTCCTAGTTAATAGATGGCTAGTCATGGTTGGTTTCCTGATATAAGCTATATGCATCACATTTTCCTTCCTGGGAATTAGAATTTAGAATGTACACTCCAGTTTATCAGTATTGAGTCAGAGGTCAGCAGAGAAGGATGGACATAAGAAAGAAAATAAAATTTTGAACCATTTCTGGGGGCGGCGGGAGGAGGTAACAAAGCCTGTCATCCTAGAAAATAAGACAGTTGCATTTACTTTGGTTTCCAATTTCTGGTTCCAGGCTCTTTTAGGTCCATGTGGTACTTCTTGAATGTAATTTTCTAAAATTCTGTGAGATTTCTAGTATATTTTCTTATTTAAAACTAGCACAGAAGGGCACTTGGGTGCCTCAGTTGGTTGAGTGTCAGACTCTATTTTGGTTTAGGTCATGATTTCATTGTTGTGAGATTGAGCCCTGAGTCTGCCTTCATGCTGAGTGTGAAGCCTACTTAAGAGTTTAAGATTCTCTCCCTTCCTCTCCCTCTGCCCCTTCCCGGTTGCATGTGCACTCTCTCTCTCAAATGAATGAATGAATGAATGAATGAATGAATACAAATTTTTTTTTTCTAGCAGGTAGGAATTTTTTCTCCATTGAAATAGTTTTTAATTAGGGTACCCAAGAATTGTGTAGTTTGATGCTTTTGTTTTATCAACTATGTAAGATTAGTATCCTCAGCACAATCTAAATTGTAGCAGGAATTGAAAAATATTAATTAATTGATATTTGCTTTTCCAATGCCTGTGATTCAGGTTTTATTCAAAGATACTTTTTCTGAATAAAGAAATAAAGAAAAAGAAGAATGGAGAGAAAAAACGAAAGAATTAAAGAAAGAAAAGGCAAATTATCCACCAAGTTGGAATTACTCTTCCCTTCATCCATAGTTTTTGGTATCACCCTTAAGGCACAGATATCAGCCATTTTATTGACTTTTACGTTCCTCTGAGGCAGAGTGTCTTGTGCAGTATCTCTCAAAGAGAAGATACCGTGTGGACATTTAATTTAAAAGAGAAAGAAGAAAAGTAATGAGAATAAATTTATTTAGAATAATAATACCACAGCAAAAAATAACTTTCATGGAGTATATAAAAACCTTGTACCAACTTTTAATGCAGTAGCAACATCATTCTCAACCCAAGGCTACAAAAAATGTAAGAATAACAACAGACTTACAAATCAGAAAAGAGAAAGAATTAATTTGGTTAATTCTCAAAATAGGAGATAATTTTGTCCCTCCAAGAAATAGAATGTTTGCTATCAACTAAATTGTTTGCATTAGAGATTTAATGTATCTCTGGAATCAAGTACAAAAAAAAAAAAAAAAAGAGAGAGGTAGAGTAGAATAACCTATCGGCAAAAATGGCAACATGTTTGGAGACCAACACTATCCCATTAGCTGTATGTACTATGATGTATACCCTAATTTTTCTTAATAAAGTACAAGAGCTATCACATACAATATTTCTGTGGGTCTACCTAGCATACTACCTGCCTAACAGGAAACATAACTGAAAAAAATGTTACCTCTCCTCCGATATTTTCTTGTAAAATTATTATTCCTAAATAATTTTAAACATAGTATGTTTTATTAATATCTTACTACCCCCCCAAAAAGCCAGTCACATGTAATTTATTCGTAGTATTTTTTTCAGTTTAACATATACTATTTGATAATTTATTTGGAATTATTTGGAATTCTAACGTCAGTTGAGAACCTACTGCTCTCATATGTACTCATAGTTATCTTGTGACCAATAAAAGTACCTACCACATCACTTCTTTGTCCCTCCATCCTTCTCTCTCTTTGCTTTCTCTCTCTCTCTCTCTCTCTCACATGCAAGCACACATACACTTACACATTCCCACAAAACTGAGAAAAGTACAGTGGGAATAGAGTCAATGAAGTGTCTGGCTTCATGTAGAATATTGGTTACATTGGTTGTAGTGGAAGTGGGTTTTGAGAGAGATGCATTTAAGTCTATAATTTTAGAAGTTTACACTGTCTACTCATGTTTACTACATAGGGGAAATGTGGCTTAAAAGTTTCTTCAGGATCAATGTGGTATCTAATACATGGTAGTGCTGCATCTAATGAATAAATAATTTTGGATAACAGTATAGTGATTTTCTGGATAAGTGAATGACATTGAATAAATGAATGACTACTTACCTGAAGAGATAAATTAGCTTTACTTGCTACCCACTTGATGCTAAAATCTGCATTCTTCAAGAGTGCCAGTAGAGTACAAATAGCTCATGTTTAGTGATGTGCATAAATGGTCATTAGCAAGAAGATTTCAGTGAGAGCAAATTTTGTCAAACATTGTCTGAGCAAACTAAGTGAAATATTTAAAAATGTTTCTGTAGAGGGCAAATATTTCAATGGGAAAATCAAAATTAGACTATTTTAAAGAAGAATTTAGACTTTACAAAATGAATTCTGTGGAAGAGTTTATCTAGATTGCTATTAAGCAAACGTGGTTTACTGAATTTGTTTTCCCTATATAAAATATGTAGCATTTTCATACTCTCAGACATTTAAGAATATTGGCAGGCTTATTTCAAATTATTAAATGTCAGAAAAGTGTCCATGACCGACATGAGAAAACAGGCTCTTCATGCTTTTCAACGCTCAAAACATATTCAAATGTAAAAATCCAATAATTTAATTGCAATAACAAACTCAGTGATGTGTGTTTATCTTGCTTTTACACACAGGGATTTACTAGAAATCACCTTATGGAAAAGTAGTTCTATGTGCTAAAGCCCAAATTCAATGGAGCACTACACATAAAAGTTATTAAAATCAAATGGTTCTTTTAAACTTTAAATTTAAGCCCGGAGAGCTAGATAATCCAAAAGGAAATTAAAGGAAATGTCCTTCTGGGAAATAGTCAAACTGCATTTGGGGAAAAAATGTTAAGTGATAGGACACCTCCTCCAGACAGAAGGAAATCCCAATTTCAGCAAAAGGAATTATATTTATTCATGTGCATTGGAACTGCACAAATAAATTTATTTTTAAAAATTAATTTAAAAGGCTTATAAAATGAACTTAACTGAAAGGAGAAATTAATTTTCCTTATGTTCTGAACTTGTACCTTACTAATGTCAACTTTTACTAGGAAACAATTCTCAGTACTGACAGTTCTTAAATGTAATCCCAGTCTCTTACAATGATAAATAGAAATATTATAAAATGCCTCTCCCACACTGAACAAGTTCTCAAGAGATATGTAGTCTTTAATTTATAGTTTCCATATTTTTTTCTATAGGCTTAGGTCTTTAGCAATTAACAATGAATAGATCACAAAAGGTAACTTAACCTTTTCTTTCATATATTAAATTGTACCTTTTTCATGTCCATCTATTTATCTATGTATGTATACTTAAACATATGCATTTATGGAGCATTCAACATTTGAAGCAGGCTTGGAATATTTAGAAAATATGATAATGTGCTATGCCACTAAGGAAACCACCACCAATTCTTAACAAAAAGGCCATTCCCAAACCATAAAGTATCAGTATTATATATTAGGTGAAGTAAACAAACAAAATCACACAAGCTGAGTGTTAAATTCTCAAGTAACTGCAGTGTCAAAGAGAAGCTCATGCACTCTGAAAATACATTACAAACTGAATATGTAAGAAATTCAGACCAAAAGTTACAATATTTATGTAAATGACTAAGTCCTTGGTCTTTATTGAACATAATAAATTAAATTATTGAGTATTAAATTTTGAGAAAATTATTTAATTTATATATGTTGCATAATTATTTACCTTAAAAACTAAATGCAAAAATGAATAAGTTAGAAATAATGATATACAAGTATATATTTTACAGTTACCTAACATATCACATATGAATATATATAACATAGTCATTAATAACTTGATTATGAAAAAATATTAAATATTAAAATTAATTAGAAAAAATGCAGTATAGTAACTCATGGTAGTTAGATTTGATAAATAGAAGCATAAACTAATTATTTACTTTTTAATATGTAATTATGTATATATATTTTTCCAATATATGAAATTTATTGTCAAATTGGCTTCCATACAACACTCAGTGCTCATCCCAAAAGGTGCCCTCCTCAATACCCATCACCCATAAACTAATTCTTTAGAAAAAGTCAACAACACATTCAAAGCCTTCACACATATAATTAATTTAAAAGAGAGAAAATACATTTTAAAATTTTGAAATAAAATTAGAATAAAGTGTACATGAATAATTTTAGAAAGTACTATATATAAAACTTTGCCAAGATAAACTTTAAAATCAGTAATATGGTCATTTTGTGTGTGTGTGTGTGTGTGTGTGTGTGTGTGTGTAAGTTATACATTGCCAAAATTACCTAAGTAAAATGAGCATTTCAAAAATGTTGAAATGCTTCAAGAATTTATCAGGAAATTAACCTTCTTTTGCCCTGAATGATGAGGATTCATGAAGTTTTAAGAAACTATTTTTCTTAAGCAGATGATTAATTCTCATGCTAAATATGCTATATGAAATTGTTAAATATACTATATAAACTTGTTCGTATATATAAACACTAAAAACTGTTAAAGTCATGTTATGATGTTTATTTAGCTTTTTAAAATGATTGAACAAACAAGGGTGGTGAAGAAAATTTGAAAAGCAAGGTTTTGTTGGAGAGGAAACAGGAGAACAAATACTGCCAGGTATCTAAACACATGTGTGTAGAAGAATTATGAAAATATGATACCAGTGAAAGTGGTCTACAGTGATGCATACCTACAATAGAAGAAACAAGTGAAGAAACAAGCACAAAGCAGAACCACACCTATAAATACAGAAAACAGCAGGGGAAGGTGGTGGTTGGGCAGAATGGGCAAAGGGTACACACACAGGAAGATTACAAAGGCCTCCAGGTATGGAATGAGTAAGTCACAGGAATAAAAGGCACAACATAAGGAATCTAGTCAACACTGTAATAGCAATGTAACGGAACATGGTGGCTTGTGGTGAACACAGCTTAATGTATTAAGTTGTCAAATCGCTAAGTTGTATAACTGACACTAAAGTAACATTGTGCGTCAACTATACTCAAATTTTAAAAATTAATTAATTAATTCATGGCATTGACAAAAAAGAAACAAATGCTGAAGTAGATCTCACTGATTTTAAAAAATTAGGGAAGGATTATGACCTCACAAACTGTTCAGGGAACAAGTAACTCTTTGCCTTAGTTCTCATGAAAAAAGTATCATTTAAGATCTCTACTTTATCCCAAAATAAAATCTAGATGGATTAAAATGTAAGACTTTTAAGAATCTGTGAAACTTTCAAGTATAATATAATTGAATATTTTGATGTATCATAGGATACATGAGGACTTTCTATATGTCAGACTGATGGAAGAAATCACACAGGAAACAATATACTATTTTGAACATAGTTCTTTTAAGTCTCCTTGCACCAAAGATACCCGCTTAAAGAAAATAAACAGAATCACAAGACAAACAAACAAAATATTTACAAAATTTTTTGTCAAGAAATAAAAATCCTTAAAAAATTATAGCTCATATGAGTTAATAAGGATGACAATAAGAGTCCAAATATAGGGGTGCCTGGGTGGCTCAGTCAGTTAAGCAGCCAACTTCAGCTCAGGTCAGGTCATGATCTCATGGTTTATGATGTCAAGCGCCGTGTCAGGCTCTGTACTGACAGCTCAGAGCCTGGAGCCTGCTTCAGATTCTGTGTCCCCTCTCTCTATGCCCCTACCCTGCTCATACTCTGTCTCTCTCTCAAAATATGAATAAACATTAAAAAAAGTCCAAATATAGGTTGAACAGGGCTTTATATTTAATTTATTCAAATGTCAGATAAATATATGAAAATATAAATAAAATATGTGATACATGTAAATATAATATAAATATAAGAAACATAAGTCTAATCTCATTAATCTAAAAATTCATATCTAATCAGCAAAGAAAATCCATTTTCATCCAATAAACAGTTGAAGTAAAGTCTGTTGAAATGCACTGATTGAGCCTAACTCTTCCCGGCTACGATATAGGCTCTAATGTTGCCCTAAACTGAATGTGTCTCCCCAAAATTCATATGCTCTGAAACCTAATCCTCAATGTGATTGCATTTAGAATCTCTCCTAAAGAAATTAGCAAACTACAGTATATCATCCCAACAAGTATACTGTCATTGACAGAGTCAAGATATAAAACATCGGGGCGCCTGGGTGGCGCAGTCGGTTAAGCGTCCGACTTCAGCCAGGTCACGATCTCGCGGTCTGTGAGTTCGAGCCCCGCGTCAGGCTCTGGGCTGATGGCTCAGAGCCTGGAGCCTGTTTCCAATTCTGTGTCTCCTTCTCTCTCTGCCCCTCCCCCGTTCATGCTCTGTCTCTCTCTGTCCCAAAAATAAATAAACGTTGAAAAAAAAAAAAAAAAAAATTTAAAAAAAAAAAAAAAAAAAAAAAAGATATAAAACATCTATCACCACAAGTATCCCTTAATATTGCCCTTTTATAGCCATACCTACTCTCTCCTCCCATCTTGGCCCCCTTCTTAACCCCTGTAACCACTAACCTGTTCTCCATTTTCAAATATATATACATATAATTTATTAATTTCAAAACTCTTATATAAACAGTCACATAGTATATACTCTTTTGAGAGTTTCTACTGACACTTACTTAGCCTTTTTTTAGACTATTACGTTATCCTACTCTGGGTATTAAACTTGCTGTTTAAGTTGCCTTCCTCTGACACTTATCTGCTAGAAGGGGGAAGGGTGCTGCCCTTTGCTATCAGGAAGGGATAGAAGTCCAGGTTCTCCACTCAGACTCCACCTACACCCAAGGCAGAGGCTCCTTATTACTGCTGGGCAGGGGCAAAGTTTTGACTACCCACTAACTTCTGATTCCACGACTGGCAATTAGAGTGCTTCATTACTGCTCCCCAAGTGGCCTCTCCTGACACCATAGAGGAGGCAGCTTAGGAAGTAGCAAGGCAGTAGGAAGAGATGTCTTGCTACTTCTTGTTGGAAGTAGAACTCTAGGCAACCTATATGGTCTCTACTGGCACCACAGGGTGGGGGCTCGTGACTACCCAAAGGGAATGAAAGTCCTGGCTTCCTTTAACCCAGAAACTCTTCATATGAGTGTGCCATAGAAGAAGGGAGATGTAAAAAACAAATGTTTATTGTAATAGTCAATGTTTTAAAATGTTCAAAAATGAGAAGGCAACCATTCATATATTGAGGAATGTTTTATTCCCACTATAAAATATAATATGCTAGTTAAAATGAATGAACTAGGTTTATATACAAGAACATAGAGATATGGCAAAAACATAATATTGACTGAAAATAACCAATTATAAAAAATAAATAGAACATGTAATTTTAAAAACACAAAATACTACATATCCGTGTGTGTGTGTGTGTGTGTGTGTAAAATATAATAATAGATACATAAGAATGATATGTACCAACTTCATAATATTCACTATATCTGGGAAAAGAATGAAGAGCAAAGTATGACAGTGGAACATGAGCTTAGCAGTAGCTGTAAATTTTTTTTCTGAAAAATAAAGAAATCTGAAGAAAACATCAACATGTGAATTCCCATCATAAGCTTCTTTATCAGATACAAAAGCAATATCAGGGCATTTTTTTAAAGAAAAGTTCATTATAATAACACACTGGATGCAATCATGAAATATCTTTCTACAGTGAGCCACAACCATGAGACATCTGCCTCTTCTTTGGGCTCAGCATGCTTTTCTAAATGTGTAACCAAATACCGATATAGTTGGAATTTAGCAAGATTTTCCCAGATACCATTTTGTTAAAAATGTTTTAACATGTTTTAAAAATACAAATAAAAATCTTTCCTCTATAAGGACTGATAAACATTATAATGAAAGAAAATTATCTTATATGAAATTTTGCTGTTGAAAACCAAGACATATTCTCCTGAAGAAAACATTAACTAGAAAGACTTTCCTTGTGGTTTACCTGTAGTCCCCTATTGTTGGACACTTAGATTATTCCTATTATTTCATTATTGTCAACAATATTTCTATGCATATATTCTAGGGTAGCTTTTCCTTTATTTTGGATTATTTGGTTTAGTATTCCTCATAGAGGAATTATTGTGCCTGTGTGTAAAAAAGCATTCTTAGCCTTTAAAAAAAAATGTCTAAATTTCTTCCCTGAAGCTTGTATAATGAGACATCCTGTGGAGCCTGGCAGGAAAAACTGCCAATTTCAAAGTCATAAGCATTTTCCACCATCTAAAAAGAAGATTGGAATTTACCTTTTCAAGCTAACAGCTTCTTTATATAGGGAGAATCACTTTATCAGGTCATTTAATCAGGCAAATTTAAAGTAAATACCCTCTATTGTCCTTGGAAAAGATTTGAATGGTTTGAAAGTAAACTAAATGGAGAATTTGTAAAGAAGTATGTTAAAATTTCTGCTTAGTAATGAAAAAAAGGTGAAAATTTATCACATAATTCTCTTTAGATTATATAAAACAAATATTCAGTATCATTGTTGCTCTGGATTTGAGCTATCTATGCCTAAAAATGTTTGCTTATCCTTAAGGGATGAGATGTGTGCTGCAAGGATATGATGAAGAAGATTAGACCATTACAGACAGGCTGGGACAAGCTAACTATCTCCTTTTACGTGGAAGAAGTAACTGCAAACGGTATGGGATCATGATTATGGGTGTTCACATTAGGTGATTTAACACTGCATACCCATACTCTTGAATGTACTATCTACCTGTTATAATTGTCTACAGTGGATCAAGAAGTAAGATATTTCTTTTTGAGTAGAAGGCAACATTTATCTCAAAAAGAACAAGTATGTTTTCTGCCCACCAGCTTTGGGCAGAAATTAGATGGGAACTGGATAGGCAGGGTGGGAGTGGGGTATATTAGAGGAGAAATAAGAGAAAATTCTTCTTTCTTTGGGATCAAAGTGTCAAGTTTTTCCCCTGAAATCCAAAGCATTCAGATGCTTTACAACTGTGATTAATGAACCTAAACGTGCATCAGAATCATCAGAGAGCAAAAATCTGTAAATCTCATAAGACATTTCTTTTCACATCATAGAGTAAAGCTTTGGTATAAATTTATAATTATATCATTTTATATAAATATTAAAGTGTATAAGGATGCTTGTTTCACTTGCCACATGCTCCTTTTTATTTAAAAACAACAAACCAAAATAAAACAAAACTTATCTATTCAATTTTAGAGTGTAGACCTGAATTATTATGAAAATATGGTACAATATTTCTCACAAATAGAAATTCACCAATCATAATTAAATATTAAAATATTGATAAATTCTGGCTCTCAAACTACAAAGGACTCAAATTTAATCCACAGATCCTGAGAACTTATTTTTAAATTATACTATTTTAAACACTACACTTCATACAGGAGTTACATGGCTCCAAGTTAATAACGATTGTAGATGTGTCTCCTGAGTCACATTATTCTAGTATTGCTATTTTAGAATATGCAAAATGATGATTAATATTGATGATGAAACATATCTCTGTATTATACAGTCTTACATAGTATCACTGAGAGATGTAGAAAATTAATATTCAATAAAAGTCCAAAATATCACATCTCAATACATTTCTTGATGAAGAAAGAATAATTTTCCCTCAAAAACATGATATATTTCCTGTGAATGTCTGATTTTTGGAACAAATAGTTAGAGTGGAAGTCTTGTAACAAGATGTTTAATGATGGATTAAAATTTAGCCAAAAGATAGTGAATGTTTTTTTAAATGAAGCCCTCTCCAAAGTGAGCACTCTGTGCAGTAACTAGAAGTCTTCCTGGATTCTGTTCTATACAGCGCCATCTTTGGGGTAATATATCATCTCAGCACCTTTTTCTGATGATGTATTACTCAAATGCATCATCAGCCAGATCGGTGTTTCTAATGATTTATAAGTCCACTAAATCATTATTAGTATGAGGCACTGCAATGATATAGTATTCAAAGATGGTTCCAGATGGACAAGAAAGATTCAGGAGGAAATCTTAGAGATTTGCAATACGAAATCAGACAAAAACAGGAAAAGAACAAATATGTTGAATATCAGTCCCTTTATGTTTAGAGAAACATATTATTTTTAATTGTTTAGTCAGTAGTAATAACTGACTAATGTATTCTTTGGTTCCTTCATTATCTTGTCTGAGTCAGTAAATATAGGATAATACTTTAAGGGCTAATGATGTGAAATGATTAACAAAAATTTTTATTGATTATGTTATATTATTTAAAAACTATAATTAAAAATAAGAGAAACAGAACCCAAAATTTTTAATGCTTCTAACCCAGAGAATATATTTTGTAAGCAGCCTTAGATTTTAGAAATTATATATACTTTGTTCAGCATTGCTTATATATACATTGGAGAAAAAAAACAATTTGATGTGATTTTAAGATCACTTACAATTTCTCTATTTTGAAAAAATGTATACAATATGTGCTAATAATAAAATCCAAAGAATATAGCAATACACCAATTATAAGTAAAACTTTCATTTCAACCCTCAATCTCATTTACATGCTTAAGTAATCATAGTAAACAGTTTTGCGTGTCTTTATAAATTGATGCATATTGCATGCATTTTCATATACAAATAGGTATATGTTATACCTATCTGTATATGATACATTTTAAGTATAAACTATTGTAGCAGGATTCTCCCACAGAGAGACAAGATACCTAGGCCTTTCTTTCCAGGAAACAGCTATATTGGTGCTAGCATGGGCTCAGCGGGCTAAGACCCACAAGGCTGAGCCCCAAGCGTAGCAGGGTATAGCCTTTTATGCAATTTCTACTTCCTCTTCCCTATATGGTGACACATATAGTCTGATTGGACACAGTCCAAGTTACAGAGCCATGCCAGAGCTATGCAGACACATATAGGAGTTAATTGGACCACGTTGCCTTCCTTTGTTCTGAGGAGGCCTCCACCCATTCCTTAGGGAGGGGCTCCACCTCTACCACACTATTACTTGTAGGAGGAGATGATACAACTATAATATGTAAGATATCGTGGACTAACTTTAGGAAACCAAATGTACCACATATTTTTATAAACAATATAAAGAGTTCACTTGAAATATATCACATCTTAGATCCTAGACAAATTATGTTGAAATAAGCTTTTTTCCTCATTCTTCTATTTTAATTTCCCTCTTTTACCAAAACTCTCAGGGCGTCATCCATGAACAGTATGTTTAAGACAGGTAAGAAATTTCTCCTACCGAATTTACAGAAATGTTAAAGTTAGTAGTTCAGACAGAAGGAGTAGGATTCCAGACAGAAAGTAGAATCTATACAAATAGGTGAGCAGTACTGAAAATCCAATAAAGATAAAAAAAAAAGTCATTCATTTTTATTTTCTCTTAGTTTAATTGCTTTAAAAATGAAGTGATTGTTTAAAGCAAAATTAGTACTGACATATTATGTGGTTATAGCTGATGTAAAACCAAAATACATGAAAAATAGAGCAGCGGATAAGAGGAAGAAATTGGGAGTACAGTGTCATAAGTTCCTTTCACCACAATTAAAATGGGAAATATTATTTGAAAGACATTGATTAAGTAAAAATAGATATTGTAAACCCTAGGGCATAATCTCTCAAAATTGGAAACAAACTACATCTTTCAGTAAGTGGACTAACTATGGTTAATCAGCAATAAAAAGGAATAAATTATTGATCACACAATAATGTGGGTGATTTTTAAATGTCCTTCCTAATTGCAAGAAGCCAGGCCTTAAAAGCTACATATTCATGATTTAATTTACACTATAATCTGAAAAATGCAAAATAACAGGGAAGAAAAACAAATGTATGGTTCCCAGTGGTAGAAGGTGGGATTAAGTACAAATGAATAAGATAAGAAAATTTTGAGGCTATGGGATTCTTACATATTGTGTTCAAGGATACATGATCCTGTGCAGTCACCAGCACCCTTTTATGTATACCATAAATAGTGAATTTTACTTCATGTGAATTTAATAAAATGTCAACCAAGATGGGAGGTGGAAACTAAAATAAATAATATGTAAATTATAGTAAGTAAATCTAACTAAATAATAGTAGTAAATACATAACAACTGAAGGAGGTGGGGAAGAAAACAACATAATTTACTTCGGAAAACAGAATTTGACTGCAGGATAAAAGGCTAAATACAAAATACATTACACATAAATGCTGTACTCTAGTTAGTGTTTCATACAGAGGTACGGATTAGAAATTCTTAAATTAATTTACGTGCATAGTAGAGTTGAACATGTAAGTCAATATGCTGTAGATAACAATAGGTAATTTTCTCCTTATTGGAGAAAGAATTTATAAATAAGGAAAGGGGAAAAGGCAAGATTGAACCCTGTGTTGTTGGATCAGAATTAGAGAAATCATTAGGAACTCAGTATCATTTTTTTCTTTAAATCTTTTTTTTTTTAAGCTTTCTTTAATGTTTGTTTATCTTTGAGAGAGACAGAGCATGAGCAGGGGAAGGGGCAGATAAAGAGGAAGACACAGAATTCCAAGCAGGCTCTAGGCTCTGAGCTGTCACTCAGGGACCTGAAGATAATGACCTGAGCCAAAGTCTGACACTTAACTGACTGAGCCACCCAGGTGCCCCTGGAACTCATTACCTTTAAATATTCTTACAGGAGCACTCGGGTGGCTCAGTAGGTCAAGCATCCTAATCAGGTCATGATCTCCTGATTGGTGAGTTTGAGCTTCTCATGGAGCTCACTGAGCTGCCATTACCCTGTCAGTAAAGAGCTCTGTCCCCCCTTCTCAGCTCCTTCCCCACTTGTGCTCTGCCCAAAAATAAATAATTATTTTAAAATATATATTCTCACAGGTAGTGTACTAATTTTGTATTACTGCTATAACAACCACAAATTTAGTGGCTTAAAATGATATAGATATATTATTTTGCAGTTCTGGAGGTCATAAGTCCAAAAGGGTATGCACTGGACTAAAATCAAAGTGTTGGCAGTGTTGCATTGCCCTTTGGAAGGTTTAGAGGAAAATTTTTTCCCTTGCCTTTTCCAACTTCTAGAGGCTGTCTACATTTCTAGGTTTGTGACTTTCTTCTCCTATCTTCAAAGCTAGCAGCACAGCATAGCATCTTCAAATTTCTCTGATTCTGATCTTTGCTTCCCCCTCCTTTCACTTCTAAGAATCTTGTGATTACAATGGGACCACCCAGATCATCTCCCCATTTCAAGATCCCTAGCTTAATCACACCTGCAAAGTCTCTTTTGCCATGTAACCTAACAAATTCAGAGGGTATTAGGACATGGACATTTTTAGGGGGCCAACATTCCATTTGCCAAACACAGGAAGGTCAGAAATAAGTCTAATTTACGTGTTTATGCATGGGTCAATATGCATATATACATATCTGAGCTCTGCTCCTGAGAGGTCCTTGAGACAATGAAAGCCCAATGGCAATGAACACACCTTCAGCCCAGATCTTGATTCCTAAATACCACTCTTCAATAAAAGGAACTAGCACTCTGAACACAAAAGATAATCCTAGAGCAGTTTGTGATGCCAGACAATAAAAAAGGGATCCAAAAAAATAAGGACATGGTGAAAGGGTACTGAAGCCAATATGAAAGAACTCCCAGTGGTCAAAACTAGAACAATTTGAGCAACAAAATAAATAATGACAATACTGGATTATCAGCCACAGCACATAATACATACCTGTGTGTCTATACTGAATAAAGTTGACAGATAAAATATAGGACACACAGGGGCGCCTGGGTGGCTCAGTCGGTTGAGCGTCCGACTTCGGCTCAGGTCATGATCTCACGGTCCGTGAGTTCGGGCCCCGCGTCGGGCTCTGTGCTGACAGCTCAGAGCCTGGAGCCTGCTTCAGATTCTGTGTCTCCCTCTCTCTCTGACCCTCCCCCGTTCATGCTCTGTCTCTCTCTGTCTCAAAAATAAATAAACATTTAAAAAAAAAATATATAGGACACACAGTCAATTTGAATTTAAGATAAACAATAAATATTTTATATAAGTTTTTATATATGTTTATATACTTATATTTATATATATTTCAAATATACATGGAACATACTCATACAAGAAAATTTTCATTGTTTAGCTGAAATTAAAATTTAACTGGGTATTCTGTACTTTTCTTTGCAAAATCTGGCAACCACAACACTGATACATGATAAATAAGTAGATAGATGATACTTAGATACATAGAGTAAGTGAGCTTTGTTTTTTACAGAAGAAATCTAATTAATGTATGCAGAAAGAATGAGAAAAGTGGAAAATCACTATCAGAACAACAGGCAAAATCAACTAATAACTGAAAAATTAGTAGGTGGAAAGTTTGTGGTAAAACAAGATACATAGTCTCAAAATATCTCCCTCCAGATATTTATTTATTATAAATAAAAGAATGGTAACTTTAGGTTAATTTATTACCCTTGCTCTTAAACTATGACCAAGTCCAAACCTAAGGTACCTGTGAATAAAACCTCATTTCAAAATAGGCTCTTACAGATTTAATTAAGTGTCTTCAAGATGAGAACCTCCTGGATTTACTGTGGACCTTAAATTCAATTACTGGTGTCCTTCAAATAAGGGGGAGATAGGGGCCATAGACAGAGAGGAAACCTGTGTGACGACCAACGTGGCGCTGGAGGGATGGCAGATACAAGCAAAGGAACACCAAGGATTGCTGCTATCACCAGAAGCTGTAAAAGCCATGAACAGATTCTCCCTCATTTTCCTTATAAGCTTCCATAAGGAATGAATGCTACTGACACCATGATTTTCAATTTCTGGCCTTCAGAACTCTGAGACAATACATTTCACTTGTTTTAAGACACCAAGTTTCTGGTAAATTGCTATAGCAGCTCTAGAAACCTAACATACCAAGTGATTGAGGTTAATATTACCAGTAATGAGATGTACTGATATCAAGTATTCCTCTTTCTGACAGAATGAAAAGCATCACTTCTATGGTATTCTTGCCTTAAGACATATTATGCATTATGTATTTAATACATTTAAATTAATGTATTTAATACATTTATTTATGTATTAAATAAAAACCTCATTGATGAGTCCAACTGAGCAGTTTCATTTGGGTATTACAGGCAGAAGATAAACAAGACTACTATTTGCTTTTAACTGGGATACAGAGAAGGGGAGTCAGGCTGTTATTGACTGAATGGTGCCCCTTCCCCTCCCCCAATCCATATGTTGAGATAGGGCTTTTAGTAACTAAATTAACAAGAGGTCAACAGGGAGTGACCTACTCCAATATGACTTGTGTCTTAAGAAGAGGAGATGAGGACACAGGAGAGACACCAAGATGAGCATATCCAAAGAAAAGACCATAGAAGGACACAGGAAGAAAGTAGCTACCTGCAAGCCACGGAGAGAGGAGGCTTCAGGAGAAACCAAACACGCCAACACCTTGATCTTGGATTTCCAGCCTCTGGAAATGTGAGACAATGAGTTTCTGTTGTTTAACTACCAGTCTGTGGTACTTTGTTATGGCAGCCTTTGTAAAAGAACCCACAGAGGAGACAAACAGTCTCCCATGGTGGTTGTGGTGGAAACTATACAGGCTTTGATAATTGAATATCTCCAAATTTCCAATTCTTTTTGTCAATATGGATATTAATACTTAAATTTCAATCTGTTATGATTATTCCAAATCAGACAGTTTGGTTTTCTTTGTGAGGAGAGAAGCGAATTCTTTGCTGAGCATGAAAGGAAAGTTGTATTTGAGGGCTTATGGGAGGGGTGAACCTTTAGAAGACACGTTATGGGAAACAGAGATCCAAGAGTAGTAAAGAATTAAGGATAATCCCAATGAACTGTGTGACTAAATAACGCCCCTGAGTAGTTAATTTGCTTGCATCAAAACCTAATTATAAATGCCCTTTCTGCCATTTGTAATTCAAGTTTCTTTTTGTCCTTATATAAAACTGAAATCAAATATGTACTATAGTATTTATGAGAGTGTGGCCTCTAAAAGTCAGACAATAAAAGCCTTCAAATATTTGACACTGAGTTATATAATTAGTGTCAGTAAAACTTAAAATATTACAGAATTCATACTAGATAATATCTGTTAAGAGATAATTTACAGAAGAAGGCTAAATTATAACCCTCATGTATATAAAGGAACACACATTAAAGATTATATTTAACTCACAAGGGAACCAGGCAGATGTTATAAATGGTTTAAAAAGGAATCCAAAAAACCCCAGAAACATTTATAGATAAGGAATAGTGAAGTAAATATGCAAATGGAGGGAAAACTAGTTTTTCCACAGGGTGTAAGGAAGACAGCTGAACTTCAGCCAGATGGGATAAATTTATGTCTATCAATTACTTACCTACAAAGAGTATTAAAATCTCTCAAAAATATTGCAAGATTAGAATCAGATAACCTGAATATGTGTTCTTCAGATAGTACACACACACACATTTTGTTTTTGAAACACAAGCTTTTTGTCTACATTTATAACTAGAAGTTTCTCCTTCAATGAAATGTTAGTAGTTTAGGGCCAGGATATTTTAGTGTATCCCATAGACCAAGAAAGCTGAAAATAGTTCCAATGTTGCATATTCCCATGACCGCCAAAGAACCCTCACAGGTGGGTGCTTATTTTGTCAGAGTCAATGTCATTTTCCTTCCCATAAAATGCATAACTTTTTGGATATTGGTCGTGAAACTTCTATAAAACCCTGTGGTTAATCTCATTAATATCTACAAAATAGGCCTAAACTGATACATCTACACGTGAAACTGTATACCAAGACGTTAATTATTCAACAAGAGAATCAACATGTATTCTTGCTCTGTTTGTGATCTAAAGTAAGTAAAAACAACTTGGAAAATAGACCCTGATGGGATTTTTTTTTGAGGGGGAAGGTGTGAAAAACAGTAGACCTAAGATAAATCTTTGAAAGATACCAAGAGGAGCACTGTAATAAATTGTAATAAATAGCTATTAAGAGCAGAAAAAAGTGGGGCGCCTGGATAGCTCAATCAGTTGAGCATCTGACTTCAGCTTAGGTCATGATCTCACTGCTCATGAGTTAAGAGAACTGCATCAGGTTCTGTGCTCACAGCTCAGAGCCTGGAGCCCACTTCATTTTTTTTTTTTTATATGAAGTTTATTGACAAATTGGTTTCCATACAACACCCAGTGCTCATCCCAAAAGGTGCCCTCCTCAATACCCATCACCCACCCGCCCCTCCCTCCCACCCCCCATCAACCCTCAGTTTGTTCTCAGTTTTTAACAGTCTCTTATGCTTTGGCTCTCTCCCACTCTAACGTCCTTTTTTTTTTTTTTTTTTTTTCTTTCCCCTCCCCCATGGGTTCCTGTTAAGTTTCTCAGGATCCACATAAGAGTGAAACCATATGGTATCTGTCTTTCTCTGTATGGCTTATTTAAGATGTTCAGCGTCGCTCCTTATCAGGGAAATACAAATCAAAACCACACTCAGGTATCACCTCACGCCAGTCAGAGTGGCCAAAATGAACAATCAGGAGACTATAGATGCTGGAGAGGATGTGGAGAAACGGGAACCCTCTTGCACTGGAGCCCACTTCAAATTCTGTATCTCCCTCTCTCTCTGTTCCTCCCCAGGATGTGCGCATGCATGCTTTCTCTCTCTTTCTCTCTCTCTCCCTCTCTCTCTCTCTCTCTCTCTCAAAAAAAAAAACATTTAAAAAAATTTAAAACAAGAGCATAAAATCAGTTCATTTTTCCTTATAAAAAATGCACATTAGAATACATAGATGTGCCCTTGTTAATTTAAAAATGTTTACTGAAGACACTTATTGATATCCTTTCCCTGCCTTAGCATCTAAAAGACAATAGGTTCTTATTTATCTAAGATGGCCTAAAAGTAAACAGAAAATGGGCTAGAAAAATAGAATCACTTGGGAAATTATATAAATATTCCAAAGACCCATCTCAGCATACTCAGACTCAAAAGATTAGTAGTTAAGTCTAGTGTTCTAAATTTTTACATTTCAAGTGACTTTACAGAACTTCTGTGTATGAAATCTATTTCACAAAATATCTTCAACTTTTTTCTGATTTATCATCCTATTAACCTCTTGTATCATTTGATTTAAATAATTCTGTGCAATATAGTTTCATGTCAAGAGTAAAGTGGACAAGGCAGAAATATTTAGGAATACCAGGATTTTCAAGTTTCAGGAACCCATTACTACCAGAAATGCAGTATTTCTGTCTTTGGGATGGAAGATAAGGGTGTCTTTAGTCAAGGGTCTTGTCCTGTTTTAGCTATGTGTTACCAAAAAAAAAAAAAAAAAAAAAAACCCAAAACAAACAAACAAAAAAACCTATCCTCAGTCCCTGAGACCCCAGTAATTGCCTTAGGGTACCGGCAATCTGGTCCTGTCATACTATATTCTATCTTTACAGTGTTCTTATTTTATTTATTAGTTTTAGCAGGTCACAATAATTTGTTTTGCTATTCATAGCCCCTCAGGATTCATTCACCTACTTTGCTGATAATTAAATGGTTTGTTTCAGTTTGACCAACAGCTATCTGCCTTCTGCATTTCCAATGTTTGTCAACATTCTTCCTTAAGTATTTTTTTCCCTTTGCTGTTAAAGTGATTTTTTTTTTAAGGACACATGTCCACTATTATATTTGCCATTTGATGAAGAAGTCATTGTGACAGCTATCTCTGGTTTTACTTGGATAGTATCTTTTTCCCCCCTAAAATCTGCACTCAATGAGAAATAAATTCAATATTTCATGCATTTGTCATTTTATATCAGCTAAACTTAAAGTCACATTTCCACATTTACAAAATAAGGATTAGATCATATGAATCCACTTTTCCAAATTTGCCATACAAAATGAAATATTTTCTGTCATGTTTTACATTTTTCAAACTTGCCAGGGGCCCTGTGTTCAGAGCATGCTGGAATGACAGCATACTTGCAGAGAGAAATCAGTATGTAGTTATGTAGTTGATGTGAGATTTCTAGTTTATCTGAAAAGAGGTAATCTGGATTACTCCAGAATGAAGACTAGAATATATAGGAATGTCTTCAGGAGTCCAGACCTATTATCCAAGTGCATGGCAGGTTAAGTATACTACTTGGAAGTCAGGATGGGGAATATCTAAAGGCAAGTCTAGCAAGGTGTTCTAAGGCAGGGTTGTTAATGATTTTGAGCACCACAAATGAATGGTTCTTTTTTTTTTTTTGTTATGGAAAATTTCAAACATATACAAAAATAGAGATTAGTAAAATGAGCACTTGTACTCATCATCAGCTTCATCAATTATCAACACATAAATGTTGCGTCATTTCTCTCTTCTTACCACCCTCATCTCTATAATATTTTACAGTAAATTCATTTTTCATGCTTCAGAATGTGTATCTGATAGAAAAGAACTTAAACAAAATCTTTATACTTCATGTACACATCTACTAAACTTAAAACTAATTTTTTTTAATTTTTATAATTTTTCAAATGTTTATTTCTGAGAGAAAAATGATAACACAGGGGTGAGGGAAAAAGAGAGAGGGGGACAGAGGATCTGAAGTGGGCTCCACACTGACAGCAGAGAGCATCATGCGAGGCTTGAACTCACAAACAGTGAGATCCTTAATACTTGGTTGCTTAACGGACTGAGCCACAGGTGCCCCAACAATAATTTCTTAATATATCATCTAATACTCAGCCATGTTGCCTCTAAAACATCCAAAAATGAATGAATGAATGAATGAATGAATGAATGAAACATCTATAGGTGCATTTGTTGACATGTGTCTTTAGTCTTTTTAATTTTTAACAGTTTTTCTCTGTCCCTTGCTTTTCTAAAATGCTATTTATCTCTTCAAATAATGTAGTCATTTGCTTTGTAGAATTCTGACTTCAGATCTGGTTGAGGCAGCTCTGATGTGCCATTTAACACGCTCCTCTTTCCCCCTATATCCTGTAAACTAATTAGAGGTTTGAGTAAATTCAGGTTCAGTTGTTATGGCACAAAGACTTTCTATGTCATTTGTGTGAAGTATTTTGTCTTTATGTTGTAGGCAATGAAGAACCATTAT
This sequence comes from Lynx rufus, assembly GCF_022079265.1. Classification (NCBI taxonomy): domain Eukaryota; kingdom Metazoa; phylum Chordata; class Mammalia; order Carnivora; family Felidae; genus Lynx; species Lynx rufus. Next base: position 103,947,774 of record NW_025814856.1, read on the forward strand.
GTCCTTTTAAATATACCCTTTTATGGATCAAGCATGGTCACGTTTTGTTTTAGAAAGCAGACATTGGGAAAAGTGAAAGAATCAAATCAGAAGAAACTAGAGGCAGAGAGAAATGTCATTAAGACAGTGTCTGTGTCAGCAGTAGAAGGAGACAGCTCTTAAGAGATGTTTTTGTAGTGGACCCAAGAGAACTTGAGAACTGGTTCGGGTGGGGAGGTGAAAGAGAAGATGATGACGGTGTCTTAGGCACTGTTTTGCATTTGGATAACTGGATGTTGATGCTGCTAAGTGACACCAAAAGTACAGGGCTCCTGTGTGTTTTAGAAAGAAATTTTGGATTTGAAATAATGAGTGAGAGGAGCTTCTAGAATGTATAATAGCAGCCTCTATCCAGAAGTAAGAAATATGGACCTGGGTCTGAGGAGAGAGAGGTTGAAACCAAAGATAGCTGTGTGGGAGCGGAATCCCTGTGCAGTGAGGGAAATGAAAGGTAGGAAAATAGACTACTGTTTTTTTTTTATTAAGTTTTTTTATTTTAATTCCAGTATAGTTAACACACACTGCTATATTAGTTTCAGGTATACACTACAGTGATTCGATTAAATAGATTGCTTAGTCATGTAAGTGTACTCATGTACATCATGATAAGTGTACTTTAACCCCACCACCTATTCCACACCTCCCTCCCATCCCCCTCCCCTCTGGTAACCATCAGTTTGTTTTACTTGAATAGCATTTTATTTTAAAATATAACAAGTGGATTGTTGACCTGAGAAAGTGAATGTTTTAATTGTAGATTTTTTTCTTTTTATATGTATTCAGGAAAACAAAATTATTAAAGAAAACTAATTTTTTTTTAGCCTAGTGAATTTGAAAAGTGTTTTCTGCTTAATTGTCTGTCAGTCTCTCTTAAAAGATGGAAAATAAAATAGGGCCAGAAAGACAGCAAAATTGAAGGGAATGAGCAGTTCTGGCAATAATAATAGATAAGTGTTTTGTGAAAATAGGTTATAGTTTTATTATTAATATTAAAGCTGCAATTCAAAATAAATTGGCACAATTTACAATAATCATTTACCACAATTACATATACATAGAAAATTTTACTGTCTCCGATAATCTCAGAATGGACGGTATTCAAGTTAACATTAAAATGAGGTCCTTCAATACAGGGCCATACTGCAATTGGGAATAATCTAGACTTAAATGAGATTCAACTGAATGGTTGTTATTCCTTCCAGAGCTGTGGCTTCAACTTAAATCCTCCCAGGAAATGCAAGAATTCTTTGGTAAAAACTGAAATCTTAGCAAAGAAAGATAGAACTATTGTACTCAGAATGGCTTTCCTGGCTTTGAATTTAGCACCCTTTAGAACTTGGAAGCAAAACAGATCCCAGAGAGGCTCAGGGCAGATTTGAATGTGAATATGGGCTCTGAAAGTAGACCAGGTATTTTATCTAACTAAACCGCAGATCCCTCATGTATAAAATAATATTATCGATACCTACCTCAAAGGTTGCCAGAAGGAAGAAATGAGCTAATTCATATAAAAAGTGCTTAGCCCAGGCTTGGATTACAACAAGCAATCTTTTCATGGTTAGCTATGATTAATATTTATTACTACTCTCCTTCCTTTACTTTGTTACAAGTTTTCCTGAGTAAACAAGCAAACAAACAAACCTAACTGTCCAGAGTTTAATGAAACTACTCCATGTTATTGCTGCTTTGGTACCCATTTTGTTTGGCTAAGCAGCTCTTGGGGCCTTACCTCGACACTAGCCCCTCACGCAAGCGCATGCCCTTGATAATAGCCTTCAGAGTCCCAAGCATGACACTGGGAATGTATCACAGTTTCTGCTGTGACTCCCCAGCAGCCCTTGTGATAAACAGTCTCCCCCACCTCCTGTGCCCTTTCTTTTTTTCACCCCTTAGAAAAGACCCTCATGAAATTACCAAAACCTTGTTCTTCTTGGTTTGAACTAACCAATCTGGACTTAGCCTTAGAGCCCCAAAGCACTCTACATAATGACCCTAATAAAGGCATGTGCCCCAAAACCTGTCACTGTCTCTGCCTGTGCTCTGACTTGACCTTATCGTGGGACCCTTCAAGACATGCTTGCCATGTACTTCCATCAGTGTGAGTAATAAACTTCTTTATCTCAACTGCTCTTGTGGTCTTTTACTAAACTATGGTGGTTCACCATCTGGCACCTGGGGACTTAACAAATGTTAATTTACAAAATCATAACACTTACATATAAACAAATAAAACGAACAAACAAAAAAATACTTTGCTGGGTGAATCTTCTAGGAGCCCTACCACTGGGATTGTATTGTTTATGTGCCCACTTTGTATTTCCAGGAAAGCATAGATAAGTCACATGTAAGTTTATGTATTTTATATTTAAAAATTAGTACCTTCCCAAAAATATGTCAATTTTTATTGAAAAAATATTTTTAAATGTATGGAAAAAAAGTGTCTAGACAATGGTGGGAAAGAACTACATACATATACAAAAAGAAAAGAATTCTATTAGAGTGAATGTATACATGACTAAATCTTATTTTGATTTTTCTTTTTGTTAAATTTCCTGATGTATTTTTTTATATTGCCTTATCAAATTACAACACACTAAGTGGCAGAGAAAACCCTAATTTATTATTTTACAATTCTGAAGGTCAGAAATCTGGTAGGTATGGGGTTACTGGGCTAAAATCAACATATTGGCAGGGCTATGTGCCTTTAGGGGGCTCTAGGGGAGATTCCCTTTACTGCTCTTTTGAGTTGTTGGCAGAATTCAGTTCTTTACTGGGATTACCATTTTCTTTAATTTTTTTTAATGTTTATTTATTTTTGAGAAAGAGAGAGAGAGAGCACAAGCAGGGGAGGAGCACAGAGATAGGGAGAAACAGAATCTGAAGCAGGCTCCAGGCTCTGAGCTGTCAGCACAGAGCCTGATGCAGGGCTCTAACTCATGAACCACGAGATCATGACCTGAGCAGAAGCTGGACACTTAACCAACTGAGCCACCCAGGTGCCCCTGGGATTACCATTTTCTTGCTGCCTGTAAACTAAAGGCTGTTCCTAGTTTCCAGAGGTTGCTCATATTCCTTCATTTGTGGATCCCTTCTTCCATCTTCAAACCAAATAGGAGAGAGAATCAAGTCATTCTCACCTTGTATTCTCTCTGGCCCATTCTTCTGCTGTCCTCCTCCACTTTTAAAGATTTCTGTGATTACATTGGGCCCATGGGGTTAATTCAGGATCAGAATAATCTGCCTATTTTAAGGTCAACTGTAAGCAATTCTTACTTGTTTCTACAAATTCCAATCCCTTTGTCATGTAACTTAATATTTTCACAGATTCTGGGGGATTCAGAGGTAGACATCTTTAGGAAGCATACTGTCCACCACAACAAACTTTCAGAGAAAGAGAACCCAAATTTGGCATGTCTGAGATTGATCCCAATTTTACTCATTCATCTCTTTTCCTGATCTCTAAATAAACACCAAACTGAAACTATAAAGCACATTTAATTCCTCACACATTACTAACAATTCAGTTCTTCAGTGAGTTTTATATATAAATAATATGTTCTTGTTAGTATCCTTCGGCCTCATCCCCTACTTTGAATTTTACAGTCACTGCTTTAGTACAAACTCATTTTCTTAACGTTCTTAAGTACAAATTTCTACACAACAGCCAGTAGACTTAATCTAAAGTGCTACTGCCATAGTATCATTTTCCTGTTAACTTTTCATTAACTTACAATTTCCACAGGGGAATGTCATGATTTTATCCCTCCTTAACCATCCACTTTCCCTTTCATTCTACACTTGACTCTTTCTTATTCAACATCTAAGACTTGGATCCACCTATCATTTTTTTGAGTAGGAGTCTCATTCCTCCACTCTGAGTGAGGTGTTCCTATGTATCCTTTCATACTTATTTCTCTCACCATATTTATCACACAGGTAGAATTGACAATTTTCTTGTCTATTTCTCCCAATAGGTGGTAAAATCCTGGGACAAAAGGATTATGCTTTTTATCTTGAACCCTTGAGTTCATTTTCCATCATGGCACCTAGTATGTACTCACTAGTTCTGAATGAATGATTAATAGTGATGAAAATGATCTCTGCCCTGTCTAGTCCCACAAATTTCTCAAGTTTCCAAAGAGGCAAGTCATGGACAAGTTATTTCTAAAATGCATACTACAGGCATTCATAGTTCAAAAAAATTTTTAGCTTATAAAATAAAATATCTGTAGTAAGGGCTATATATTAGTAATCAATTTTATTGCCTTCTTTTTGGCACATCTATATTCTACTAAAAATGAATGATTTTAAAAGCTATTTTTAGAAACTTTATAATGGCCAAACCATGTACACTATAAAACTGTATTAAATTTCAAAAAAAGGCAGGGAGGTCTGCCATGGTTAACCTACTTTCACATCTATCCAGAATCACAAGTCTCCTCCAATACTGATGCATAGACCATGTAGTAAGAATCTTGACATGCTGACAACTCATCCCTATTAATTTAATAGTTGAATGAACAACAGTTTAGAAATCAATGGATACTTCCTCCCCTGTATTTTAAACAACTGCTTGTCTGTAAGTGTTAGACATGGGGTTAAAATAGAGTCTGTGTAGCAATACAAATAGTATAAGGGACCTGTCTTTATTTGAGCCTTGGTCACAGCTGAGCAGGAAGTTTAGTTACTTATAATCTGACAGTCTGAATACTCAGCAGGCAGCAGAAAATTACTATATGAGTTTATGCCTTGATTTCATTAGTGTTTCAACAGGGTCCTATTTGGACCTATTTGGAAAGGTACTCTGGAAGACAATCTTTCCAAATCTAATATAGTTGTTTACAAAATATATCAAAATATATTTTAAAAATAGCCTTTCAATATACTAATAACTATTAGAAAAAAAAACAATTAAAATAGTCTCATCCTCATTAGCAATCAAAATATACATTTTCTAAAAATAAACTTGAGAAAATGATAATACTTTAAAGAAAATCATCTAATAATATTTGTATAAATGGAGAGATATAGCATGTTGATAGATGAGGATTTTAAAATTCTTTGGATTTCAATTGTCCCTAAGTTGATTTACAACATTCATCAAAATATGAAAATAATTTATTAATATTATAACATTTTATAATTGTTAACTATAATTTTATAATTATAATTTATTATAATTATTATAATTCATTTGGAAAGATAAATAGGCAATGATAGATAATAAAATATTTTAAAATAATAACAATGAGAATGTAGCTGTTCTATAAGATATTAAACTAGAATTAACTTTTCCAAAAATTAACATAATTATGACATTAGAAAAGGAGTAATAATTAGTGGAATTGAATATAAAATTCTGAAATGGATGTGATCATGGAAAATTTGGTATATCATTAAGATATAATTGCAAAGCATTGGGGAGAAAGAATAATTCAGTAAGTGGTGCTAGAAAATTGGGGGAAGGAAGTTAAGTTTAGATTTTTGTCTTGTGGAATATAAAGAAAGACTAGATGGACTAGTGAATTAAGGAAAGAATGGAAGGAGGGAGGAAGGAAGGAATGAAGTCAAAGAAGAAAGAATGGAAGGATGAAAGAAGTAAAGGTAATAAATATCTAAAAGCAAATGCACATGCATATGAATATAATATAAAGTGAAGGGAATATAGAATCTTTAGTAAATGAGGAAAAAAATGAATTCATATTTCTATTAATCGTCAGCCACTATGATACCTACACCCCATCATGTAAGTTCAGGAAGTTCATTCTTCTACAGTTTTTATCAACTATATGATTTTTTCACAAACATATAAGTTGCTTACTTAGTTCTAAGGGGTCAGTAGAGTTAAATCTGAGGCTAAAATATGAGAAATGAGTCTGAAATGTATTGCCATACAAAAGAGTAACAGAGCTCTCAAAGACTACCAGCATGAAGGATTATGTTCAAAGAATGAAGGAGCCAATGTGAAGTGATTCCTAATGGCCAAAGATGAGTCTGGTTGAGTATGATCATCAGTAGGATGAGACACTCAAGGAGTTTTGAATACTGACTGAATATTTGATTATGGGGACTATTGGTTGGAAAATGGGTATACAGAGGTTTGTTATTCTATTTTCCCATTTTTATATGTTTGAATTTTTCTATAATAAAAGTTAAAAGGAGAAAACACTATTTTAAAGTAATTATTATTCCTTTGTATTAAAACAAAGGAAAAGACAAATAAAAGAAGCTCTATGATTATTCAAATTACATATTAGTTGTTTTAATCTTTAACTTTAAAACAAATAGAAAGACTAATTCCCTAACAGAACTATCATCCACTAAAAACAGTGCCAGTGAATCTGTAAATAAGCACCCCCTCAACAGTCTGGCAGACACAAACATGAAAATATCATATATCTAATACAAATATTTAAATAATTATTATGAAACTATAGGTGAATAAAACATCTGTAGAAAATTTTCTTCTCCACAAAAAGCCATTTCAAAGGACCATTTGGGGGACAGGAAGATGGCGGCATAGGAGGACGCTGGGCTCACCGCGCGTCCTGCTGATCACTTAGATTCCACCTACACCTGCCTAAATAACCCAGAAAACCGCCAGAGGATTAGCAGAACGGAGTCACCGGACCCAAGTGCAGACGAGAGGCCCACGGAAGAGGGTAGGAAGGGCGGCGAGGCGGTGCGCGCTCCACGGACTGGCGGGAGGGAGCCGGGGCGGAAGGGCGGCTCGCCAGCCAAGCAGAGCCCCCGAGTCCGGCTTGCAAAAGCGGAGGGGCCTGACGGACTGTGTTCCGACAGCAAGCGCGACTTAGCGTCTGGGAGGTCATAAGTTAACAGCTCTGCTCGGAAAGCGGGAAGGCTGGAGGACAAAGGGAGGGTGAGCTGCGGAGCCCCCGGACGACAGAGCTCAGTTTGGCGGGGAACAAAGGCGCTCGCCAGCGCCATCTCCCCCGCCCATCCCCCAGCCAAAATCCCAAAGGGAACCGGTTCCGGCCAGGGAAATTGCTCGCTCCGCGCGAACACCCAACTCTGTGCTTCTGCGGAGCCAAACCTCCGGCAGCAGATCTGACTCCCTCCGGCTGCCACAGGGCCCCTCCTGAAGTGGATCACCTAAGGAGAAGCGAGCTAAGCCTGCCCCCCCCGCCGCCGTGCACCTTGCCTACCCACCCCAGCTAATACGCCAGATCCCCAGCACCACAAGCCTGGCAGTGTGCAAGTAGCCCAGATGGGCCACACCACCCCACAGGGAATCCCGCCCCTAGGAGAGGGGAAGAGAAGGCACACACCAGTCTGACTGTGGCCCCAGCGGTGGGCTGGGGGCAGACATCAGGTCGGACTGCGGCCCCGCCCACCAACTCCAGTTATACACCACAGCACAGGGGAAGTGCCCTGCAGGCCCTCACCACACCAGGGACTATCCAAAATGACCAAGCGGAAGAATTCCCCTCAGAAGAATCTCCAGGAAATAACAACAGCTAATGAGCTGATCAAAAAGGATTTAAATAATATAACAGAAAGTGAATTTAGAATAATAGTCATAAAATTAATCGCTGGGCTGGAAAACAGCATACAGGACAGCAGAGAATCTCTTGCTACAGACATCAGGGGACTAAGGAACAGTCACGAGGAGCTGAAAAACGCTTTAAAGGAAATGGAAAACAAAATGCAAACCACCACGGCTCGGATGGAAGAGGCAGAGGAGAGAATAGGTGAACTAGAAGATAAAGTTATGGAAAAAGAGGAAGCTGAGAAAAAGAGAGATAAAAAAATCCAGGAGTATGAGGGGAAAATTAGAGAACTAAGTGATACACTAAAAAGAAATAATATACGCATAATTGGTATCCCAGAGGAGGAAGAGAGAGGGAAAGGTGCTGAAGGGGTACTTGAAGAAATAATAGCTGAGAACTTCCCTGAACTGGGGAAGGAAAAAGGCATTGAAATCCAAGAGGCACAGAGAACTCCCTTCAGACGTAACTTGAATCGATCTTCTGCACGACATATCATAGTGAAACTGGCAAAATACAAGGATAAGGAGAAAATTCTGAAAGCAGCAAGGGGTAAACGTGCCCTCACATATAAAGGGAGACCTATAAGACTCGTGACTGATCTCTCTTTTGAAACTTGGCAGGCCAGAAAGAATTGGCACGAGATTTTCAGGGTGCTAGACTGCAAAAATATGCAGCCGAGAATCCTTTATCCAGCAAGTCTGTCATTTAGAATAGAAGGAGAGATAAAGGTCTTCCCAAACAAACAAAAACTGAAGGAATTTGTCACCACTAAACCAGCCCTACAAGAGATCCTAAGGGGGACCCTGTGAGACAAAGTACCAGAGACATCACTACAAGCATAAAACATACAGACATCACAATGACTCTAAACCCGTATCTTTCTATAATAACACTGAATGTAAATGGATTAAATGCGCCAACCAAAAGACATAGGGTATCAGAATGGATAAAAAAACAAGAACCATCTATTTGCTGTCTACAAGAGACTCATTTTAGACCTGAGGACACCTTTAGATTCAGAGTAAGGGGATGGAGAACTATTTATCATGCTACTGGAAGCCAGAAGAAAGCTGGAGTAGCCATACTTATATCAGACAAACTAGACTTTAAATTAAAGGCTGTAACAAGAGATGAAGAAGGACATTATATAATAGTTACAGGGTCTATCCATCAGGAAGAGCTAACAATTATAAATGTCTATGCTCCGAATACGGGAGCCCCCAAATATATAAAATAATTACTCACAAACATAAGCAACCTTATTGATAAGAATGTGGTCATTGCAGGGGACTTTAACACCCCACTTACAGAAATGGATAGATCATCTAGACACACGGTCAATAAAGAAACAAGGGCCCTGAATGAGACATTGGATCAGATGGACTTGACAGATCTATTTAGAACTCTGCATCCCAAAGCAACAGAATATACTTTCTTCTCGAGTGCACATGGAACATTCTCCAAGATAGATCATATACTGGGTCACAAAACAGCCCTTCATAAGTTTACAAGAATTGAAATTATACCATGCATACTTTCAGACCACAATGCTGTGAAGCTTGAAATCAACCACAGGAAAAAGTCTGGAAAGCCTCCAAAAGCATGGAGGTTAAAGAACACCCTACTAACGAATGAGTGGGTCAACCAGGCAATTAGAGAAGAAATCAAAAAATATATGGAAACAAACGAAAATGAAAATACAACAGTCCAAACGCTTTGGGACGCAGCGAAGGCAGTCCTGAGAGGAAAATACATTGCAGTCCAGGCCTATCTCAAGAAACAAGAAAAATCCCAAATACAAAATCTAACAGCACACCTAAAGGAACTAGAAGCAGAACAGCAAAGGCAGCCTAAACCCAGCAGAAGAAGAGAAATAATAAAGATCAGAGCAGAAATAAACAATATAGAATCTAAAAAAACTGTAGAGCAGATCAACGAAACCAAGAGTTGGTTTTTTGAAAAAATAAACAAAATTGACAAACCGCTAGCCAGGCTTCTCAAAAAGAAAAGGGAGATGACCCAAATAGATAAAATCATGAATGAAAATGGAATGATTACAACCAATCCCTCAGAGATACAAACAATTATCAGGGAATACTATGAAAAATTATATGCCAACAAATTGGACAACCTGGGAGAAATGGACAAATTCCTGAACACCCACACGCTTCCAAAACTCAATCAGGAGGAAATAGAAAGCTTGAACAGACCCATAACCAGCGAAGAAATTGAATCGGTTATCAAAAATCTCCCAACAAATAAGAGTCCAGGACCAGATGGCTTCCCAGGGGAGTTCTACCAGACGTTTAAAGCAGAGATAATACCTATCCTTCTCAAGCTATTCCAAGAAATAGAAAGGGAAGGAAAACTTCCAGACTCATTCTATGAAGCCAGTATTACTTTGATTCCTAAACCAGACAGAGACCCAGTAAAAAAAGAGAACTACAGGCCAATATCCCTGATGAATATGGATGCCAAAATTCTCAATAAGATACTAGCAAATCGAATTCAACAGCATATAAAAAGAATTATTCACCATGATCAAGTGGGATTCCTTCCTGGGATGCAGGGCTGGTTCAACATTCGCAAATCAATCAACGTGATACATCACATTAACAAAAAAAAAGAGAAGAACCATATGATCCTGTCAATCGATGCAGAAAAGGCCTTTGACAAAATCCAGCACCCTTTCTTAATAAAAACCCTTGAGAAAGTCGGGATAGAAGGAACATACTTAAAGATCATCAAAGCCATTTATGAAAAGCCCACAGCTAACATCATCCTCAACGGGGAAAAACTGAGAGCTTTTTCCCTGAGATCAGGAACACGACAGGGATGCCCACTCTCACCGCTGTTGTTTAACATAGTGCTGGAAGTTCTAGCATCAGCAATCAGACAACAAAAGGAAATCAAAGGCATCAAAATTGGCAAAGATGAAGTCAAACTTTCGCTTTTGCAGATGACATGATATTATACATGGAAAATCCGATAGACTCCACCAGAAGTCTGCTAGAACTGATACATGAATTCAGCAAAGTTGCAGGATACAAAATCAATGTACAGAAATCAGTTGCATTCTTATACACTAACAATGAAGCAACAGAAAGACAAATAAAGAAACTGATCCCATTCACAATTGCACCAAGAAGCATAAAATACCTAGGAATAAATCTAACCAAAGATGTAAAGGATCTGTATGCTGAAAACTATAGAAAGCTTATGAAGGTAATTGAAGAAGATTTAAAGAAATGGAAAGACATTCCCTGCTCATGGATTGGAAAAATAAATATTGTCAAAATGTCAATACTACCCAAAGCTATCTACACATTCAATGCAATCCCAATCAAAATTGCACCAGCATTCTTCTCGAAATTAGAACAAGCAATCCTAAAATTCATATGGAACCACAAAAGGCCCCGAATAGCCAAAGGAATTTTGAAGAAGAAGACCAAAGCAGGAGGCATCACAATCCCAGACTTTAGCCTCTACTACAAAGCTGTCATCATCAAGACAGCATGGTATTGGCACAAAAACAGACACACAGACCAATGGAATAGAATAGAAACCCCAGAACTAGACCCACAAACGTATGGCCAACTCATCTTTGACAAAGCAGGAAAGAACATCCAATGGAAAAAAGACAGCCTCTTTAACAAATGGTGCTGGGAGAACTGGACAGCAACATGCAGAAGGTTGAAACTAGACCACTTTCTCACACCATTTACAAAAATAAACTCAAAATGGATAAAGGACCTAAATGTGAGACAGGAAACCATCAAAACCTTAGAGGAGAAAGCAGGAAAAGACCTCTCTGACCTCAGCCGTAGCAATCTCTTACTCGACACATCCCCAAAGGCAAGGGAATTAAAAGCAAAAGTGAATTACTGGGACCTTATGAAGATAAAAAGCTTCTGCACAGCAAAGGAAACAACCAACAAAACTAAAAGGCAACCAACGGAATGGGAAAAGATATTTGCAAATGACATATCGGACAAAGGGCTAGTATCTAAAATCTATAAAGAGCTCACCAAACTCCACACCCGAAAAACAAATAACCCAGTGAAGAAATGGGCAGAAAACATGAATAGACACTTCTCTAAAGAAGACATCCAGATGGCCAACAGGCACATGAAAAGATGTTCAGCGTCGCTCCTTATCAGGGAAATACAAATCAAAACCACGCTCCGGTATCACCTCACGCCAGTCAGAGTGGCCAAAATGAACAAATCAGGAGACTATAGATGCTGGAGAGGATGTGGAGAAACGGGAACCCTCTTGCACTGTTGGTGGGAATGCAAATTGGTGCAGCCGCTCTGGAAAGCAGTGTGGAGGTTCCTCAGAAAATTAAAAATAGACCTACCCTATGACCCAGCAATAGCACTGCTAGGAATTTATCCAAGGGATACAGGAGTACTGATGCATAGGAGCACTTGTACCCCAATGTTCATAGCAGCACTCTCAACAATAGCCAAATTATGGAAAGAGCCTAAATGTCCATCAACTGATGAATGGATAAAGAAATTGTGGTATATATACACAATGGAATACTACGTGGCAATGAGAAAAAATGAAATATGGCCTTTTGTAGCAACGTGGATGGAACTGGAGAGTGTAATGCTAAGTGAAATAAGCCATACAGAGAAAGACAGATACCATATGGTTTCACTCTTATGTGGATCCTGAGAAACTTAACAGGAACCCATGGGGGAGGGGAAGGGAAAAAAAAAAAAAAGAGGTTAGAGTGGGAGAAAGCCAAAGCATTAGAGACTGTTAAAAACTGAGAACTGAGGGTTGATGGGGGGTGGGAGGGATGAGAGGGTGGGTGATGTGTATTGAGGAGGGCACCTTTTGGGATGAGCACTGGGTGTTGTATGGAAACCAATTGTCAATAAATTTCATATATATAAAAAAAAAAAGGACCATTTGAGACATAAGTTCATTAAATCTAATAAAGAAACAATCCTATTTCACAAGTATCTTTAATATAACAACAAAGGTGAAGGTGTTAACATTAAACCACTGCTTAAAAACAGTGCTCAGTTGTGTGAATATGATGTACTACATGACTGAACTTGTTGTCATGTTATATTTAAAGCTGATTTAATACTATAAGATCTCTTAGTGTATTTACATATAAAGGGTTAAAAATATCCTTCTCAGTTCCTCTCTAGATCATTGGTTTTCAACCATGGGAGATTTTTGTACCAGCTTTTCCCTGGGCATATTTGGCAATGTGTGGAGACATTTTGATTCTCATAAATGGGAAAATGCTATTGGCGTCAACTTGGTAGAGGCCAGGGATACTGTTTAACATCCTCTAATGTACACAGCTGCCCTCTCAAACAAAAATTATCCAACTCAAATGTCAATGGCAACCTGGTTTAGCAATCATGCTTTAGACATGCTAATATTTTTCTGTGTAAAATCATGACTTTTTAAAAATCATAAATAAATGGAAAGCTTACTTTTTATGCATTTATTCATTTATTTCTTCTTATCCTTAGAAATGTATTCTCTTTTCTTTTTGATTTAAGAATATAAAAGATAAGTTTATGCACATTAGATTTGTTTTTTAAATTTATTTTTCAATAGATGACAGTTACAGTAAGCTGATCTATATCAGACTTAAGGTCACAATTGTATTAAATTTGCTCTGAGAGTTGAAGAGGCAAAACAAAAATTGTTTGAAGAGGTACGCTATGCTGATAGAGATAATAGAAAGCACTTCCTTATATCATTACTTTGATTCACTGTGAACATATATGAAAGGTGCAATGTATAAAGTACAATGCGATGGGAGAATGTCTTACAAAGACATTCTCTTTTATTCATTCATTCATTCATTTATTCATTCATTCATTTTTGACATGGGGCTTGATCTCACTGCAGTGAGATCATGACCCGAGCTGAAATCAAGAGTCAGATGCTTAACCAACAGCCTGCAGGTGCCCCATGAAGATAGAGTCTTAAAGATATTACTATGTAATTCTAATCTCAGTACTTTAGAAGATGAAATGATATTTGACAAGTGTATTATAAATAGATTGTATAAGACTAAAATAAGGACAAATTTTTAAAAAATACTTCTACTTAAGGTCAAATAGATGTCACTAGCCTTAAGTTCACATCGGAGCTAGAATGTAATTTTTTTAACATTAAAAATTTTAAACATCGAAAACAATTTTAAGCATTAAAAATTAAATTTTTGTTGTTTCTATATCAAAAAGACTGTTATGGGGGTGCTTGGGTGGCTCAGTTGGTTAAGCACCTGAATTCGGCTCAGGTTATGATCTCATGGTTCATGGGTTTTAGCCCCATGTAGGACTCTGTGCTGATAGCTCAGAGCCTGGACTCTGCTTCAGATTCTGTGTCTCCCTCTCTCTCTCGGCCCTTCCCCAGCTCATGATCTGTTTCTCTCAAAAATAGATAAACATTAAAAAATTTTTAAACAAAAAGACTGATATGTACTCTTTTGAGACTATGTTGTAAATCCAAGAGAAAAAAAATGACCTTTGTTATACTTTAACTTTATGCTATGTATTTTCTATGAACATACCCCAATTCTAAAATTTTATTACAAACTTAAATTTGTATATTGTTATATGCTGTTAAATATAATATGCTGAGTCAAATCTGGAACTAAAATTCCAATATTTTTTTTTTATATGAAGTTTATTGACAAATTGGTTTCCATACAACACCCAGTGCTCATCCCAAAAGGTGCCCTCCTCAATACCCATCAATACAGGAGTACTGATGCATAGGGGCACTTGTACCCCAATGTTCATAGCAGCACTCTCAACAATAGCCAAATTATGGAAAGAGCCTAAATGTCCATCAACTGATGAATGGATAATGAAATTGTGGTTTATATACACAATAAAATTCCAATATTTAACTTTTATTAATATTTATGACAGATTATTTGAATAGTGACTATTAAAGAAATAATAATGAAAAACCCTTATGTTTTAATGTGATGAATATATTTTGAACAGAGATGTTTATCAAATAATGTTCTTCAAGAAAATGAGGTACTAGGAGACTTATTTTTTTTAAAGACTGTATTTTCTAGAGTTCTCAGATTGCTGCTTTGGATAACAACAAGGAACATAATTAAGTAAATCCTATGCCTTTAAATTTTAATTTGCTCCCAGAAATTAACTTTGAGTTTGGCTGTTCATTTTTAATAGCTGACCCATGTTTTAGTGAATCGTTGCCATGTATTTGTGAAAGAAATCTAATCAGGTGATTTAGACTCTATCATTATATCTAAACAAAAAATAATCTTTATCAAATATTATATTCATATGAAAGAGAAAATGAGAATAAGAGAAATCAAGGATTTTAAAGGCAGCCTAATTAAATCAATATGTAGCTATAAATCCCCCATTGCAGATAAGTGACTAATTAGGTAGTTAAAATTCATAAAAATGTTTCTTGTGTGAGATTAATTTTAAGGGGTTAGTGACCACTGAAGATGATTTAAACTACTCTATTTTCAATATCTCTGAAACTATTCAAAACCAATGGGAAAATATTCAAACCATTCATAAACTATTTTACATTTTCAGATTTTTATGCGTCTGACTTTTTATGTGACTTCCTCAAATTCAGTATTAACTATTTTACTCAGCATCTGGGATTGTCATGTATCAGCTAAAACAAGACATAAATGTAGCTTCTGTTGAGAAAATAATTTAATGATTATTAATGACAATACTCATATAAAAATAAAAACTAAGATATGAATCCAACATAGAATTCAACTCATTTAATAATTGCATCAAATAATTGTTTTGGTTGCCAGGCTTAAGTCAATTATCACTTACAGATTCACTCAGGGGCTAGCGACAGAAGTCAGGAATAACAGTGGGTCAAACAGATGGAAACCTACATCTCTCTTATATAAAAGGAGTTCTGAGGAAGGTACTCCAGGCTATCTGACGACTCCATTGAGTCATCAGAACCAAAAATTAATTTTTTTTCTTTTTTTATTCTCCTTAGCACTTGTTCTCTATCTTCAAGTTAGCTATACATTCCAAAATGTCTGGACTCCTAAGCAAAGAAATCACACCTGGACTCAAGCAAAGAAGCAGAAGGATGAAAAGGAACAGTCAAAAAGAGCTTATGGTAAGTGTGCATCTCAGTCAAGGGAGAGCATTCTTGGAAGTTCCTCTCTGCATCTTCTGCTTACATCCATCTCATTGGTCAACTGTATCCACAAAGTAGTTTATACAGTCTTTGCATGAGATATCTTACTGTTTTGTTTTTCTTTGGTTTTTGTTTTTGTTTTGTTTTTTTTTTAATGGGGAAAGAAGGTAATGGCTATGGAATAGGAAACTAGCTATATATTTCTCATTCTGTAAAGCATTCTATTATTATAAGATACCTACTAAATATACAGAAGTTTAAAGGCTGTCTCTAAAATTTTAACTTTGGCCATTTTATTTAATATAAAAATTTCCTACATTTGTGCTCAAGTACTTAGAAAAAGCCGTTAATATGATACTCAATACTGGGAAGAGTGTTTTGCTTTTATTTCTCTTTTTACCTTTAAGAAGAAGGTGCACAACATAGTAGATTGTATTATGGTACATTTTTTTACATTTTTTCATTGATTTTTTTTTCATGTTAACTTGTTGTAAGGGTCAGGGAATTTTTTTTTGGTCAATTATATGTAGTTTATAAAATAAATCTGTTACACTTAGAATCCACATTCATTCTAATAAATGTGTTTGCAGTTAAACTTGGCTATGAATCAGGCAAATTTCTCTAGAGAAGTGGCTCTTGGAAAAATAAATCTCCTATTTCCAAGAATGAATCTCATATAGGGTAAGTCCAAGAATGAGACTAGTTAAGTAGAAAGGAATTATGTGAAGAATTAGTGTGTCCCCTACATCAGTTCCTAATCATGACAGAGGCTCAGTTGTCTCATAACGCCCAATCTAGCTCTACCTCCTAGTCTTCTAGAGCAACTGTTTCTCCCCAGGGTCCTTTTCATGTGAAATTTTTAACATCTGATATGATGATCTGCTTTTCCTCAGCTTACTTATGCTTAATAGCTGTTAATGAAATAGAGACTTAGTTGTTTTTGATTCCCCTAGTATCTTCTTAGGGGATAAGTCTGATATTGTCAGGAACCAAAACATTCTTATGATAAGATTTGGATGCAGTGCAAGGTGAGTTTCATAAATTGTGTTCTCCAGAAGAGAAGGCTCAGATAGATATCAGGGCACAAGATGTTTACCAAATAGTGCCTATAAAGCAAAGGCTTTGGAATTGAGAAGAAAGTGAACAATGACAAGGACCTAGCATAGCCTCAACTAGTGGGGAGCTCTATACAAACAATTGTTCATCAGGCAGTTACAAGAAACAGTTGTAACTTTATATCTCTGCTTCACTCAGTCACTGGATTCAGGATTCCTAGGAAAGATTTGACCTCAGGAGGGCAGTTCTCTGCAGCTCAGGCAGACCCCAAAATAGCTGAGAAATAGACACAATCCATACATAGGCAGAAAATCCCTTTGAAAGGGGATAAGGACAGTGCATCTCTATGTCTATCAAAATCCATTCTGAAGCAGATCCTCCAGGATTCTGGACAACTTCTTTTCTTAAGCAGAAACTTGAAAAAAAAAAACCAAAAAACAAAAACCAAGAAGCTAGGAGATTAGCACTGTCACTATAGTTGGGATCAGGCTCTCTCGATACTCTCTCTTCAACTATCCATTCTGTATTTCCTTCACTCTTAGCTACCACCTGGCTTGACTCAATAGCCTACCCTAGTGATGCAAAAGAGTCTCATCCATGAGGATCCTGAACTCCTGGTTGCCGTGCCCTTCTTGGGCAGGTTTTACTTTACCTGTGCATCCAGAGTCAAAACAGAGCAAAAGAGTACAAAGAAGCGTCAAACTGGCTCAGCTGGGGTTCTCACATACTCCTCTCTTTCTCTTCTATAACATCACCACCTTAGTCCAGGTGTCTGGACTGAGACTTATCACAGTATTTCAGCCTCTCCAGTGGGAAGGTAATGATCATCCTGACCCAGATCCGTTAAGGAGGGGATATTCTATATCCCTTAAGAGCAGAATTTGAATAAAGAGGGGAAAAAAGAAGGATGAAGGAGAAGAGCAAAGAGGAAGATATTCAACTTTACAGATATCAACTCTGGATGGGGATCTAGAATGAAATAATCCTCAAGAATATGGCAGATCTATTTAAGATATTAAATGCTTACATTTCAAAGGCAAGACATAGGTACCACTCAAAAAGGGTTTACATAAAATAGGAGGTTGATGCTGGGAAGAAACATGCTATTAGGTTGTGAGGACTTGTGTTAAGTTTCATTCACCTTGAATCTTACAGAAAAATTCATGCACAGATCGTTTTTTTCAGATGATAGTTTTCGTGTATCTTAACTTCAGTTTCTGGATTGTAGTCCTCACAGCACCCAGCCTACCCACATAGCTTATCAATATCTGTTTTTTGAATCAAATAAGAATGAACAGGAAATATTCTTGAGTTCTATTTACTTAGAAATGTATTTACTTAACACATTCTATTTACTTAGAATTCTATAAATTCTATTTACTTAGAAACGTCCTATAGTAAAGATAATATATTTCCATTTACAGATGATAGCAAGTCAATATTCTTGAGCAGAGATTGTCAGAGGAGAACAAGCTAAACCAGACCCCAAATGGCAGCTCATGCTGCTGGAGAGTCCCATTTCTCTCCTGATGACATTGAGTTGAGACTCCATGGGAAGTGCCTTCAATTTGTAGCTTATTCAAGCAGATTCCAGATAGGTGAAAATTCCTGATCTAAGAAACTTGGACAATATTCCGCATTTCCTAGAATACAGAATACTTTGTGCTCATTCCTCCAGTATGCACACGCTGAAAAGTAATTCATCTTGCCTTGAACTGTTGCTGTATCTATACACCTGAGCATAATCTACCTCTGCTTCTTTCTCCTAAATACCTGTCCCCATGTTTATCTTTAGCTACAATCCTCTGAATCTCCACCATGGCCAGGGCAGTCAGCCTAATCATTTCTTCTTGGATTAGGCACTACTGAGCCTTGTCCACTCAAGAGACTTCTGGTAATTCTCAGCTTGCTTCTCTCAGCATCATTGAGCAAAGCTGTTCTTACAGGTTGGACAAACTTATCCATGTCAAAGCATGAGGTTTTGGGTGGTAGGATAATCACATTTCTTCCTCTTTTGAGCTTATCACCTGATCTTTGAGAGCCCTCACTTTCATTCCAACTTCAGATTTAAAGCCTGAATGTTACTGTACCATTAACTGCTGTGTATATCCTACCATAGTGATTCTATCCCTGTTCTTAAACTTTAAATTACATATTAAATTATTTTCAGGGAAAGTGTTTTAAGGCAAAAATTTAGCAAGTACAAGTTGCATAATGATAAAGACTGAGAGGTATACCTAATAATTTTTAACACACACACAATGTGTGTATATATATACATATATGTATATGTGTGTGTATATACACACATATGTGCATACACACACACACACACACACACACACACACACACACACATATATATATATAGCCTTTTATTTTTCCTGTTACAAGAGTCCTCAAATTAACCTGAATTGTTCTTGGAAAAGTAATTTAAAGAGCTATCCCATGGTATAGACTATATTGATTTCTTTCACTTGAGTGTTAACACAAAGTAGAGGATTTCCACTGAGAGAGAACCTGGGTAATCATTATAATTTGTTGATGGAAAGAATATTTGTCTCTAAACTAGGAAACCTGAATTCTCGTCCTAAGTCTGACTCTAACTAGGTGTAGCACACTATATAATATTCCTGTTAAATTATTTAATATTTCTGTTAAGTTTGTACTTAATTTCTTAAAATAGTTGTTATGTAGTTTATTTTTATAAACAAAAAATTACTTAGTGGTTCAAATAGACTTGCAAGCCAATCTTAAATGGGTGGAAATTTCTAAGGGTGGGTGGGGAAAGGAAAAGATATATTGATATAAGCAAAACAAATGTACTTTGGGTGTGTTCTGGTATTTTTATGAGGATAAATGGATGGGTGTTAAGATATCCCTATAGATTAGTTCCAGAAATGGGTGCATTAATAGGCTTGTTTGACTCCTATACAGGGACATAAGTAGCTGCTATTGGTCCTGTTTGGAAACCCCAGGTACAATTGCCAGTTTTTTGTGTCAATGTGGAAGATATTTGAGTCTTGTATATATATCTCTCTTTTATGATTGCCGTACTAACCCCTGTTTTTTAGGAAAGGGTGAAAAGATATTTGAGTAAAAATGTTTAGAAATTCTTATTAAATAAAAGGATTTAACAAAATTATGTCAAAAGTCCTTTCTGAATCTAAAATTATAGATTCTATTCTATGGAATATTCTTATATCAGACCATTAATACTTTATGATAATTTTCACTGGGCAATGATTCCTGCTAAGTAACTATTTGCATACCAGCAGGAGGATGAGGATTCTCTGAAATCAGAACTAGTATTTCCCATAATGTAAAAGCAATTGCTTTTATAATTAGATGGTTTTTATGTTATTGCAAATAAAAGCATTAAAAACTCTAATTTTGAGCTGTACTACATTCTTGTTATAAGGTAAATAAATTAAATATAAAGCTTTTAAAAGTTTATTCTCAGATTTCTTCCTAACCTCTTGAATCTTCTGTATGGTCACTTGGTAAGGCTGATAAATATATCTGGTTGGGAAACAATATACACAGGAGAATACTCACATATGATGGTTACTTGAGGCAAATCCAAAATGATAAGATAGATTTGAACAATATTTAACCACCAATTAAAAAATGGAAAAAACTTTGTGAACCTCTTTTCTATACAAATCTAAGAAGGGAAATGCTCAACTTCAATAATGTTCATTTGTATGTGAGTCTTTGATGATAATTTCAACTGATTAAGTACTGGGTGAAGAAAGTATACCATCCTTCAATCTACTTGGGATATAAGACACCTTTTAAATGATCATCTAAAACTATCATCTTTGGATATTGAGTTTTTTAAGGAAATAGTAATAGTTCTGTTGGAAGTCTAGGAATTAGATTCTTTTTATCATTTCAAAACAACTTGTCCATAATGATACATATTTTATGCTTGGTACTGCTCTAGTTGTTATGAGAGTGTGAAATCTTACTAGAGATTATACTTTCATGACCCTTTTTACAGTTTGAAAGGAGATCACAGTATCTTTGTATTATACATTTTAATATTATGTTCTGATAAACTACACTTTGTGGGTTCTATATTTTTATATTTTATTTCCTATTCATGTCTGACAGTATCAACAAGGCAAAAAAAAAAAAACCCATGTCCTTATGCTTTTATAGAATTCCTGAGTATGCACTATTGACTATGCAATATTGCAAAATAAGGATCTGATTTTTTTTTCCCTTTGTTAATGTATTTTGTACCTATTCAATAGGAAAAGTCTTATTTAAAACTAGAGCCAAGGGCTTTAGTGAACTGCATCCATTTTAACCTGCTGAGTTTATCACATCTTGGAAGATGACATTTTATAATTGCTGATGAAACCAGGCATGATGTGTTATACTGATAGTGCATAAAGCTTATGATCACTGAAAAGAAATGGTTTACTGAAAATGCATGTAAGGAAACCCTTCTTAAAATTAATATTGCTTTTCTTCAATTGAAACCAGCCATCCATGTTTATAACTATGTTAGCAAGGAAAACCCAAGGACTGATAAACTATAAGGTATTTTTCACCTTAGCCCTACAGGCTCAACACTGATAAATGACTTTATTAAAACACATACGTTACATGCACACTCACATACACTTTGAAATTTTTGATGCTTTTACATTTTTGAAGTTTTTATTTATATACTTTTTATTAAGCCCAAGACATGGGTCTCTCAAAAGTACTCTAATATAAAGAATATTTTTCAAATCCCTCCAATGAAGTTTTGAGAGAAATTAACACTAGACAAAAATGAAACTGTGTCATAATGTGGTTATTGATATAAGATTTCACAGGTCTTAAGGATTTAGAAATAATTTTTAGCTGTTATTAAATAGAATACTTCTATCAAGCAAGTCAATACTATCATCTTCTACTAAGGAAAACACTACTAACAGAGCTATTAAGGCCCTCTCAGTGAATGTCCTGAGAGTTTAATGTGGTATAAACCTCACTTTGTACACAGAAATTGATCCTTTTAAAAATAAGAATATAACAGTGAACTATATATGTAAGTTCACTCTTAATTCTTCTTGTAACATCTGTAATGTCATAGTTTCTTAAGATTAACGGTACCAACTGTTTAACTTGGTTCTCCCAAGTACATAAGAAATGACATCTTAGAAAATAGCTGTCAGAAGCTGTCAACAGCTTTTACACTTAGCAACTATTCTGTCAATTTTCAACAACCACATCTTGCTATCAGGAGTTTAGACTGAAAGAGTAGGAGACAAATGTGTGTGCTTATATTTTTTTCATTTTTCAAAATGTGTTAATTTGTATTTGTTTATACTTAAAACACTGAGCAAAAAGTTGGTTGAATAACTATTTCATGAAGTTATATTTTGGTATATGTGCATGAGTTTCAATAAAAAATTCAAGTGGCTAAAAAATAATAATAAAATAATTCATTTGGCTAATTTAAATATTCTAATTCCTGCTATGTAAAAAATACTGTACCAGGTACTGGAGTAAGGAGAATGGAAAAGAGACAAGAAATGTTGAAGAAAGAAAGAAAGAAAGAAAGAAAGAAAGAAAGAAAGAAAGAAAGAAAGAAAGAAAGAAAGAAAATGTATTTCCTTACTATAGGCTTTAAAGCACAAATTTGTTTGAGTAAATGTTAGAGTCTTTGAGTATTTAATAAGACATTCATGTGAAACAAAAAAAGACAATTTCAGAGTAATATTCTAATAAATAGAAGTGTTATTTAGACACACTTTCTTCTTGGTGCTGAGGGACTACCTACAGAGGGATGAACTGAACCAAACTGCTTAACAATAAAGTGCTTCCTACATGAGCTGAGTTCTATTTCTTCTGAACTTAACATGAATGAGAAACAAATTCTAAAACTCTATACTTTGTGAGACCCACTGACACATTTTTATCACCTGTTGGAGGAGAAACCATTCCAAATATATTCAGTCTGGCTTAATATTTAAAGCCCCTTTAAGGCACAAAAGGATGTAGCTTTGCTCAGGGTCCTCTCCAATACATGTTGTTCCACTTGCAGAAGCTGGTCATTATTTCTTTTCATCTAGTGTGAATCATCTGATTGCTTTTCCTTTCCCGTCATTTTCAAACACCAATACCATACCTTAACCAAGTCTAGATTTGATCTCTTTCTTTTCCCCAGGTCTTATTTGTTCTGAAATTATTGGGTGGTAGTCTGCAAATTAAATCATTGTTCTATTTTTTTCACAGCCCTGCATTTGGACATATTTTCACACTACAATTAACCATGTTTCCCAGGTGATTTTACTTAAGCAAGAGAACGAGAGGAATTATGCAAGTATCTGGGATTCTGCCACACCTGACAAATTTTATTAATGATTAAGATTCTCATCTCAGTTTATTAAAGAGTAATCACTTATCTACAGCTACACAGCAATCACTAGTTAAGCTAACAGGACTACATCTTCATTCTTTCCACTTAAAAGGAAAAAATTATTTTAAGTGAGAATTATGTCTGCTCTTAAGACCCAAGTAAAGAGAGGTAAGTGATAGAAAGTCATACATTTTATAAATCCTCCTTTTGAGTGGAATTAAGGATTTTAAAAAAACTTTTTCTTCTATGAATTAGAACTTTTTTTGGTGGGGGGGGGCAGGTAGGCACCTATCAATTTGAAGACTGACAATTTGGGGCGCCTGGGTGGCGCAGTCGGTTAAGCGTCCGACTTCAGCCAGGTCACAATCTCGCGGTCCGGGAGTTCGAGCCCCGCGTCAGGCTCTGGGCTGATGGCTCAGAGCCTGGAGCCTGTTTCCGATTCTGTGTCTCCCTCTCTCTCTGCCCCTCCCCCGTTCATGCTCTGTCTCTCTCTGTCCCAAAAATAAATAAACGTTGAAAAAAAAAAAAAAAGACTGACAATTTTTCATAAGGTTGGAAGGATCCAGTAAACACAGTTCAGAAAATGGGGTGACAAAAGATAGGAGAACATTGATTTGATCCTTTCCTCTTTGATTTTATAGATGGCTAATCTAACATGAATATTTATTTCTTAATGGAAGACATATAGACCAATCGTGTGCACTACTACCCTCCACTTTCACCCACATGAACCCACCATCATACTTTATTCTAGTCTCTTCCCTAGGAGAATATCCACTAGCATAATGATTGTACCTTTAAAATAAGTCAATAAATTTTAGAAAGGAGTGTATCAGTTAAGATACAACCAAAAGTGAGTTAAACAAAATGCTCGAATGAAAGTATCTTAAGAAATACAAACATTAATGTCCCCACATTGCAAGAAGCCCAAAGTAGGCGATTCCAGAGTAGCAATTTGGCAATGTTCCCATGAATCTAGCTCTTTAAACATCTCTGCTCTGCAATCCTCAATGTATCAACAGCATCTTCCATCATGGTCACAGCATGTCTGTGCCAACTCTGGAATCACCTTCTCCCATATCAGCCACCAAAGGAAGGAAGAAGAGAGGGGAAAACTGTTGTTTCTTCTACTTCACCTTTTAACAGAAAGGAAAATCTTCCTCAGTACTCATTCAGAAGATGTCCCTTTATTCTCATTGGTGAAAATTGGGTCATATGCCCACCCTGAAACCAACCACTGGTAAAGGTGAATAGGTCAAATGTAACTGCTTGGCCCAAAGTTTATCCCCCACATCTGGGGGAGAAGCACAGTTATCCAACCTAAAACCTAAAGGAACACATGTGAGAAAAGAATGTTGGGTAAATGACACACCACTCTGTCACCAAAGCTAAGTGGTTTCAATTAAATTTTCAAGGCCAACCTCATTAGGGAAAGGTAAAAATTCATGGATGGGGAGTGGATGAAGACGACGTGGGGGGTGAATGGGATGTAATTTTCTAAGTATGTGTTATGATAATGCTGGAATCTTTTTCAGAAAAACATCATTTGCAGCTTAAATGGTCCTTCAAACAAAGACTATCCCATGTATGGGTGCCCGAGTGGCTCAGTTGGTTAAGCATCCAACTTCCGCTCAGGATATGACCTCCTGGTTTGTGAGTTCGAGCCCAGAATCGGGCTTGGTGCTGACAGCTGGGAGCCTGGAGCCTGGTTTAGATTCTGTGTCTCCATCTCTCTCTTTGCCCCTCCCCACTTGCACTCCATCTCTCTCTTGCCCTCTCTCTCAAAAATAAATAAACATTAAAAAACATTTTTTAAAGACTATCCCATGTAGAATGGCACATATGCACAGGGAAGGAAAAAATCTAAAACGATCTTAGAGAGTGGCTATCACACCATTTACTGCCTGTAGATAAATGGAATCTCAATACTTTATCAGCATTTCAACTTGCTTCCTACTTTATCTAGCCTTTCATTAGTTAGAGCTTGAAAGCAGGCTACTTTCCTTAGTCTGACATCATTGATTTGGCCCTGACCACACTTTGGACGTCATCTCCTTTATTACATCTGCTTATCTTTCACTTTTTTTATTGTGGTAAAATATACATAATGTATATTTTGCCATTTTAACCATTTTTAAGTTCAAAGTTCAGTGTCATTAAGTATATTTGCATTATTGTGCAACTGTTACCACCATCCATCTCCATAATTATTTCCAGCCTGCATAACTAAAATTCAGTACACATTAAACAATAGTTCCCAACTCCTCCTCCCTCTAGCCCCTGGCAACCACTATGCTACTTTCTGTCTCAATAAACTGGACTACCATAGGCACCTCATAAAAAAGTGAATTCATACAGTATTTTTCCTTTTGTGACTGGCTTATTTCACTTAGAATAATGTTCTCAGGGTTCATCCATGTTATAGCAAGTGTAAGAATTTGCTTCCTCTTTATTCCATTGTATGTATTACCACACTTGTTTATCTATTTACCTGTAAATGAACTCTTGGGTGTAATTGAAATTTTGGCTATTGCAAATAATGCTCTTATAGATCTTGTGTACAAATAATCTGTTCAAGTCCTTCCTTTCAATTCCTTGGGTTATATATTCTAAAGTACTATTCCATTTTTAATTTTGTGAAGAACTGCCATACTGTGATCCATAGTGGTTACACTATTTTATTCCCACCAGGGGTGCACAAAGTTTCCAATTTCTCCACATCCTCAATAATACTTGTCATTTTCTAGTTTTGTTGGTGGTGATGGTAATGGTGGTGGTGATTATTTTTATTTGTTTGTTTGATGATAGCCATTCTCGTGGCCCTGAACATGTATGTCACTGTGCTTTTGAATTTAATTTCCCTAAAGATTAGTCATGTTGAGGAACTTTTCAAGTGCCACCTGTCAGTTCTAAATCACTTTTCTTAATTTTGTTCTCTGAATGTTTTAACATATTTTTATCTCTGTTTTCTCTGTTTATAATAAAAGACATATCTACTTTATCTGGAATAGGTTCAAGTTTTAGGTCAAATCTATCTTCTATGTAAAACCTTGATAATTACTGATGTCCTTTAAATATGTATTTTTCTGAAATAAACAATATAGAATCTAAAAAAACTGTAGAGCAGATAAATGAAACCAAGAGTTGGTTTTTGAAAATAATAAAATTGATAAACCTCAAAGGAAAGGGAGATGACCCAAATAGATAATCATGAATGGAAATGGAATTATGACAACCAATTCCTCAGAAATACAAGCAATTATCAGGGAATACTATGAAAAATTATATGCCAACAAACTGGACAACCTGGAAGAAATGGACAAATTCCTAAGCACCCATCCACTTCCCAAACTCAAACAGGAAGAAAGAGAAAACTTGAACAGACCCATAACCAGCGAAGAAATTGAATCAGTTATCAAAAATCTCCCAACAAATAAGAGCCCAGGACCAGATGGCTTCCCTGGGGAATACTATCAGACATTTAAAGCAGAGATAATACCTATCCTTCTCAAGCTGTTCCAAAAAATAGAAAGGGAAGGAAAACTTCCAGACTCATTTTATGGAGCCAGCATTACTTTGATTCCCAAACCAAACAGAGACCCAGCAAAAAAAGAGAACTACAGGCCAATATCCCTGATGAATATGGATGCAAAAATTCTCAACAAGATACTAGCAAATCGAATTCAACAGCATATAAAAAGACTTATTTACCATGATCAAGTGGAATTCATTCCTGGGCTGCAGGGCTGGTTCAACATTCACAAATCAATCAATGTGATACATCACATTAATAAAAGAAAAGATAAGAACCATATGATCCTGTCAACTGATGCAGAAAAAGCATTTGACAAAATTCAGCATCTTTCTTAATAAAAACCCTCGAGAAAGTCAGGATAGAAGAAACATACTTAAACATAAAAGCCATTTATGAAAAGCTCACAGCTAATATCATCCTCAATGGGGAAAAACTGAGAGCTTTCACCCTAAGATCAGGAACACAACAGGGATGATCACTCTTACTGCTGTTGTTTAACATAGTGTTGGAAGTTCTAGCATCAGCCATCAGACAACAAAAGGATATCAAAGGAATCAAAATTGGCAAAGATGAAGTCAGGCTTTCACTTTTTGCAGATGATATGATTTTATACATGGAAAACCCAATAAACTCCACCAAAAGTCTGCTAGAACTGATACATGAATTCAGCAATGTCACAGGATACAAAATTAATGTACAGAAATCAGTTGCATTCTTACACACTAATAATGAAGCAACAGAAAAAGAAATAAAGAAACTGATCCCATTCACAATTGCACCAAGAATCATGAATTACCTAGGAATAAACCTAACCAAAGATGTAAAAGATCTGTATGCTGAAAACTATAGAAAGCTTATGAAGGAAATTGAAGAAGATACAAAGAAATGGAAAAACATTCTGTGCCCATGGATTGGAAGAATAAATATTGTTAAAATGTCAATACTACCCAAGAAATCTACACATTCAATGCAATCCCAATAAAAATTACACCAGCATTCTTCTTGAAGCTAGAACAAGCAATCCTAAAATTTGTATGGAACCACAAAAGACCCCGAATAGCCAAAGTAATTTTGAAGAAGAAGACCAAAGCAGGAGGTATCACAATCCCAGACTTTAGCCTCTACTACAAAGCTGTAATCATCAAGACAGTGTGGTACTAGTACAAAAATAGACACATAGACCAATGGAATACAGACTCCAGAATTGGACCCACAAAAGTATGGCCAACTACTCTTTGACAAATCAGGAAAGAATATCCAGTGGAAAAAAAAACAGTCTCTTTAACAAATGTTGCTGGGAGAACTGGAGAGCAACATGCAGAAGATTGAAATTAGACCACTTTCTTACACCACTCACAAAAATAAACTCAAAATGGATAAAGGACCTGAATGTGAGACAGGAAACCATCAAAACCCTAGAGGAGAAAGCAGGAGAAAACCTCTCTGACCTCAGCCACAGCAATTTCTTACTCGACACATCCCCAAAGGCAAGGGAATTAAAAGCAAAAATGAACTACTGGGACCTCATCAAGATAAAAAGTTTCTGCACTGCAAAGAAAACAATCAACAAAACTAAAAGGCAACCAACAGAATGGGAAAAGATATTTGCAAATGACATATCAGACAAAGGGCTAGTATCCAAAATCTATAAAGAACTCACCAAACTCCACACCTGAAAAATAAATAATCCAGTGAAGAAATGGGCAAAAAACATGAATAGACACTTCTCTAAAGAAGACATCCAGAGGGCCAACAGGCACATGAAAAGATGCTTAACGTCACTCCTCGTCAGGGAAATACAAATTAAAACCACACTGAGATACCACCTCACACCAGTCAGAGTGGCTAAAATGAACAAATCAGGACACTATACATGCTGGAGAGGATGTGGAGAAACGGGAACCCTCTTGCAGTGTTGGTGGGAATGCAAACTGGTGCAGCCGCTCTGGAAAACAGTGTGGAGGTTCCTCAAAAAATTAAAAATAGATCTACCCTAGGACCCAGCAATAGCACTGCTAGGAATTTACCCAAGGGATACAGGAGTGCTGATGCATAGGGGCACTTGTACCCCAATATTTATAGCAGCACTCTCAACAATAGCCAAATACAGAAAGAGCCTAAATGTCCATCAACTGATGAATGGATAAAGAAGTTGTGGTTTATATACACAATGGAATACTACGTGGCAATGAGAAAAAATGAAATATGGCCTTTTGTAGCAACGTGGATGGAACTGGAGAGTGTGATGCTAAGTGAAATAAGCCATACAGAGAAAGACAGATACCATATGGTTTCACTCTTATGTGGATCCTGAGAAACTTAACAGGAACCCATGGGGGAGGGGAAGGAAAAAAAAAAAAAAAAAAAAAAGGACGTTAGAGTGGGAGAGAGCCAAAGCATAAGAGACTGTTAAAAACTGAGAACAAACTGAGGGTTGATGGGGGGTGGGAGGGAGGGGAGGGTGGGTGATGGGTATTGAGGAGGGCACCTTTTGGGATGAGCACTGGGTGTTGTATGGAAACCAATTTGTCAATAAACTTCATATAAAAAAAAAAAAAGAAGTTGTGGTTTATATACACAATGGAATACTACTTGGCAATGAAAAATAATGAAATATGACCTTTTGTCACAACATGGATGGAAATGGAGAGTGTTATGCTAAATGAAATAAGTCATACAGAGAAAGATAGATACCATATGTTTTCACTCTTATGTGCATCCTGAGAAACTTAACAGAAGACCATGGGGGAGGGGAAGGAAAAAAAAAGTTAGAAAGTTATTTATTGATTAATAAATAAATAAATAAATAAATATGTATTTTTCTGAACATCTATTGTTCATTAAAAATTTTCTGAACATCTATTGTTCATTAAATTTTTTTTAATGTTTATTTACCTTTGAGAGAGAGAGAGAAGAGAGAGAGAGCACAAGCAGGGGAGGGGGATAGAGAGAGGGAGACACAGAATCTGTAGCAGGCTCCAGGCTCTGAGCTGTCAGTACAGAGCCTGACACCGGGCTTGAACCCATAACCATGAGATCATGACCTGAGTTGAAGTCAGACACTTAACCAACAGAGCCACCCAGGCATCCCTCTATTGTCCTTTTTAAATCACTATTATTATTATAATCACAGTGATTATTTAAATCACTATTATCAATCCACAGATTGATATTATTATAGTTTATATTTATATGGGTCTTTTTCTTCTACTCAACAGAGCTTTGTGCTTACTCATCTTGTTTTTCTCCCCATTTATAAATTCTGAATTGGCTCATTTACAAAGAGGAAACCTTTATTTAGAATATTTTTTTAATCTTTTGTATATTATGTGTAGTTTTATGTATGATTATATCACAAAGTTCAAAGTTTATTATTTAATTATATATCTAAATATCAAGACATAATGTCTAGGTTCATTAGATATTGATATCATCAATATCATCAATATCTGATGATTTGATAAAGAGAAAACATTATATCCTTTTATGAATATATAATATACAGACAGACATACTTTAGAGATATTGCAGTTTTGGTTTCAGACCACTGCAAAAAAACAAATATCACAAGAAAACTAATCAAATGATTATTTGCTTTTCCAGTGCATATAAAAGTAATGTTTATACTATATTGTAGTCTATTAAATGCAATAGCATTATGCCTAAATAAACAATGTGCATACCTTAATTTAAAAAATGTTTTATTGCTAAAAAATTCAAAGCATCATCTGAGATTTTAGTGAGTCATAATCACTGATGACAGATCACCATAACAACAATGATATAATAATGATAATAATGAAAAAAAATGGAAATACTGTAAGAATTATCAAAATGTGACACAGAGGCACAAAGAGAGCAAACACTATTGGAAAACTGGCACCAACAGACTTGCTCCATACAGGGTTATCAAAACCCTTCAATTTGTAAAAAATACAATAAAGCAAAGTGCAAAAAATGAGGTATACCTGTATGATTTTTGAATAGTTGCCTAGATGTGTAATTGAATAGAAACTTGGTTACTGTTTTATTCTCTTGATATCAGTAATATTTATATCCTTGTAGCTCAACTAGATACCCAAAAGTAGAAAGCTTTTATAAGCTTCATTTGCCCTGACTTTCTAATAAACATAAATTTAATTTACTGTATTATTTTCTTCTGTGAGATTCAAGTGGTACAGACAGGAGATTTGATTATAAAGAACAACTTGTTATTGATATGTTCCTGTGATAATGGGCACCATGAAATATTGTACACATATACACTGAACCATGAACCCAAAGAAGGAATTAACAACATTGCACTTTTGATAGCTCTACTGCTGATTGTGTGCACTCCTCTTGGTAACTTAACCAAGTGGCAAGTATTCTCAATAGCAGCTTTAAGAAAGGCCAGGGTGTTGCTAAAAACAAACAGCACTTTCTTACCCTGGGACCAAAAGCATTTTGCAACTATTGAAGGTACATAGAAAAAAAAAAAAAAAAAGAATCAGTGCTTAGAAATCCAAGGCCCTGTTCCAAACCAAGGTTGTCCTGGTCTCTGTTAAGTATGTAAGAACAGAGGTTGTAGTTGAAATCAAGATATAATATTAGATTTCTCTCATTCTCCCTCTGGAAATAAAGACAAATCCTGGGTTAAATAAACCATTTTCATTTGGTATTATGCTAACAAAGACTTCATCATGATTAACTTACTGTGATACTGAGTAACAGTAATTAGCAAAGAACTGATGTGGAATCCACTCTTCTACAACTTGATTTGGTTAGTAAGTGACTAATGATGTATGAGATCCCTTCCCAAGATCTGATCCCAAAATGACATGTAAAATGAGACCTTGAAATAGCAAATATTATTTAGTTTATATATAGTAATGTATTTTGTGGCAAAACACATCAAAGAGATAAACTATTTAACTGGAAATGTCTTTAGTTTTAGTTTTATCTGAGATCTAAAGTAGGTATCACCTACTCCCATATTCCAGAATGGTATGCCAGACCCTCTAGGGTAGACTTGCAAAGGGCTTGATTGAAAACTTAGGTTGTTATCCGTAGATTACAACACAGTTTCAACCCTGAGACCAGAGAGACAAAGAAAAGGGTAAGCAATACAATTCTTTTGAAAAACTGTGACAATTATTTTTTATTTATTTAAAAGGCAAGGGACTGGCTAAAGCAACACATGCCAGCAGATTAGAGAGGCCACACATGAGAAAGAAACAGTGCATAATTATTTTATATTCTTCCAAAGAAAGCCATCTGCAAGAGAAAGAATAACTTTAGACACAAAGGCAATGAAGGTCTACTCACTCACTGTTGGTTGGTCAGAGGCTACAGGAATCTGGTCTGCCAAAAAGGGATGGTACATGAGGAAACTACAAAGCCTCCTCTCCCCAAGAAAGAAAAAGTAACTTTAGTCACATGCCCAAAAAGAAGGTACCAGATCCAGTTTATAGCCAAAAGTTAAATGAAAATGTCTTAACCCATTGCCTCTTATCCCTCCTGATCATGCTGGATATGCCAGAACTACAATTAGCAAGGTAGGAAGTAGGGTATGAGATTTGATGAGACAGAATGATCTGATCACTTTTCCCTTTCCCATGGCAGTCTTATTTCCTGCAGCTGGCTCAAAGTGGGAAGGTAATTAAAATTAAGATAAAAATTAGAATACTGATAATTACACTGAACTGGGCATTATTATTGAACAGACTGATTTTTTTAAGTGATTAGAGAACTCTTTACTTTTTGAGAGTGATAAGTTATGTTCTGTACTCAGACAATATCCAGAGCCAGAGAAAAAATTAGCCAGAGTGAGTCCTATTGGACAATGAATATCTGGGCACTCCATGTGTTCACTGCTACTGGAATGACATTACTTCTAAGCGCTTTGAGTGAAGAAATAAATATGAGTTAATATTGATATTTCCGATTCCACGTTCCAATTCATGCTCGTATTTCCATGTTCTAAAATTAGGAACAGGATTTTTTTTCATAGCTTCGTGTTTTATAATTGTCTCTTTTAAAATAAAAAAGACAGCTCTAGTAACATTAGTATATCTATTTGATTTTTCCTAGATTTTATGTAAAATAATTATAAATTAAAAAATCCCACAATTATGATAAATACTAAAAGACCTAAAAATGTAGTTTTGTTTTTTGTTTTGTTTCATTTTTATGTAAGTTCTACACCCAACATGGGGCTTGAACTCGTGACCTCAAGATCATTAATTGCATGCCCTAGGGTGCCTGGGTGGCTCAGTCAGTTAAGTGTCTACTCTTAATTTTGGCTCAGATCATGATCTCATGGTTTCATGAGATCAAGCTCCATGTCAGGCTCTGCACTGACAGCACAGAGTTTGATTGGGATTCTTTCTCTCTCTCCCTCTCCCTGTGGCCCCCTGCCCCATGTGGCCCCCTGCCCCATCTCACTCTCTCTCTCTCTCTCCATCCCTCCCTACCTCCTTCCCTCCCAAAATAAATGAATACATATTAAAAAAAAAGTTGCATGCTGTACCAACTGAGCCAGCCAGACGCCCTGAAAATGCAGGTATTTTCAAGCTTAGAATATGTCCAACTAAGACTATGCAAAGTGCCATTTCCAAAAATCCCTTGACATAATTCTCTATGCTTATTTTATTTATAAGCATAAAGATGCATGTGTTTCCATTATTTCATAATTTTGAGGTTTTTCTTCCTTTCCATTTTAATTTAACTTAATGTGATCTATTTTTAATATATAGAAATGTACGTTTCAGAAGTCAAAATTATATAAATAAGTATAATATCCACTCATCACCATTTCAGCTGTTTATTCTGAATCATTGACTTTCTGTTCCAAGATGTTATTCATATGCATTTAATTATATTAAAAACTGTACTGTGTTCAAATATTTTCTCCTTCATTACTTTCATCTGTGTGTGTTTCCTCTGCTGAAAACTTTTGATTTTCATTTGTTTTATAGAATAGTTACACTTTCTTTCCTTACATTTGTTTTAAAAGATGTTCCAAAGTCGCCTTGAATATGTGTTACTCTCAAGGTGTTGGATAACAAATTGTTTTTTTTTCATGTATAAATGACTGTTTATCTTCATGTCTTAATATTACTGTATTTTACCCCCCCATTATCTTAATATCTGGTATTATCTTGGATCAATTTTCCCAGAAAAGATTCCCAATGGAATCTTTCAGCAATCGGATCCACTTTAATATCATGAAATTTTCCTTGAATTATAATTGTAAATTGTAGTTGTGATCCATTATTGACTTTTTTTTTTTTCCTAGCCAATTATAACTATTTTGGATCTTCTTTGCCTATCATCTCTATCGTTTTTTTTCCTCAGATTCTCTCTATCTTGTTCTTTATTAGTTTTTATTCTTGGTTATTTTAATTTCTATTTGTATTAGAATTCAAAACTAAGACTAAAAACAAGATAGGGATATGATTAGAATAGAATATTTTATGCATGGCCTTAAATATACGTATTGATAAAAATTAAATTATTAAAATAATGAATATGCAATAACCATTAAGAAGTACAAAAATAACAAGTAGAAAGAAGCAAAGAATAAAAATAAAAACGTAAAATAACAAAAATAAGAAATACAGATCTAATAATTAAATAATCTGATTCTTTTTCTTTTTTAATTTTTTTTTCAATGTTTTTATTTATTTTTGGGACAGAGAGAGACAGAGCATGAACGGGGGAGGTGCAGAGAGAGAGGGAGACACAGAATCGGAAACAGGCTCCAGGCTCCGAGCCATCAGCCCCGAGCCTGACGTGGGGCTTGAACTCACGGACCGCAAGATCGTGACCTGGCTGAAGTCGGACGCTTAACTGACTGCGCCACCCAGGCGCCCCATAATCTGATTCTTAATAGCAATAAACCACCAGGAAATTTAATTTGAAAAATAGCACAAATATATATAATAAGAAATTTAAAATGTAGGGGTTGCCTGGTGCCTCAGTCAGTAAAGCATCCAACTCTTGATTTTTGCTCAGGCCATGATCTCATGGTTCGTGAGTTCAAGCTCCATGTTGGGCTCTGTGCTGACAGCATGGAACCTGCTTGGGATCCTTTCTCTCTTTTTCTGCCCCTCCCCTACTTGTGCTCTTTCTCTTTCTTTCTCTCTCTCCCTCTCTCTCTTTCTGTCTCTCAAAATAAACATTTAAAAAAAGAAAGAAAGAAAAATGTAATAACTATTGAAATAAAAATCTTATAGGAAATTACATTGTGCAAATCTATGAAAATAAAGTTGAAAATCCAGATGAATTGAATACTTTTTAAAAATACCATAAAATCCCAATGGAGATTAAATGTCTAAAAGAATAATGTCCATAAAAGAAATAGAGAATGTTTTCAAGGACTCCCATCTCTACAAAGTAACCAGTCTCTAGTGGTTTCTGGGAATTCTTCCAAATATTTAAAAACATAAATAATATTGTTCCTACTTAACTAGTTACATGAAATGCAATGTAAGAAAAAATTATGGAGGGGCTCTTGGGTAGCTCAGTTGGTTAAGTGTCTGACTCTTGGTTTCAGCTCAGGTTATGATCTCATGGTTCATGGGATAGAGCCCCAGGTTGGTCTCTTTGCTGACCTGCTTGGGATTCTCTGTCTCCTCTCTCTCTCTGCCCTCCCCCACTCTCTCTCTCTCTCTCTCTCAAAATAAATAAACATTAAAAAAAAGAAAGAAAAATTTATGGAGCAACTATAAACTGATACCTGATAAAGGTGGTACAAAAGGAAGAAAAAAAATACTTATGAGTACCGAGGTAAAATATCAAATAAGTTATTTGCAAGTTAAATCAAATGTATATTATAAAGATAACACCAAGTGAGGTTTACTTCAGAATGCAAGGTAGGAATTTAAAATTTTTTATATGAGAAAATTGATTAATATTATTCACCATATTATCAGATTTAAGGGGAAAATTATAACATCACTTCTTTAGATTCCAGAAAATTCCCAACAAATGTTATTAAAATACTCAACAAAATGAGTATCAATGTATACATTCTTAATCTGAACATGTAACATATATACAAGCACATTTACAAAGGACACACATACATACAGACAAAAAGCTAGTATCATACTGGGAAAATACTGCATTCCTCATTTAAATCTGAAGTTATTATTATGACTTTTTTTTTTAGAAAAATGTAATGTCCTATTAGCAAAAGCAGTTAAAATAAGGGAAAGCAATTAAACTTTTGGAGAACAAAGAAATTAGAAAGGAAAAGATGCAGTTCTTGGATTTTATGTTGAAGTTCTTCAATTTTCTAGATATGCAATCTTACCAAATGTAAATAGATAGAACCAGCCCCTCTTCAGGAACCATCCAGGAGCCCACCCAGAGTCAACTCATTATAACAAAAGACACTCCTATCACCAGGGAATTCCAAGGGCTGTAGCAGCCTGTGTCTTGACCGGGCTCAAAAACCAAATATTAGAATAATAAATGCTTCTCATGCTCTTATCACTTAGGAATTACAAGAATTTTAGGAGTTCTGTGTTGGAAACTGGGATCAAAAATCAATAAAAGATTCTCCTAGCACCCTGTTTACAAGGATTTCAGAAGCCCTGTGTCAGGAACCAGGGGCAGAGACCAAAATATGTATTTTTTATTATATCACAAGAAGCTTCTTGAAATCTTTTCCTGGGGAAAAGTTGAAAGCAATCAAGTTGGATCCCACCTCCTTCCTTAGTGCTTGAAGAGCTCTAACCTTTAGTAAAAATTTAAATTATATTCTAGCACTCTTTCTCACCATACGAGCCATATATTTCTTCAGTATTAGTGAATTTCAGAACTAAATATTGGAATTGTTATATGAATATAGAACTTTGTCTTTATTTAAAGTTAGTAAAACTAAGGAAAATAACACTTTTTAAAGAGTTTTAGTCCTATAAGAAAAACTGTGTTCATGTAATATTTTGATAAATTATTAGAATAATGATGTTTTTGTTTAGTTGAAAAATTTTAATACTTTTTGGTCTATTGCATTATTTTAATGTTTACTTCCACGGAGGACAATTGATAGTCTTTGTTTTCATGAATGACACATAGAACTCCTAGGTCTTCTTTTTTAAAAAGGTTGATGTAGACCAAAAATGTGAATCAATTTAAAGATAAGCATTAAACAAATTCTAGTACAGATGATGAGATTTCACAAGAATTGTGAAGAAACATTCAAATGATTGAAGTGTGAAAAATACTGGCCGACTGAATATATACTCTTGGCTGAACATTTTCAACAGATACATAATGAAATCATTCTCTTTATCCCCAAGTCTGCCCTATTTCTTAGCTTGGTTATTGACATTACCATCTATTCAATCTTTTTTCTTTTTTTTTAACTTTAAAATTTTTTTAATGTTTATTCATTTTTGAGAGACAGAGAGAGACAGAGCATGAGTGAATGTGGAGCAGAGAGAGAGGACACAGAATCCAGAACAGGCTCCACACTCTGAGCTCTCAGCACAGAGCCCAATGCAGGGCTTGAACTCATGGACTAGACCATGAGATCATGACCTGAGCCAAAGTCAGATGTTTAACCCACTGAGCCACCCACGCACCCCTCCATCTATTCAGTCTAACAGTGATTTTCCTCTGGCCTTTACATTTTATCCCCCATTCACTGTGTTAAATAAGTCATAATTTGATCTCTTTCTATATCTACAATATTATATTTGTTCTCTATCTGTATTTATAACATTATATCTACATATCACTGGAGCATGAACATATTTTACAACTTCATTTCCATTTCTATGTCCTCAGTTCACCCTCATTAGTGTGTTTAAACTAATTATAATACCCTTCCATCTCATTGCTTTGTAACTTATGCTGTGCCTCTAAGCCACTCTCACACCCAGAGTTGTCATTTTAAAACCCAACTCTTTGACAAAGCAGGAAAGAACATCCAATGGAAAAAAGACAGCCTCTTTAACAAATGGTGCTGGGAGAACTGGACAGCAACATGCAGAAGGTTGAAACTAGACCACTTTCTCACACCATTTACAAAAATAAACTCAAAATGGATAAAGGACCTAAATGTGAGACAGGAAACCATCAGAACCTTAGAGGAGAAAGCAGGAAAAGACCTCTCTGACCTCAGCCGTAGCAATTTCTTACTCGACACATCCCCAAAGGCAAGGGAATTAAAAGCAAAAGTGAATTACTGGGACCTTATGAAGATAAAAAGCTTCTGCACAGCAAAGGAAACAACCAACAAAACTAAAAGGCAACCAACGGAATGGGAAAAGATATTTGCAAATGACATATCGGACAAAGGGCTAGTATCTAAAATCTATAAAGAGCTCACCAAACTCCACACCCGAAAAACAAATAACCCAGTGAAGAAATGGGCAGAAAACATGAATAGACACTTCTCTAAAGAAGACATCCAGATGGCCAACAGGCACATGAAAAGATGTTCAGCGTCGCTCCTTATCAGGGAAATACAAATCAAAACCACCCTCAGGTATCACCTCACGCCAGTCAGAGTGGCCAAAATGAACAAATCAGGAGACTATAGATGCTGGAGAGGATGTGGAGAAACGGGAACCCTCTTGCACTGTTGGTGGGAATGCAAATTGGTGCAGCCGCTCTGGAAAGCAGTGTGGAGGTTCCTCAGAAAATTAAAAATAGACCTACCCTATGACCCAGCAATAGCACTGCTAGGAATCTACCCAAGGGATACAGGAGTACTGATGCATAGGGGCACTTGTACCCCAATGTTCATAGCAGCACTCTCAACAATAGCCAAATTATGGAAAGAGCCTAAATGTCCATCAACTGATGAATGGATAAAGAAATGGTGGTTTATATACACAATGGAATACTACGTGGCAATGAGAAAAAATGAAATATGGCCTTTTGTAGCAACGTGGATGGAACTGGAGAGTGTGATGCTAAGTGAAATAAGCCATACAGAGAAAGACAGATACCATATGGTTTCACTCTTATGTGGATCCTGAGAAACTTAACAGGAACCCATGGGGGAGGGGAAGGAGAAAAAAAAAAAAAAAAAAAAGGACGTTAGAGTGGGAGAGAGCCAAAGCATAAGAGACTGTTAAAACCTGAAAACAAACTGAGGGTTGATGGGGGGTGGGAGGGAGGGGCGGGTGGGTGATGGGTATTGAGGAGGGCACCTTTTGGGATGAGCACTGGGTGTTGTATGGAAACCAATTTGTCAATAAACTTCATATAAAAAAAAAATAAAACCCAACTCTGATAACATAATTTTATATATTTAAAAGTCTTTATCAGTTTTTCATTGTCCATATAGCAGAACTCAAACTCTTAGTATGGCAAATGACATCTTTTATATTCCACCCCAAACTAAATGTCCAACATCATCACTCTCTCTACACAAATCCTAGTTTGGCATTTAGGCACACCAAGCTCTGTAATAATAATTTATCTTTGAAAAAAATTGTTACTTCTGACAGAATTGCCTTTTTCCTCTACTTTATCTGTTAAATTCCTCCTTCCCCTTTAAGAGTAAGTCATTTATCATCCCTTCTATATAACCTTCCCAAATTTCTGAAAGTACATTTCATTATTCATTCCTCTATAATACCAGTTAGTTCTTTGCCCTATTATAGAATATCCTGCATTGTATTGTGTGGTTCATCTATATTTTCCTTTTTATTATTGTAGACCCTGTCTTATTCATAAGAGGCAGTATAATATACAGTTTTCGGACTTGATGTTCTGTGGTCAAGCAGACCTGGGTTAAAGTCCAAGAATAAGTGGATTTCTGGTAAATGTCAGATGAATGAAAGGATAAATAAATTAAATGAGCTGAGAACCATCCCATGCATCAATGTATTCTTTATCCTAAGAACTTCCTCTCCTTTCATAGGATTACTACATTCCTTCAAGGTCTTATTCCCTTTCATTTCTTTAAAAAAACTAATATCATTTAGTGTATAGAGATGAAAAATAAGTTTAGAAAGATGCCATGTAAATGCCCATTTTGTATTCATTGGTAAAATACTACTTGTTAAATGAGTGGGTTCAACTTGACAATGTTTGCTCCCTTCTGCTCACATCCCACAGTCTCTGACCTCAAGGGGCACATCCCTGCTGTGTGGTAAGCTTATGTTTAGCCATGCCTTATAAAGATTTTATGACATCATTAAAATTATAATTGTGCATCATCTAATTATGTCATTAACACATACAAATTATGTGATTAGAGCTATTTACATTAACATGCAATTAGATCAAATTATGCTAATAGGCCAATACAGGATAATTAACTAAAATTAATTTTAAAAGCAGAGAAATTAACTCAGATAAACTACATTCAAATATCATTACATATTTAGAAGTAAGCAAATAAATATTCCTGTTTTATCTGTACTAGTTCAGGCTCTAATCAACATGTCAACCAGCTTCCTTCTTCCCTCTCAAATCCAAACTCCATATATAATGTAGACCCAAAATACGGATCAAGCATATTACTTCTCTGCTTAAAAATCTTCAATGGCATTTTTCCCGTTAGAAACAATCCACACTTTTACTCCTCAAAAGCAGGATGGACTTTAACTTTCAGTGAGTCTTCTGAATCTTTCTGGTAAATTATCAAACCTGAGGATGGTTTGGTATACTCTTGAACTTATAGTTGGTGTCAGAAGTGAGAGTGGTCTTATGTGGACTCTTCATTCTGTCTTTATAGTTAGGCCTTAACTCCTTGTATTTGGATTCAAAGTCTTGGGTAGACTTGGCAGTCTGGAGGATTGTGAATTTACCCTCAACTTTGGCTAACTCTGGGTAGTAGCTTTCGTTCAAATGTTTGCAATCATTTTAATAAATTCAATTTATTCCTCAGAATACTACTTTGGCTTCTTCCTGTAGGTTATAATATTTAGAACTACTACTTTAATTCTATTGAAAGTAATTTATAATTTCCATTTGATTTCTTCTTTAAACCCAAGAATGATTTTAAGTGTGCTTTAAGAGATCAAGGTTAGAGATTTTTAAATTTCCATTTTTGTTAGTTTCATTTTTGTTGTTAAATTTTAGTTAGTTAGATTTACATTAATTTTTTTGTCTTTATAAGTATATTGATTATGCTATGCTGGGCACAGGTTCGATTTATATCTGTTAAGAATTTGTTCAGCTTCTCAAATTTATAAGTGTGAAAAAAAATTTATAAGTGTGTTTCTTTTGCCAAACTTGAAAAGTTTTCTGCAATTATTTTAATATTTCTCTAGCTCTTTACTCTTTCTTTTCTCATGGTAACGATGAAACAAATATTAGCCTTTATGCTAATGAAACAGGTTCTGAAGTTCTGTTCATTTTAAAATATTTTCCCTCTGCTATTCAGATTGCATAATTTTTTGATGTGCCTTCATGATCACTGGATCTTTTTTTCATCACTTCCATTCTACTCTTACATTTATCCAATAAATGTTAGAGTTTTATCCTTTTATAATTTCCATTTTGTTCTTCTTATCTTTTATTTCTTTGCTGATACTTTCTATTTTAATTTATTGAATGTTTGTGATTGCTCATTTGACATTTTTGTAACTACTGATTTAAAAACATTGTTGATAATTCCAACATTTACACCATTTAATTTTGAGAAACTGTTGATTTTCTTTTTCATTGAAAGCTGAGATTCTCATGACTTTTCTCATTCCAAGTAATTTCAGATTGTATCCTGGGCATTCTGAACATTAACTTTTAAATCTCTGGGTCTTGTATACATCTTATGGATAATGTCGATAGTTTCTTGTTTTGATGGATGATCAACCTATAGGTCAGGTTGTTTTGACAGATAATCAAGCTGCAAGTTCTAATCCACCTTCTCCATGCTGCAGTTCTAATGTCACTCCCGTTTCATAGATTTTGCAATACTATTCAGATTTGTTCCATGTATGCACCACTCAGTGGTTCATCTGACATCTGTATAAAGTCCATGAAGTCTTAAAGTCTTGGTATATAAATTAGGATCAAGTCCCAAAGCCTATAAATTGAAGTTTATTAACAACTTTATGGGTCATTTTTCTGAGCTCCTCACTTCTTGCAACCTTCTGATAATTTCTAGTTCACTCAAATTCCTTTTTTTTTTTTTTTTAATTCCTCTGGTTTGTGACTATTCAGTTCCACAACTGTGTCATGCCCAGGGCCAAATGGCAGGAGAACAGAAAATAACAAACAAGCAAAAAACAGTAAGGTTCTGCCATGCCCTGTTGGAACTATAGGTTCATCACACAAAGAAGTTCCACACCCTCAGGGTTTGGGGGCCTGTGGGCTCAGAGGGACACTACTCATACTGTTGTCACAGCTGCCATCATACAATTGCTTTGGGGTTGTAGTGCAAGAAAATACAGGAAAACTATCAACAAGCCTAAGTATGGAAAAAACCCTAATGTCCAACAACTGATGAATGGATAAAGAAGATGTGGTATATATATACAATGGAATAGCACTCAGCAGTCAAAAAATGAAATTTTGCCATTTTCAACAGTGTGGATGGAACTAGAGTATATTATGCTAAGCAACATAAGTCAGTCAGAGAAAGACAAATATCATATGATTTTACTCATATGTGGAATTAAAGAAGCAAACCAGATGAACATAGGGGAAGGGAAGCAAAAATAAGATAAAAACAGAAAAGGAGACAAACCCTAAGAGACCCCTAAATACAGAGAACAAACTGAGGGTTGCTGGTAGGGTATTGGGTGGGGGGTGGGCTAAATGGTTGATGGGCATTAAGGAGGGTGCTTGTTGGGATGAGCAGTGGGTACTATATGTAAGTGATGAATCACTAAATTCTATTCCTAAAATCATTATTACACTATATGTCAGCAAACAAATTTAAATTAAATTTAAAAAATTAAATTTAAAAAATAATAAATACATAAAACATAAATAAAAATAAATAAATAAATAATAAATAAAAGAGAAAAAAGAATGAAAGAGAAATAAAACACAGGATTTTACTCTTTCTATGCTTAGGAGTCCCCTTTCCTGCTCCTTAATTCAGAACTTTCAAAGGGTTTCTCTTGAAGGTGTCCCTACCTCTACCAGGGTTTGCATTCCTATTTATCTGAGTATGTTAAGTACAGTCCAGGGCACACTGAAAGAAAAATATGATAAACTCCACACTGGCTCAGTGGGACATTAAATTCTGGTGTCCTTCCACAATTCACCTATTTCTGATTATTTTTCTGAATTTTCAAACAGCAATCAATCAATCAATCAACTAGAATTTTAAGGGTCATCTACATAGAGACTGTAGTGATTGAGAAATCCTAATTGAATGATAAAAATTGTATGTAATAAATTATTTCCAGGACAATTTTATGGAAAATAAGCTTCCCAACTTGATCAAAGAACAAATATAAAACACACAATTATCTATAACTTCTTAAAAATGGTAATCAACAGTTTTTAAAAGTCCTCCCCTAAAAAAACACAAGAACTTGAAGATTTGTAGATAAGTATCAAAACTTTAGCACATGGTCTAGAATCTAGGCAGAATCTGAGGACTCCTAAACTTTATCAGGCTTATCTTCCGTTAATATTAAAATAGGACATGTAAGGATGCAACATAAAAAATGTAGTCCAGAGGTACCTGGGTGGCTCAGTAGGTTAAGCATCCAATGCTTGATCTCAGCTCAGGTCTTGATCAGGGTCGTGAGTTTAAGCCCCATGTTGGGCTCTGCACTGGGAATGAAGCTTATTTTTTTAAAAATGTAGAGGCACCTGGGTAGCTCAATGGGTTAAGGTCCGACTCAATTTCAGCTCAGGTCATGATCTCATGATTCGTGAGAGAGCCCAGTGTCAGACTCTGCAGGGACAGCATGGAGCCTGCTTGAGATTCATTCTCTCTCTTTCTCTTCATCCTTACCCCCCTCTCAAAATAAATAAATAACCATTTTAAAAAATCAAAAAAATGTAGCTCAAATTCATTTCTGTCATAGTTGTAGAAGCACCAGGTGAAAATTAGCAAATCAAAGCCAAGATGTATATATAAAGATATTATACTCAAATAAAGTTTAATCCATGAACTACAAAGATTATTTAGACTTAGAAAATTTGATAATATAATTCATGCTTTTAATATATTAAAGGAGAAAACTTATTTAATTCTTTTAAAGGATGCAGAACAGCACCAATCACTAATAAGGAAATATCTTAAGAAAAGATGAGAATGGGGGTGGGGGCTGGGTGGCTCAGTCGGTTAAGCGTCCAGCTTCAGCTCAGGTCATGATCTCACAGTTAGTGGGTTCGAGCCCCATGTCGGGGTCTGTGCTGACAGCTCGGAGCCTGGAGCCTGCTTCAGACTCTGTATCTCCCTCTCCCTCTGCTCCTTCCCTGCTAGCGCTCTACTTCTGTCTTTCTCAAAAATAAACAAACATTAAAAAAAATTTTAAAAATAAAAGAAAAATAAGAACAGAAAGAAACGTCTTTAGCTTGAAAATTGGCATCTAGTCAAAACCTAGAGTAAACATATTTTAGTTTAATATGCTTGAAACATTTCCTTTAAAGTCAAGAAGAAATGTGTTAGCCATATTGTGCTACATACAACTGATGGATGTATTACTAGTTTACATATTGAAATACTATATATACATAAAGAAATTTTAAAAAATCTAATATAAGACATTTCCTAGTGTTATTATGGGTACATTTGTGGTGAACACAGCATAATGTATAGAGTTGTAATCATATATAAATGTATATAGATGTATATATACATTTATTTGTTTATTAATTAATTAATCAATTAATTTTAAGTTTATTTTTTGAGAGAGAGAGACCGCAAGCAAGGGAGGGGCAGAGAGAGAGGAAGAGAGAGAGAGAATGCCTAGCACAGAGGCTGACATGGAGCTTGATCTCACGAACATCATGACCTAAGTCAAAACCAACAGTAGGATGCTTAAATGACTGAGCCATACAGGTG
Organism: Lynx rufus; assembly: GCF_022079265.1. NCBI lineage: Eukaryota > Metazoa > Chordata > Mammalia > Carnivora > Felidae > Lynx > Lynx rufus. Next base: position 103,992,362 of record NW_025814856.1, read on the forward strand.
CCCCTATATATTTTCTATTATGTGTGTATATATGATTTTCTATCCTGTTTCAGACAAAGTCCCTGGTTTAAACATAGAAATTTCTTTTTTTTAATCTAAGAAGTAAGTTTTTATAACTGTCCATGCAGTTTTTATAATACTACATGGGGCTCTATGTCATTTAATGAGGCATTTCTCTTCATCAGTCTGAAATGTTCTGAAATGTTTTCATGCTGTGTACAAAGATGAGAATTTATAGACTATGCTTGACTATAAAATTTTCCTATTTTCATCTATATATAAATAGATTTGAGAAGTTGATGGTCTACTTGGTATCTAGCTCACATCTTACAAAAATTTAGATGAGCCATTGAGAAAAGTATTCACATACTATTAAGTTTGAAAAATTAATACATAGATTTCCTTTCTCCTCACCACCCAAAAATAAGGGACAAATAAACAAATCCACTATTACGAGTTTGGAGTCTGAATTCTACAGATTTTAGTGCATAATTTCAAATATTTTCCTAATAGATTTTATCTACATGATGGAAAGCATATTAGGAGAATATGGGTAGATGTGGCTGCATATACTATTATCTCAGACCATTAAAAAGAAAAAAAGACACGTCCAACTGATGTACAGTTTTCGACTGTACACAATGCAACTAAGTCAGCTGTATAGTTATGACCAGAATGCTAAGCTGAATTCTCTTTACCATGGCTCATCCATCCACAAATGGAAATAGTGCTAATGTAGGAAATACTTCTTTTAAATTAATTTTTACTTGCTGATGAAGCTTTATTTCAACATATCTTTAATGTATCCTTGTAGTTCCTTATAGCCATGTAATAAAGGGGAGAGAGCACAGTCTAAGACAGACAAAGCACCATTATTCTAAATGTTGGCCCTTTTATATAGGATTCAAATGATATCATGAAGCATCTCTGTTAAAAGGTGAGTAGGGGTGTTATTGGGGGCTGGCATCTATAGATCACTACACATTTCCTATTTTCTTATGGTGGGAGAAGTAAAACAAAGTTAGACTTTTTGTGCATACCTTAAGTCTATTTCTTACAAAACTATCAAAACAAAGGCAAGTTATATTTTAGACCTACAAAAATAGCAAACAAACAGTAAATGTCACACTTTATGCTAACTAACTGGAATTAAAATAAAAACTTTAAAAATAACAGACAGTAGGTTTTTTCAATAGCATTCATTTCGTTAAATCTCTATACTGTACCTTAAGCTAAATCCATCAGGTTACAAACCTTAATATTCAGTTAAGCCAAAAATGCTACTTGTGGTCAAATGATTCACTCATCATCATTAGAGTACATATGCAGGGAATTTGGTCATTGTGTTCCCAGCTGGCAGCTTTTACTAACATCTGGGTTATTAACATCAGAATCAGCAATCTAGAGAATTGTTCCTTCTAACACATCCAGCTAATCCTGGACCCAAATTAGTTCTCTTCCAAACCCACCTGCAGTAAAATCTAGCAGTCAAGCATATTACCCTTGCAAACAACTGTTTGAGTTAAACATAAGTGTATATATTAGGATTAAATATTCCAGAAGAACCCAGGCCTGACTTTCTGTCTGTAGACAGCTTTTGGTATCATGTTCTTGGAAAGTAAAAATCAAGATGCCAACGTTCATTTATCAGTGAGAAATTTCAATGAAGATTCAGAGATTCTGACTGCTATGTAACTAAAGCTATTTGAAAGAAGGGATGTTTTCCTCATACTTGAGACAAATAATCACAACTTGAGAAGTATCTAATCATAAATATTTGGACTGTTTCAGAACTGTTTGCTTATATGGAATATACTCACAGCAGGTTTAAACGGCAGTTCTGCTACTGTTTGAGATTCGTGGTCCTGAATATGATTACTGCCTTGTTTGTAACCTAGTTTAGGGAAAGTTCTACCGTGTAGTGAAAGGAACCTAAAGCCTCTTCTGATTATGTGCCAATTATCTTACTGTATTTACAAACCATGAAGATAGTTTAACGCCAGAACATTCAACCAGTGTGGATTTTGTTTCCAAAGCCTTGTAACATGGCTTACATCATTGGTATTTTCTCTATGTGTCCCCCTACACAGAAACTTGTGAGTTTTATCATGGAACACTGATTTTAATTCAAACACACACTTGACCAAACTCAAATATGTCACTTTGATGAATAAATGAAGTTCCTTAAGTTAGTAAAAATTTTGAAAGAAAATATTACATTTCTAAAAGGCTATTTGACAATACTTAACTGTGTTTAAAATACATACCATTCTATTAGTTATTCTTTTTTAAGAAATTTATCTTATGAAAATAATATACAATGTTTTTTTCCTACAAGATTGCTCATTGCAGCAGAAGAAACTGAAAAGCACGTAAACATTCTACATAATAAAATTAGTTAAATAAATTGCAGTGCACTTGTATCATGGGATTCTAGTCATTTATAAAAATCAAATGGATATGTGTTTACATCAAATATGATAAAGAAAAATTATTAAGCAAGAATGTAAACTATTAAACACTAAACAGCATAATAGTATGTGATGTCATGACTGTGTTCTATGAAATGCATGTACATACTTTTTTTCACTGACAAGAAGGATTCACCAACCCGTTGGCAATAATTACCCATGAGTGGTGAAATAATGGATGTTCAATTCGATATTTCAGCTTAATTTAGTATTTTAGAATTCTCCCTAATGGAATGAATTGTTGGTATCAAAATAAATAAATTCATTTAATTTCTCTTAAAACTACTCCACTCTACAGGTCTTTTGTGGTTCTTTTAGGCAGAATTAAATGCTCTTTCTTCCATCTTCCCAGGACACTTTATTCACTTATCATATCAGTATAAATATACATTTCCTTAACTGATTTCACCACCAAATTTTGAGCCTTGAGGAGGGGCTATGATAAAATCATCTCTGTATTCCCTGGTATTAGCAAAGTACTTGACTCATAATGACACTAATCATAGTTTTTAGAACAAATAAATGAACAAATCATTAAGCAAAGTTTGTCTAAATGTATAAAAAGAGAACTGAAATTGAACTGATTAAGTCTATCAGAAACTACTTCAAGTTAAACTAAATGCCACAGGTATTTAATGCATTTCTACCTTCTAAATTAAAATAGCTCATCCAGAACCATATACACTGTGTGAGCCCTCAATTAATATTGACTGAGATAATTCTATAAGAGGCATGAGGTAGGCCAGTAAATAACATAGAGAATGTTAATTTAGATCATGTTTCCAAATGATAACTAAAGTTTCAAGTGAATCTGTTAGGTGGCAATTCTATTTAGAAAGGAGAATTGGGGCTAGGCTTTTAAGTTATTTTTTTTATATACCAGCCTAAATTAAGAAAATCTCCAGGATATTATAATTTGAAATATATTGATATTTCATTTTAGCATAATGCAAAACCATAGAATATTTGCACACACTTAAAATAATATAGTAATAATAACAGTAACAATAACAAATATGCCACATTAGATCTCCTAGTTATAGCTATCTACACATACTGACAGTTGAGGACAGAATGAAATATTTTTTTGTTGTGTATAAAGCCTAGTCTTGGCAAATGTAATAATTACAGCAAATATTTGCTTTATTCATCAATATGCTGTCTAGGACTATGCTAATTTACATATCCTTGTGATCATCTTAAAAACTGTATGAGTGCTTATTATAATTCTGCCCATTATACAGATGAGCAAAATGTGATACAAGAAGTATATTTACTCCAGGATCATACCAACTGGTATTTCATACACCCAAGCTTGTCTGATGTCAGAATCTGTGCTTTTAAGTGCAATACCAAAGTGAGAAAAATTATCATGACCAGAAAAAAACACCTTCACTTGATATTCAAAATATTCAATGTCATGTATTACATGTTAACTGCAATTTTTTTTACATAATTAAGAAATTAATTCTAAAATTCTGTGTTGAAATGACTTGAATCTAGACTTTTAGAAAATAATAATGAGGATAAATTAAATGAGGCCTGAAAGATGCTTTTGATACCTTGTGAAAAAGCAATATGTAAAATATGAAAATGTATTGTATTAAAATACTTATTTCAAGAAGGGAACCATAGTAAGTGTTTGAATATATTTTTTTCCTGGATATCAAAGGTAATGCATATTCTAATTAAAATAAGAAATATATACTAACTATTTTAGAATTAAAAAAAAATCCTCATACTATCATACTCAGAATTTGGTCCACTATATGTTGTCTCTGCAAGAGAAAGACAATAACTATCAGTAGATGTTTATAAAATGAGATAAAATGCATCTTGGGAAAGGAGCCTGAAATCCTACAAAGCCAAGATCAAAGGCACTATTATTACTTTAGTGAACAAGCAAAACAATCTGCAACCAGGAAACTCTTACATCTTAAAGGAAAGATAAAACAAAAACAAAAGCAAAAAAACCTCAGGAACAAGAAATGGAACTGGATTCATCAGGCTCTAATGATAGAACCTTAGTGTTGTTCATACTCAGCATCAAAGAATAAACATTTAAACGCTCTCAACTGCTCTTTTCATTAAGTGAGAAATATAATAATAATCTTTGTCTAAAATCTCAGAAAGAGCCATGCATTTGTGAATAATACTTTTAAATACTTGTGGATATCATGGTTTCTAGGTGAATCTCGAAGACTTGCTAATTATCCTGCTTGTTTGCGTGAGTACCAGTCCCCCATCAGATGTAAAGGGGATTAGGATAGGCAGTTGAGTCTCTTTGAATTTGGTTATGAAAGGGCTGTAAGCCAAGTTGAATTTGATTTCAGGTACTGCAATATACAGTAGCACGTGTAATCTGGTAAACATTTTCAGAAACCTAAAAACAGCTTCCTTTTGCAAATGAAAAGATTTTAGATATTTTAAGAAAATTATTTGTCCCCTAAGGCATTTTTACATTTAAATTTTCCACTTAAATACTCTAAGGCCTTATTAAAATACTAAGTGTGAGAAATTAGCTAAAGATCCCTAAACTAGACAAATTGTTGAATTAAATATAGTACATCATACACTGAAAAATTAAGCAGCCTAAAATCTGTCTAAAATAATTTAATGATATGGGATGATGCTTATAAAATAAATTCCAAATAAAATATTACATGATTTCTTAGACATTTCCAATTTCATTGTCCATGCTAGCAGTTAGCCTCATCACCATGGTGCCAGTTATCTTTTCTAGTTATCTAAAAACAACTTATAAAATTCCTTATAAATGAGTTATATCTCCATAGAGGATAATAGAGAGGTACTGAGATGTGAATTTCAGACATTCAGTCAGTTCATTTACAAAATTCCTAAATCTTGCATACCTGTCTTCAAATGTGCACTGTTTAAATTCATGCCTCACCTAAATTACAAATTTAGACCAGTCATCCGTTCAAGTTTGCTAAAAAATGCATGCACATGAAACATTTATATTTATGGATGCCTTAACTAACATGAAAAATATCCTTCCAAACCTCCAAGTCTATAGGAAAATTTCTTTTCTTTATTTTTTTTTTCTGTTTGCACAATTTCCCGTGGGAAAGAAATGTGTATTAATACACATCACTGACATCCTGGAAGAGACCAACTAATAGCTAAATTCAGGATATCAAAAGTGTTGCTCTCAGCTTATCAAGATTGACAGCTGATTTGTTAGTGCTTTGGAGTAGATGCTGTTTCATCTTCACAAAGCTCTAAGAAACCAATGTTTAAAACTAGTGTCAATAAATTTATTAAAAGAGAAGTAAAGGTACCAAATGGATAGAACATTTATGTTAGTCTGACTAATGGATTATTTGTCTCTGAAGACAAATTAAATTGGAATCCTATCTATTATGAGGTGGTTTGGTAAACTTGAAACAACCATCAAAACGAAGAGTAGTTCTCTGATTCAAACGTATAATGACTTCAGTTCCAGTGGCTCAGAGAGCCTGGTGCCTCCCAGTAAGAGGTCTGCAGGTGAGAGGAAGTCTCCAAGAGTTCAAGGCCTCAACTGAACATCTTCCAATACTTAGGAATTGCTTGGAAAGAGTGACATAACCAAAATGTTTCTTCTGGCTTCCTTTTCCTCTCCTTATTTTCCCTAACTAATCAACCATTTCTCAACAAACATTCACATACATTTGTTTTTTGAAATCTTTCTTTAGATATGCTAATATCATTAGTCTATTCTTTATATATTTCCATTTAGAGCCATTAAATTTTTTTAACAGTTCTCAGAAGACAAGTTCTTTTTCTGTCTACAAGTTATACTACTATTTTGTGTCTTGCGATTTTTTTTTTTAAACAAGGCTTTGAGCCAACACAGGGCTTACACTCACGATTCTGGATCAATACTGAAGCTGAGATCAAGAGTCAGATGCTTAACCAACTGAGCCACCCAGGCACCCCTCTGTTTTGTGAAATTTTATTAAGGAGAATGTATTACACTTCTAATCAGAAAAAATTACTTTAAAAAGAAAATATTTGCAAAGAAAATCTGACCTAAATAAAAAGTAACAACAATAACGTACAAACATACAGTTTCTGAAGTTGATCAAGCTATTTTCTATAAGTTCTCACCAACTCAACATTTTCACTTATTCCTCTGTGGGTGAATTTTATGCTTCCCTTGATACAGCCCAAATTTTTATTTCATTTTTGTCTATATGTCCTGCTTTCTCACTCATTCTCATTAGTAAGATCATTTATTCTTCCAGACTTCACATTTTTCTTAATTATTTCAAATTAATCTACCATAGCACTCAAATCCGCTTATTATTTCTAGTTCTCCTTTTAGACTGGAATTCTATGTCAATACAATAGGATTTTTAGCTGAGGACTGAACCACAGTTGGGCACTGATATAACTAACTGTTCTATGTTCAAAACAACTTGACTATAGAAGCCATTTGAGCTTCATTCATCCTGAAGCCTGATTCTCAATTCTGGCATGCCAATGGTGCCCCTTTGCTTATTGCCAGGGCCTGTTGTCAGCTAGTATTTTATATAGAGATAACAGCTCAATAAAGGGAGAGCTGTGTAACAATTATATTACAAGGAGACCACACAGATACCTATTACACTTTTCATCTAAGAGTCTCAAGGTAACCTACTAACTATGGTTAATGGAGCCTTAGAGTTCCCAGGGGAAGATTTGAACTTGGACTGTATGCCTTGAAAAGCTATTGAGAGTCAAAATCAGAATTCACTTAATCTCTTTCACCTATTTCTGGCATTACATCAAGTGTTGATAAGTCAGCCCTGCAGCAGTATTTAAGAAAAGAAATCATGAAACTCTTGTCCTCATGCAATTAGGGAGACCTGATCATAAGTACTTGGGATTAAGTACAAAACTGCTAAAATACTATGTCAGACCGAATTTGCTATTTCTCCCTTCAATAAGAAACTATCTTCCTACTGTGTCCACTGCCACTTTGAGAAGATGAGTAATGATATCAAGTACCAACAAAAGGCCATTTGCTTTTTCCTGTCTAACTCAATTATTAAATGATCCGTTACAAGATTGCCTTTTATTCTCTTGCAGCAGGTGGTTCAGACTCAGATAATGAGCCTTATGGTGCAGGCACTGCATCTTTAATTCCAGTTAAAAGCTGGACTTCCACCCAGTTGGGCAGAAGGGTAACAATGGCAAATGACTAGTGACTCAGATGGAAGGAGGGACATTGGTGAGTCATCATGATTTAATGCTGAACTTCTTATAACCAGTGGGCTATTTTAGCAATTTTAAGGAAACAGTCAATGGAAGTGTTCTCTTGCTGGTGTTTAAAGAGCAATTCAAGTAATAAAAGAAAGATTTTGACTATTTGTGTACAATACCAAAATATCTGAATGGAGAGGGAAACATTCAGCCATTCTTGAATTTGGTCTTCTATGGAAAAAGCAAAGACGACAAAATTTGTTGCATTTTTCCTCTGAATACTGAATCACTGTAAGGCAATTCTTTTCTAAACAAAAAGACATTTGTAATCTTATTGGGCTGGGATGTTGAAAAGCTCTAAGAAAAATTTTCTAAAAATATATAAATATTAGATTTTTAAAAATTAATAAAAAGAAAGTGATTCTGGTGATTTAAAAATTCCTATAATATAATGGCCAGAAAACTCAGTAGGGCTACCTCAATATATCTTTTGGATAATATATGATATATTACAAAGAAGAAGAAAAAGGAGAAGGAGAGGAAGAAGGAAAAGAAGGAGGAGGAGGAAAAAGAGGAGGAGGGGAGGGAGGAGATGGAAAAGAGAAAAGAAATGAAGAAAAATTTCCTTAGGCAACAGAATACAAAATAACCAAATATCCTCTGAGACAAACTCAGAGAGAAATTTATCCAAAAGCACTTTCTAGCCAAAAAGATGACAGTTAAGGGGAGAAACAAGAGGGCAAGACATAGGAGGGAAGAGTAAAGGTAAAGAACTATATTTTTCATATTCCTTCAGAGAAAATTATCATTTGCCTTCATCCTTAACCCCCCAAAATATTTTCAGTGTGTTTTTATGGAGTTTTGACTTCTATTTTTTTCACCCCCAGTATAGAAAACACAACCTTAAAAAGGAAACTAATGACTCCTCTGTTCTAAGATATTTGGAAATTCTTTTTATTTTTTTTTAAATTTCTTTTTAAATGTTTATTTATTTTTGAGAGAGAGCCACCCAGAATGTGAATGGAGAGGGGTCAGATAGAGAGGGAGACACAGAATCCGAAGCAGGATCCAGGCTCAGAGCTGTCAGCAGAGACCAAAGTGGGGCTCGAACCCACCAACTGTGAGATCATGACCTGAGCTGAAGTTGGCTGCTCAACCGACTGAGCCACCCAGGCACCTCTAGAAATTTGGAAATTCTTACATACAGATTTGTGTCTCTGGAAAAAAGTACATGAAACCATGAAAATAGTGTAATTCTTATAAAGTTTATGGAGTGTAAAAATCAAAGTTTAAAAATGCAGACAGTAGGTCACTCTAATAAGAGAGACTTGACTTAAATGAAGGATATCTCTATGGTGAAAATTCTTAGGTAAATTTCTACTTTCTCTTAATACACATGGTTTTTTCTGCTTAGGAAAAATCTAAGGATCAAGTTGTGTAAACATATACTTCTGAACTTTCTAATTTTGCTCTATTTATTGAATTTTTCCTCCATAAAGCTTCAAATAAAATTACCTTATCTGTAATCATAAAGCATTATATTTTATGGGCATTTTAGTATGGAAGCATTGTGACTGATATTATGATGTTGTTTTAAATAATTGCTTTGCTATCAGAAAATTAAATATTTATTGAGGACTGGATTTCAGATAAAAACCAATATTCAGAAAAAACCCAGAGATTTTTATTTTAGGGGCCCCTGGGTGACTCAGTCAGTTAAGCATCCAACTTCGGGTCAGGTCATGATCTTGTGGTTGGTGAGTTCGAGCCCCATATTGTACTCTGTGTTGATGATGACAGCTGGGAGCCTGGAGCTTGCTTTGGATTCTGTGTCTCCCGTTCTCTCTTCCCTTCCCCCACTCACGCTGTCTCTCTCTCTCTCTCTCTCTCTTTTTCTCTCAATAATATTGATTTATTTATCAATAATTGATTGATTTTAATTGGACAGTATGGTTCAGTTTACTTCATTTTATATATTAATTTTATATTTTATATATATTTTATATATTTATATTATATATAAATAATAATATATTTATTATTATTTATATAATAATTATATATTTTATAAATATTTTTATATATTTTATATTTTATATTTTAATTGATTGATTTTAATATGGACAGTATGGTTCAGTTTACTTCATTTAATATAATAGATGCATATTTTAAACTTCCCTCCAGAAATATTGATAAAAATTTTTATGATGGAAATTTCAAGTAATCTTTACTTTGCTCCCAAGCCACAAGAATAATAGTTAAATGGCAACAAAAGTTATGGAAAATAATAGAGACTTTTAAATCTTTTACTTACTTTAATAAAAATAATTTTTACCAGCTAATATTGTGACCCATCTGCAGCTATATGCTTAGGAAATAAAACATTCAGTAGCATACCATATTACAGAACATTAAAAAATTAGCAAAAATTATATGATATTCACAATTTCTGATTCATCCTAAATATTTGTTTAAAAGAAAGCTTTTCTCTTCTTTGTGCTCCAAGTTTGCTGTATTGATTTACAATGTTTTCTAAATGAATAAATTATTCCAAACTATTTTAGGTGCTTTTCTTAATTGTAGAGGTATTTTAGAACCACTGAACAATTACTTTGGCTTTGGTGTATCTGAATATACTGATGAGAATAACTTTAATTAATTATTCCTTTTAGCAGGACACTCACTAGTCAAATACTACCCATACAAAGATATTTAACGACACTAGTCAAATTCTCTCTATCCTGTTCTTGATTAATCCTAAATAGTTTTGAGGGGGAGGAGAGGAAAATTAATATGGACTAAGCATAAGATCTCTGCTAAGCACTAATCCACACAATTGACCTGAAACATAAATATTACTATCTTTATTTTATAGATGAGGAAACAGAGGATCAGAGAGCTATAATTACAAGATTAAAGTTAGACTTTAACTGTGAATAGGCAGAAAGTTGCTTGAGAATTTTACTTTAAAATCCATGCTCTTTCCCTTTACATATATTGCATCTACCATTTTTCTAATCTAGAACACTTGGATTTATTAACATATATTGTATAATCTTGAGGCACACTATATTTTTTCATTCAAATAAAATAATGATGAGGAAGGGGAAGAGGAGGTTGGTAACAGCTAGTATTTGTTAAGCTCTTACTTATGAGACCCAGAATGCCTGGGTCTATTTTTCACTGGGCTACTCAGTAGGCAGGTGACCACGGGAAAATTCATAATTTTGTTTTTCTTTGCTTCCATTTCTTCATCTGTAACATAGGGGTAATATAATCACGCATCTCTAAAACTGTTGTGAGAAATAAATGCACACAACATAAATGGGCATTTAAACTAGTGCCAGTCATAAGAGTAAACCTTCAATAAAAGTAATTTATTACTTCCAGTTTTTGTGTTAAATGTATAACACATATGATCTGAGCACACATTCAGGACCAGGCCTGTCCTTTGGAAAGATACACCAGTGTGGCCTTCTCCAGGTCTCATGAATAGCTGAGCATTATCTAAGGGATTCTACACTTTTCTCCTATTTTCTGAGTATCATTAAAATCCATTTTGAAATTTCAATCTGGAAAGATACCCCAAGAGGCCTCTAAAAGATGCCTCCAGTACAATTCCTTTGCAAGTCTGATTAAATTGGGCTGCTTCCTCCAACTGAGCTGCCCTGGTCCCACAGCCTTCAAAGACTTTCCCCTGAAACTTCCTCTGCCTCATGTCTTCATACCCACTTTACCCAGTTACTCCCATTCACCAAGCACTAGTGTGGTGATGGCAGTCGCAGAGAAAAAGCATGGGCGGGTGTCAGAGGTTTATGGGAAGTAAAATACATAGTAACCAACAAAGGATGCAGCCAGTCCAGCTGTGTGGAATACAATTGCCACCTTCTTTTGCCTCCTGTCATGTCTCTGCATAAATATAACTTTTAGGGAGTTCTTTCCTAGGCTATAGGATTGGTCCAGTGCCCTCTAATATTCCCATTGTGTTTATAATTCTCCCTTATAGCATTTTCCATACTTTCTGCTAAGTAATAATAGTAAGTACACTATATGTCTTCCCAATGGTTTCAAGATTTCATGGGGAGGGCCGATGTAGACCTGTAGACTGCCAATACCTAGCCTAGAGCCTGACACATACTAGGCACTGAGTAAAAATTGGTTGAATGAAAACTAACTGATCGTTAGAACCTAAATATCTCCCCCATTCTCAAATTGATTTAATAAATGTTAACTTGTGGTTTTCTGAAATAATTATGAAGTATTCCTACTCTTTCTTCAAAAAGTATTATCCTTCCTGTCTGTATTATTTGCTGGTTCTCAACATTCTATTATTGCTTGCTTTTTTCATCTTTTTTTATTGTTCCTCAGAGACTGTATCATTACCAAATTTAAATCAAAACTGGCTGTTTTAGGGTGCCTGGGTGCCTCAGTTAACTAAGCATCTGACTCTTGATTTCGGCTTAGGTCATGATCTCACAGTCATGATATCGAGCCCTGTGTCAGACTCCGTGCTGTACATGGAGTCTGCTTGAGATTCTCTCTCTCTTCTCTCTCTGCCCCTCCCCCACTTGCTCGTGTGTGTGTGTGTGTGTGTGTGTGTGTGTGTGTGTGTGTGTGTGTGCGTGCGCGCGCGCGCCCTCTCTCTCTCTCTCTCTCTCTCAAAATAAATTAAAAAAAACATTAAAAAAAAACCTGGCTGTTTCGAACACATGTTATGTACTACTTCAATCCTCTCGTCTTGTACAACCACCACTGAAGTGACCATTTCTGTAAGGATAAGACCCAGTCTCATGTGGGGCCAACACCTAGAATGCAACATGTGCCTTTCAATTCTAGCCTTCTCCAGTGAGAAGCAGACATGTGACAGTGAAGAAACCCATTTGCCAAAATGCCGAACGGTCAATGGGAGCTGTAGGGTAAATGCATTTCCCTCTCTCTCCCAAGGTAATGGTCCACAGACATAATCACAAAGTTTCCCGGAAGGTTCCACAGTGTAAAGAAGCAAGTTGCCTATAGCGATGGCCAGCTCTGCACTTCATTGATTTGGCCTCCCTCTTTCCCTGCTTTGCTCCACCAGTAATAAGATCATATATACATCATTTCTTCAGGTCCTGCTTCCTAGGGAACCCAAGCTACAATAGATGCTTTGTCAGTAAAATATACTACAATGGCATGGTGAAGACAATCAGAATTCCAATGGCCCATTAAAAATCCCTAACAATAACAGTATTCCTGTTTTTATAAGTTCCATTAACAAACCTTTGCCATTCTTTAAATTTTCTCTTTCTTTCATTACAATGAAATTCATAATCTTATTTTGTCATATATAAGATTCATCTGCCTTATAAAACTCAGTTACACTGGATTTTGACACTTTACTTATGAAGTATAAAACTATAACGTAGATTTCATTTTTGTTGTCTGATGTAATCAATACGAGGACATTCAGAAAAGATTAGTCTGAACATAAGTTAGCATGGATGAGAACAGTAAACTGGTTTGGTTTTCACATTTTGAATTATTTTTCTTTCAAAATCTTATTAATGAATGTAGGGAACAGGGGATACAGAGAATGAAAGAGGAAGAAAGAACAATAGTTAGAAGGTTGTGTTGAGATCAAGAGTAGGCACGAATTGTTAAAAACAGCTTACTCATATTAATCATGTATAATAGTGCTTATATAACATGTGTGTACAATTTATAGCATGATACAAACAACACTTATTAACCCACCACTCAGTTTAGGAAATAGAACAAACACACCACAAATTCTTGAGATTTTTGTGTGGATGACACATTTAAGCAAGAAGACAAACACCATGGAATCTCCTGGTAGTCCCAATAGTAACTGTGTGACTTTAAGGGGAAGCAATTCTCTTTGAGGACTTTTCTATTTGTGGGGAGAGGAAGTCACACAGATAACAGTAGCTGACATGCCAACTTTAGATAGTTTTGGGTTTTTTTCAGTTTGAAAAGAGATCATACTTGTGAAAGCAACTAAGTTAACATTTTTCTCCTTTCACTATTTCCTTGAACGCATAAACAAACTAAATATGCAAATAATATTTTAAAACAGTCCCAAATTAAAAGAGCTGGTGAAAGGTGCTTCCTTACTTTATCTCTTTTGAACTAGTAGCAAATTTGGTGGCATTCTTACTATCCCAGATACAAGATCAAGCATTTCCAGAATCTTAGGAAAATTTAAAGCATTTGATTATACTCTTCCATTGATCATAACTGTCTCTGAAATATATGAAATTGAAATAAAAGGGCAATTTAAAAAATAATACACAATTTAAAATTGCACATTCACAACTGCATATTGATAATTCAGAAAATCTACCTCTACCTTAAAAGGAGAATCATTAAAAAATCCTTCTTGATTTTATAAATATGTCTGGCATCTAAAGGGGAAAAAAAAACCCTGAAATTTTATTTGCGATCTCATTTGTTGTAATACGGCTTTTGTATTTCTAGATTTTGATTCAGTTGCAACTTGTGCCACACTTCACGGGCAATTTGCTGGGATAATGCCTGCCGCCACTTCCTCTCACATTAGCTGAGGGGGTGACTTGGAATCGGACACTCAGAACTTATCTCTCAGTAGGGTGCAAGTTCCTTATGCTACTCTCCCCTCCTCCCTGCTACCACGTTACTTGTGGTTAGTTTCATGCTGAGCACATTTTCTTCCACGTTAATACTCAGTTATTTTTCAAGTGGCTTTGGAGAACAGATGTTCTTATGTGAGTTCCCATCTTTCTTCTTTCGCCTGACATATTTTTCACAAAGGACTCCCTTGCTATTCCTTGTTTAGTCCAGAAAAGGTGGGGGGGGGGGGGAGGAAAGACTCATCCTAAGTATCATAAAAAAAGTTGTTTCTTAGATATCTTCCTATATAATTTTTCTTCACCTATTACTCCTGATACATACTTTTGTAAAAAGAAATTTGCTTCCTAGTTTTTAAAATCTATTTCTATATATAATTTTCTCTTGAATATTAGTATGCTTTCATTTCAATATTTTACACCTAGATTTTATATGACACTTATCAATATAATCTGTACATATATATATATTACGCATATGTATACGTATAGCATGTATATATATATATATACATAATATATACTTAAATACATATGTATTAAGATACACACATATCTTAATAAAAATATATCAACATAATGTATATGTATGTTTATGTTGATATCTTTTTTATTAAGATTTTCATTTGGATGCAAGCGAATGGTTACAAGGTAAACTCAAAGAAAGTTAGAAAGTTAAGAACCAACCTTCTGCTGGTCCTGATTTAAAAGTTAAACGTCATTTTCTCCCATCCTTACTCTCTGTCACTTGTCAGGAATGGCTTTGTGTTCTGTCTGCAAGTTTAATCAAGTAAAAATGCTCTTAAATTTTTCTGTTTCTGAAATTCATTCACTGGGTGAGCTACACTACAACCTTTGGGAAAAAATGCAAAGTTTTTCTCTTCTTCAAGGGTAAAAATGAAGCTTTTGAATCCAGAGATCTAGGAACAATTGGATCCCTGGCCTTCACTCCCTGTTGCTAATCTCTTCTGAAAAATTGTACAATGAAATACAAAGTATATACGTGTTCGTCTTCCAGAATATTATAGTTGGAATCAGTCTTGATTTTCCAAGACTAAAAACATTTAAATTCAAGCTCAAAAAAAATTTGCTGAGGAACCATTTACTGCAGTTTGTCATTAGTTCATCCTATAGGTACAAATCCTTATTTTGATAGAAATCTTTGAACCCAACTTGTTCCCTATGCCCTTAAGATAAATTCTTGACAAAGAATTTGCAGATTTCAACCTGGGTGGGGGAGAAGCTTGAGTGTTAAAGACTATTAAACTAATCAAGATGGCCCAATACACATTGATTTTTTTTCTCTATCAGCTCAGAGGATTGGTTAAAGGAGAATAAAAGGCTTCTGAATCGTTCCCCATTAGCCGATTGTAAACCTAATTATTTTTTTTGCAAAAACTTTTCAAGAGAAAAAGAAGTGGAAATCTTTCCTAAATGTATTACAATTCAAAATCCTTCTTACAAAGGTATTTAAACATTGTTCATTAATAATAGTAATAGAAAATCCTAGAGGTTCCTGTCACTTAAAAAATGCCAATTTATAAAAAAAGAAATCCCCAATTTCCTATAGTCCACCATTAAAGCCAAAGTCATTTCATATCTGAAACATGCCATCAGCCACCTCTTCCTGAGAAGGAGGGCAGCATGCTGTTAATGCATAGCTGTCACTCACACACATGGCTGTTAGGCAATCGAGGAGAAGAAGGGAGCCATTAGTCTGTAATTCTTAAAATTTACATCCCCTGTAATTTTCAGCGAAGGCTTTGCTTTCTTGGCATCTAAAATAGACTGAACCACAACTACCACCACCAGTTCATGGCATTTTCCTAGAGTGAAGGCAGACAGCCCAGTAAGCTATTTCAAGACCAAAAAAAAAAGAGGGGGGGGCGATTTTGTTTTCCATCTCGACTTTCCTGTAACGGTCAAATAACAGACATTTGTTTATCCCATCTGCCTTCTTTAATGATCATGAACAGTGACAGATCCCAGAGAGAATGAACAATGCATTCTGCTTTCTGGAGCTCAGTGTTATTCTCTGTCAGGAAAAATTTACAAGTTGGCTTTCGTGTTTGTAAAGTTCATTTCCCAGAATAGTAGGTTATAAATGGTCATTACCATAAACTACCCCACATATAGATGTTGTTCTAAGGAAAAAGGCTTGATATTTTGGGATTGATTTTTTTTTCTATCTTATTTCTGGAAATATACAACCTGTGATGTAGTTGGTCACTACTCTTTATTTCAAGGAGTTCATAACTATGAATGTTATTTTACTTAAGAAATGGAAGAAAACAAAACATTGGTTGAATTATCATATAGCAGTTATGATACCAAACAGTTTCTCAGGAACCAATCTCCACTCACCCTGACACTTAAAAACATAGCACGAAGGGCCTGGAGAAGTGAATGTCAAGTCAGGTAATCTGGGTCTTAAATTCTAGCTTTGACCAAAGTACCTACTGCACAGATTCCCTGAGCCTAAATTTATTCATTTCTTAAATGAGAGTGCTAAACCCAGTTATATCTAAGTGAAAGTGTTAATAAGCTTTGACACATTAGAAAACAACAAGAAAGACCACGGAGGTGACAGAACTCCAGTTTTTACTTTGGCCTTCTTCAAAGTCCTCTATTCAATCATGAATAATTCAGAAACAATGGACAAGCTACTTAGGTTCACAAAGCCTTGGAGTCCTCATTTGCCAAACAAAGAGGATAAATTGATCCTCCTGTCCACATTGGCATGGGAATCCATGCAGAAGGGTTTGGCAGGATGCCAAGCATCTATGGTAAGGCTTCTATGAGTGACGACTATTATTATTTCAGAAAACCAGCAAGAGCTCTTAAAACCATTTGTTTTGTGTTCTTTACTCTAGCAATTGTTTTCTAGGAGAAAGGTCTTCCCTTATTCTGGTGGAACAGCTTAAAGTATGACTGGTTACTGTATACCTGTACTTATGTGACAAATGCACCGAAAAATCAGAAATATTCATCACTGATGAAACAAGAGTCACACATTAATGATAATAATGAAAGGAAATGGGAAGTGTAGTTAGTTCAGCTATAATGCAGTCTATATTCCTTAAAACGTGCTATGCATAAATGTGAATTAAGAAAACCACAGGGCTTATGGGAGGAGGAGGATAGGAGGAAAACACTCAAAAACCTTGATCAGTGACACATCAGAAGACGCGTAGTGATCTAATAAAAATACTAGCACAGTGACATGATTAAGAAATATATGAATCCTACAATAAATATGACACTTTACCTTGAAAATGACAGACGGTTCAAGTTGGAAGGGCGGCAGCTTGTTGGTGAGGATTCGCAGAGGGAAGATTATCTGAAATCAGAGAGTTGTAATATTAGATGTGAATGGGTGTGGCTCATAACACTTGTGGTGAACTGAGGTATCTGGTAGTTAGCTGAGGTGTGTACAGGTGTATGTTTGTGTATTCTGTATTCCTAACGGGCTCCCTTCAGCTGAGTATGGTTTTATGCCTTTACTGAGTGTTTCTTATAGACAAAAAAAATCAGACATGAGCAAACACAAAATTTGCATTATGCTCAAATTGTTGTCTAATATATCAATCGCTTTGGAACAAATTTGCATTTTCTAAACAAGTGTTATAGCAGAAATAACAACTCCAGGTGGTATTTATCCTCAAATCTCTTCCTTATACAGATTATGTATACACCTCTGTGTGCATGTGTGTATATATAGCATTGAAGATGAGAAAAGAAGTAGAAATAAGTGAATTATGATTTTCTTGTACATATCCATAGTAAAATTACTCATGATTGGGTATTTTCGCATAGTTCTGCATTTTCTACTACACCAAAAAACAATACTTGTTTTTTAAAAAATTCAAATACCAGGAAAAAATAGGTCTTACAAAATCCTTATAAGCACTCTTCTGCTTTCAACCTTTTTCAAGTTCCATAGTGTCTCAATTTCCAGCTTCAGTGGAAACAAGAGAGAAGGTGGTGAGGAAGGAGAGATACAGAAGAGAAGAGAATAGGGTAATGGAAATTCAGTTTAAAATGCAGACAAATCTGCCGTTTCTGCTTGATAGCCTGTAACATTTCCATGTAGTGCACTTTGCATGGCAGAATAGCTACTAGTAATAGAATTCTCTCACAGTGGAGGTTAATTACTTTTCAGCTACAGCAAAATAAATTTCCTGTCAAGCCCATGGACAGGAATATGCCAGTGTCCCCGTTTTTACCTGCAGTTTTAATTCAACATTAATATCTGACACTCCTTGCATTTGGTAGGCTGTTCCATTGAATAGTGGGAGCCCCAAAGGAATATTGAGGGCTTGTCAATTACGTAATATCAAAATGTGTGTTAAAAAAGTGGTTTGCCTCTCCCAGAGTTCATCATAAAGAAGACTGACTGAAGTGCCTCTCACTTTATCAAATGGAGTCTACCCTCTTGGTGATGTAAACACGTGCAAGTTAACACAAGACAAGGAATGAGGGAAGCTCATTGTCCCCAGTCCAGAGTGGAGTAAACCCTGGCTTTCAGGTGCATCTCAAACTGACTGCAGGGAGGCTTTGGGAGTCTCATTTCAGTCTATTCTCCATTTTAATAAGGCCAGGCCACTGCACAATGAGTTGAATTTTATAGGGTAATGTATCAAGGGTTTCCTTTATTTATCCTGTTTCAGTACTGATTTTCTTCCCCCAAATGTAATCTCATCTATGACCATACTCATGTTGTATCTTTTGGACAGACACTGTCACAGTCACTTAATTAACAAACACCAACTTCAGCAATCCAGAAGGCAGATGGAATAAAGACATGAGCGCAAATTACCTCCCGCTGCATAGAGAGCACGGGGTGGGGGGTGGGGGTGGGGGCACAGAATAAAGAAGCAGAGGGTTACTCCATCAAAAAGAATAGACTTCCTAGCTAAAATATTTATTATCAATTAGAAAATAATTGATATGGGAAGATATTCTCACATGTGTTCTTCTTTCTCTTCATTTTCAAAATCCCCACCCTGCATTCTCTTCCCATCAAAACTTTTATTTCCATATATCTGAATAGTTCACCCACAAAACCCTTCCTGATTCAGCTAATCATATGTGGTCTCACTCTCCTTTGAAATGCTTTAGAATTCTGTTTTATTCTTTCCTGTGACATTTACTATACTGTCTCATATAATAGCTTTCATGCAATTTTTTAACCACTCTTATCCAATTAGATTGCAAAGTACCTTATGATTTAATGTTTTATTTTGCTTCTAATTTACTGCATCCCCTAGCATGATGCCTTGCATCTAATGAATCCTCAATTGAGTATTTGTTGAATCAACTTTTTTTTTGAAGTTTAATCCTCTTCTGATACAGAGGAAATTGGAGGAGGGGATCCTCAGTGTATTAAAAAACTCTTAATGCTTTTATCTTTGACACTTTGTAGTGAATTCATTTGCAATTTAGAATTTCTGTAGAAAATCATTTAAGTGTGGATTTCTAGTGCAAAATATTGTAAGTCAAATATTCCCTTATGTTTTGCTAGAAGTTGGGAAATCAATAACCAATACATATCTTTTCTCTTCCTGAGGTTGAACCACACTGAAAATAAGATACCTGAGTTAGATTGATGGAGATCAAGGGGTCAGTCTTGCTAAGCCCAAATGTGATGGGAGAAGGTGACTAAGATGCCATGGTTACATCAAGTTCCCCAATACTCCATTCCAGGCAACTCTATACATTCTTTACAAGGAGGAAAGTCATCACCACACAAATTATGTAATGGGAGAGTAGTAGAGCCAGAGGCTGCTCTAGGCAGGTGATCCATTAGGTTGATCCAGGCACATTCAAGTTCTCGAAATTCACCAATCAGAACAGTTTCTCCCCTCTGCTGAGGCACAGAAAAGTGATTGGAGAGGGGAAAAATGAAGCTTCAGAAAGAAGTTGTAGCATACTCCAAAGGCTTTTCTTTAATAAGAAGTAGAGGGAAATGCAGGAGAGGGAGCAAGTAGTTAGCTTTCCTGCCTAATATGGAATCCTGATCATTCCTATTAACTTTCTTTGTTGATGATAGTCAAGATATTTGCCATTAATGTTAAGTCTAGGTTGGTAACAAACCAGTTCTTAGAGAAAAATAAGTAATGGGTAGTGGAAAACATGTGAAGGTGGGGGAGGGCCCTACAGACAGATGGAAAAGAATCAGTCTCTATAACTGCATGCACTGAACAGCCTATTTGAAGAGATGAAAAGTTCTAGCAAGCAACTGAAAAAAACTGAAACACACTCCTGAATGTTTTCTTACCTTGGAATTTGGTGAAATTTGTCCGATCATTGGTTTAACAGTACAGAGAAAATTCTCATTTGAAGCAGGGAAAAGGAGGAGTAAACAATCATTGAATAAGTTTCAAGTACCCTTGGGGTAAAATGGTCTATTGTAAAATAAATCAGGGTCACAAACCTTTTCTATAGAGTGCCAGATAGTGATTGTTTCAGGATTTGTGGGTCATATGGTTTCTGTCCGAAATACTAACTCTGCTATTAATAGTAGTGTGAAACCCACCATAGACATATGTAAATGAGTGAGCATGACTGTTTTCCAATAAAACTTTATTTATGGACACTGATATTTGAACTTCCTATACAGTTGACCCTTGAATAAAGTGAGAGTTAGGTGTGTAAACCCCTCACACTGTTGAAAATCCACATGTAATTTTGTTTTGTTTTAATGTTTTTATTTACTTTTGAGGGAGAGAGAGAGAGAGAGAAAATGAGCAGGAAAGGGAAGAGAGAGGAAGGCAGAGGATCTGAAGTGGGCTGTGCACTGACAGCAGAGAGCCTGGTACAGGGCTCAAACTCATGAACTGTGAGATTGTGACCAGAGCTGAAGTATGATGCTCAACATACTGAGCCACCCAAGCATCTTGAAAAATCCACATGTAATTTTGATTCCCCCAAAACTGAACTACTAATAGCCTACTGTTGACTGGAAGCCTTACCAATAACATAGTTAATACATATTTTGTAGTATTATATACTATATTTCTTACAATAAAGTAAGCTATAGAAAAGAAAATTTTATTAAGAAAATCACAGGAGGGGTGCCTGGGTGGCTCAGTCAGTTGGGTGTCCGACTTTGGCTCAGGTCATGATCTCACAGTTTGTGAGTTCCAGCCCCGTGTCGGGCTCTGTGCTGACAGCTCGGAGCCTGGAGCCTGGAGCCTGCTTCAGATTCTGTGTCTCCCCTTTTCTCTGCCCCTCCCCTGCTCATGCTCAGTTTGTCTCTATCTCTCAATAATGCATAAATGTTGAAAAAAAATTTAAAAAAAAAGAAATTCACGGGGCGCCTGGGTGGCGCAGTCGGTTAAGCGTCCGACTTCAGCCAGGTCACGATCTCGCGGTCCGTGAGTTCGAGCCCCGCGTCGGGCTCTGGGCTGATGGCTCAGAGCCTGGAGCCTGTTTCCGATTCTGTGTCTCCCTCTCTCTGCCCCTCCCCCGTTCATGCTCTGCCTCTCTCTGTCCCAAAAATAAATAAACGTTGAAAAAAAAAAAAAAAAAGAAATTCACAAGAGAAAATACATTTGTAGCACTGACTGCATTTATTAAAAAAAAAAAAAAATCTCTATATAAGTGGACCTTGACACTTCAAACCCATGTTGTCCCAGGGTCAACTACACCTTTTATGTGTCCCCAAAATATTCTTTTTCTTCTTCTTTTCTTTTCTTTTCTTCTCTCTCTCTCTCTCTCTCTCTTTCTTTCTTTCTAACATTTCCAGCTCCTGGATAATACACTGGCTTGATTTCGGTCTGTGGACAATAGTTGACTGACTCTTTAAATAAACATGATGGTTCACTGAAATACTATTATCAGTTCCCTACCCTGATAAAACCTGGAGAAAAGTACTGATAGCATTTATCTACTCTGTAATCCTCTATTTCTAAGCTTAGGTTCCTCAACTACGGTCAGAGATTTGCAAAAGCGAGTATCTATAAGCTTTTCATAAAATCTACAAAATGAAAGATGTTGATTATGTATTGTGATTATTGGCAAACCAACATTTCATTGTACGTTCAGACAGACCTTAATGCTAATGGATTTACAACAGAAGCAGAAAAGGTCAGAGGAAGAAGCCTGCTCAATTGCAGGATTTTAAGGATCAGTCTAATTTAGGGGCACAGGACAGGGACTTCGAAGCTGTATCACGGGTACCCAATTACACAGGAAAATGTTAAGCAAAGGCAAATTGTTGACCTTTACCTCCCTGCTTCTTTCATGAAAGGGCACAAAAGTATACTTTTTTCTAGACTGCTTCACTGTTTTCTGTGGGAAATAGAACTGAAGTTTCTGGGGGTGGAACAGTAGCTCAAGCTAAATTTATACGACAGTTCCTCAGAGTTACTACCTGAACAGTATTGGCAGGGCGGGCACTTGCAGCTCATTCAACAGCAGCACAATGCACACATTTCTGGTCCTTTTCCCATGTGACAAAGCTGCATCCACTTGTCCTGATCTTGACTCTCTTCTCTCCTCCTTTTGCCCGCTTACCCAGTTTTTGTTCTTCAAATTATTTTCACTATGTCGTAGACACAGAACATTTTTAAATTAGGAGTAATATTTTATCTTTCTCTCTTCCCTAAAGAGTTGTGTATATAGTATGCCTCTAGTGGGTGAGCTGTGAAAAGATCTCCATTTTTTCCTTCTCTTGTCCCATACGCATATATAATACATACATAAATACATACATATATATAAATATATATATGCATACATATATATAAATATATATATACATATATATATATATATATATACACACACACATAAAATGAGGAATTTGAGCTACCTAGTCTATACATTCCTTTTCAGTCCTAATGTTGTGATTCTCCGAATGCATTTTTATTGCATTTTGCCAGGTGCTATACCAAGGCAGAGACAATCCTCGTACTTTAAGTCAGTTAAAAAAATGTAGATAAGAAAAAGGATGCACATGCCTGTGAAACGTGATATCAATTATAATAATATAGTAATTATCTGTAAAATGTTTTGTACTATTTATTTTTATGTTCTGGTTACTAGAAAACCTAAACAATTACTAAAAAGCAATAAATTAACCAAAATATGGGTTGGAAACATAAATTTCATGTTATCCAAACACATTTATAGATTTAAAAAAATTTTTTTAACGTTTTTTCATTTTTGAGAGAGACAGAGTGTGAATGGGGGAGAGGCAGAGAGAGACACACACAGAATCCAAAGCAGGCTCCAGGCCCTGAGCTGTCAGCACAGGGCCCAACACGGGGCTTGACACGGGGCTCTAACCCACAAACTCTGAGATCATGATCTGAGCTGAAGTCGGACGCTTAACCGACTGAGCCACCCAGGCACCCCACATTTATAGATTTTTTAAAGGACAATCACTATTTTTAAAATTTAAAAGAAACTTTCAGTCTATGCCTAATTCTTTCCGCTCAGAAGTTTATTGCAAGAGGAACAGGAAAAGTAGCGAAAAGTCAGTACATTTAAATAATATCTAAACTCAATTCCTCTGCAGCACACGCCCTCTGCAGTGTATAGTGCGTATACAAGCGTCTAAACAGCCCAGATTCCGTCTCTGGGCAGAAGACCCCCTAGGATAAAAGCAAAGCAGTTGTTCCCAGAGAAAAATGTTGTGGTTCATGCATTGTTACTCTGCTCATAATTTATCCAGAGTCTGTAATTTACAGAGGGTCTGTTGTTCACTTCATTCATCACAGAGAGACACTAAGGAGAGGAAAGCTGTACACACAAAAATTAAAAATCTATTTGTTGCCCTTGGCATGCTTTCATTTCTTGTTCAACTCAGTTTGTTGTGTTTAACTCTTATTGGTTTATTCTGGGCTCCACAAAAGAAAAATGAGCTTGCTTTGTTGATCTCCTATAGAAACTGCCTCCCAGGGAGTCTCCAGGTTTCCATTGTCATTTTGCATTCTTACCGATGATACTGAAAAGGAGGATTGTTGTGGGCTAAAAAACAAACAAACAAAAAATCACAATTCTCCACCATATTTTCTGTTTTGCATTTGTACCTAAAGCAATTACTGCTGTTTTAGACATTATTTGCAATATAGCAAACAAATTTTTTCTCTTCCTCTTTCTAATAATTTGCTACAGAGAAGTAGTATGATGTAGTTTAAAAGCTTACAACTTCTTTTATCTGAGTGAACTTAAGCAAGTTACTTAGACTTCACAGGCCTCAGCTTCCTTATTTATGAAAGAGGATAATAATATTACCCCTACTTCCTTAGGGCATCAAGAGGATTAGGGGGTTGTTATGTGCATTCACGAGAGTAATGGCAATTATTACAAACTTTCTGGGGATGTTTGGTTATTCCATCTGTTATGAAGTGAATGTCTGTGTCCCCCTATGTTGAAACTCTAATCCCCCCGGTGGCTGCATTTGGATAGAGGCTTTAAGGAAGTAATGAAAGTTAAAAGAGATTCTAAGGGTGGGGCTCTGGTCCTATAGGATTAGTGTCCTTAAAAAAAGAGACAAGAAGAGTTTGCTTTCCCTCTCCTTGCACAACCAAGAAAAGGCCATGTGGGTACACAGTGTGAAGGCAGCCATCTACAACCAAAAGAGCGACATCAACCCTGCTGACACTTTGATCTTGGATTTCCAGTCTCCAGAACTGTAAGAAAATACATTTCTGTGGTTTATGCCACCCAGACTTTGGTATTTTGTATGGTAGTCTGAGTAAACTAATATCCCACCACCTACACTCCAATATGACTATTAAAATCAGTTGAAATATTTAGTTTTATTCATTGAGACTTTTATTTCAGGTTTTTACCATCTCTTGTTTCAGGTATTTTTTGTAGACACAAAGCTTAGTCTAAAATTTATGTGGAAAGGCACAGACTCTAGAATACCTAAAACAATCTCAAAACAGGAGAATAAAATGGGAAGACACTTTACCCCTTTTTAAGGATTACTTATAAATACAGTCATCAAGATAGTGTGATATTGGTGGAGAGGTAGACATATATATGAATGGAATAGAATAGAGAAACCAGAAATAAACCCACATAAATGTGCCCTACTGATTTTTGACAAAATTATAAAAGAAAACCAATGGAAGAAATATAAACTTTCAATAAATGGTGCTAGATTAATTGTACATCTATAGCCATAAAGGTAAACTTCAAGATAAACCTCTCACACCTTATTTAAAAAAATTAACTCAATGGGCTCCTGAGTGGCTCAGTCGGTTAAGCATCCAACTTTGGCTCAGGTCATGATCTCACAGTCTGTGGGTTCGAGCCCTGCATCAGGCTCTGTGCTGATAGCTCAGAGCCTGGAGCCTGCTTCGGATTCTGTGTCTCCCTCTCTCTCTCTGCCACTCCTCCACTCATGCTATGTCTCTCTCTCTCTCTCTCTCAAAAATAAACATTAAAAAATTAAAAAAAAATAACTCAAAAGTCTTAAGGACTTAAACATAAAACTATAAAACTTAAAAAATAGAGCAAATCTTCACTATCTGGGGCTAGGCAAAGGATGTATAGATTTGACACTAAAAGCTAAATCTATACATGATAGATTAGATCTCAAAATCAAGAACTTTTGCTCTGGGAATTGAAATAGAAACATTTCCCCTGGTCAGAGGATGAAAAGACAAGCTCCAGATTTGGAGAAAATATTCATAAACCACATATTTGGTAAAGGACTAGTATTGAGACCGAGCATCAACAACCCTAAAACTCAATAGTGAGTAAAATAGACAATCTAATTAGAAAATAGGGGAAAAAAATGAATAGACATTTCACAGAAAACATACAGGTAGCAAATAAGCATATGAATAGATGTTTGACATCAGGAATGTAAAATGACATAACTACTCTAGAAAACAGTTTGCCAAATCCTTATAAAACTATATGTGCAATTGCCATAAGACCCAGCAATTGCATCTTGGACATTTATCTAAGACAAATGAAAACTTTATGTTCACACAATAACCTGAATCTTAATGTTCACAGAAGCTTTATTTGTAATAATCTAAAACTGGAAACAACCCAACTGTCCTTCAATGGGTAAACTGTTAAACAAACCAGTTCATCCATGTTGTGGAATACTACTTGGTGATAAAAAGGAACTAGCCATTGGTATATTACGATAACTTGGATGAATTTTCAGAAAAATATGCAGAGTGAGAAAAGCCAATCCCCAAAGGTTACATGCTGTATGACTTCATTTATATAACATTTCTGAAATTACAGTATTATACAGATGAAGAACAGATAAGTGGTTGCCAAGGGTTAAGGATGAGGATGGTTGGAAGCAGATAGATGTAGTTATGAAGGAGCAGCACAAGGGATATTTGTGATGATGGGCAGTTATTTATCTTGACTTTGGTGGTGATTACACAAGTAAGTGCATGTAAACCAGTGTATCTGAATAAGGTCAAGGGATTGTATCAACCTCAATATCCTACACTATAGTTATGCAAGAATTTACCACTGGGGAGAAATGGGTAAAAGGTACACAGATTCCTCTATTATTTCTTAATATATTTGAATCTACAATGATCTCAAAAAAATTGAATTTCAAAAGTAAATGGAATCAAAATAAGGAATAAAGTAAGAGAGATAGTATTAGTTGATTCCTTAATTTTGTAATTTTACCATCACCAGGTGATCCAGGCAATGGGAATGCCCAGTTCAGGATTCTGTGACATATGGTGTCTAGAATGTACATAGCTCAGACATTCAGCTGTTCTCCTAATTTGGTCTCCTAATAATGTTCAAGCTTTCTGGTCCTTGAAAACTCCACTTTGTAATTGGACTTGATAGAATAATTAAGACTACAGGAATTACCATGCAGAGCATTTAGTCTCAAGTCCTCCAGTCAAAGAAAAGTTGAACTTTTGACATGGATATAAAACAGGCCCAGAAGGCTGCTGTTCAGCATAGTTTGATTCTTGGATTCAATTTCTGAACACTTTGAAGTCATTTTATGCCACTTGACTCAAATCATTCATCTCAGTGAAAATTTGTTAGTTAAATGTCAGCTCCTTGGTGTTAGTCTACAGACTTCGCAGAGGGAACCAAGGCTGTCTAACAATGTTTAAAAAGACACTTCTAGCTCTAGCAGCATGCCTAAACAACAGAGAAAGCCTTCTATCTACTGTAGAAGATTCTGCCGTAGGATAGCTTTGCTATCAGTAAATATACCCAAAACAAATAAATATCACGTTTAGCACACTAAATGAATTGTAGCATGATTCCTGCTGAGAAGACTATCTTCCTTGTTTTTAAAATATTTAAACATTCTTTCTCTCCCATTTCGAATAATATGGTAATTCAGAAGTAGCTATAGTTGTAATTTGTAAAAAACATAACAGGAATTGGTTGCTTTGAGCAGTTCTCTGCATGTACTACACACCGTCTACTCTGAAGATACTATCTTCTCTCTGGTTCCAGAGACAGCCCCTATGATAAATATGTCAGCAGAATCAAGCCGAACAACATGTAGGCAGGATTCATTACAGGTGACTCTCAAGAAATGAAATGTTTGTTTTCAGATTTAAGTTAGTTTCAGTTATTAAACAAAGACACTGGCAGAACACAGTCGCAGATTAGATGTGTTTAAGAGGATGCTGGTAGTATTTCTAAAGAATCACTACTTCACACGCTCTGTTAGGGGACAAAAACCTCAAAACTCCTTTTCTTTAAAATTTATAGCAAGTGATTTATATTTAGTCTTGTCATGAGATCATGTGTAATTGCCAAGATGACATTATTTTCAATCAAAATAATTGCTAGACATCAAACCATAACCTGTGATGAAACAGAATATTTTTATCATACTATCACTTAGCAGCAGGACAATTAACATGTGTCATTTTTTTGATTTATTACTTCCAACTTTGTTTTTTACAATAAACACATGTTGTTTCCATAAGAAAATTCTGGGTGCCTGAGTGTCTCAGTCGGTTAATCGTCTGACTTCAGCTCAGGTTATGATCTCACTGTTCATGGGTTCAAGGTCCGCATAAGGCTCTGTGCTGACACCTGAGAGCCAGGAGCCTGTTTCAGATTCTATATCTCCCTCTCTCTCTGCCCCTACCCGACTCATGCTCTGTCTCTGTCTCAAAACTAAATAAACATTAAAAAAATTTTTTTAAGAAAATTCTTAAAAATTAGTAAATCATTGGATGAGGTAGGAAACTGAAAATACAAGTACATGAAGCTGATTGGAGTGGGGGAGATGGAAATAAGAGAGAGGAAATTAACTTTTACATTTCTGGAACAATAATGAAGCCAAAGTTTAAAAAATTAAGTGCAGCTTAGATAGTATCTTTCAAAACTAATAGCAGCTCTTTTGTCATTCTCTCCATGCTCAGATTCCTTCCATATAATATACAATTATTAACAAGAGTCCTATCTTCTAATCTTGGCTGCCTTAAAAGCATTAGCAGGGGCCATTTATCATCATATTTCTTATTAAATCTTAGAAGAAACACCACACAGCAGTGTATCTTAGAAGTTGGTACTGTGAAGAAAATCACTCTCCATTATTTTCTCACTGATTTTAGCTAATACTAAAAATAATTGCTATTACAAAATTTGCCTATACTTTAATTGCCAATTTACACAGATCCAGTGATTTAAAATTCCATTCCTATCCTCTAAAAATATTCATAGTTGCCCTTTTCCCCCTCTCTCTATCTGAATGTCTTAGAATTACTCAAGGTAGCGTTTTTGAGTTTCCCTTTTCAGGCATCCTGACAAAATCAGTTCACTAATGATATGTGTAACAGCCACTGGGCACTGCAATAGTATTGTAAAAAACAGAAGCCAAAAGAGCCAAATCCTAAGTTTCATATGGTTAGTCTGACAACATAGTCAAAAATCTGATACGTTCCTCCTTTTGCACTGCTGGTGGGAATGAAAACTGGTGTAGCCACTCTGGAAAACAGCATGGAGTTTCCTCAAAAAATTAAATATAGAACAACCTTACAACCCACCAGTTGCACTACTAGGTATTTATCCAAGAGATACAGGTATGCTGTTTTGTAGGGGCACATGCACCCCAATGTTTATAGCAGCACTATCAACAATAGCCAAAGAATGGAAAGAGTCCAAATGTCCTTTGACGGATAAATGGATAAAGAAGATTTGGTATATACACACAATGGAATATTACTTGGTAATCGAAAGGAATGAACTCTTGCCATTTGCAGCAACATGGATAAAACTGGAGTGTATTATTCTAAGTGAAATTAGTCAGAGAAAGACAAATATCATATGACTTCACATATATGAGGGCTTTAAGATACAAAACAGATGAACAGAAGGGAAGGGAACAGAAATAGTAGAAAAACAGGGTGGGGGACAAAACATAAGAGCCTCTTAAATATAGAGAACAAACTGAGGGTTGCTGGAGGGGTTGTGGGTGGGGGATGGGCTAAATGGGTAAGGGGCATTAAGGAGGACATCTGTTGGGACGAGCACTGGGTGTTACATGTAGGTGATGAATCGCTGGATTATACTCCTGAAATCATTATTGCACTAACTTGGATGTAAATTTTAAAAATAATAATAATAAATATGATGTGTCTCTTGTTATTATTAATTTTTCTTTATTGTGTTTATTATTTAAAAAAAATGTTAATGTTTATTTTATTTTTGAGAGAGAGTGAGAGAGACAGAGCTTGAGCAGGGGAGGGGCAAAGAGAGAGGAAGACACAATCTGAAACAGGCTCCAGACTCTGAGCTGTCAGCACAGAGACCAATGTGGGGCTCGAACCTACAAACCACAAGATCATGACCTGAGCCAAAGTTGGACACTTAACCAAGTGAGCCACCCGTGTGCCCCTCTCTTTATTGCTTTTGTTCTGCTTACTAAGAATTCCTTAGAGGGCACCTAGGTGGCTCAGTAGGTTAAGCTAAACTCTTGATTTTGGCTCAGGTCATGATCTCACAATTCGTGACACTGAGTCCCACAATGGGCCCTGTGCTGACAGTGCAGTCAGCTTGAGATTCTCTCTTTCCCTCTCTCCCTGCCTCTCCTTTGCTCATGCTTTCTCTCTCTCTCTCAATAAACAAACAAACAAACAAACATTAAAAAAAAGAATTCCTTAGAAATACCCATCTTTTTCATATTTTGCCCTTAAGGGATACTTCTCAGCAAATAATTGATCATTGGTCTCATTCATAAAGAGCTTGTGTTGGTTTTCAGTTCTAAACATTTGGTGGAAATGAAATCAAACACTTTGCTTTCAGTGGCCTAAATCTTTCCTGGGCTTCTCTATGTTATGAAAGCATAAATACTACAAATACAGATTTTTTTTCCCATTTTCCAATATCCAGGTTAGCGTATTATAAACCGCTGATCAACATTTAGCTTTTTTTTTTTCTTCGTATTATATTTTGGAGATAGTTCTTTAATCAAACATAGAAAATATCTCCATTCATTGACAATCACTTGTGTATGCATCATAATTTAACCAGTCCTCACTGATGAACATTATGGCTGCTCATTTTGTTTTTTAGTTTTTTTGCTATTCTATACCATGCTTTATTGAATAACCTGTGTTTAGTCTTCCATTGCATTTGTCTGTAACTGGAGGATAAATTTGTGGACACGAAGACTATGTTATGCAGTAATTAAGCAATATTATATAACTGTCATCTAGAGCAAGGTTTCTTAACAATATTGTTGACTTTTTGGACCAGATAATTCTTTGTCATGGAAGACTATTCTGTCATTGCAAGATGTTGAACAGCATCCCTGGCCTGTACCCACTAAGGTGCCAGTAGCATCTGCTGCCACGTGTCACCAGATATCGCCAAATGTTTTCTGGGAGGGCAAAACTGCCTCAATTCAGAACCGCTGTTGTAGGTGATTGTATCATCTACCAATATCACCAGTAGGATGAGACTCTTCCTCACTAATAGTGTATGATATAAAACTTCAGAATTTGTGACAATTTGATGGGGAAGAAAATGGAATCTCAGTATCATTTCAATTTGTATTTCTCTTCTTATGAGAGAATGAACATTTTGTCATTTTTTTGACCTTTTCTCTGAATTGCCTGTTTATATTTCCTAAGTTTTATATTTGACAGTCGATTTTCACTTTATATTTTTTTATCTTTTCTTGTAAATTTCGAGAAAACTTTTAAAGATTAGAGAGATTACTTCTTTGCAGTATGAGTTGAGATGTTTTTAACGTTGTCATTTGGCTTCTGACTTTTGTTATGGTGATGCAGATATTTTTAATTTTTTTGTAGTTCAATTTACCAATCTTTACTTTTTTTTAATGTTTATTTATTTTTGTGTGAGAGTGTAAATGGGTAGGTGCAGAGAGAGGGGTCAGAGAATCCAAGACATGAAGCGGGTTCTGTGCTGACTCTGCACTGACAGTAGAGAGACCGATGTAGGGCTTGAACTCACAAGCCATGAGATCATCACCTGAGCTAAAGCTCAACCTACTGGAGCCACCCAGAGACCCACCAGACTTTATTTCTATGATTTCTAAATTATGAGTCATAATCAGAAAAGCTCCCCATTATATTATTTTCAAGGAGTTCACCTATGTTTTTGTTTAGTACATTTATGGCTTTATTATTTACATGTCTTTTATCATAGTTGATATTTATCCAATATTCAGTGTACCAATCTTGTTTCTGCAGATTTCCTTTGGTAATGTTTAAATTACTACATTCTTTTATAGATTTTTTTTTCTTTTAGGTAGCTAAAACCCACAATTAATCAAAAGACTATTGATTGAGAGGCCACTGGTAGGTATAATCTAAACTACTCTGTAGTTCTTATATATTTTACATTCTATATCATACTCTATGAAAAGGGTCTGTTTAGTAGAATCAATATTCTAATGTTAAACACAAAGTTTTATAACATTTCCTTTTTTAACAGTAAAATTCTATTTTCCCATAATCATGTGGTTTTTATTTTATTTTTTTTATACTAGGTCAACATTCAGAAACCTTAAATGGAGATTTATTTTAAGAAAACTTTACTACTATAATATTTGAAACATATAAGAACTCACTTTGGCTTTTAATATGAGCAGTATAAAATGTATCTGGTGAGGTCGTGCCTGTGCCTTTAAAAGAAATTCGTTTATAATAAGAATTGGTGCATATAGACAAAAACTTCCTCCTGAGCCAGGTTTATTTTTAGGTGAAACCACAGAATCTAATCAGGTTTCCTGTTATAATGTAAAGTGGAAATATAAAGATGCCTGATTATTTTGTGTTAGGACCAACCGTTTCATTCTATCATCTGTCTTTTTCTATCACCTCTGGTGTGATATCCTGAAATGGGGCTCCTGACACATAATAGAAAGCTTCAGAGGAAACATTAATATGTTCCTTAGTTCAAGTAGTCCATGTTATCACAGAAGCAAATGAAAAGTCTCCCAACCTTTTCATTTACTTCTACGACAACATGCTCTGAGAGAAAGGATTTTTGCCAGCTGTTTTAGTTTTAAATTACAGTGCCATGATTGGTTTCATTTCTAGGTCACCCATAGCAACCATTATATGCCAGCACAAGATGAGCAATGGATGCATATAAAATTCTCAAGAATTTAAGTTCAAGTAATCTAATTTCTTATCAAGAAGATTTTGTTACTCCAGATTTGATGGGATAGGGGAAAATTTAAATCATTTGTTCATTAATTCCTCTTGTTTGTGGGGGGTGTTTTCAAAAATCCCTGTCTTTCAAAACTACTAATTCTTTATACATAACACTCCCAACAGTGGAAACACTATTCAAATAGTTTTGAAGTGTGTTCCACGGACCTCCTAACAGGTTCCCAATAAGAGGAAGAAGATTTTAAAGACTGTATAATAGGGAGGAGCCAAGATGGTGGAACAGCATGGAAGTTTTTTTTTTTTGCCTCTCTCACCCCTGAAATGCAGCCAGATCAACACTAAACCATCTGGCACACCTAGAAAACTGATTTGAGGATTAACACAACAATCTGCACAACCTGAACCACAGAACTCGACAGGTACACTGCACGGAGAGGGAACTGGTGAAGAGAGAAGCTGTGGGGGCAGGAAGCTGTTCTTGCTTGTGGAAAGAGGACAGAGGCGGGGTGGGGGGGTAGTATGAGAAAAGCTTCTACCCCCCAAAAAAGCAGCTGGCAAGTGGATAAGTGGAAACAAACACATGGACTGAACAAAAAAAGGAGAAACAAGAGGATTTAAATTCCATTATGACTGTATAAGTAGGGAGAGCACAGAGTCTGAAATTCTGCAGCTCAATACCTGGTGGAGCTCTGGTGGGAAGGGCAAATCCCCAGGAGCAGAGAACAAGGTCCTCTGGCCACACAGGGAGAAGCAGTTCCCTGCTGGGAGGACATGTGGCAGAGGCTGTGTGGCCACTCCACTGGCAAAGTTTACAGTGGAACCCCGAAGAAGAGCCACATTTGCTGTTGCTGGAACAAGGACGTTAAAGGTGAAGCCTGGTGCCCAATGTGTGTTGTGTTTTTTCCATAAAGCCTGAAACACTGCTGGTACAAGATCACGTGACCTTTTTCCAGGGTGGGCTGGCATGAGGCTGCAGTCTCTGGGCTTCGGCAGCAGTGCGGTCTTGTGAACGTTTCCAGGGGTGGGCAGGTACCCGGCCATTGCTAAGTGAGTCCCTCCCCCAGAAGGTCTGAGCAGGGAAGCCGCAGTCTCTCAGAGGTGAGGCATTCGGAAACGTAGCCCACTAGAGATGGAACTCAGGAGGGAGGTGCCACCTGGCAGCCTGATGGTTGGTCAGGGACAGTGTAGATTCAGGGAGTGGATGGAAGCAAAAGACAAAGGAGGGGTGCTTGATAGCCAGTGATGGAGAGCACAGAGTTCTGGTACTAGAGACTGGGTAGTTGAGTGATGCCATTTTCACCTCTCCCACGCATCTGCACACATACACACCTACAGGTGCCTCAGCAATCCACCCCAGTAAACTAAACAGCGCCATATAGTGGAGAACTGAGCTGTTACACTAAACTCCACCTAACTGGGCCAACAGCGCTCTTGAAAATACAAGTCTCTCCACCTGCTTAGTTTAGAGACTATGAAGTGCTTCATAGCTTGACTTCTATGGAAACCACAATTAATTTCAATCGTATTTCATTCTGTTTGCTAGTCCTTTTATTCATTTTTTTCTTTTCTTATTCTTTTTTTTTTTTTAATTTTTTTTTCCAACGTTTATTTATTTTTGGGACAGAGAAAGACAGAGCATGAACGGGGGAGGGGCAGAGAGAGAGGGAGACACAGAATCGGAAGCAGGCTCCAGGCTCCGAGCCATTAGCCCAGAGCCTGAAGCGGGGCTCGAACTCACGGACCGCGAGATCGTGACCTGGCTGAAGTCGGAAGCTTAACCGACTGCGCCACCCAGGCACCCCACTCTTTTCTTATTCTTGAATACAGAAAGAGAAAACATCTATTTTTATTTTCCATTTTTATTAAAAAGATTTTCTTTAGTTTTTTTCCTACTATATTTCTTCCTTTTTTGTAAGTTTTTTAAATTCTACTTTACTTTCATAACTTCATTTTATTCTATTTTATTGTATTCATTTTTTTAATTTTCAAACATTTTCCTTTTTTTCCTATTTTGTTTTTTTCTTTTTTTCTCTTTTCTTATCACTCCCTTTTTTCCCTCTTTCA
Source organism: Lynx rufus (assembly GCF_022079265.1). Classification (NCBI taxonomy): domain Eukaryota; kingdom Metazoa; phylum Chordata; class Mammalia; order Carnivora; family Felidae; genus Lynx; species Lynx rufus. The sequence goes on from NW_025814856.1 coordinate 104,027,264, forward strand.
ACAACCAGACTAAATGTTCTAGCATCCTTTATTTGATTTCTGTGTATTGTTTTTAATTTTTATTTTTTTTTTACTTTATTAATTCCTTTTCTTCCTCCAAAATGACGAAATAAATGAATTCACCTCAAAAGAAAGAACAGGAATAAATGACAGTCAGGGATTTAACCAACACAGATACAAGCAAGATGTCTGAACTAGAATTTAGAATCACAATAATAAGAATATTAGCTGGGGTTGAAAATAGATTAGAATCCCTTTCTGCGGAGATAAAAGAAGTAAAACCTAGTCAGGATGAAATAAAAAATGCTACAACAGAGCTGCAATCTTGAATATATGCCACAGTGGCAAAGATGGATGGGGCAGAGCAAACTTATAGAGAATGATGAAGCAGAGAAAAAGAGGGAGACCAAGGCAAAAGAGCACAAAATAACAATTAGAGAACTCAGTGACTCATTAAAAAGGAGCAACATCAGGGGCGCCTGGGTGGCGCAGTCGGTTAAGCGTCCGACATCAGCCAGGTCACGATCTCGCGGTCCGTGAGTTCGAGCCCCGCGTTGGGCTCTGGGCTGATGGCTCGGAGCCTGGAGCCTGTTTCCGATTCTGTGTCTCCCTCTCTCTGCCCCTCCCCCGTTCATGCTCTGTCTCTCTCTGTCCCAAAAATAAATAAAAAACATTGAAAAAAAAATTAAAAAAAAAAAAAAGGAGCAACATCGAATCATAGGCGTCCCAGAAGATGAAGAGAGGAAAAATGGGTAGAAAATTTATGTGATAAAATCACAGCAGAAAACTTTCCTAGCTGGGGAAAGACACAAACATCAAAATCCAGGAAGCATAGAGGACTCCCATTAGATTCAACAAAAACCGACCATTACAAGGCATATCATAGTCAAATTCACAAAATACTCAGGGAAGGAAAGAATCATGAAAGCACCAAAGGATATAAAGTCCTTAACCTACAAGGGAAGGCAGATCAGGTTTGCAGCAGAACTATCCACAGAAACAAGGCAGCCCAGAAAGGAGTGGCAGGATATATTTGATGTGCTGAATCAGAAAAAATATGCAGGAAAAAATATGAATTCTTTATCCAACAAGGCTGTCATTCAAACTCGAGAGATTAAAAGTTTACCAGACAAACAAAAATTAAAGTAGTTTATGACCACTAAACCAGCCCTGCAAGAAATTTTAAAGGGGACTCTCTGATGAAAAAAAAAAAAAGAAAAAAAAAAAAGACCAAAAGCAACAAAGACTAGAAAAGACCAGTGAACAATACCAGAAACTCCAACTCTACAGGGAACATAATGGCAATAAATTCATGTCTTTCAGTACTCACTCTAAACGTCAATGGTCTAAATGCTCCAATCAAAAGACATAGGGGAGCAGATTAGAAAACAAGATCTATCTATATGCTGTTTATAAGAGACCCACTTTAGACCTAAAGACACCTTCAGATTGAAAATAAGGGGATGGAAAACAATCTCTCTTGGTAATGGTCACCAAAAGAAAGCCGGTGTAGCCATACTTATATCAGACAATCTAGATTTTAAAATAAAGACTGTAAAAAGAGATGAAGAAGGGCATTATATAATAATTAAGGGGTCTATCCACCAAGAAGACTTACAAATTGTAAACACTGACACACCAAATGTGAGAGCACCCAAATATATAAATCAATTAATCACAAACATAAAGAAACTCATTGAGAATAATACCATATAGTAGGGGACTTCAACACCCCACTTACAACAATGGACAGATTAATCCAAAAATAAACAGGGAAAAAAATGGCTTTGTATGACACACTGGACCAGATGGACTTAACAGATATATTCAGAACATTTCATCCTAAAGCAGCAGAATATACATTCTTCTCCAATGCACATGGAACATTCTCCAGAATAAATCACATAATGGGACACAAATAAGCCTTCAACAAGTACAAAAAGATCAAGATCATACTGTGCATATTTTCAGACCACAACACTATGAAACTTGATACCAACCACAAGAAAAAGTTAGGAAAGATAACAAATACTTGGAGACAGCCTACTAAAGAATGAATGGGCTAACCAAGAAATTAAAGAGGAAATTAAAAAGTATATGGAAGCCATAGAAAATTATAACACCAGAGTCCAAAACCTCTAGGATATAGCAAAGGTAGTCATAAGAAGGAAGTATATAGCAATCCAGGCCTTCCTAAAGATGGAAGAAAGGTCTTGGATACACAACCTAACCTTACACCTCAAAGAGCTGGAAAAAGAACAGCAAATAAAACCAAAAACCAGCAGAAGACAGGAAATAATAAAGATTAGAGCAGAAATCAATGTTATAAAAGCCAAAAAAACAGTAGGACAGATCAATGACACCAGTAGCTGGTTCTTTGAAGGAAATAACAAAATTGATGAACCAGTGAAGAAATTGAATTAGTAATCAAAAATCTCCCAACAAAACAAGAATCCAGGTTTGTATGGCTTTCCAGGGGAATTCTACCAAACATTTAAAGAAGAGTTAACACCTATTCTCTTAAAGCTGTTCCAAAAAATAGAAATGGAAGGAAAACTTCCAAACTCTTTCTAGGAAGACAGCATTACCTTGATTCCAAAACCAAAGACCCCAGGAAAAAGAACTATAAACCAATTTCCATGATGAACATGGATGCAGAAATCCTCAACAAGATACTAGCCAACCAGATCCAACAATACATTAAAAGAATTATTCACCATGACCAAGTGGGATTAATACCTGGAATGCAGGTTCAATATCCACAAAACAATCATTGTGATCCATCACTCAATAAAATAAAGGACAAGAACCACAACATCCTCTCAATAGATGCAGAGAAAACATTTGATAAAATACAGCATCATTTCTTGATTAAAACCCTAAAGCAAGTAGGGATAGAAAAAACATACCTCAAGGTCATAAAAGCCACACGTGAATGACCCAACACTAATATCATCCTCAATGGGGAAAAACTGAGAGCTTTCCCCCGAAGGTCAGGAACAAGACAGGGATGTCCACTCTCGCCACTATTATGCAACATAGCATCAGAAGTCTTAGCCTCAGCAATCACACAACACAAAGGAATAAAAGGCATCCAAATCAACCAAGAGAAGGTCATACTTTTACTCTTCGCAGATGACATGATACTCCATATGGAAAACCCAAAAGATTCCACCAAAAAACTGGTAGAATTGATCCATGAATTCAGCAAAGTCGCAGGACATAAAATCAATGCACAGAAATTGGTTGCATTCCTATACACCAATAATAAAGCAAAAGAAAGAGAAATCAAGGAATCAATCCCATTTACAATTGCACCAATAAGATAAAATATCTAGGAATAAACCTAACCAAAGAGATGAAAAATCTGTACACTGAAAACTATAGAAAACTTATGAAAGAAATTTAAGAAAACACAAAAAATGGAAAAATATTTCATGCTCCTAGATTGGAAGACCAAACATTGTAAATGTCAGTACTACCCAAAGCAATCTACATATTCAATGCAATGCCTATCAAAATAACACCAGCATTCTTAATAGAGCTTGAACAAACAATCCCAAAATTTTTATGGAACCAGAAAAGATCCTGAATAGCCAAAGCAATCTTGAAAAAGAAAACCAAATCAGGAGCCATCATTATCCCAGACTTCAAGACATATTACAAAGCTGTAATCATCAAGACAGTATGGCACTGGCACAAAAATAGACACTCAGTTCCAATGAACAGAGTAGAAAACCCAGAAATGGACCCACAAATGTATGGCCAGCTAATCTTTGACAAAGCAGGAAAGAATATCCAATGAAATAAAGACAGCCTCTTGAGTAAGTGGTGCTGGGAAAACTGGACAGCGACATGCAGAAGAATGATCCTGGACCACTTTCTTACACCATACACAAAAACAAACTCAAATGGATGAAAGACCTAAATGTAAGACAGGAAGCCATCAAAATACTCAAGGAGAAAGCAGGCAAAACCTCTCTGAATTTGGCTGCAGCAACTTCTTACTCAACACATCTCCAGAGGCAATAGAAACCAAAGCAAAAATGAACTACTGGGACCTCATCAAAATAAAAAGCTTCTGCACAGTGAAGGAAACAATCAGCAAAACTAAAAGGCAACAGACAGAATGGGAGAAGATATTTGCAAACAAAATATCAGATAAAATCAGGTTAGTATCCAAAATCTATAAAGAACTTATCCAACTCAACACCCGGAAAACAAATAATCTGGTGAAGAAATGGGCAAAAGACATGAATACACAGTTGTACAAAGAAGACTCCAGATGGCCACCAGACACATGAAAAAACGCTCAACATCACTCATCATCAGGGAAATACAAATCAAAATCACAATGAGATACCACCTCACAACTGTCAGAATGGCTAACATTAGCAACTCAGGCAATGACAGATGTTGGTGAGGATGCAGAGAAACAGGATCTCTTTTGCACTGCTGGTGGGAGTGCAAACTGGTGCAGCCACTCTGGAAAACAGGATGAAGTTTCCTTAAAAAATTAAAAATAGAACTACCCTATGACCCAGCAATTGCACTACTAGGTATTGATCCAAGGGATACAGATGTGGTTTTCTGAAGGGGTACATGCACTCCAGTGGTTATATCAGTGCTATTGACAAAAGTCAAAGTATGGAAAGAGACCAAATGTCCCTCGACAGATGAATGTATAAAGAAGATATGGTATATATATATACAATGGAGTATTACTCGGCAATCAAAAAGAATGAAATGTTTCCATTTGCAATTACATGGATGGAACTGGAGGGTATTATGTTAAGTGAAATTAGTCATGAGAAAGACAAATATCATATGCCTTCACTCATATGAGGAATTTAAGATAAAAAACAAATGAACATAAGGGAAGGGAAGCAAAAATAATATAAAAACAAGGAGGGGGACAAAGCATAAGAGACTCAAATATAGAGAACAAACAGAGGGTTGCTGGATAGGTTGTGGGAGGGGGATGATCTAAATGCGTAAGGGGTATTAAGGAATTTACTCCTGAAATCACTGATGCACCATATGCTAACCAACTTGGATTAAATTAAACAATACATAAATTAAAAATAAAATAAAGATAAAGTGTATAACAAAAAAATCAAGATTTTACAACAACTATCACCTTTGCTCTTTAAAATTTTTTAAATATTTATTTATTTTTGAGAGAGAGAGAGACAGAGAGAGAGAGAGAGAGAGCAGGGGAGGGGCAGAGAGAGAGGGAGACACAGAATCTGAAGTAGGTTCTAGGCTTTGAGCTGTCAGCACAGAGCCTGATGCAGGGCTCAAACTCACAATCCAATCCAAGCCTGAGATCATAACCTGAGCCGAAGTCAGCAGTTTAGAAGACTGAGCCACCCAGGTGTCCCCACCTTCACTCTTTAGAACCTCATACTAAAAGTGACAGGTTTTAATTACACTGGTATTGCTATTTTTTTTCCTGAGCTTGTTATTGCTTCCATGTTATCTGCTTAGTTATTTTACTTTTCTCCACCTAATTTCTTTCTTCCCAGTTCTCCTTAAGAGCCTAGAAACCCCAAATGAATACAGAACCATGGCTTACAATATCTCCACACTCCCCAAATGTGTCTGCACATCTGGCTGGCTTCACACTGGTACTTAGTAGTGTCTTAGAGGAGGGATTTCACTTCAATAAGTAAATTTGTTATCTGTAATGTTCTCAATTTCCTATAAGTCAGTGATACTATAAAATACATTTCGATAATGGCTTAATCCAGGGTTGGCAATTTTATTTATAAAATGCCAGATAGCAAATATGTCAGGCTTTTTGAGCCATATGGTCTCTGTTAGAACTACTCAATCTTTCCTTTATAATATGAGAACAGTCATAGACAACACATAAGTAAATTGAACACAGCTGTGTTCTAAAAAGTCTATGCACACTGCAACTTTAATTTCACATAATTTGTAAGTCATAGAATGTTATTCTTCTTTTAATTTTTTAAAATTATTATCAAGATAATGTAAAAATGATTCTTAGCTTGAAGGCATACACAAAAATATGAGGGAGATTAGATTCAACCTAGAGGCATTATTTACTAACCCTTGCTCTAAGCAGTGATTTTTCAAACTTGAACGTTGAGTCACATGAAAAATTAGCTATAACAGATTAGCAGGGCCTACCTCCAAAATTTCTAATTTGGTAGATTTGGCTGGTGTCCAAGACTTTCTATTTCTAAAAAGTTCTCATGTAATATTAATCTGAGATGCTCTTGGAACCACACTTGTAGACCAGAGATCTGCATCAATGGTTAGCAAACTTTTTCTGTAAAGGGCCAGATAATAAATATTTTCAACTTTGTAAACTATAGAGTATCTGCAGTAACTACTAGACTCTGCTATTGTAGCACAAAAGTATCAATAGACAATACAGAAATAAATAGAGGTGCTGTATAATAATAAAACTTTATTTACAAAAACAGCCAGTGGGCTGGATTCGCTTTATGGATGTGGTTTGCTTACTATGATCTGGAAGATTTCCTCTTATTCAAGAGGAAGGTAAGAAACACATCCATATTATTTTTTATGAATAAAGTTTAAGCTTTTACATAACTTCCTAAGCACATTGTGATAAAAATAATTTCAAAAATTATGTTTTTTATAAAGTTTAGCAAGTTCAATTAGATATATCTGTGTCAGACTTCACTGTTGATACTGAGAAATAACAGTAGAAAAAAATCTGAGCTAACTAATGAAATGTGCATGCATGCAAATAAAAATAACATTCCTTTTGTTCTTCCTTTATTACTCTGCTAGCTGCTAAGAAATATGTTTGATTGTTTTCACTAATGTACATTTTCAGGTATTTATCAAGTTCGCCTGAGAACTGGTATTGCAAAACAACACCCTCTAAATTATAATTTTCCCTCAAATTTTCTATTTATTTCATATAGTCTGAGACTTTACCTTGGCTTTCTCTTTCAAATGTTTTACTGAGTTTGCATCAGATGTACTTTTTTTTTTTTTTGATGCATCATTTTATCAAATACTTCAGCAAGTCCCTGGGGACATTTGTCTATGTCCCTCTGTATGACTGTTTGTAAGTGCATGTGCACATATGTACGTGTGCAAAGCTTTTCTCTTTCCTTAAATTATTTCAATTTTCTCTGCGTTACTTTTCCTGAGCGGTAGGCTAGGCTAATTTTTGTCATACAATTCTCAAATATATAATGATCTTGACTTTCTATTCATAGTTTAAAATGAGAGGACAGGAATATTGGTTGAGAATTCCAGTTTGTGAGTGGATGGCTCTGCTTTAGGATAAATAGGTGGGGAATCACATATGCTTGGAGTCCTCTTAATAGAATTACAGGGCTTCACTCTGAAGTGAACCAACTACCCTAGTTCTTCCAAGTTCTCCCCCCCTGGTTGTACATACAGTTGCTATTCATAGAATTTCAATTAACATTCTTGTTTTTATTTATTTATTTTTATTTTTTATTTATTTTTTTAATTTTTTTTTAACATTTTATTTATTTTTGAGACAGGGAGAGACAGAGCATGAACGGGGGAGGGTCAGAGAGAGAGGGAGACACAGACTGAAACAGGCTCCAGGCTCTGAGCTGTCAGCACAGACCCCGACGCGGGGCTCGAACTCAGGGACCGTGAGATCATGACCTGAGCCAAAGTCAGACGCTTAACCGACTGAGCCACCCAGGCGCCCCAACATCCTTGTTTTTAGACTACTCTCCTCTCTTTGAGTCTAAATACCTTAAAACTGATATATAACATATTACTTGTATACATATACAACATCCTTAGGTTTGGTATGCAGGGAACTCAGCGACAATGACAGCAATACATTCTGGTGAGTGGGTGGGGGGTCCTAAAACTGCAAAGCATTGACTGAAGTAAGTTTGTATCAAAGAAATAATCCCTTAAAATTAGCATATCAGTAAACACTGCCATCTCTGCTAGAATTTAAAACTGAATGAATAAATTAGCAAATTGTATATTGATAGTATTTTTCACAGATGCAAATTGTTTGACTTCTAGAAATCCAGGCTACGTTTTACCAACCCAGCTAGGCCATCAGGCTTGACTCTCTTCTCTTCTCAAATGGGAGCCCCATTACTCTCTCAAGACCTCTTAAACCCAGGCTTATTTTCACACCACATTACAGGGACAGAAGAACGCTTTTGAGTAGGAGAAACTTGACCAGCATTATTTCAAAGAGTTTTTGAATTTCCTTAAACTCTATTGGTAAGTTTTCCATACAAACTCCAAGTGGATTACAACTGCCACAAAATGCTTTTGGTTTGATAGGGTGTGACAGCACATCAAAGTCAATTGCCTCAAATCTAATTTATTACTTTATTGAAAAGTTGGATGTGTTGAAGTTCAGCTTAATTGAGATTACTCATTACCAGCTATCTTCCCTGGGTGGAAATATAAAGTGAATGGCATTTTATGTATAGAAGGAAAAATTTCAGCAATACTGCAAAAATAGCATCTGATGAGCAGAAAAGAATCCTACGTAAAGCACACTATTATCAGCCACCACAACTGCTCTTATGTAGCAGTCCTGTAGCATAAGCTCTGCAAAGTAAGCCAAAGCAATCATAAGCATTTTTACAGCAAGGCTGTTCATGCTTTTATAGTATGCATTGTGTCAGCACTTTAATTATAAATTCTTTTTATAGGTTTACACCAAAGATATAACCCCCCAAATAATTTTTTAAGCCTCACTTGTGTTTAAAATAAAATAAGAATATTTTTTAATTGCTGATCAGAGCTTTCTATGTATCAAACAACAAATGCACCAATTAATATGTGCAACAAGGCCCTTGCAAAAAGAGATGGCCAACGAAAGCAAAATTGAATAATCCAATAATGTTCAGAAAAATATAGTACTCAAAGGCAATAAGAAAATGAAAAATTATTAGGAAACAAAATATTTTGCTTTTAAAATTGTAAACTATAGATTAGAACCCCCATCATTTTCCCCATTACATGGGTTTGATAATAATGCTGGGGAGGAGTGATGAGGTAGGGAACAGTGTTTTCATTGTCACCAGTGCTACAATTGTATGAAATTTTATTACAATTAATATATATGTGTGCATGGGTGTGTGTGTGTGTTTTCATGTGTGTTGTTTGTTTTAAGACAAAGAGTGTGAAGGGGGGAGAGGGCCAGAGGGAGACAGAGAGAATCTTAAGCATGCTCGATGCTGTGTGGAGCCCAACATTTGGCTCTATCCCATGACGCTGGGGTCATGACCTCAGCCAAAATTAAGAGTTGGAGGCTCAACTGACTGAGCCACCCAGGTGCTGCTTGACTAATATATTTTAGTTCAATTATCTACTAAAGTTAATTTCCTTAAAAGTTAAACAAATAAAGGCAATACTGAAGATGTTAAAAACATTTAACATACAGAACAGAATGTAAATGTATATGGCATCTTTTATATGGAGGCATGATGAAATAATACTAGCATATAAAAAATATTAACACATCCTGGAGATTTAGACCCTGTTTTATACAGTGATAAGACCTGATCAAACCTTAAAACCTCACATCTGACATTGTTTCTTTCCCTTGTACAAAACTGTTTTCATTCCCCTTGTTATATTATGAGTTGAGAATGATGCTTGCTTCAGTTCCAGAGTGGATGGCTGTTGTTAGATTCTATCATAACATTAAAATTATTTAACTATGAAATTCTTTTTACAGTGACTTCTCTATAACATTACATACAAAGACATATCTATAGTTTGCTTGACAGAGCCTTTTAGAGATAAATGGTTGCTCAAAATGCTTAAACAGTAAAAAGAAATTTATGCAAAAGAGCCATTCAAGGACTGGGAAGTTGGTGAATTACAATAACACAACCTATAGAATCATTATAATGATGGATCGGCTTCACAATCTTCAAGTAACACACAGATCTTGCTTAGAATAGTGAACTTGCTATATTATAATTGGTAGTATGAATGTACACTCATGTTAGCTTCCATAAAGAAATGTATACGCATTTTTACATGAAGAAATATATAGGATATGGTATAAAATTATTATATACCACTTTAAGTAGATATTTTGAGTGAATATTATGCTGGATTATATCATACCCTATGTATTCAGTTGAATCCTATTCCTATGGCTGCTACAACTTTGTTTTAGAATTTCCTTGACAAAGTATCCATTTAGCCATTAACCATTGTTTAAACATTGCTGTCTCCATCTATTTCAACAGGTTATTACTGAGGGTTATTTTCTTTATGTGGAAATGTAAGACTGTTAATTTTGATGCCATGTTTACATAAACATCTCTTTATAAATTCACAATTTAGAGACAATAGGGCAGAAATGGATGGGCTAAATGTTATTTCTGACTTTTCTTTTTCAGAATTATTAAAGATACTGTATGAGCAGTAAATTTGCAACTTCTTGGAATGTCTAAGGAAAAGTACCTCTCTTGGTTAGTTTGGACAGCTATTTCTGCTTTAGTAGAAGTATATAGACTTAGAAACTGTAACTTAAGATTTTTCTTTCTACTAAGTCTGACTTCTTTACACTAGGTTGGCCCCCTACCACTATTGTTTGCTAGGAAACACATTTTGTTTATAATTATGCTACAGTTATTTTAAATTATGCACATTTCTCTCTATTGATCTTCTTCTCTGTTTAAATCTGTATGTCACTTGTATTGGTAGGTTTGCAATCATGATGGATAAAACTCCAACAATATTGCTGAAGTCCACTATATTAATATTGAATACTGGATTATTCTCTTAGAAAAATAGCATAAATTCATTTATTATTTGATTTCACTTTAAATTTAGACATTTGGTATGTTCTTTCTTTTCTTCCCTTTCAGGCATACAGATTACCTTTGATAATTGCTACAGTAAGAAGGTCATTTGTCTCATAATTATCATGGGCCTTAGGTATCCAATAAGTCAAGAAAGTTTGAAGTCATAGGCTATAGTGTGGTTAAAATATTCTTTCCTTGAAAAAAAAAATACCACAAAAACAAGATTCAGGGATAGTGCAAAATAATGAACTACTTGTTTAATCTAGCTATTTCTTCTTAGAAACAGAGTTGTATCTTTCTGAGAGAGGAAATTTTTATCCATTTCCTATTTCAGTAACATGGTTCAGATTAAGAACCAATTGACTGAAACATATTAAATTTTACCAAAAACAAGCATCTTGTCTTCTTACATCATTGTCACTCAAGACACTAATTAAGGCTATTGAGAAGATACAGGCCACTTGCAACCTCAAGGTTTATGAAGGCAATCGATGACGGCTTATAGACCTATTCCAATGAATGAAGGATTTGGATCTAAACACAACTATCTTACTCTTCAGCTTCTGTGAACCTATACTCGCAGTTTCCACATAATCCTATTCATAATATAGGATCACAGAAACATAGAATCTTAGAATTGGAAAGGAAGTTAAGGATTAAACATTCCATCTTTGAAATAATTTCACATATATAAAGATGGACATCCAAATGCAGTTTGAATGATTTGAACAATAGTGGTTTCACTATCTCAGAAGTGGTCTTCTGAAAGGAAACCACAGAGGGACAGTATATCTATATACTTATTCCTAGGCATGTCTGGGGTGTTCCCTGAGGACTGGTAGGTGATTTAGATATTTGTGGAGGTTTGAGGAGGTAGATAGATAGATATAGGCAATGAGATATCAGGCTTGTTGATGTGATTTGATTCTAACTCATGGGCTACTAAAGACTGAACACATTCAGGTCACCACAGACAGCCATCTGGTGTTGGACCTGCTGTTTTGCAGCACTCCATGCCAACTGTCTCTGTACTCCCCATACCAGTGTGCCCCAACTGTACACACAAACCCATTGCTTATAAAGCATATCTAAGATCTGACTACAATGTTTAAGTACAATATTATATTGGGTATTTTAATCAATTGATACTACAAAGCATTAAAAAAAATTAAGTAGCCAATAGACACATACCCTAAAACTTGATACAAATATTTCTGAGAAAAAAAGCCATTGTCCTCCACAAATAAGTGACATATGCTTCAGCAGTTGCAAGTTGTCTAAGCCAAATGCATACTTTCCTTCTCTTTCTCTCTCTCATTATCTGAGTAAACACCATAATGTGTTAATATGTTTAACAAAAGTATCTTCCATACCTTGTCCTATCTTCTCCACCTCAATAGTATTATTTGTGTTGAAAAATTCATTTACTAACTTAAGCGTCTTCCCAATTTTTTTTCTATCATAAAGATAGTTGAGAATAGCTGTTAAATATACAGGTTCTGGGGGGGAGCCAAGATGGCGGAACAGCATGGAATTTTTTGTGTGTCTCGCGTCCATGAAATACAGCCAGACCAACACTCAACCATCCTGCATACCTAGAAAACTGATTTGAGGATTAACACAACAATATGCACAACCTGAACCACAGAATTCAGCAGGTATGTGGCACAGAGAGGTGAATTTGGGGAGAAGCCGCTGAGGGTAGGGAACCACTTTTGTGGTGGAGAGAGGACAGAGACTGGGGGGGGGGGAAGAATACGGGAAAATCACTCCTTCCCAAAAGCAGCTGGAGAGAAAGTAGAAACACCTGCACGGACTAAACTAAAAAGGAAGAAAAGAGAAAGGAGAAAAGAGAGGGTTTAAATTCCATTAAGACTGTAAAAAAGGGGAGTGCAAAGGTTGTACAACCTGAACCAGAGAACTCAACGGGTACATGGTGCGGAGAGGTGAACTGGGGTAGAGAGAAGACACTGTGGGCAAGAGGCCACTTTTGCGTGCAGAGAGAAGACAGAGACAGGGAGAGGGGTGCTTTCCCATGTTTTCCCAGGAAAAGCACCCCTCCCCAAAAGCAGCTGAAGAGGAAGTGGAAAATTAGAAACAGCCACAGGGACTAAACTAAAAAGGGAGAAAGGAGAAAGCAGAAAGGAGAGGGTTTAAATTCCATTATGACTGTAAACAAGGGGGAGGGCAGAGTCTGCAACTCTACAGCTCAATACCTGGTGGTGCTCTGGTGGGAAGGGCAACTCCCCAGGAGCAGAGTGGGTTCCAGGAGGTTCTTGGGCCACACAGGGAAAAGTGTTTCCACTGCTGGAAGGACGTTTGGTAAAGACTGTTGAGGCCACCTGGTCCCAGAGGACCCCAGAGAATGCCCATATTCGCTGATTCTGGAATCAGAATTCTGGAATCACCCTTAAGGGTGAAGCCTGGTGCCAGGTGTGTATAGTGATTTTCCACAATCCCTGAAAAGCTGTTGCTATACTATCTCGCGAACTTTTTCTGGGGCTGGCTGACACCTGGCCACAGTCTTGGAGCACTGGCAGCAGCAGTGTCCAGCAAGCTTTCCTGGGTGCAGCTGACATTCGGCCATTGCTCATTTGGCCATTGCTCAGTGAGACCCTCCCACAAAGGGCCAGAATGGGTCAAAACCACAGTCCTTCAGAAGTAAGGGGCCAAAGAAAACAGCCGCATCTGAGACAAAACTTGTTTACTGCCTGGGGCTTGGTCACAGAGAGTGAAAAAGCAGGGAGTGGACAAAAGCTGAAGGCAGAGGGCAGATGCATGATTGCTCATCAGGGAAAACAGAGTTCTGATACTAGAGACTGGGTACCTGGGTGACGCCATTTTCACCGCTCTCGCTCATGCGCATACACACCTATGAGCGCCACAACAATCCACCCAAGTAGGCTAGCAGCACCATCTGGTGGAGAACGGAGTCATTACACTAAGCCCTGCCCAACTGGGCCAACCTCACTCTTCAAGAACACAAGTCTCACCACCTGCTTAGTTTATGAACTATAAAGAGCTTCATACTCTGACTTCTAGGGAAAAACGAAGTAATTTCAGTCCTATTTCAATCTGTTAGCAGGTCCATCTATTCAATTTTCTCTTTTTTTCTTTCTTTTCTCTTTTTCACTTCTTTTCTTTTTCTTAAAGAGAGAAAAAATCAGTTTTATTTTCAATTTTTATTAAAATATTTTTCCTTAATTTTTTTCACTATATTTTTTACTTTTGTGTAATTTTTTTTCAAATTCTATTTTACTTCCTTCATTTTATTTTAGTCTACTTCAGTGTATCACCTTTTCAAATTTCAAATGATTTTTTTTTCTTTTTCTTTTTTCTTTTTTCATTTCTTTTTCTTAAATGCAGAAAGAGAAAAACTTCATTTTTAATTTCAATTTCTATTAAGTATTTCCTTTATTTTTTACTATATTTTTTGCTTTTATGTAATTTTTTTCAAATTCGAATTTACCTCCATCATTTTATTTTAGTCTACTACAGTGTATTCACTTTTTCAAATTTTCAAACAATTTCTTTTTTTTCTTTTTCTGTTTTTTCATTGCCTTTACATGAATACAAACAAAAAATTCATTTCTATTTTCAATTCTTATTAAAAATATTTTCCTTTAATTATTTTCAACTATATTCTTTACTTTTGTGTAAATTTTTTCAAATTCGATTTTACTTCCATCATTTCATTTTAGTCTACTTCAGTGTATTGATTTTTTTTCAAATTCTCAAATTATTTCCCTTTTTTTCCCCTCCTTTTTTCTCTAATCTATCAAACCACTCAAACACCCAGACCAAAACACATCTAGGATCTAGCATCATTTATTCCATTTTATTTGTGTGTGTGTTTTTAATATTTTAATTTTGATTTTTTTAATTTCAATTTTTTTTAATTTTAATTCTTCTAACTCATTAATTCCTTTTCTCCATTCGAAATGATGAAACGAAGGAATTCACCCCAAAAGAAAGAGCAGGAAAAAACGACAGCCAGGGATTTAACCAACACAGATACAAGCAAGATGTCTGAACCAGAATTTAGAATCACAATAATTAGAATACTAGCTGGGGTTGAAAATACACTAGAATGCTTTTCTGCAGAGATAAAAGAAGTAAAAACTAGTCAGGATGAAATAAAAAATGCTAGAACTGAGCTGCAATCACAGATGGATACAGTGGCGGGAAGGATGGATGAAGCAGAAGAGAGAATCAGCGATATAGAGGAAAAGCTTATAGATAATAATAGAGCAGAAATAAAAGAGGGAGATTAAGGCAAAAGAACACGACTTAAGAACTAGAGATATCAGTGACTCATTAAAAAAGAACAACATCAGAATCATAGGGTTCCCAGAAGAGGAAGAGAGAAATAGGGGTAGAAGGGTTATGTGAGCAAATCATAGCAGAAAACTTTCCTAACCTGGGGGAAGTCACAGACATAAAAATCCAGGAAGCACATAGGACCCACAGGAAGCACATTAGATTCCACAAAAACTGACCATCAACAAGGCATATCATAGTCAAATTCAAAAAATACTCAGGCAAGGAGAGAATCATGAAAGCAGCAAAGGGAAAAAAAGGTCCCTAACCTACAAGGGAAAACAGATCAGTTTTGCAGCAGACCTATCCAAAGAAACTTGGCAGCCCAGAAAGGAGTGGCAGTATATATTCGATGTGTTGAATCAGAAAAATATGCAGCCAAGAATTCTTTATGCAGCAAGGCTGTCATTCAAAATAGAAGGAGAGATAAAAAGTTTCCCAGACAAACAAAAATTAAAGAAGTTTGTGACCACTAAACCAGCCCCGCAAGAAATTTTAAGGGGGACTCTCTGAGGGAGAAAAGAGGTAAATAAATAAAAACATAATTACATAAATAAATAAATAAATAAATACCAAAAGCAACAAAGATTAGAAAGGACCAGAGAACATCACCAGAAACTCGAACTCTACAAGCATCATAATGGCAATAAATTCATCTTTCAGTACTCCTCTAAATGTCAATGGACTCAATGGTCCAATTAAAATACGTAGAGTAACAGAATGGATAAGAAAACAAGATCCATCTATATGATGTTTACAAGAAACCCACTTTGGACCTAAAGACACCTTCAAATTGAAGGTAAACTGATGGAGAACCATCTATCATGCTAATGGTCACCAAAAGAAAGCCGGAGTAACAATACTTATATCACACAATATAGACTTTAAAATAAAGACTATAACAAGAGATGCAGAAGGGCATTATATCATAATCAAGGGGTCTATCCACCAAGAAGACCTAACAATTGTAAATATTTATGTGCCAAATGTGGGAGGACCCAAATATATAAATCGATTAATCACAAACATAAAGAAACTTATCGAGAGTAATACCATAATAGTAGGAGACTTCAACACCCCACTCACAGCAATGGACAGATATCTAATCAAAAAATCAACAAGGAAACAATGGCTTTGAATGACACACTGGACCAGATGGACTTAAAAGATATATTCAGAACATTTCATCCTAAAGCAGCAGAACGTACATTCTTCTCCAGTGCACATGGAACCTTCTCCAGAATAGACCATATGCTGGAACACAAATCAGCCCTAAGTAAATACAAAAGATTGAGATTATACTGTGCATATTTTCAGACCACAACACTATGAAACTTGAAATCAACCACAAGAAAAAATTTGGAAAGGTAACAAATACTTGGAGACTGAAGAACATTCTACTAAAGAATGAATGGGCTAACCAAACAGTTAAAGAGGAAATTAAAAAGTATATGGAAGCCAATGAAAAATGATAACACCACAACCCAAAACCTCTGGGACACAGCAAAGGTGGTCATAAGAGCAAAGTATATAGCAATCCAGACTTTCCTAAAGAAGGAATAAAGATCTCAGATACACAACCTAACCTTATGCCTTAAAGAGCTAGAAAAAGAATAGCAAATAAAAGCAAATACCAGCAGAAGATAGGAAATAATAAATATTAGAGCAGAAATTAATGCTATTGAAACCAAAAGAACAGTAGACAGATCAATGAAACCAGAAGCTGGTTCTTTGAAAGAATTAACAACATGGATAAACCACTAGCCAGTATGATCAAAAAGAAATAGGAAAGGACCTAAATAAATCAAGAATGAAAGAGGAGAGAACACAACCAACACAGCAGAAATAAAAACAATAATAAGAGAATATTATGAGGAATTATATGCCAATAAATGGGTAATCTGGAAGAAATGGAAAAATTCCTAGAAACATATATACTACCAAAACTGCAACAGGAAGAAATAGGAAATTTTAACAGACCCATAACCAGTAAGGAAATCAAATTAGTAATCAAAAATCTGCTAAAGAACAAGAGTCCAGGGGCAGATGGCTTTCCAGGGGAATTCTACCATATATTTAAGGAAGAGTTAACACTTCTCTTGAAACTGTTCCAAAAAATAGAAATGGAAGGAAAACTTCCAAACTCTTTCTATGAAGCCAACATTACCTTGATTCCAAAACCAGACAGAGCCCCTAATAAAAAGGAGGACTATAGGCCATTTTCCATGATGAATATGGATGCAAAAGTCCTCAACAAGATATTAGCCAACTGGATCCAACAATACATTAAAAAAATTATTCACGGGGCGCCTGGGTGGCGCAGTCGGTTAAGCGTCTGACTTCGGCCAGGTCACGATCTCGCGGTCCGTGAGTTCGAGCCCCGCGTCGGGCTCTGGGCTGATGGCTCGGAGCCTGGAGCCTGTTTCCGATTCTGTGTCTCCCTCTCTCTCTGCCCCTCCCCCGTTCATGCTCTGTCTCTCTCTGTCCCAAAAATAAATAAACGTTGAAAAAAAAAATTATTCACCATGACCAAGTGGGATTAATACCTGGGATGGAAGGCTGGTTCAATATCCGCAAAACAATTAATGTGCTTCATCACATCAATAAAAGAAAGGACAAGAATCACAATATCCTCTCAATACATGCAGAGAAAGCTTTGATAAAATACAGCATCCTTTCTTGATAAAAACCCTCAAGAAAGTAGGGATGGAAGGAATATACCTCGAGATCCTAAAAGCCATATATGAATGACCCAATGCTAATGTCATCTTCAATGGGGAAAAACTGAGAGCTTTCCCCCAAAGGTCAGGAAAAAGACAGGAATGTCTACTCTCACCACTCTTATGCAACATAGTATTGGAAGTCTTAGCCTCAGTAATCAGACAACACAAAGAAATAAAAGGCATCCAAATCAGCCTGAAGGAGGTCAAACTTTCACTCTTCACAGATGACAGGATACTCCATATGGAAAACCCAAAAGATTCCACCAAAAACTGCTAGAACTGATCCATGAATTCAGCAAAGTTGCAGTATATAAAATCAATGCACATAAATCGGTTGCATTCCTATACACCAAGAATGAAGCAACAGAAAGAGAAATCATGGAATCAATCCCATTTAGAATTGTACCAAAAACCATAAAATACCTAGGAATAAATCTAAACAATGAGGTGAAAAATGTATACAATGAAAACTATAGAAAGCTTAGGAAAGAAATTGAAGAAGAAACAAAAAAAATGGAATAAGATTCCATGCTCCTGGGTAGGAATAACAAATATTGTTAAAATATCGATACTATCCAAAGCAATCTACATATGCACTGCAATCCCTATCAAAATAACACCAGCATTCTTCACAGAGCTTGAATAAACAATCCTAAAATTCTTATGGAACCACAAAAGACCCCGGAGAGACTGAGCAATATTGAAAAAGAAAACCAAATCAGGAGCCATCACAATCTCAGACATCAAGCTATACTACAAAGATGTAATCATCAAGACAGTATGGTACTGGCACAAGAAAAGACACTCAGATCAATGGAACAGAATAGAGAACCCAGAAATGGACCCACAAACATATGGCCAACTAATCTTTGACAAAGCAGGAAAGAATATCCAATGGAATAAACACAGTCTTTTCAGCAAGTGGTGCCGGGAAAACTGGACAGCGACATGCAGAAGAATGAACCTGGACCACTTTCTTATACCATACACAAAAATAAACTCAAAATGGATGAAAGACCTAAATGTAACACAGGAATCCATCAAAATCCTCAAGGAGAAAGCAGGCAAATACCTCTTTGACCTGAGCCGCAGCAACTTCTTACTCAACACGTCTCCAGAGGCAAGGGAAACAAAGGCAAAATGAACTACTTGTACCTCATCAAAATAAAAAGCTTCTGCACAGTGAAGGAAACAATCAGCAAAACTAAAAGGCAACTGACAGAATGGGAGAAGATATTTTCAAATGACATATCAGATAAAGGGTTAGTGTCCAAAATCTATAAAGAACTTACCCAACTCAACACCCAAAAAACAAATAATCCAGTGAAGAAATGGGCAAACAACATGAATAGACACTTGTCCAAGGAAGACATCCATATGGCCAACCAACACATGAAAAAATGCTCAACTTCAATCAAAACCACCATGAGATATGACCTTACACCTGTCAGAATCTCAGGCAACAACACATGTTGGCGAGGATGTGGAGAAAGAGGATCTCTTTTGCACTGTTGGTGGGAATGCAAGCTGGTGCAACCACTCTGGAAAACAGTATGGAAGTTCCTTAAAAAACTAAAAATAGAACTACAATATGACCCAGCAATTGCACTACTATGTATTTATCCAGGGGATACAAGTGTGCTGTTTTGAAGGGACACATGAACCCCAATGTTTATAGCAAAATTATCAACAATACCCCAGTATGGAAAGAGCCCAAATGTCCATCGATGGATGAATGGATAAAGAAGATGTGGTATATATACACAGTGGAGTATTACTCGGCAATCAAAAAGAATGAAATATTACCATTTGCAACTACGTGGATGGAACTGGAGGGTATCATGCCAAATGAAATTAGTCAGAGAAAGACAAATATCATATGACTTCACTCATATGAAGACTTTAAGAGACAAAACAGATGAATATAAGGAAAGGGAAATAAAAATAATATAAAAACAGGAAAGGGGACAAAACAGAAGAGACTCATAAATAGGGAGAAGAAACTGAGGGTTACTGGAGGGGTTGTGGGAGGGCGGATGGGCTAAATGGGTAAGGGGCACTAAGGAATCCACTCCTGAAATCACTGTTGCACTATATACTAACTAATTTGGATGTAAATTATAAAAAAAAATTAAAATAAAAGAAAAAAATATATAGGTTCTGAACTTAGACTGTGCTAGGTTCAAATTCACATTGACTTGTTAGGTAATCTTTGTCAAGTTATTTAATTTCTCTAAGACTACTCATGAATACAAGTGTAATAACTCTAATGTCTACTATGATGTTTGTATTAAGATAAATTATACCAATATATGTATATATATATATTTTTTTTTAAACTGACACAAGCATTAAATAAGTTAGCTATTATTATTGTTGCTGTTATAATTATTTTTTCCCAATATTAATCTCAAATATCTCTTATTCCTTTAAGAGTTCAATTATCTCTGGAAAAAAAATCTTCACCTCTATTTTTGTCTTGTGATGTGATCTTACAATCAAAAGCTCTAGTAGTGGGGCGCCTGGGTGGTGCAGTCGGTTAAGCGTCCGACTTCAGCCAGGTCACGATCTCACGGTCCGTGAGTTCGAGCCCCGCGTCAGGCTCTGGGCTGATGGCTCGGAGCCTGGAGCCTGTTTCCGATTCTGTGTCTCCCTCTCTCTCTGCCCCTCCCCCGTTCATGCTCTGTCTCTCTCTGTCCCAAAAATAAATAAACGTTGAAAAAAAAAGCTCTAGTAGTTACCATATTGCATCATCATTATTTATTTCTGTGACTATCTCCCTGAAGAGGGAGAAGTCTATAATATTAATCATTTACCCTCAGCAACCAGCATCAAGCCTCATGCACAAAACACACTTGGTGTTAATGGCCACAAACCGTGGTTACCAAAATACTGCTGTCATCTTCTATGACAATTAATTCATCTATGGAACCAAAATTATTCAACAAGCACATACTTAGTTTCAGGTTAAACAGTAAAGAGCAAAAACTTCATGATTCTTTATGATACACAATTCCATGTGTTTTCTTTTATATTCATATTTGGTACTTTAAAGCAAAACTTAGGGCGCCCGGGGGCTCAGTCGGTTAGGCGTCCAAACGTCAGCTCAGGTCATGATCTCGCGGTCCATGAGTTCGAGCCCCGCGTCGGGCTCTTTGCTGACAGCTCAGAGCCTGGATCCTGTTTCAGATTCTGTGTCTCCCTCTCTCTCTGACCCTCCCCCATTCATGGTCTGTCTCAAAAACAAATAAACATTAAAAAAATTAAAAATTAATAAAGGAAAACTTAGTCAATAAAAAGAAAATCACCAACTCCCCTACAGAGAGGGAGGGAGGCAAATGATAAGAGACTCTTAAGGACTGAGAACAAACTAAGGGTAGATGGGGGGTGAGGGGGACGGGAAAGTGGGTGATGGGTAGGGAGAAGGGCACTTGTTGGGATAAGCACTGGGTGTTGTATGGAAACCAATTTGACAATAAATTATATTAAAAAAAGAAAATCTTATTAGATACACAGAGATCTTTTGCTTAATAGAAGCAAATACAGAAATTTTTTTCTAACATACAAGCTATGCCATATTTATTTTAAGGTATAGTTAACTTTAAAAATCTGATAATAAATTCTTAAGTGATCTTCAAGCCTTAAGGCAATATAACAACTATCAACATATGCTATTGGTGTTGAAACATTAAAATGATAAAATTGTAAGTAACAGTCTGTATAAAGATCAATTTATGCAACTTGGAGATTGTCCAAACAATCACCATACATGATAGTTAACCAATGATATTGACATCTTCTTGCCCTAAAGATTCATAAATTGATAAAGGTTATTAAGGTAATTGGATGAGCAACTACTGTAAATACATCTTTAAATGATAGAAAATGGAATTTAAACTTCTCTGGGAAATAGATTTCTGAAATAGATGACATGCAAAAGATGAAAAACTTCTAAGCCTATCTAGATTTTAAAGTGATTTCATAGTCAAATTAGTAATAAGGCTGAACTTTAGGAGGAAAACCAAGAAAAGTATACAGAAAATCTCCACAACATGTTATGAAAAATGACAGTTACTGTCTATCAGTTACAACTAAACTGAACTGAAATAGTAAGAATATATATAAATAAAATATCTAAATCTAGTCTACTCAAAACATCTTAAGGAATTTTACTAATCATTACTTCATATCTCCTCTTCTGTAATAAACTATACTTTTTTTTTTTTTTTAATTTACCACCTGGAGGAGACTTACCATTAAAAGGGTTTGGTAATGGAATTACAAATAAATTTGAAACATCAGTCATAACTGACATGAACATTTGAAAAAAAGAATGCATTAAATCACTAATTTAGTTGATGATCAAGACATAGAAGCAGGAAAATACTGACAATCTGTACATATTTAGAGTGACAGACGTGTCATGTTGAACATCTATATAGTGGAATAAAATAAAAATGGTGTCATTAATAAAGCACCCATAGGTTAATAAGTCTGAACTTCAGACTAGCTGGTGCCTCAAAGATTTTCAAAATGTTAAGATCATTTGGAAACTATGTTATTTCTTTTTATATAAATACTTTCATTTCTAATTAAACATCAATTATGATTTGGGTAACTGCAGATTAGATAATTCAACTAATCTTTCTTCTGAAGAAAACTGGATGGAAACATTCTGCTTGGAGGCATAAGAGAGCTAAGAAATAAATAATTACCAGCCCAAGATCCAGGAGCAGACACAAATCCAGACAAAAGAACTCGATATCAGAAATTTTTCAACTTTTGGGTGTTTGCTAATTCCAAGAGATTCTGAGTACATCAGTTGGCAGATTCCTTCCACTAAAAGGGCAAAGGTGGGAGAACATAGCCATCTAAGCATGGGAAAGTCTGGTAAATTCTTTGAATAGCTCAAAACCTAATGGGCTATACCCTTGAGAAAAAGGCTAAGCTAGAAGTAATATGGCTCTCCCAAGGACTATGGCCCAACTCCAAATTATCTTAATGCCTGAAATTGGATTAAGATGTTCTCAGACTGTCAGCGCTCTAGGCACATGAGAGAAGTAAATGAAAAACCTTTGAATATGAAGATGACATCCTAAGCTACAAGTCATTTCAAAGTTTAATAATACAATGTATATCACGAAATTATAAATAAGCAGTGACACAGAGAGAAAGTTACATGAGAATAACAACAAAAAAAAAAAAAAAAAGAAAAAGATCCACAGTTTCTCCATATATTAGAGTCATTAGATCCAGGTTAACAAAACACACGATAGCTAAGTTAAAATTTTCATGATTTAAAAAAACTCTTCGGAAATTTGTGCAGAAATGTAGTGTATATAGAAAAGAAATAAGAAATATAGAGTTATGAATAACAATAACTAAAATATGTGGGGGCGCCTGGATGGCTCAGTCCATTAAGTCTCCGACTTTGGGTCAGGTCATGATCTCATGATCCAGGAGTTGGAGTCCTGCATCTGGCTCTGTACTGACAGCTTGGAGCCTGGAGCCTGCTTCAGATTCTGTGTCTCCCTTTCTCTCTGCCCCTCCCCAAATTGTACTCTGTCTCTCTCTCAAAAATAAATAAAACATTAAAAAAATTTTTTTAAAGAGAACTTAGAGAATAGTCTGACACACAAGTCCAGAGAAGAAAATACTCAGAATGAAATATGAAGAGGAAAAGAACAGGGAAAATTTTAAAAAGTAAATTACATAAAGCATAAGGTGAGAATTTAAAATGCACATTTTAGATTCCTCAAAGACAAGGAGAGATAGTATGGGTGACTGAAGAGATGGTGACTGAGAGCTTTCCAAAAGCAGTGACTGACATCTGCCACAAATTCAGTAAGTTCTGAAAACACCAAGTTTTAAAAAGAAAAGTAAAAGGCATTTCAAATTACATTACAGTAATACCTTTGACCAAAGAACTAAGGCTGACTATCTTACAGGCAGCCACAGAATCAAAGATTGATTGCCTTCAAAGGGAAAACAATAACACTGAGAACTGATCGATCAACTCAGTAAAAACTAGAAGATAACAAAATGATACCTTTAAATGCTGAAGGAAAATAACTGTTAAATTAGAATTCTATGTCCAGTACAAATATTTATTAAGGATAAAGGTGAAATTCATTTTCAGACAAGCAAAACTGAAAAAATACTTCTTCAGAAAATCTGCAGTAAAGGAAAATCTAAAAGTAATTCTCCAAGAAGGAAACAATATACACAAATAGCATCTTGCAAAAAGAGATAAAGAACGAGGAAAGGAAAAATATACTTGTATTGGTATTTACATATATTAACAAACCTCCTTATAGCATATAACCAAGAAGGCAACAAATAGGGATCAAAAGTCCTTGAGAAAAAAGGGTCCAATTAGCATTAGACTTTGATAAGTCAAGATTCATGTGATAAGTTCTAGCTTAAACACAAAAAGATTTAAGTAAAGAATGAGTGAATAAAGGAACCTACAACAAGGGTGAAAACAGAAAGACTTCAGTAAAATAAATTTACATTCAATTATATTTGTTGTAGAGAGAGAAAGACAGAGACAGAGAGAGGCAGAGAGTCCCAAGCAGGCTCCAGGGCATCAGCGCAGAGTCTGAAGTGGGGCTCGAATTCACAGACTGTGAAATCATGACCTGAGTTGAAATCAAGAGGTGGATGTCCAACTGACTGAGCCACCCAGGCATCCCTAAAACTCTAATTAAAAGCAAAGTGTGCTACACTTGGTTTAAAACATCATATTCTGGTTATCATTTACAAAACATTAAGATACAGAAATAATAAAAGTAAAGAATGCAAAAAGTTATGCCATGTAAAAGTAAATTAAAATAAATTGATAAAACAATATTAAAATCAGACATTAGGGCCAAAAGCATTCCTTGGAGGAGGGGGGGCATTTCACAGTGGTAAAAGATTTAATTAACAGAAATTCATAACAGTTCTAATTTTTTGTAACATGAAAATATAGGTTTACAGTATATGAAGCAAAAGATAA
The DNA here is from genome assembly GCF_022079265.1 of Lynx rufus. NCBI lineage: Eukaryota > Metazoa > Chordata > Mammalia > Carnivora > Felidae > Lynx > Lynx rufus. Next base: position 104,052,100 of record NW_025814856.1, read on the forward strand.
TAGAGCAAAAATAGAAATAAACATATCTACCACTCTATTAAAAAGTCTTAACAGGGGTAGCTGGGTGGCTCAGTTGGTTAAGCATCTGACTTTGGCTCAGGTCATGATCTCATGGTTCATGTGTGGGTTCTAATCCTGCATCAAGCTCTGAGCTAACAGTGCAGAGCCTCCTTGAAATTCTCCTCTCTCTCAAAATAAGTAAATAAGCTTTAAAAGAAAGTATTAATAAAATTCTCTTTAACTCTTTAACATAAAGCAAGAAACCACAAAATCAGTAATAATTGATCAAAAGACTTAAAAAGCATGTTGAGGAAACTTCATTTAATTTTGATTTTATAGTGTGCATGTATATAAATGTGTATGTATGTATTTCACTGTTATTGCAAACAAAAACTACAAAATATATTTTTTTTTATTTGCAACCACACATAAGGAATTTCAGAATTGAATCAATAGTTCTCTGACTACAATGCAATTGAACTAAAACCAATACTAAAATGTTAACTGGGAAAAAATAAAATATTGGAACATAAGGACATAGTGACTCTCATTAAAAAGACAAGAGACATTCATCCCCAAAGGCAAGGGAATTAAAAGCAAAAGTGAATTACTGGGACCTTATGAAGATAAAAAGCTTCTGCACAGCCAAGGAAACAACCAACAAAACTAAAAGGCAACCAACGGAATGGGAAAAGATATTTGCAAATGACATATCGGACAAAGGGCTAGTATCTAAAATCTATAAAGAGCTCACCAAACTCCACACCCGAAAAACAAATAACCCAGTGAAGAAATGGGCAGAAAACATGAATAGACACTTCTCTAAAGAAGACATCCAGATGGCCAACAGGCACATGAAAAGATGTTCAGCGTCGCTCCTTATCAGGGAAATACAAATCAAAACCACACTCAGGTATCACCTCACGCCAGTCAGAGTGGCCAAAATGAACAAATCAGGAGACTCTAGATGCTGGAGAGGATGTGGACAAACGGGAACCCTCTTGCACTGTTGGTGGGAATGCAAATTGGTGCAGCCGCTCTGGAAAGCAGTGTGGAGGTTCCTCAGAAAATTAAAAATAGACCTACCCTATGACCCAGCAATAGCACTGCTAGGAATCTACCCAAGGGATACAGGAGTACTGATGCATAGGGGCACTTGTACCCCAATGTTCATAGCAGCACTCTCAACAATAGCCAAATTATGGAAAGAGCCTAAATGTCCATCAACTGATGAATGGATAAAGAAATTGTGGTTTATATACACAATGGAATACTACGTGGCAATGAGAAAAAATGAAATATGGCCTTTTGTAGCAACGTGGATGGAACTGGAGAGTGTGATGCTAAGTGAAATAAGCCATACAGAGAAAGACAGATACCATATGGTTTCACTCTTATGTGGATCCTGAGAAACTTAACAGGAACCCATGGGGGAGGGGAAGGAGAAAAAAAAAAAAAAAAAAAAAAAGGACGTTAGAGTGGGAGAGAGCCAAAGCATAAGAGACTGTTAAAACCTGAAAACAAACTGAGGGTTGATGGGGGGTGGGAGGGAGGGGCGGGTGGGTGATGGGTATTGAGGAGGGCACCTTTTGGGATGAGCACTGGGTGTTGTATGGAAACCAATTTGTCAATAAACTTCATACAAAAATAAAAAAAAATAAAAAAAAAAAGACAAGAGACATAAAAGCCACAAAGAAAAATACAGATATTACCGACAACAGCAAATTTTAAAAATTTTACTTAGAAAAAATATGTAAACAAATTTAAAATATTTATTCTAGACACTAAATATGTGTATTATCTGCATATTGATAAGAAAAACATACAGAATCCAACAGAAAACAGTTGAAAGCATAAACAAGCATTTATGATCAAGAAATTCTAACAGGCAATGAAATGTTTGAATGTTTTTTAAACTTTATTTTTTTTAATTATTTTTTTTATTTTGAGAGAGACAGAGGGAACATGAAAGGGGGGAGCAGAGAGAGAGAGAGAGAGAGAGAGGGAGAAACCCAAGAGCCCAAAGTGGGCCCAACACGGGGCTTGAACTCATGGCCCAATGCAGGGCCTGAACTCAGGAAACCATGAGATCATGACCTGAGCTGAAACCAAGAGACGGAAGCCTAACCAACTAAGCCACTCAGGCACCCCTGTGTTTTCAACTTTAAATTAAAGCAATAATGAGACACAATTTCTCCTAAGACATTGACAAAATATTAAACAATGGCTGCTTCTAATAATAGTAAGAATGCAGAGCCAGAACATATTTAGTGGGGATATGATAAACTTAGCCAATCTGGAAAGTAATTGAAAATACCTACCAAAAATTAAAATGCAAATATCAATTGATAAACTAAGTCCACTTTTGGAAATCTATTATCTAGAAATAAATATATGAGTACATAAAATACAAATAGTAATGTATGTCTCTATCTATTGAAACATTGCTTATAGTTAAAAAAAAATAAAAATAACATAAATACCCATTCAGAAAGGAATGGACTAAAAATTTGTGATACACATTGTTACAAAGGAAAATTGTACAGCTGTTAAAGATGAAATGGTATACCAAAGATGGACTGGTCTGTGTCTATTGTGCTAAAGGGAGGTTTGCAAAGTGCTTTGTTGTAAGATGAAGAAAGTAAGTTCCAGAGTTAATGTGTGTGCATGTGTATAAGTCATGCCATATATATATATACATACATATGTATATATATATATGTATGTATATATATATATATATGAAATTTTTAAAAAGAACAATGTGAAATATATTGATATGGTTAACATAAGCATAGAAAGAGGGAAAAAGGATAACCATTTTTTTATCTATCTAAATTTTTTTCCACCATCTACATTAAGTATGTATAAAATGTGCTATTTAAAATTGAAAGTAAATGTAATACAATAGAATAGTGCACATTTTGATATAACACAAAACTAGATTCAATTTAATCTCCATTGCTAAACACCTATGTGATCCCGACTAAGGCATTTAACCATTCACCAACCTCATCAGCAAATAGGCATTAATTCAAAGAGATTATACACATGACTTATCAGATACATAAGGGCACACAACAGGCACATGAAAAGATGCTCAACGTTGCTCCTCATCAGGGAAATACAAATTAAAACCACACTCAGATATCACCTCACGCCAGCCAGAGTGGCTAAAATGAACAAATCAGGAGACTATAGATGCTGGCGAGGATGTGGAGAAATGGGAACCCTCTTGCACTGTTGGTGGGAATGCAAACTGATGCAGCCACTCTGGAAAACAGTGTGGAGTTTCTTCAAAAAATTAAAAATAGACCTGCCCTATGACCCAGCAGTAGCACTGCTAGGAATTTACCCAAGGGATACAGGAGTACTGATGCATAGGGGCACTTGTACCCCAATGTTTATAGCAGCACTCAACAACAGCCAAATTATGGAAAGAGCCTAAATGTCCATCAACTGATGAATGGATAAAGAAATTGTGGTTTATATACACAATGGAGTACTACGTGGCAATGAGAAAAAATGAAATATGGCCCTCTGTAGCAACGTGGATGGAAATGGAGAGTGTTATCCTAAGTGAAATAAGCCATACAGAGAAAGACAGATACCATATGTTTTCACTCTTATGAGGATCCTGAGAAACTTAACAGAAACCCATGGGAGAGGGGAAGGAAAAAAAAAAAAAGAGAGGTTAGAGTGGGAGAGAGCCAAAGCATAAGAGACTGTTAAAAACTGAGACCAAACTGAGGGTTGATGGGTGGTGGGGGGGAGGGGAGGGTGGGTGGTGGGTATCGAGGAGGGCACCTTTTGGGATGAGCACTGGGTGTTGTATGGAAACCAATTTGACAATAAATTTCATATATTAAAAAAAAAAATACATGCGGGCACAATATCATTTGATGAATGATGACTGTCAGTCTTATTACATTGATTCTTAGATTACATACATAATACAGTGAAAGTAGTGTAACTGAGTCATGAGATAATAAAAGCAGAGTGAGGAGAAGAAAGAGGCAGAGAAGGAGAGTAGATAAAAGAAGGAAGAGGAAGAGCTAACGGTTACTATGAACTTGCTATAAGTGAGGCAACAATGCAAAAATTTGCAGGCTCTACTTCTTTACAATATGTGACTGCAACATATGAAGTTTTGATAACTAATAATGACTACAAGTTGTAATTTGTCTTGCTATATAATAAGAAACAAAATAAGAATTATCCTAAAAACTTAGTGGCCATTGTATTTCAAAGATCATGCATCATCCAAATGCTAAAATATAACCAATAATCTTAATCCTTTGAGTCCTTTGAAGAAACAGTTATTCCCAAGAGATAGCACATTACTTATTAAATACTTTTATACTGATTCTAAAGGACGCTAATTGCTAATGTGGCAAAAATTACCATTACCAAATTAAATTAATAAAGATTTTAACAAATACAAGTTTTTTTAAGTAAATGAACAAATATGTGAAATAGCAAAATACATTATTTCAATCTAATCATTTTTAAAGGGAATTACTTAGGATTAAAAGGGAAAGAACTGGTAGGAGGACGCTGGCCTCACCGCGCGTCCTGCTGGTCACTTAGATTCCACCTACACCTGCCTAAATAACCCAAAAAACCGCCAGAAGACTAGCAGAACACCAAGCGCAGACGAGAGGCCCATGGAAGAGGGTAAGAAGGGCAGGGAGTTGGTGCGCGCTCCACGGACTGGCGGGAGGGAGCCACGGCAGAGGGGCGGCCCGCCAGCAGCCAAGCAGAGCCCCCGAATCTGGCTTGCGAAAGCGGAGGGGCCGGACTAAGTGTGTTCCCACAGCAAGAGGGACTTGACATCTGGAAGGTTACAAGTTAACACTTCTGCTCGGAGAGCTGGAGGGCTGGAGGACAACAGGAAGGAGAGTTGTTGAGCCCCAGACTAAAGAGCTCAGCTTGGCGGGGAACAAAGGCGCTCACCAACGCCATCTCCCTTGCCCATCCCCTAGCCAAAATCCCAAAGGGAACCAGTTCCTGTCAGGGAACTTGCTTGCACTGCGCAAACACCCAATGCTGTGCTTCTGCGGATCCATCCCTCCAGCAGGTCTGACTCCCTCCCGGTGCCGCAGGGCCCGTCCCAAAGCGGATCTCTGAATGAAAAGTGAGCTGAGCCTACCCCTCCCGCCCCCGTGCACCTTGCCAATCCACCACAGCTAATACGCCAGATCCCCAGCACCACAAGCCTGGCAGTGTGCAAGTAGCCCAGATGGGCCACGCCACCCCACAGTGAATCCCACCCCTAGGAGAGGGGAAGAGAAGCCACACACCAGTCTGACTGTGGCCCCAGCTGTGGACTGGGGGCAGACATCAGGTCCGACTGCGGCCCTGCCCACCAACGCAAGTTATTCAAGACAGCACAGGGGAAGTGCCCCGCAGTTCTGCACCACTCCAGGGACTATCCAAAATGATGAAACAGAAGAATTCCCCTCAGAAAACCATCCAGGAAATAACAACCGCTAACGAACTGATCAAAAACAATTTAAACAATGTAACAGAAAGTGAATTTAGAATAATAGTCATAAAATTAATCGCTGGGCTTGAAAACAGTATAAAGGACAGCAGAGAATCTAGTGCTACAGAGATCAAGGGACTAAGGAACAGCCAGGAGGAGCTATAAAATGCTATCAACGAGTTGCAAAATAAAATGGAGACAACTACGGCTCGGATTGAAGAGGCAGAGGAGAGAATAGGAGAACTAGAAGATAAAATTATGGAAAAAGAAGAAGCTGAGAAAAAGAGAGATAAAAAACTCCAGGACTATGAGGGGAAAATTAGAGAACTAAGTGATGCACCAAAAAGAAATAATATACACATAATTTGTATCCCAGAGGAGGAAGAGAGAGGGAAAGGTGCTGAAGGTGTATTTGAAGAAATCATAGCTGAGACCTTCCCTGATCTGGGGAAGGCAAAAGGCAATGAAATCCAAGAGGCACAGAGAACTCCCTTCAGACGTCACTTGAATTGATCTTCTGCACGACATATCATAGTGAAACTGGCAAAATACAAGGATAAAGAGAAAATTCTGAAAGCAGCTAGAGATAAACGTGCTCTAACATATAAAGGGAGACCTATAAGACTCGTGACTGATCTCTCTTTTGAAACTTGGCAGGCCAGAAAGGAATGGCAGGAGATCTTCCATGTGATGAACAGAAAAAATAGGCAGCCAAAAATCCTTTATCCAGCAAGTCTGTCGTTTATAATGGAAGGAGAGATAAAGGTCTTCCCAAACAAACAAAAACTGAAGGAATTCGTCACCACTAAACCAGCCCTACAAGAGATCCTAAGGGGGATCCTGCGAGACAAAGTACCGGAGACATCGCTACAAGCATGAAACATACAGACATCACAATGACTCTAAACCCGTATCTTTCTATAATAACACTGAATGCAAATGGATTAATGCGCCAACCAAAAGACATAGGGTGTCAGAATGGATAAAAAAACAAGACCAATCTATTTGCTGTCTACAAGAGACTCATTTTAGACCTGAGGACACCTTCAGATTGAGAGTGAGGGGATGGAGAACTATTTATCATGCTACTGGAAGTCAGAAGAAAGGTGGAGTAGCCATACTTATATCAGACAAACTAGACTTTAAATTAAAGGCTGTAACAAGAGATGAAGAAGGGCATTATGTAATAATTACAGGGTCTATCCATCAGGAAGAGCTAACAATTATAAATGTCTATGCTCCGAATACGGGAGCCCCCAAATATATAAAATAATTACTCACAAACATAAGCAACCTTATTGATAAGAATGTGGTCATTGCAGGGGACTTTAACACCCCACTTACAGAAATGGATAGATCATCTAGACACACGGTCAATAAAGAAACAAGGGCCCTGAATGATACATTGGATCAGATGGACTTCACAGATATATTTAGAACTCTGCATCCCATAGCAACAGAATATACTTTCTTCTCTAGTGCACATGGAACATTCTCCAAGACAGATCACATACTGGGTCACAAAACAGCCCTTCATAAGTATACAAGAATGCAATCATACCATGCATACTTTCAGACCACAATGCTATGAAGCTTGAAATCAACCACAGGAAAAAGTCTGGAAAACCTCCAAAAGCAGGGAGGTTAAAGAACACCTTCCAAAGAAGGAATGGGTCAACCAGGCAATTAGAGAAGAAATTTAAAAATATATGGAAACAAACGAAAATGAAAATACAACAATCCAAATGCTTTGGGATGCAGTGAAGGCAGTCCTGAGAGGAAAATACATTGCAATCCAGGCCTATCTCAAGAAACAAGAAAAATCCCAAATACAAAATCTAACAGCACACCTAAAGGAACTAGAAGCAGAATAGCAAAGGCAGCCTAAACCCAGCAGAAGAAGAGAAATAATAAAGATCAGAGCAGAAATAAACAATATAGAATCTAAAAAAACTGTAGAGCAGATCAACGAAACCAAGAGTTGGTTTTTTGAAAAAATAAACAAAATTGACAAACCTCTAGCCAGGCTTCTCAAAAAGAAAAGGGAGATGACCCAAATAGATAAAATCATGAATGAAAATGGAATTATTACAACCAATCCCTCAGAGATACAAGCAATTATCAGGGAATACTATGAAACATTATATGCCAACAAACTGGACAACCTGGAAGAAATGGACAAATTCCTGAACACCCACACCCTTCCAAAACTCAATCAGGAGGAAATAGAAAGCTTGAACAGACCCATAACCAGCGAAGAAATTGCATCGGTTATCAAAAATCTCGCAACAAATAAGAGTCCAGGACCAGATGGCTTCCCAGGGGAGTTCTACCAGACGTTTAAAGCAGAGATAATACCTATCCTTCTCAAGCTGTTCCAAAAAATAGAAAGGAAAGGAAAACTTCCAGACTCATTCTATGAAGCCAGTATTACTTTGATTCCTAAACTAGACAGAGACCCAGTAAAAAAAGAGAACTACAGGCCAATATCCCTGATGAATATGGATGCAGAAATTCTCAATAAGATACTAGTAAATCGAACTCAACAGCATATAAAAAGAATTATTCACCATGATCAAGTGGGATTCATTCCTGGGATGCAGGGCTGGTTCAACATTTGCAAATCAATCAATGTGATACATCACATTAATAAAAGAAAAGATAAGAACCATATGATCCTGTCAATCGATGCAGAAAAGGCCTTTGACAAAATTCAGTAACCTTTCTTAATAAAAACCCTCGAGAAATTCGGGATAGAAGGAACATACTTAAAGATCATAAAAGCCATTTATGAAAAGCTCACAGCTAACATCATCCTCAATGGGGAAAAACTGAGAGCTTTTTTCCTGAGATCAGGAACATGACAGGGATGTCCACTCTCACCACTGTTGTTTAACATAGTGTTGGAAGTTCTAGCATCAGCAATCAGACAACAAAAGAAATCAAAGGCATCCAAATTGGCAAAGATAAAGTCAAGCTTTCACTTTTTGCAGATGACATGATATTATACATGGAAAATCCAATAGACTCCACCAGAAGTCTGCTAGAACTGATACATGAATTTAGCAAAGTTGCAGGATACAAAATCAATGTACAGAAATCAGTTGCATTCTTATACACTAATAATGAAGCAACAGAAAGACAAATAAAGAAACTGATCCCATTCACAATTGCACCAAGAAGCATAAAATACCTAGGGATAAATCTAACCAAAGATGTAAAAGATCTGTATGCTGAAAAGTACAGAACGCTTATGAAGGAAATTGAAGAAGATATAAAGAAATGGAAAAACATTTTGTGCTCATGGATTGGAATAAAGATTGTCAAAATGTCAACACTACCCAAAGCTATCTACACATTCAATGCAATCCCCATCAAAATTGCACCAGCATTCTTCTTGAAACTAGAACAAGCAATCCTAAAATTCATACGGAACCACAAAAGGGCCCGAATAGCCAAAGTAATTTTGAAGAAGAAGACCAAAGCAGGAGGCATCACAATCCCAGACTTTAGCCTCTACTACAAAGCTGTCATCATCAAGACAGCATGGTATTGGCACAAAAACAGACACATAGACCAATGAAATAGAATAAAAACCCCAGAACGAGACCCACAAACGTATGGCCAACTCATCTTTGACGAAGCAGGAAAGAACATCCAATGGGAAAAAGACAGTCTCTTTAACAAATGGTGCTGGGAGAACTGGACAGCAACATGCAGAAGATTTAAACTAGACCACTTTCTCACATCATTCACAAAAATAAACTCAAAATGGATAAAGGACCTGAATGTGAGACAGGAAACCATCAAAACCCTAGAGGAGAAAGCAGGAAAAGACCTCTCTGACCTCAGCTGTAGCAATTTCTTACTTGACACATCCCCCAAAGGCAAGGGAATTAAAAGCTAAAATGAACTACTGGGACCTTATGAAGATACAAAGCTTCTGCACAGCAAAGGAAACAATCAACAAAACTAAAAGGCAACCAACGGAATGGGAAAAGATATTTGCAAATGACATATCGGACAAAGGGCTAGTATCCAAAGTCTACAAAGAACTCACCAAACTCCATACCCGAAAAACAAATAACCCAGTGAAGAAATGGGTGGAAAACATGAATAGACACTTCTCTAAAGAAGACATCCAGATGGCCAACAGGCACATGAAAAGATGCTCAACGTCGCTCCTCATCAGGGAAATACAAATCAAAACCACACTCAGATATCACCTCAGGCCAGTCAGAGTGGCTAAAATGAACAAACCAGGAGACTATAGATGCTGGAGAGGATGTGGAGAAACGGGAACCCTCTTGCACTGTTGGTGGGAATGCAAATTAGTGCAGCCACTCTGGAAAACAGTGTGGAGATTCCTCAAAAAATTAAAAATAGACCTGCCCTGTGAGCCAGCAATAGCACTGCTAGGAATTTACCCAACAGATACAGGAGTGCTGTTGAGTAGGGGCACTTGTACCCCAATGTTTATAGCAGCACTCTCAACAATAGCCAAATTATGGCAAGAGCCTAAATTGCCATCAACTGATGAATGGATAAAGAAATTGTGGTTTATAGACACAATGGAGTACTACATGGCAATGAGAAAGAATGAAATATGGCTCTCTGTAGCAACGTGGATGGAACTGGAGAGTGTTATGCTAAGTGAAATAAGCCATACAGAGAAAAACAGACACCATATGGTTTCACTCTTATGTGGATCCTGAGAAACTTAATAGACCCGTGGGGGAGGGGAAGAAAAAAAAAAAGTTAAAATGGGAGAGAGCCAAAGCGTAAGAGCCTCTTAAAAACTGAGACCAAACTGAGGGTTGATGGGGGGTGGGAGGGAGGGGAGAGTGGGTGATGGGTATTGAGGAGGGCACCTTTTGGGATGAGCACTGGGTGTTGTATGGAAACCAATTTGACAATAAACTTCATATATTGAAAAAAAAAGGGAAAGAACTATTGAAAATAAAATGGCTGCCTTTTTAGAAGAAAATGCAGAAATCTTTTTTGATAGAAAGCAAAATAATAAGAATGCATTAATATTTTTGCATATACTTCTTTTTGTTAATGGAGGTTAAAAGCGCCAAGAGATATTTAATATTAACGCTATTTGCAACAGTATGGGACTTTGCACTTCACCAGTTTCTGCCTAGCAAAAATTGTACTGCAAGTACATATTTGTGAGCTTATTATTTTAGTTAATTATATGCTCGTTTAGAAACCATGATAGAACTGGCAGCTATTATGACTACAAATAAATGTTTATTTTTGTAGTTCTATATTTTGTAACATAATAACTAAACAGGGAAATTTAACCATTAGCCTTTGTGAGTCAGCTAATACTATGTATCTTTTAATAGCACTCTTTGTTTGACAGATTTACTAAACATATGATTCAAGTAGTTGAAAATTCACCACAAGAACCAGATACTTAGAGTTTTTTATAAAATTAATTTTGTACGATTTTGCATTTACATATGACAAATGCATTAAGCCTTATTCCCTTAAAAGTAAAATTCCCTCATAAAATAAAAATTGTGTAGAAAAAGTAATTTTTAGAACTATCAAAATTTCAAAGAACGTGAAAGATATTTCCCCCTATGCATAGCTAAAAAACAAAAGAATTACAAAATTAATATTCATTATAAAATAAATCATGAGATAACGATAAATACAAGAAAAAAGAATATGTATAATAAAAGCTTAAAATCAACAGGAGTATATTTCTTAAATGTCTAGCATACCTCCTTCATAGAGTATGTATTTTTTTTCTTTCCAAGCTTATATCCCTTCTTTCAAATTACTATTATTCAGTGAAAGAGGAAGAGAATATAGAATGATCTTTAACAAACAAATCACAGCATTATTTGTAATAAAGTTCAACAAAGTCATTCACTTTTCTGGTAGCACTATAAAAATAGAATGGTTTAACGCTTCCTTTTCTTCCAGGACACACTCATCAAAAAGAAGGCCCTAAGTAAACTCTTATTCCAAATTAACTTAAGGATAGTACTTATTCAGAAATTATTCTGGGTGTGAATGTAGTCTGAAAACAATTGCCATTTTCAGAACACTACTATGAGATATTTTAAAGGAAGTTCCTCAAGCTTTAGTGAAATATCTGATAGAAACTAGCTCTACACAAAAATAAAATAACTGGAAATGGCCAATATGACTTTTAATAATTTGTTTTTTTCTCATATTAATTTCATTAATGGACAATTGACTATGAAAGCAATAACAGCAACAACAAAAGTAATGCATTATGGAGTTTATGATATATGCAAGGCAAATATACAACAAAAATAGCATAAGGGATGAAAAATAATAAGAGAATTATACTGTTATAAGATTATTGCATTATATATTGATTTGACTATATTTAAAGGTAGACAGTGATGTTACATATACATATCGTAATTCCTAAAGAAAATAATAAAATAAAAATGAATTAATTAACAGACATAACTCAAAAACTCTTAGAGGAGACAAAAAAAACACAAAAAACAAAAAAACCCACCAAAAATATCGATTAATCCAAAGATCAGGAAAGAAGAAAAGTGGAAAAGAGCAGGTAAAGAACAAACAACAAGATAGTAGACCCGAACATATCAATAATTACATCAAAAAAGACTTTAACTGAAGGAGAGAAATTGTTACTAGATTTAAAAAGTAGAAGTCAAATAGTGTTTACAAGAGACAAGTTTTTAAACAGGAATATTTAAGGAGAAGAACATTACTAAGAATATTTCATAATGATAAATGGGTCAAACTAACAGAAAGCTGTAACAATCCTAAATGTATATGCAACTAAAAACAGAGCTTCAAAGTATCTTCAACAAAACTGACAACTCCCTGTGGAAAAAAGTGCAATAATGATTGAAATTTTTATTGGCTTTCCTATTAAATTGATAGAATGATAGACAAAAACTGGGGCGCCTGGGTGGCGCAGTCGGTTAAGCGTCCGACTTCAGCCAGGTCACGATCTCGCGGTCCGTGAGTTCGAGCCCCTTGTCGGGCTCTGGGCTGATGGCTCAGAGCCTGGAGCCTGTTTCCGATTCTGTGTCTCCCTCTCTCTCTGCCCCTCGCCCGTTCATGCTCTGTCTCTCTCTGTCCCAAAAATAAATAAACGTTGAAAAAAAAAATTAAAAAAAAAAAAAAAAGAATGATAGACAAAAACAATCCAAATGTTGCCAAAAACAGATTCAAAATCACAAATATTACTATAATTTCCACACACATAAGCTACTTTTTGTCAATAAATTAAACAACTTACATGAAATGGACTTATTTATAGGTCTAAGACAATTACCAACTGACACAAGAAAAAAATGAAAATCCCATATGAAAGAAATTGAATTCATAATTAAATATCTTCTTACAACAAAAATTTTAGGAATAGATGGCTTCTCTGGCAAATTCACTCAAATATTTAAAAAGGAAATAATCCTACTATTTGACAAATTCTTTCATAAAGTAGAAGGGGAATGGGGCACCTGGGTGGCTCAGTGGGTTAAACAACCTACTTCGGCTCAGGTCATGATCTCACAGCTTGTGAGTTTGAGCCCCATGTCGGGCTCTGTGCTGACAGTTCAGAGCTTGGAGCCTGCTTTGGATTCTGTGTCTCCCTCTCTCTCTGCCCCTCTCCCCCTTCATGCTCTGTCTCTCAAAAATGAATAAACATTAAAATTAAAAAAAAAAAGAAAGCAGAAGGAGAAGAAGCACTTCTCAATTCATTTTATGAAGGCAAGAAAATCTTGAATCTAAAATCAAAGGTATTGCAATAAGACAATTCTATATCAATAATAGTCATTCACGGGTATGCAAAAATCTTTAACAAAATGTTAACAAAGCAAAGCCAGAAATGCAAATTAAACACTGAAACATCAATGTAACTTAAATTAAGAAAATAAAAGGAAAAAAACAATACAATCATTTCAATGTATGCAGATTTGTAAATTAAAACTTTAATAAAGTTTATGTAAATGCTTATAAAATTTGTTATTCAAATAAAATTGTAAAAACTCCCAAAAAACTAGAAAGAAAAAAATACCTTTATGACGACTAGTAGATAAAAATTTCTTAGGACAAAGAAAGTTATACAATTACAAAGTTCAAAATTGATCAATTGTACTTAATTAAAAAAAAAAACTTGTGCAAACTACAAATACTACTAATAGATTCAATACCTAAACCACAGCTTGGGAGAATATCATTGTAAAATCTGTCTGACACAGAAATTGTATTGAGTATAGGAAGAACATTTATACATCAATGAAAAGACAAACTTCCATTTAAAATTGGGCAGAAAGGAGAAAAAACAATTTGCAAAGAAGAATTATTATTTATTTATTTTTGAGAGAGACAGAGAGAGAAGGAGTGGGAATGGGGGAGAGGGGCAGAGGGAAAGAGAGAATGTTAAGCAGGCTCTATGATCAAGGCAGGAGTGAGGAAGTAGGGAAGAGTATTTTCATTTTCACCAGTGCTACTATTGTATGGGGGCGCTGGTGGTGGGAGAGAGGGGCAGAGGGAGAGAGAGAAAGCAAATCTTAAGCAGGCTCCCCACAGTGTGGAGTCTGATGCAGGGCTCAATCCCATGACCTGACCTGATCATGACATGAACCAACATCAAGAATTAGAGGCTCAACCAAATGAGCTACCCAGGTGCCCTACAAAAGATTTTTAAATGGCCAATTAACACCTGAGAAAGTATTAAGGATTATTAGTTGCCAATGCAAACTTAAACAACAATAAAATGCCACTACATTTCCAGTAAGATGACTAAACTTTTAAAATAATAATCAAGTGTAGGCCGGTATGTGAAATAACCAGAGCAGAAGACAGTCCTGTGAGAGTATAAAGTGATACAACTGTGTTGAAAAGCTTTGTTAGCAGTTTCCTATGAATTTAAGCCTATAATATGCAGAAAATTTTCTCTTAGATGTTTGCCTCAGAGAAATAAAAAGATGAAATGCTTTTCATCATCACTCTTTTTCTGCTTTTTATCTTCCATCTTTTGCTCGTGTTTCTAACAAACTTTACACTATGTTTTATCTTAAGAACTCATCTCTTCAGTCAAAAACATTATGTAGGCATTTGTAATGTTATGCGCAAAAGCAACAACAATAAATGGAAACTACTACTCAGTTTTAGGGAATAAATAAATTATGGTGAACATAAATGATGAGACATTAGTTCAAACATTACCAAGTATGTTTTAAAAACATGTTTGAGGTAGGAAAATATAACTTGACCTCTCAGCATTACTTGCAACAGCTGTAGTCACATCTTGAAAACTATCTTCAGGGGCACCTGAGTGGCTCAGTCGCTTTAGCATCGACTCCTAATTTTTGCTCAAGTCATGATCTCACAGTCGTGAGATAGAGCCCTGCGTTGGGATCTGCACTAACAGCATGGAGCCTGCTTGGGATTCTCTCTCTCCCTTTCTCTCTCTGCCCCTTCTCTCTCTCTCTCTCTCTCTCTCTCTCTCTCTCTCTCCCTCCCTCCCTCCCTCTCTCTCTCTCCCTCCCTCTCTCTCTCTCTCTCTCTCAAAATAAATAAATAAAATTAAAAAAGAGAGAGAGAGAAAACTATCTTCAATTGATCTCAGAATGCCATATCCCTATGGTTCTTCTTCATTACAATGTGCTCCTTCTGTGTTCTTTGTTGTGTTTTTTTCCTTCCAACTGTGAAAGGATATCAGGACTTAGTCTTCATAGCTCCTGATTTCTCTATCAAAACCCTCTCTTTAGTGACCTCATGGTTTTCGTGACTTTGAATATACGTATACATGGAAGACCACCAAAATTATCTCCAACCTGAACATGTCCCCTGCACTCCAAATGTTTACCCCCCAACAATAATGTGTTTACTTACATATTTATTAGATATCTCAAACTTCTCATGCCCAAAACAAAATTCAATTTATCTCCTCCCTTAGTAAACAGCTCAACCATCCATCCATTTCCTCGGGTTCATAATATTCACCTTTCTTCCTTACCTTTTTTAAGGTTTATTTATTTATTTTGAGAGAGGGAGAGAGAGAACAAATGTGAGCAGGGAGGGGCAGAGAGAGAGGGAGAGAGAGAATCCCAAGAGGTTCCACACTCTCAGAGCAGAGCTTGACTCGAAGCCCAAACTCACAGACTATGAGATCATGACCTGAGGTGAAACCAAGAGTCAGTCACTTAACTGACTAAGCCACCCATGTGCCCCTTTATTCCTTACTTTTATACCTTACATCCATTCCATTAAGTCCTCTTGGCTCTATCTTTAAAATATATCTCCCATTTAACCATTTCTCTCCACTATGGCAGCTACCATTTTGGTTCAAGCCTTTTATTCTCTCCCTTATGCAATTGCCTCCAAACTGATGTCCCTGCTTATACTCCTGCTCCCTACATTCTCCTTAACATATAGTCCCCAGAATGAATTTATTTAACATGCCATATTATGTCACTGCCCTGATCTAATATGCTCCAATGAAAGAAATCCAAAGATGTTTACGGATTCTTCTTAATAGACTACAATTAATTTGGTCTTAACATTTATTTCTAGGGTTGTATATTTTCTTAATTTTCTGCCATAATCATATAATCATTTATTGCTTCTGAAAAACAAAGAATATATATAAAGCAGTTTGGCAAGTCAACACTGTAAAAACAATTAACAAGAAAAGAACATTTAGAGAAGATAAAAGAAATGAGAAACAGTTCTATTGCAATACATGAATTTTTATTTTATTTCTAGAAGAGTGAAATTAATAGGAATGTACAGAAATAAACTGTCAGGTGAATACCTATTATCTTTTATTGTACATGACTGTAATTGCTGTTACATGGTTTACTTCATAATACAGAAGTGCTTATAAAATTTTTGTATTTATATTCATAATATTAAAAAGAAGACATTCCTGAGAATATCATTATTGGGATTGATCACACTGAAAAACCTACACTTAAAATAAAAGCTAAATTACCATGTCACTAAACTAATCATGTAAAGGTTAAAATCAACGTAGATACTCGGTATTTTTGTTCTTACAGTTATTCTAAGTAAATAGAAATTAAGGAGAAAATTTTGAGATGATATGGGTCATATGATCTTATAAATTTACCATAAACTCATAGAGTATTAGAGATTTAAAGAAACTTAGAGCCCATCTGGGATAATTCTTTCCATGCCATGTAAGAAAACAGACCCAGAGAGCAGAAGCCACTTCTAGTTTTGCACAGCCAGGTATTAATAAAACAAATGCTTTAAATCAGTATCCTACAAATTAATCTGTAGTTTATCTCTGAATAAGCCATGACACTGAATTTCCTTACATTGTCACTGTTACCCATACTTTGGTCACATTTTCCTCACATGAGCATTCTGAACTAGCATCCTAACCCAATGAATCCAGAGCTGTGAACACAAGAAGCTGAACAAAAGCTATTGGTGCAGGTGTGAGGATCACTCCTATATTTCTTTATGATTAATTCCCATTCCATTCCCATATTAGTAGTTGCCAAAAACAGTGCATTGTCTCACTGTGGCTCAGTGTTGCTATACATGGATAGAGCTAGACAGTATTAAGGTAAGCAAAATAAGTCATTCAGAGAAAGACAAATACTATGTGATTTCACTCATATGTGAAATTTAAAAAACAAAATAGATGAACATGGAGGGGAAAAACAGAGTGGCAAGCCAGAAAACACTCTTAACTAGAGAGAACAAGCTGAGGGTTTCTGGAGGGTGATGGGTTAAATGGGTGATGGGTATCAATGAGGGCAGTTGTTGTGATGAACACCGAGTATTATGTCAGTGATGAAGCATTAAATTCCACACCTGAAACTAATATTACATTGTATAACTAACTTGAATTTAAATAAAAACTTGAAAAAAAGAAGCTATCAGAAGGGATGAAAAAGAAAGGGGAATGGAATGAACAAAAGGCAAATAATTCACTTATCTTCCAGTCAGATTATTGTACATTCTTGAAGTAGGATGCAATCTTAAAAGACCATTTAGTGTAATCTCACGACATGCCTGTGAATCTCTACAACATGTTTGTCAAGTGCTTTTCTAGGTTATGATTGAACACATTTTTGTGAAAATAAAAAAAATTATCTCTCAAGACACTTCATTACATCTTTGAATAATTCTGTTACAAATTTTAAACTTGGAA
Organism: Lynx rufus; assembly: GCF_022079265.1. Taxonomy (NCBI): domain Eukaryota; kingdom Metazoa; phylum Chordata; class Mammalia; order Carnivora; family Felidae; genus Lynx; species Lynx rufus. Next base: position 104,069,754 of record NW_025814856.1, read on the forward strand.
ATGACTTTAAATGTGTGTTCCATTTAATTTCTCCCTATGATGCTAATTTATTTATTTTTTTGTTCTCTTAACAGATACTTGTAAAGGGGGTGTGTGTATCTGTGATCAGAGTTAAATAACCTCTCCGGTTAAGATTTGAATAGAACAGAGTCCCAAATGATTATCACTTTTGTAATAACAATAATGTTATTATATCTAGGAGTTAAGACAATTCACTTTGGGTCAAACTTTGTAAAGTTTTTAAACACATTATTTTACCTTAGTATATAAAAACTAGTGAGATAGTATTATTAATCCCAGTTTTTGAGATTTAGAGAGGTTAAGTAACTTGTGTAAGGTCACACAGCTAGTAAAAGTAGTGCAATTTGATTCCAGTCTTTGCACCTTAGCCATTTCCCAATCTTAATAAAATATCCTATTAATGCAAACTGAGATTGAATTTACTTTTTTGTTACGCATCTCACTTATATTGAACTTACTGTTGTTTATAAAACAATAAAAATAAGAGAAAATTAAAATATCTAATGTCTGTAACACAGAAGATTCTCACAAAAATGCCCTTGACACTTTTGACTATTTCTGCTTAAAAAAATATATAGTCTAACTTAACTTATATACAATTCTCTATGCCTGTAGACTTTCTATGTCTGTCGTTGTTGTTACTGTTATTACAGAGATATTCTTAGTATTATAAGTTGAGACTGTCATGAGAACTTCTCAAATTGAAATACTGACAAATGGACTTGAGCTAATTTTTGTTCTTGCCTAAAACATTAAAATACTTCTTCATTCAAACAATGATGATGCATGATTTGCTTATTCCATTTGTAGAAGAAAGATTGATCCACAAATCATACCTGGATGTTTCCTCGATCTTTAGCCACCACCTCATTTTTTTTTCTCCTGAAATCACAGCAAAATGTCAGCTATAAAAGGTGTGGCTTTTTTGTTTGTTTGTTTTTAAACAGGCTTCACACCTAGCCAGGGGTGGCGGGGGTGGGGGTGGGGGGCAATGCAGGGCTTGAACTCAGGACTGTGAGATCAAGACCTGAGCTGAGATCAAGAGTCGATCCTTAACTGACTGAGCCACCTAAGTGCCCCCAGCTACAAAAGTTTCCATTCTACCTAGTTGTGAGTTTTGAATTCCATACCATGTAATACGTTTTTTTTTTAATTTTGTTTAATGTTTATTTATTTTTGAGACAGAGAGAGACAGAGCATGAACAGAGGAGGGTCAGAGAGAGAGGGAGACACAGAATCCGAAGCAGGCTCCAGGCTCTGAGCTGTCAGCACAGAGCCCGACGCAGGGCTCGAACTCACAGACTGTGAGATCATGACCAGAGCTGAAGTCGGACGCTCAACCAACTGAGCTACCCAGGCGCCCCTGTAATTCGTTTCTTGTATAAGTTTTGTAATCTTGTTAAGACAATTCATTCGGTATCTTCACAATTTGAAGTTGCTAGGTTTTAGAACATGTACATTTTCTTTGGGAATAACAATTATTCCCAAATGCTTCCATTGTCTTAAAACATAAGAGCCCTTTCTAAACATTTATCAAATGTGTGATATTTGAAAGTTAATGGATCTAATTTTAGTTACATGCTATCTTTATAATTCCAACAAAGACACGCAAAATAATATCTACTTTCAATTATTTCAATGTTTAATGGATACATGTGAAAATCAATAGAAGAAAGAATTACTTCTCATATAACTCTCTAAAGCTATAAACTGTGAGATAATTTTGTGTATGTGATTTTTATGCAGCCTAATTCTTTTCTTAACAAAGATATTATGATGCATTTCTTAATAATGAAGGCAGGGAAAATCTATGTGTTCTGTACACACCATAGGGTGCTGTCTCCCCTTCTAGTCAGATGTCCTGGTCTAACACTACCCTGCAACAGAACTTAGCTCTATGTTACAAATTACCTAAATGTAAGTTACTCTAATGTCCATGTTTCCCTTCTAGAACAAACAGAATCCTCACACAGATTTTTAGATTCCAATTTAGAAAATGTGTTTTTTATGAACTATGCTAGCAACTTTAATCTGTTTGGAACAAAAAAAATTGCTTCTGCATCAGTCAATTACAATTAAAAGAATAAGGAATGCAGTTAATGCATTTAAAACATCTGAAGTTACTTGAAATTTTTTTTAATGTTTATTTATTTATTTTGAGAGACAGAGAGAGAGCATGTATGAGTGGAGGAAGGGCAGAGAGAGAGAAAGAGGAAGAGAGAGACAATCCCAAGCAGGCACCACACTCAGCATGGAACCCAATGTGGGGCTTGATTTCAAGACCATGAGATCATGACCTGAGCCAAAATCAAAAGCCTGATGCTTAATTGACTCAGCCACACAGGTGCCCCTAAAGTTACTTGAAATTTTTAATTATACTTTTTTGTATGGTATGGTATTATATCTAAATATCTCCAGACATAAGAACCTTAACAGAAAGGTAACTCATTTTAACTTCTTAAATATACAAAATAAGAATACAATTTTTTCCCCAGGAATTGTAAAAAGAATATACTCTAGTATATCTTTTCCACTATTTTCTGTAGCCTCCATATACTAAACATCAATTCCATCTCTACCCTACATGTTATCTACTCCATTTGATTATTGTGCCCTGAAGTTTTTATCTCATCTGTTATGATTAAAACCATTATTATTTTCCACATTGAGTAATAACAACCTTATTTGAATGGAGCAGCAGTTTATTTATTTTTCCCCTGAGGACACGTGATATTTACCTATTTAACTTACGTAACACCAAAACTGCCTAGGAAAAGCAGAGAAGAGATGGAAATTTACAAAGCGAAAATAGAATGTCTTTGAAAAAAGGACAGAATAATGGAAGAAGGGTTTCTGATATTTCATGAAAGAGATTTATTTTTGTTTTGAAACGTTGTTTATGTTTCCCAAACCAGTTAAAGCTAAGAGACTTATATATTTCCTAACCTTTAATTTACTCTTTCTGAAAGTCTATTGCTCCATTCACACACACACCCTCCCCATTTGAGAAACTATACTGACAACATATTACATACTCTTAAGTAACTTACTGGATCTTCTCGTTCTTCTGAGTGAGATATGAATGATAAGAATTTTGAAAATATTTCATCGGATATGTTAGCAAATGGATATTTGACTCATATTCATATTTGCTATTTTTCTTTTAATTTTTGAAAAGAATAGTGTTCAACTCTCAGAATTTTTCAAAAGTATATATAACTTTTTGGCCCTGAGAGTGTTTTTTAGACATTCAAATGTCTTTAATGACAGATTGAATAATTATCATTTCACCCAAATTGTCCACTGTAGAAGTTCAAACCCTCATTAGGTTTACCTGAAGCATTTTCAGTTTCCCTGATGGTTAATATTGTGTAAAGAAGAGGTGAGTGGAGTGCAGAGAGTCAATCCACAAATAAAATAATTCTTTCCTCCTTTTTTGGTTTTATTATGGAGACCTGATTTTATGGTATTCATATGTACTGATCATCATTTGAAAATCATTGCCTATAAGCGTTAATGATATTAATAAACCTCCTCAAGTCTTTCATAGGATTAATATAAGTAGCAATAAGTAAACCCTACTATTGTCTTTCCCAGTGGTTCTCAAACTTTAGCAAATATTAGTCATATGGAAGAAAAGATTTGTTAAAACACAGCTCTGGGCTCCACCCAGATCTTCTGGGTTGGGCCCCAAGAATTTTCATTTTTAGCAGTTACTTCTGCTGTTTGGAGATCACACTTCGAATCACTGACCTACTTTGTTAATCATGTTCATTACAAATCAGTAGTTAAGCAGAGGAAACAGAATATATAAACATTTGTATCTGTAGGTAACATTTCCATCCAACTAAAATTTCCACTTTGGATCTTGATACCTAGTGGGCCATAAACTTGAGAAAGAAAGAAAAAAAACATAATAGAAATTACGATAATTAAAAAAATTAAAAACCTCTCAGAAATTTTGAGAGAAGGAAATGGCCCTTGATGAAAGTGCTGCTTTACTATAAAGATAAGTCATTAGACATTTGATATAACCAGATTCATTCACTGTTATACTGAAAGCTGAGGTAACACTTGTTATGTTGGCCAACATGGCACTTCCCTTTGGCAGAGTCAACTAAATACCAAGTGATTGTTCTGACTGAATAATTTTTCACGAAGGAAAATTTATTTATTTACTACTGAGTTGGATGAATAAAAGTAGGGGAGCTTGAAAATACTTTTCATATAAATAAATTTAAAGATCTGGCAGTTTGAAACTAGAAGAAATAAAGTCAATTTTCAAGGAAGTTTTTCCCAAACACAGAATATTGCCTATGGAAAATGTATACAACTGTGTGGTATAAAACCAATGTTTATTCTTAAGATTTTTTGTTTCTAGAAAAGCTGGAGAAAGCAGAGCAAGTCTTTCTGAGTACTCTTTTCCAAAAGAATATGCTATAAAAAGATAATCTCAAATAAACTAATGAAAGATGCATCACCTTATAACAGTTATTCTCTATATTGATAAAAAATGTACTTGTCTATGAGAGAGTCACTTATTACAACCATTTATAGGGGCATCTGGGTGGTTCAGTCAGTTAAGTGTGCAACTTTGGCTCAGGTAATGATCTCACAGTTGGTGAGTTTGAGCCCCACATTCGGCTCTGTGCTGGCAGTGCAGAGCCTTCTTCGGATTCTCGCTCTCCTCCCTCTCTGCCTCTCCCCAGCTTGTACTTTCTCTATCTCTCAAAATGAATAAACTTAAAAAAAATTTTCTAAAATAACCTAAAGAAAAATACATATGGGAGTTCTACTAGCTTCCTTGCTAATTCCTACTGCACCCAGGTACTCCGATACTTTCACGCTTTGGATCAACATTTCTCTGTCAAGACCTTTCTTACCAGATCTTTACATTTGGTTAAGTTCCTCACCCACATATTCAGAAAGACCAGAAAGTAGCAAAACCCTGTTACTCTTCCCATTCTACCCAGCTTGGTTTATTCTTAGCATTTATTATATTTCAATGAATCTGTAACATATCATATTTATATGATGTATGAAGTATGATTAGTTCTCCACATTGTGTCTTTAGAATATGTACATAAATTCTGATACTCCCTTCAAAAGGTGAGCCTGATTCCCATCCTCTTCAATGAGAGTCAGACTACACGGCTATTAATGAATAAGAGAAGTCAGCAACCATGGATACTCATGAAACCTGTGAAGAGGCCAAATGTAGGAAGTGAGGCTTCCTTCTAACAATCAGCACCAACCTCGCAGCCCTGAGAGTGAGTCACCTTGAAACTCTTCAGCTCCAATCAAGCTTTCAGATGACCGCAGTGTCAGCTGACATTTTGATCACAGTCTCATGAGAGAAGACAAGCCAAAAGTGCCCAGCAAAGAAGCTCCATAATTCCTGACCTATAGAGACTGTGAGGTTAATATCTTTATTGTTATTTTAAAGCATTAAATTTGATAATATGTTGTTACAAATCAATAGCTAAAAATCACTATTGAAAAAGTACTAACCATTTTACTAACAAAATCCTCTCAACACCTACAAGTGCCATTTTGTATTTAACAAAAGAGATCTTTGAACCTATTTTAAACCTGTATTTTAATTGTGTATCACTCTTCTTGTGTACTCATAAAAGGAAAAAGCAAGTGAAAGAAACTGGTGATGATATATCTAAAACTTCATTTTAGAATCCAATGTCTTTATATTTTCAACTTAGTATTATCAACACCTGTGTTTTCGACATAATGCAATATGTAGTGACATGAGGAGTGTTGATGAGGGTGTTCTACACTATCGTCTCTAAGATTTTCCTCTCAGGAACTGACGCTCATGATGCAAGTTTTGTTGGTAGTGCTTTCTCAATCTTACTATGTTGTCAGACAATACAAATTATATTTATCTCATTTTCTGTTCTATAGTTATCATATGATACATCTGCATCTAGAAATTAAAATATTTTTAAAAATCATCTTTGAATTAATGAAATAAAATATTTAGAATTACATTTATTGGTTAGTTGCAATCATCCCTGCTAGAATATTATGACTTTGTCTTGTGTGCTATTATATCCCCAATCCATCACAGTGACTGAATAAATACATACATATATTCATAAAATTCATGAATAATACATACTAGATATGAACATTTTCTGGTTTGTTTATGTACATGAACTTTAAAATATTTTAAGTAACCATTATTGGGGCGCCTGGGTGGCTCAGTTGGTTAAGCATCCAACTTCTGCTCAGGTCATGGACTCAGGGTCCGTGAGTTCGAGCCCCACATCAGGCTCTGTGCTGACAGCTCACAGCCTGGAGCCTGTTTCAGATTCTGTGTCTCCCTCTCTCTCTGACCCTCCCCTGTTCATGCTCTGTCTCCCTATGTCTCAAAAATAAATAAATGTAAAAAAAAATAAGTAACCATTATAATAAATTTTGTTTCCAAGTTGAAACAGTGTATGAATAAAAATTATCAACATTACTTGAAGGTAACTTAAGATGACTATTTCATTTGATACTTTACTATTTAACATTCTTGTTATCATTTTTATAAGAAACAGATGTTTTAGCTCATGAAACTTTCAGTATAAGTCCTTTTCAAGTTGGGGTGCTGGGTTACTCAGTCAGTTAAGTGTCCATCTTCAGCTTCATGATCTCATGGTTCCTGAGTTGCAGCCCCATACCCAGCTCTGTACTGACAGTGTGGAGCCTGCCTGGGATTCTCTCTCTCTCTCCCTCTCTCTGCCCCTTCCCCTCTGAGCACACATGCACTAGATAGATAGATAGATAGATAGATAGAGGCACCAGGGTGGCTCAGTCAGTTCAGCATCCAACTTCAGCTCAGTTCATGATATCACAGTTCAGAGTTTGAGCCCCATGTTGGGCTCTGTGCTGACAGCTCAGAGCCTGGAGCCTGCTTTGGATTCTGTGTCGCCCTCTTTCTCTGCCCTTCCTCTGCTTACACTCTGTCTCTCTTTCTCCCTCAAAAATAAATAAATGTTAAAATAAATAAATGAATAAACTTAAAAAAAATTATAAAAGTCCTTTTCAAGCAACCTGAAAACTCTCCATTTGATTTAACCTTAATCCCCATAATCTGGTATATGAGTACATTTACATAAAATAAGTGCTTAAACAGGATACTATCCCATTTTAAATTTTTCCAAGTTTTAGGTGGAGGATATAGAGGAAGTTTCTACTTTAAAGTATATTCCAATTTTAAAATTAAAAAAATATATATATACTCCATTTTGCTTTCATACAGTGCCAGCTTAACATATGACTATTTTCACTTCTCTATAAGCCTGATCTTTTCCATGTCTATATTCTGAACACTTTATCAAGAAATATTAACTGTCCTTTGTAACACATACTTTCCAGGAACTGTGCCCATTTTGCAGAAAAATTGTTTTCATCACCTCAAGAATGAGTACGTAGTCAGGATACAAAGGCAAGTTCGCAACAAATGATGCCTATCAAAGGGCTTTCCTGTTTAGGGTTGACCACAATTAATAATATTTTCCAGTTCCATAATGCTCAAGATAAATATGACTAAAGTGAAAAGGGTTCCCCGGAAAAGACAAGTAAAAGGTATATTGGTTGAGTGGAATGTTAATATATTAATGAAATTGATGACATTAGTGATTTATTTCATTGACAGAATTTAGAATGAGATTCATTTATCATTATCCCACAGTCATTCATCAGCAGAATATTGCCCCAAGCATTTAGCCTCCTGTTAGCAATTTAATTTTTCTTTGTAGTAATTATACTGGAGAAGAATACGCTATGTTTGTGGTCCACTTGATTATAAATAAAATATAAACAAAATTAATATTTTATGGAAAATAATGTTTATATTCTTCAAGTGATAATTCTATTACTTTGTTTTACATATTTTATATTGCTCTATCTTCTCTCCTACCAAAATTACCTAGTTTGAAATGACATTTAATTTTAATTTTACAGTAATACTCTCCTCTTCAAAAGGAAGCATAACAAAATCCCTAGTAAAAATGGATGAATTTTAGATAATGTCTACTTGATATGTAAGATATCAAAGACTTCATCGGATAACATCAATAAATCGCCAGCATATGCAGCATGCGAGCGCTCACACACACGCACGCACAAGAGTACTTAGATACCGGGCAAGTACAACCACAGTTTAGCCTGGAAACTGCTCTGCCTCTCCAAAGTTAAAGCCCTAAAAGACCCATTTTGGAGTTGGAATGGTTCAGTGAGACTGTCTCACAACAGAGACAGATTAAGAATCATAGGAAAAGCAGCCTCTGGACAACTAGCCAGAATTCATGATGTTTAGATCAAGTCCGGAAAACATGGCACCTGAAGATTGTAGTTTGTAGGTTAAATCTAGTACTCGTATTTTCTTATTCTCTAATTTGTTCAAGCTAGGAATAAAGGTGACTATTCCCTCTTCATCATTGAAGGAAGATTTCCTCAGCAGATTCCTGAGCTGTCTCTCAGCGACTTAGCTTGTCTAAATCCCTTTTTCAACTGTTAGTAATTAACAAAGAATACATACAGGATAATTTATTGTAGTAGACATTTTTAAGTGAGATCTTTCTCAAACTTAGACATAACAAGGTATTAAACTTTGTGGAAATGAATGCAATTCAATTATTTTAAAAATGGAAAGATGCTAACATATGGATATGTGTAATATACTGTAGCATCCTACCGTAAAGAGTTAAAATGGGGAAGGGGGATAGTGGTATAAGGTTAGGGATAGATTGAAAATCCAGGATATGCCAAAAAACCTTCACAGAACACATGAATTTCAAGCCGGAATTTTTAAATGAGTAGGAGTGCACAAGACAGTAAAGGTTGGGTTGATGATATCCTAGGAATATGGAATACAGGTTTTGAGATGACATGGGGAACAGTGAAAAGTTCAATGGAAAGACAATATGGGATGCATAATGGAGGGTACAGGGTTAGATGGGAGTGTAATATAGAGTGCCTAGAGGGTACATTAGTAAGGAATATAGGGTGCATGATGGAGGAGGTCACATGGGTGGACTGGAAGAGAAGGCAGTGTTCATACAGGCAAAACTGTGAAGAGAAGTTGTGGCACAAACACGAAGACCTTGTGGATGCTACTATGGAGCTTTTATTTTATCCTTCAGCGAATGGAAGAGTCTTATATGAGACAAGTAGTTACCAAATGTGCAAATTATGGAAAGCTCATCCTAACAGCTACATGAAGAATAACTAGGAAATCAGTGGTGGTTAGGCCATCAAAACAGTTGAGGCAAAACTTTTAGACTTCTCACAAGCTTCAAGACTCAAAGAAAAAAATCCCTGATTACAGAATATTAGGCATTAGGACTTGAAAAAGTATTATGTGTCTCATATTTTATCAGGTCATTTTAGATCACAACTTATAAACTTATTGCTAGATAGTAAATTAACCAGAAAATAACAATGGTAAGGTCGAAATACACCTACTAACCAAAAACATGTTAACTTCTCACCTCATGAGTTTGGCACCAGAATAATGAACATAGGCTTCAACAAAGCCAACATATTTTTAAAATATGTGGGTTTTTTTAATGATACTAGGTTTAAGGCATTATGTTAGATGCTAAGACTAAGTTAGATGCAGGGGAAGCGGTGGGAATGGAATAAGGATCATGAGGTAAAAATGGTTAAAAAAAAAGGGGGGGCTGTTAGCAGACATAATAAGTTTCATGGCTTTTCTTACCATTTTAAAATACCTTAGTGTAGTTTGGATGATGAAATAGTTTTAGAACCCAAGCATCCTTAATCTTAGTGACAAAAGGCCTCTGTGAGATGAGAATGAAAGGAACCCGAAAACATTTTTGTGCTGATCTACTTGACCTGAATGCTGTATGTCTTACTGAATGATTAGATCAGTTCCTGGTGCTACTGGAGTTTAAAATAATGGCTGAGAAAATTAGAATGGGTCTTAAATTTACTGATAATTTTGGCAAATGTTGAAATCTGGTCCATGTGCAGCTTAGCCCATTATGCTTCAGTGGTTTTTAATGTACTATGTACTTTTAAGATTTTTTTCCCCAGATAGAAATTGTCTGCCTTACCTTCAGTGAAATTGTATCCTCAATGAAAGATCAGATTAACTGGAATAAGCGCAATGCTTATAAATTTGGATTAAGAGAACACAGCTGAAAGGATGCTTAAAATGTATCTTTAAACCTAAGTGCAGAATTTCCATACATACCTTGAAATACGTATTGCAGTATTAAATGTGCTCAGTAAGCTAAGTAATGTGTTAGATAATTAATAAACATTTAACAGCACTGATTTTTATAGCCTGCTTTATTGAACTTCTTATCAGTATTGAGCAGATGGGTCATAACTATGAAAAATTATATTTTAAACATGATTACTATATGTGGATTATATTTGAAAAATACTGTTCAGTGAAGCATTTACAAATGTAATTTAATGCACAGAGCAAGACCCCAAAGTTAAGGTACTTTTCCAACATTATATACAAAAGCACTAAACTAATGTATAAAGAACATTATGCAATTGTTTGAAAATAATTTGAAATAAAAAAATAATCTCCTATGTGAAAGCATAAAGTTGTATGTACAATGTCAACAAGGAGTAAACAATTTGATCGATTTTTGTTTTTGCTTAGTATACAATAAATCCATTCTCATTATCCTTTATAATCATACTTGATATATCAACAATGATGTTTGAAATTTTACATAACTACTGTAAAATTTGTATAACTAAGATAATAATCTTTCTGAATGATAGCCACTGTCGAATAAGTCTTAAATTGCAAGGAAACACACATAACACACACAAATACGCACACATACACGCATGTATGCGCCCACATCAAACGTTCATTGAAACCTGTCACAGAACTGAGAAAATGAGAAAAAAAAAATCTCAAAATTTTGTATGTCTCCCTAAATTATTTTATTTTAAATAATATTTGCATATTTCAGCCATTGGTTTATTATGACACAAATGTGGTTTTTTTAATAAAGAAATAAAGTATAGGTAGTTTTTTTTAAAAAGTACACTAAGACCAAAACAAGTTGTAGTTGAATCTGTCTCAATTTTCAAGAGAGGTAAGCAGCCTCTAGGATGATTTAAAACTTTGTGCTGTCCCTGCTTACAGTGCCCCAGGTTAGTTAATATAACCAATAGCACATGGCAGAAGTGATAGCATGTCACTTTTGAGATTTGATTAAAAAAGACTGTGGCTTGCATCTGAGAATCTCTCTCTCTTTCTCTCATCATTCACTCTGAGAGAAGCCAGACTGCATGCCAAGAAACTCTAAAAAAGACCACTGTAGCAAGGACTTTAAGTCTTTGGCTAATACCTGGCAAAAAACAAAAACAAAAACAAAAACAAAAACAAAAACAAAAAACAAAGAACAAAAAACAAAAAACAAAACCTGAGGCCTAGAAATAACTATGAGAGAGAATTGGGAAATGGATCAAGTCTTCAGATAAAATGGTAGCCACATCTTTGAAACTTTGAGTCAAAACCACTCTCCTAGATTTCTGATTCATGGAAACTATGAGATAATAAATATTTATTATTTTAAGTTGCTGACTTTTGGGGTTATTTGTCAGCAATTGATAAATACACCAAATGACATAGTTAGCCACTAATACCTAAGAGACATAATGCTTGATAAAAGAATAGGATAGCATGTGAGTGTTTATTGCATATACAATCCAGGTTTAAAAATTAAGATAGATACAAATAACATGAGCTAATATCGAAAAACATGTACAAATGTGTATGAAGATAATGATACTAAGGAAATGACATTGAAACACAGGCAATAGAATCATTTGTTGAGGGCCTACATGAAGTCTTACAGAAAAGCTGCAAATATATTGATGTGTAAATGATGACATGATTTGGACAGTTTAAAGCACTCCAGATTGAAGACAGAGTTGTACAAAGACATGAAAGTGAGAAAGGACAGAAAGTGCATAGGAAATAACAAAAAACCTAGTTGAGCTAAATACTTAGTATTTACATGCATATAGACATAATTATACTATGTATGTAATGAACTAGAGAAATGACATTTATCTTTGAGACAGAGAATAGGTTAATATTCTATATCTAGTTTAAATTATGTATTTTTAAGGTCTCAAAATATTTTTAAACTTTGATTTATGCTTTTGTAAAGTGAAAATCATATTACCACAAATCTACCTGTTCTGACTTCTAGTGTAACTCTTTATACTAAAACAAATCTACCTTCTTGGTCTGACTTCAGACTTAGAATGGATAGCAACAGAACAAATTCTTCCAATTCTCATCCGAATCTATTGTTCATTGTGAGTTTATTTGTTTTTACAAAAGATTTTGATGTGCTAACTTAATAGAGGAAAGAACTGTAGCATTGCCAGTTGAATAAAACATTTCTATATAAAAAGGGGTTAGTCAAGGACCCAAGAAGGAATGCTTTTTGCAGGATTATTGAATTATAAAGTAACTTCATTCATAAATTCAGTCCTGTTTCCATGCTGTTAGTCATTGTGATACATACATGACTTTGCAAATGCATGTGTACTTTAATTAGGATGACCTTGCAATGCTGTATCACTGATTTATTAACAACAATTAATTGAATATATGCAAAAAGCCCTGTGTTTCAGAAAGTAAGATAAAACTGCTATAATCTATATCTCAGTGAGTTTATATTTTACCTCAGTCATGGATATCAAGTCATGTCTAGCATTCCAACTCTGATAAATTGGTGGTAACCACCTGGATATCTGTGTTGAAGAAAAGCTTAAGGCAATATCTGGGTTTAGAGGGAAATGGTGCCATGATCAGTTTGGAATGTCTTCCATGAGAAAAAGAGAGAAGGTGAAAACAATTATAATGATGAAAAAATGGACCTTACTCCTATCAGTGCCCACAAGAACATCACTTTTATGATCCTTATAGATAATAATGATAGCCAATACTTATTGGTTATTTACTCTGGCTAATTAGTCTGGCTATAGTCTGTTGACTATATCTGTACCTATAGAAGAGGTTAAACACATAGACATAAAAGAAAACACAGGTGATAATGCTAGCCCCAATGTGATACACTTAATAACTGCTACTGGAAATTTTTTACATCGAAAATATTACAATTTGATAATTAGGGAAAGCTAAGGAAGAAAGCCCAAATCTAGCCTTACAGAATAAGTTATATATTGTTAGATAAAGCTTTAAAAATGAGAAGCCCTACCCTTTCAATATAAATACAATGTTATATCATTCAACATTTTTTCTCACTCAACTCGGTTCTTCTATATTATTTTTTTGAACTGTCTCAGGATTTTATAAGGATCAGAGATCAACCTATCTGTAAGTGCTATATATAGTCAATGCTATTTTGAGTTTAGTAATAACACATTCAGTATTATCTAAAGATGAGACAAACTAAGCATATCATTGGTAGTAATGCATTCCTCTTCAAGAAAAGGATAACTGAAAAACAGTAAGTTGAACAAAGACGGTTACTTTTCTCACAAATGAAGAAATTCAGGAATAAATTCTGACATTTCTTTGGCTTCTCAGTGATGACATAGTTGTCCCATCTATTTCTACATCCATGATTCACGAAAATCATGTTAGCATCTCACCTCACACATATTGACTTATTATTGCAATACTTTTTTTTTTTACCTCGGAACACCAAGTCCAAGCTCAAGGTCAGAGAAGAATGAAAGAGGAAAGAAAAATCTATATATACCTGACTTATTTCAATAGGACATCAGGTGGAGTGCCTGGGTGGCTCAGTCAGTTAAGCATCTGACTCTTGAACTTGGCTCAGGTCATAATCCCCTGGTTTGTGAGTTCAAGTCCTGCATGGGGTTCTGCACTGATAGACAGAGTCTGCTTTGGATTCTCTGTCTCCCTCTCTCTCTGCCCCTCCCCTACCTGCTCTCCCTCCCTCTCAAAAATATATAAATAAACATTTTTTTAAAAATAAGACATCAGGTTACACCACAGGTGTCATTGTCCAGAAGTTCTTCCTTTATTACTGTAAGGAAGCCATCATCCAACACTTAAGTCTAGGCATCTAGCTACTTCAAACAAAGACAGCACATAGTAAAGAAAAAGGGAGAAATGTGTAATGTATAAACACTTAACAACACCTGTTTCACTGATGTTACATAAAATGGTAGCCTTAAGCCTCCATGATTTATTTTCAAGAAGCACTTAATCAATGATGTTACACATAATCATTGTAAAGAGAATTATTGTTCATTCAACAATCATTTATAGATTACCCACAATGTGACAAGCACTTTCTCAAGTTCTCAGGATATGAAAATTCTGAGGCTTACTTTAGTTTTTCAAAAACCAGATACATTAGACTTGACATTTTAAAAAACCTTTGCAAACAAAAGCACCGAGTCCCTCACATCTATAATAATAATTAAAATGTCAATATATAAAAACAACTGTATCCTTATACTCAAGGAAAAAAAAAAAAAGAAATAGCATTAACAATAGGATCTAACCACCAAATAAATCTAACAAAAGATAGCCAAGACCTTTGTAATGAAACAAAACAAAACATTCATGAAAGAAATTAAATAAGACAGAGTAACTCTATGTTCACAAATAAGAAAATTCAGAAACTTAGAGATTTTACTTATATTCGGTTTGACGTATAAGTGTAATTCAATTCCAATGAAAGCCCAACATACTCTTTTTGGGTATTTATCCACTACTATTAACATTTATATTAAAATGCAAAGTATCTAGAATAGGCAAGACAATGATGAATAAGAAAAAGTTCAGGACTCCCCTTTTTGATCTCAAGACTTATTACAAATGTAGAAAAAATAACAAAGTACGGGATTGGCACAAAAATATATAAATAGATGAAAGGAACATAATGGGAAGGTCAGAAATAGACACACAAATGGTGTTTGTAATATTTGACTACACTATTATGGAACAAAAGAAGCAGTCCCCCAAAATATACATTGTTTGGGGCACCTGAGTGGCTCAGTCAGTTAAGCATCCGACTTTGGCTCAGGTCATGATCTCAAGGTGCATGAGTTTCAGCACTACATTGGGGTCTGTGCTGACTGCTCAGAGCCTGGGGCCTACTTCAGATTCTGTGTCTCCTTCTCTCTCTTCCCCTTCCCCACTCGTGCTTTGTCTCTCAGAAATGAATAAACATTAATTTTTTTTTAAATACACCTTCTTTGATTCAATTTACATAACGTTCAAAATAAGGCAAAACTAATCTATAGGCTAGGAATTAACATAGTAGGTATTTTTGGAAGGGGTAAGGATAATAATTGGGAGAAGACAGAAGAGGACTTTGGAGGTCCCTGAATCTGGGTGCTGGGGTGTTCATTTTATGGAAATTCATTACACTTAAAATTTGGGCATTTTATTTATGTTTATTATAGTTTAAT
This sequence comes from Lynx rufus, assembly GCF_022079265.1. Lineage (NCBI taxonomy): Eukaryota > Metazoa > Chordata > Mammalia > Carnivora > Felidae > Lynx > Lynx rufus. The sequence goes on from NW_025814856.1 coordinate 104,085,210, forward strand.
ACAAGATTATATAAGGGACACCTGGATAGCTCAGTTGGTTAAGTGTTCTACTCAAGATTTAGGCTCAGGTCATGATCTCATGGTTTGTGGGACTGAGCCCTGCATCCAGCTTTGGATTCTCTCTCTGCCCATCCCGTTCCTGTCCTACTTCCCTCTCTCTCTCTCTCAAAATAAATAAAATAAATTAAAAAATTAAAAATTACATAAAAATCAATAGTTATTATACTAGCAATAACCAATACAAATATTTTATTCATTTGTAATTTGTAATTCAATAAAATTTGTATTTTATTGAACTGTAAACTGAACAGGTTTGATTTACAAAATTAAAAAAACTATAGAATACATAAAAATAAATGTAAGATAAGATGTGAAAAATCATTATAGGTTATCAAATACTATGACAAAGAAGTTTGAATAAATGAAATATGTACCCTGCTCACAAATGAGAAGACACAGTATCATAAATGTTGAAACCTCAAGTTAATATACAAATTCAATGGAATAAAATTCCACTATCATTTATCATGTAATTTCTCAAATTGACTCCTAAAAACAATAAAGTTCAAAATAGCCAAGCTAAATCTGAAAAATAAAATAAAATAACATGTATTAATTAACTGTAAAAGTCTTAAATTAGCTCAAAGACAGACAAACAGATCAAAGAACAGCAGAGTGCATAGAAACATACACATATGGAGGAGTTAAGATGGTGGAGCAGTAAGGAGACCCTGAACTTGTCTAGTCCCTGAAATGCAGCTAGATCAGCACCAACCCATTTTGAACACCTAAGAAATTGACCTGAGAATTAACACAATAATCTGCATAACCTGAGCCACAGAACTTGGCAGGTACGCAGTGTGAAGGGGTGAACTGGTGGAGAGAAAAGCCACAGAGGGTAGGGAACTGTTTTTGTGGAGAGAGGACAGAGAAAGAAAAGGGGGTGGGGGAGGGTGGCTCATCAGGATCATGCAAGAAAAACAATCCCTCAAAAGTAGGTGGAAAGAGAGAGAAAGAGTGAAAACACTTGCAGGGGAATGAACAAGAAATCTGTTCCCCAAAACCATTGACAGGAAGAAAGAAAAGGATTTCAATACCACCAGGATTCTATAAATAGTGGAGTGTAGAGTCTGAATTTCTCAAGCTCAGTGCCTGGCGGTGCTCTAGTGAGGAAGTAGGGCGAATCCCCAGGAACAGGCAGCGGGGTCTGAGGGGTCCATGTGCCACACAGGGAAAAGCAGTTCCCCTACTTGGAGTACATTAAGTAGAGGCCATATACTATTGAAAGGATAAAATAGGCAGAAAAGGAAAGGTTAGGACCTGAGGTCCCTGGGTGGGGAAAAACACATATTTTGGAATAGTGCTTGAAGTGTTTGACTACAGCAAAACCCCTCCAGGCATAAGGTCCCTTTTAAGAATGCAACAGACACCACTTACTTCCCCTTAGGTTCCTCTTAGGAATTTTACAATAAAAATACCTAACTAAACCATCAAAGTTATGTTATATGTGGTATAGTATGACCAGTCAGAATCCTCACACAATGGAGTTGAGCCAGTCAGGAATGAACAACCCCAGCACCTAGAGTTGTTCAACCAGTAAGGGTGAAACCTGAGAAGGAATGAGGTGCTGACCAGAGCCTTATAAAACAAGGACCTTTGCCTATAGTCATGGTCATACACTTTCAAATGTCCCTTCTCTGTAAATAGAGCTTTCATACTCTTCTTAACTTTTGCCTATTGCTCATTTTGTGTCCACCCCCTTCATTCTTCAAAGTGGTGAGAAAAAGAGACCTGGGTATTGTGGTAAAAAAGGTCTTGCAACAGCCATACAGACTCACAAAAGGCAAAGGTCGCAGTGGAACCTGGAGAGCAGTCACATTTGCTGGTATTGGGACAGAGATGTAGAGTAAAGTAAAATCTGGCACCAGCTGTGTGTTGTGATTTGCCACAATCTCTGAACCTCTGCTTAATCACATGAACGTTTTCTGGGGCAAGCTGACACCAGGCCATTCCTCAGTTAGACCCTCCCCCAGAGAGTCAGTGCAGATGTAAGCTGCAGGGGTCTCTGAAGTGAGAGGTTTTGTAACACAATCCCACCAGAGATAAAACTCTGAAGGGAGGTGCCTCCTGGAAGGCGGGCAGCTTAGACATGGACAGGATAGAGGCAGGAAGTGGACAGAGGCCAGAGACAAAGGAGGGGCACTTGACTGTGAGTTGCTGAGAGTGTAAAGTTCCTGTGCCAGAGACTGGGGAGCTGAATGAAGCTATTTCCTTGTGCACACGCAGGCCCACTACACTGATCCACTTCAGTAAGCTAAGTAGTGCCACCTAGTGGAGAATAGAGTTGTTACAGTAAGCCCCACCCAACTCTGCCCTCCAAACACATCCTCTCCAAGACCAGCACAATCATTTCACCTGCTTGTATATGGAATAGAGAGTGCTTCATAGTTTCAATTTTATGGGAAACTGGATATAACTTCATTTGGGTTTCATTTTGTGTACTGGTTCATTTATTCATTTTCTTTGCTTCTATTTTTCCTTAAACTGTTTTCTTTTTACTTTCTTTCTTTTCTTCCTCTTTCTTGGACATAGAAAGAGAAAAATTTATTTTTCTTTTCTTTTTTTTTCCAAATGTTTATTTCCTTTCCTTTTTAAATTTTGTTCTATTTTATTCTATATACTTTTTAATTTTTTTTTTTTTATTTTTTTTAAATTTTTTTTTTTTTAACGTTTATTTATTTTTGAGACAGAGAGAGACAGAGCATGAACGGGGGAGGGGCAGAGAGAGAGGGAGACACAGAATTGGAAGCAGGCTCCAGGCTCCGAGCCATCAGCCCAGAGCCCCACGCGGGGCTCGAACTCGCGGACCGCGAGATCGTGACCTGGCTGAAGTCGGACGCTTAACCGACTGCGCCACCCAGGCGCCCCTACTTTTTAATTTTTAAATTTTTTCTTACCTTTTTTTTTTCCTTTTCTTACCCCTTTTCTCTATTTTATCAAGATTCTTTCAACAGGCAGAACAAAACACACCTAGGATCTAGCTTCCTTTATTTTGTTATTTTTGTTTTTAAGTTTAAAAATTTTTGTGTTTATTAATTTTTTTCTTCCTCCAAAATGACTAAACTAAGGAATTTACCCCAAAAGAAATAACAAGAAGAAATGACAGCCAGGGGCTTAATCAACACAGATAGAAGCAATGTCTGAACTAGAATTTAGAACCATGATAATAAGAATACTACCTGGGGTCGAAAAAAGCATAGAATTCCTTTCTGTGAAGATACAGCAATAAAATCTAGTCAGGATGAAATTACTATATACTAAAAATACTATAAGAGGTTCAATCTCAAATGGATGCCACAACGGCAAAGATGGGCACAACAAAGCAGCAAATTAGTGATTTATAAGACAAAATTATGGAAATTAATGAAGCAGAAAAAAAAGGGAAACAAAAGCAAAAGATCATGATACAAGACTTAGAGAACTCAGTGACTTATTAAAAAGAAATAACATCTGAATCATGGGAGAACTGGAAGATAAAGAAAGAGAAAAAGGGGCAGAAGGCTTGTGTGAGCAAATTATAGCAGAAAAATTTTCTAATCTGGGGAAAGAAACAGACATCAAAATCCAAGAAGCACAGAGAACTCCCATTAGATTCAACAAAACTGACCATCAACAATGCATATCACAGTCAAATCACAAAATACACAAACAAGGAAAGAATTATAAAAGCAGCAAGGGGAAAAAAAGTCCTTAACCTATAAAGAAGACAGATCAGGTTCACCACAGACCTCTACACAGAAATTTGGCAGTCCATAAAGGAGTGGCAGGATATATTCAATATACTGAATCAGAAAAATATACACCCAAGAATTCTTTATCCAGCAAGACTGTCATTCAAAATAGGAGAGAAAAGAGTTTCCCAGACAAACAAAAACTAAAGGAGTTCATAACCACTAAACCAGCCATGCAAGAAATTTTAAGGGGAACTTTTTGACTGGAGAAAGATGAAACAAAACAAAAAAGACCAAAAGCAACAAAGACCAGAAATGACCTGAGAATATCACCAGAAACACCAACTCTACAGGCAACATAATGGTACTAAATTCATATCTTTCAGTACTCAATCTAAATGTCAACGGACTAAACATTCCAAACAAAAGACATAGGGTATCAGAATGGATAAGAAAAAAAGGCCCACCTATATGCTGTTTACAGGAGACTCATTTGAGACCTAAAGACACCTGAAGATTGAAAGTAAAGGCACGGAGAACCATCTACCATGCTAATGGTCATCAAAAGAAAGTGGGAGTAGCCATACTTCTACCAGACAAACTAGATTTTACAATAAAGACTGTAACAAGAGATGAAGAAGGGCATTACATCATAATTAAGGGGTCTATCCACTAAGAAGATCTAACAATTGTATGTATCCATGCCCCAAATGTGAGAACACCCTGATATATAAATCAATTAATTACAAACATAAAGAAACTCATTGATAATAATATCACAGTAGTAGGGGACTTCAACACCTCACAGCAATGGACAGATCATCTAAGCAGAAAACCAACATGGAAACAGTGGCTTTGAATGACACCAGACCAGATGGACTTAACAGATATATTCAGAACATTCCATCCTAAAGCAGCAGAATACACATTCTTATCAAGTGCACATGGAACATTCTCTAGAATAGATCACATACTGGGTCACAAATAGGTACAGCCCTCAATAGGTACAAAAAGAGATCATACCTTTTATATTTTCTGACCAAAAAGCTATGAAACTCGAAATTAACCACAAGAAAAAATTTGGAAAGACCATGAATACTTGGAGATCAAAGAACATCCTGCTAAAGAATGAATGGGGTGGGAGGGCGCTTGGGTGGTTCAGTTAGTTGAGCATCTGACTTCAGCTCAGGTCATGATCTCATAGTTCATGGGTTCAAGCCCCATGTCAGGTTCTGTGCTGACAGCTCAGAGCTTGGAGCCCACTTCAGATTCTGTGTCTCCCACTATCTCTGCTCCTCCCCCATTTGTGCTCTGTTTCTCAAAAATAAACATTAAAGAAAAAAAAAAGAATGAATGGGTTAACCAATAAATTAAAGAGGAAATTAAAAAGGACATGGAAGTCAAGTAAAAAGGACATGGAAGTCAATTAAAAAGTACATGGAAGTACAGCCCCAAATCTCTGGGATACAGCAAAGGCAGTCATAAGAGGGAAGTAGGTAGCAATCCAGGCCTTCCTAAAGAAGGAAATAAGGTCTCAAATAGACAACCGAATCTTACACCTAAAAGAGCTGAAAATAGAACTGCAATGAAAGCCCAAAACCAGCAGAAAAAGGGTAATTATTAATAAGGACTAAAGCAGAAGTCAATGATATCAGTATAAAAAACAAAACAAAACAAAACAGTAGAACAGATAAATGAAACCAGGAGCTAGTTCTTTGAAAGAATTAACAAAATTGATAAACCCCTACCCATACTGGTTAAAAGAAAAAGGAAAGGACCCAAATAAATAAAATCAAGAATGGAAGAGGAGAGATCACAACCAATGCTGCAGAAATACAAACAATAATAAGAGAATACTATGAGCAAGTATATGCCAATACAATGGGCAATCTGGAAGAAATGGACACATTCCTAGAAACATATAAACTACCAAAACTGAAACAGGAAGAAATAGAAAATTTGAACAGACCCATAATCAGTAAATAAATCAAATTAGTAATCAAAATCTCCCAAAAAACAAGAGTCCAGGGCCACACAGCTTTCCAGGATAATTCTACGAAACATTTAAGGAATAGTTAACACCTCTTCTTTTGAAGTTGTTCCAAAATATAGAAATAGAAGGAAAACTTCCACACTCATTCTATGAGTCAGCATTAACTTGATTCCAAGACCAAAGACCCCACTAAAAAGGAGAACTACAGACAAATTTCCTAGTAAATATGGATGCCAAAATTCTCAGCAATATACTAGCAAACCATATCCAACAATATATTAAAAGAATTATTCACCATTATCAAGTGGGATTTATTCCCAGGATGCAGGGTTGGTTCAACATCCACAAATCAATCCATGTTTGGGTTTTGGGTTTTCATGATAAAAACCCTCAAGAAATTAGCGATAGACGGATCATTCCTCAAGATCATAAAGGCCATATATGAAAGGCCCACTGTTAATATCATCCTCAATGGGGAAAAACTCAGAGCTTTCCCACTAAGGTCAGAAACACAAAAGAATATCTACTCTCACCACTATGATTCAACATAGTGTTGGAAGTCCTACCCTCAGCAGACCAAAAAAGAAACAGAAGGAATCCAAACAGGCAAGGAAGATGTCAAACTTTCACTCTTCACAAATGACATGATAGATACTCTATGTGGAAAACCTGAAAGATTCCACCAAAAAACTGCTAGAACTGATCCATGAATTCAACAAAATCACAGGATATAAAATCAATGTACAGAAATTGGTTGCATTTCTATACACCAATAATGAAGCAGCAGAAAGAGAAATCAAGAAATCGATCCCATTTACAAATGCACCAAGAACTATAAAATACCTAGGAATAAATCTAACCAAAGAAGTGAAAAATCTATACACTGAAAACTATAGAAAGCTTATGAAGAAATTGAAGAATACACAAAGAAATGGAAAATCATTCCATACTATGGATTGGAAGGACAAATATTGTTAAAATGTTGATACCACCGAAAGCAATCTACATATTCAGTGCAATCCCTATCAAAATAACACCAGCATTCTTCAAAGAGCTAGAATAAATAATCCTAAAATTTGTATGGAACCAGAAAAGACCCCAAATAGCCAAAGCAATCCTGAAATAGAAAACCAAACCTGGAGGCATCACAATCCTGGACTTCAAACTGTATTACAAAGCTATAATCATCAAAACAGAATGGTGTTGACACAAAAACAGACCTATAGAATAATAGAACAGAATAGAGAACCCAGAAATGGATCCACAAACGTATGGACAACTCGTCTTTGACAAAGCAGGAAAGAATATCCAATAGAAAAAGACAGTCTCTTCAGCAAATGGTGCTGGGAAAACTGGACAGCAACATGCAAAAGAATGAAATTAGACCACTTTCTTACACCATACACAAAAGTATACTCAAAATGGATGAAAGACCTAAACATAAGACAAGAAACCACCAAAATCCTTGAGAAGAAAACTGGCAAAAAACTCTTTGACCTCAGCTGCAGCAATTTTTACTTGACATGTTTTCAGAGGTAAGGGAAACAAAAGCAAAAATGAAGTAAAGGACCTCATCAAAATAAAAGCTTCTGCACAGCGAAGGAAACAATCAGCAAAACTAAAAGGCAACTGACGAAAAGGACAAGATATTTGTAAATGACATATCATTTAAAGGGTTAGTATCCAAAATCTATAAAGAACTTATCAAACTCAACACCCAAAAAACAAATAATCCAGTGAAGAAATAAGCAAATGATACAAATAGACATTTTTCCAAAGAAGACATCAAAATGGCTAACAGACACATGAAAAAAAATGCTCAACATCACTCATCATTGGGGAAATACAAATTAAAACCACAATGACATTTCACCTCACACCTCTCTGAATGGCTAAAATTAACAACTCAGGCAACAACAGATGTTGGTGACGATGGATGTCAGCAGAGAAAGAAGAACTCTTTGGCACTGCTGGTGGGAATGCAAATTGGTGCAGCCACCTGGAAAACAGTATGGAGGTTCCTCAAGAAATTAAAAATAGAACTACCCCATGACCCAGCAATTGCTCTACTAGGTATTTATCCAAAGGATACAGGAATCCTGATTTGAAGGGGCACATGCACCCCAATGTTTATAGCAGCACTATCAACAATAGCCAAAGTAGGGAAAAAACTCAAATGTCCATTGACTAATGAATGGATAAAGAAGAAGTAGTATATATATATATATATATATATATATATATATATACACACACATACACAATGGAATGTTAATTGGAGGTCATAAAGAATGAAATCTTGTTGTTTGCAGCAACATGGATGGAACTAGAGTGTATTATGCTAAATGAAATTAGTCAGAGAAAGACAAGTATCATATGACTTCACTCATATATGGAATTTAAGGTACAAAACAGATGAACAAAGGGAAGGGAAGCAAGTACAGGGAGATAAAGAGTAAGAGACTCTTAAATACAGAGAACAAACTGAGGGTTGCTGGTGGGGTGTTGGGTGGGGGGATGGGCTAAATGGGAGATGGGCATTAAGGAGGACACTTGTTGGGATGAATGCTGGGTGTTATATGTATGTGATGAATCACTAAATTCTATTCCTGAAATCATTATTAAACTGTATGTTAACTAACTTGGATTTAAATTTTAAAAAATAAAAATAAATAAACATACATATATGAAAACTGTCTCGCAAAAATAAACCAGTTAGTATCTGATGTGGTAATAATTGACTTTTGATGTGATGATGTAATCCTAGTTAAAAAATTTTTCAAAAATATAACTGCCTATCTTGTTCTAATAAAAACTCCAATTAAAAATTAAACTTTATAACTATTAGAAGGAAAATATAAAATAATAAGTGACCTTTATGAAAGGGAAGTAATTCTTAGACAAATCTCTCAAAGCATAAGTCAATGAAAGTAATAAATTTAAACATAGCAAAATCTAAATATTCTATTTAATAAAAAAATCATAGGGGGATGCTGGGAAGATGGCGGCGTAGGAGGACGCTGGGCTCACCGCGCGTCCTGCTGATCACTTAGATTCCACCTACACCTGCCTAAATAACCCAGAAAACCGCCAGAGGATTAGCAGAACAGAGTCACCGTACCCAAGTGCAGACGAGAGGCCCACGGAAGAGGGTAGGAAGGGCAGCGAGGCGGTGCGCGCTCCACGGACTGGCGGGAGGGAGCCGGGGCGGAGGGGCGGCTCGCCGGCCAAGCAGAGCCCCCGAGTCCGGCTTGCAAAAGCGGAGGGGCCTGACGGACTGTGTTCCGACAGCAAGCGCGACTTAGCGTCTGGGAGGTCATAAGTTAACAGCTCTGCTCGGAAAGCGGGAAGGCTGGAGGACAAAGGGAGGGTGAGCTGCGGAGCCCCCGGACGACAGAGCTCAGTTTGGCGGGGAACAAAGGCGCTAGCCAGCGCCATCTCCCCCGCCCATCCCCCAGCCAAAATCCCAAAGGGAACCGGCTCCGGCCAGGGAAATTGCTCGTTCCGCGCGAACACCCAACTCTGTGCTTCTGCGGAGCCAAACCTCCAGCAGCGATCTGACTCCCTCCGGCTGCACAGGGCCCCTCCTGAAGTGGATCACCTAAGGAGAAGCGAGCTAAGCCTGCCCCCCCTGCCGCCGTGCACCTTGCCTTCCCACCCCAGCTAATACGCCAGATCCCCAGCATCACAAGCCTGGCAGTGTGCAAGTAGCCCAGACGGGCCACGCCACCCCACAGTGAATCCCGCCCCTAGGAGAGGGGAAGAGAAGGCACACACCAGTCTGACTGTGGCCCCAGCGGTGGGCTGGAGGCAGACATCAGGACTGACTGCGGCCCCGCCCACCAACTCCAGTTATACACCACAGCACAGGGGAAGTGCCCTGCAGGCCCTCACCACACCAGGGACTATCCAAAATGACCAAGCGGAAGAATTCCCCTCAGAAGAATCTCCAGGAAATAACAACAGCTAATGAGCTGATCAAAAAGGATTTAAATAATATAACAGAAAGTGAATTTAGAATAATAGTCATAAAATTAATCGCTGGGCTGGAAAACAGCATACAGGACAGCAGAGAATCTCTTGCTACAGACATCAGGGGACTAAGGAACAGTCACGAGGAGCTGAAAAACGCTTTAAAGGAAATGGAAAACAAAATGCAAACCACCACGGCTCGGATGGAAGAGGCAGAGGAGAGAATAGGTGAACTAGAAGATAAAGTTATGGAAAAAGAGGAAGCTGAGAAAAAGAGAGATAAAAAAATCCAGGAGTATGAGGGGAAAATTAGAGAACTAAGTGATACACTAAAAAGAAATAATCTACGCATAATTGGTATCCCAGAGGAGGAAGAGAGAGGGAAAGGTGCTGAAGGGGTACTTGAAGAAATAATAGCTGAGAACTTCCCTGAACTGGGGAAGGAAAAAGGCATTGAAATCCAAGAGGCACAGAGAACTCCCTTCAGACGTAACTGGAATCGATCTTCTGCACGACATATCATAGTGAAACTGGCAAAATACAAGGATAAAGAGAAAATTCTGAAAGCAGCAAGGGGTAAACGTGCCCTCACATATAAAGGGAGACCTATAAGACTCGTGACTGATCTCTCTTTTGAAACTTGGCAGGCCAGAAAGAATTGGCACGAGATTTTCAGGGTGCTAGACAGCAAAAATATGCAGCCAAGAATCCTTTATCCAGCAAGTCTGTCATTTAGAATAGAAGGAGAGATAAAGGTCTTCCCAAACAAACAAAAACTGAAGGAATTTGTCACCACTAAACCAGCCCTACAAGAGATCCTAAGGGGGACCCTGTGAGACAAAGTACCAGAGACATCACTACAAGCATAAAACAGACAGACATCACAATGACTCTAAACCCGTATCTTTCTATAATAACACTGAATGTAAATGGATTAAATGCGCCAACCAAAAGACATAGGGTATCAGAATGGATAAAAAAACAAGACCCATCTATTTGCTGTCTACAAGAGACTCATTTTAGACCTGAGGACACCTTTAGATTGAGAGTGAGGGGATGGAGAACTATTTATCATGCTACTGGAAGCCAGAAGAAAGCTGGAGTAGCCATACTTATATCAGACAAACTAGACTTTAAATTAAAGGCTGTAACAAGAGATGAAGAAGGACATTATATAATAGTTACAGGGTCTATCCATCAGGAAGAGCTAACAATTATAAATGTCTATGCGCCGAATACCGGAGCCCCCAAATATATAAAACAATTACTCATAAACAGAAGCAACCTTATTGATAAGAATGTGGTAATTGCTGCGGACTTTAACACCCCACTTACAGAAATGGATAGATCATCTAGACACATGGTCAATAAAGAAACAAGGGCCCTGAATGAGACACTGGATCAGATGGACTTGACAGATCTATTTAGAACTCTGCATCCCAAAGCAACAGAATATACTTTCTTCTCGAGTGCACATGGAACATTCTCCAAGATAGATCATATACTGGGTCACAAAACAGCCCTTCATAAGTTTACAAGAATTGCAATCATACCATGCATACTTTCAGACCACAATGCTATGAAGCTTGAAATCAACCACAGGAAAAAGTCTGGAAAACCTCCAAAAGCATGGACGTTAAAGAACACCCTACTAACGAATGAGTGGGTCAACCAGGCAATTAGAGAAGAAATCAAAAAATATATGGAAACAAACGAAAATGAAAATACAACAATCCAAACGCTTTGGGACGCAGCGAAGGCAGTCCTGAGAGGAAAATACATTGCAATCCAGGCCTATCTCAAGAAACAAGAAAAATCCCAAATACAAAATCTAACAGCACACCTAAAGGAAATAGAAGCAGAACAGCAAAGGCAGCCTAAACCCAGCAGAAGAAGAGAAATAATAAAGATCAGAGCAGAAATAAACAATATAGAATCTAAAAAAACTGTAGAGCAGATCAACGAAACCAAGAGTTGGTTTTTTGAAAAAATAAACAAAATTGACAAACCTCTAGCCAGGCTTCTCAAAAAGAAAAGGGAGATGACCCAAATAGATAAAATCATGAATGAAAATGGAATGATTACAACCAATCCCTCAGAGATACAAACAATTATCAGGGAATACTATGAAAAATTATATGCCAACAAATTGGACAACCTGGAAGAAATGGACAAATTCCTGAACACCCACACTCTTCCAAAACTCAATCAGGAGGAAATAGAAAGCTTGAACAGACCCATAACCAGCGAAGAAATTGAATCGGTTATCAAAAATCTCCCAACAAATAAGAGTCCAGGACCAGATGGCTTCCCAGGGGAGTTCTACCAGACGTTTAAAGCAGAGATAATACCTATCCTTCTCAAGCTATTCCAAGAAATAGAAAGGGAAGGAAAACTTCCAGACTCATTCTATGAAGCCAGTATTACTTTGATTCCTAAACCAGACAGAGACCCAGTAAAAAAAGAGAACTACAGGCCAATATCCCTGATGAATATGGATGCCAAAATTCTCAATAAGATACTAGCAAATCGAATTCAACAGCATATAAAAAGAATTATTCACCATGATCAAGTGGGATTCATTCCTGGGATGCAGGGCTGGTTCAACATTCGCAAATCAATCAACGTGATACATCACATTAACAAAAAAAAAGAGAAGAACCATATGATCCTGTCAATCGATGCAGAAAAGGCCTTTGACAAAATCCAGCACCCTTTCTTAATAAAAACCCTTGAGAAAGTCGGGATAGAAGGAACATACTTAAAGATCATAAAAGCCATTTATGAAAAGCCCACAGGTAACATCATCCTCAACGGGGAAAAACTGAGAGCTTTTTCCCTGAGATCAGGAACACGACAGGGATGCCCACTCTCACCGTTGTTGTTTAACATAGTGCTGGAAGTGCTAGCAGCAGCAATCAGACAACAAAAGGAAATCAAAGGCATCAAAATTGGCAAAGATGAAGTCAAGCTTTCGCTTTTTGCAGATGACATGCTATTATACATGGAAAATCCGATAGACTCCACCAAAAGTCTGCTAGAACTGATACATGAATTTAGCAAAGTTGCAGGATACAAAATCAATGTACAGAAATCAGTTGCATTCTTATACACTAACAATGAAGCAACAGAAAGACAAATAAAGAAACTGATCCCATTCACAATTGCACCAAGAAGCATAAAATACCTAGGGATAAATCTAACCAAAGATGTAAAGGATCTGTATGCTGAAAACTATAGAAAGCTTATGAAGGTAATTGAAGAAGATTTAAAGAAATGGAAAGACATTCCCTGCTCATGGATTGGAAAAATAAATATTGTCAAAATGTCAATACTACCCAAAGCTATCTACACATTCAATGCAATCCCAATCAAAATTGCACCAGCATTCTTCTCGAAACTAGAACAAGCAATCCTAAAATTCATATGGAACCACAAAAGGCCCCGAATAGCCAAAGGAATTTTGAAGAAGAAGACCAAAGCAGGAGGCATTACAATCCCAGACTTCAGCCTCTACTACAAAGCTGTCATCATCAAGACAGCATGGTATTGGCACAAAAACAGACACACAGACCAATGGAATAGAATAGAAACCCCAGAACTAGACCCACAAACATATGGCCAACTCATCTTTGACAAAGCAGGAAAGAACATCCAATGGAAAAAAGACAGCCTCTTTAACAAATGGTGCTGGGAGAACTGGACAGCAACATGCAGAAGGTTGAAACTAGACCACTTTCTCACACCATTTACAAAAATAAACTCAAAATGGATAAAGGACCTAAATGTGAGACAGGAAACCATCAGAACCTTAGAGGAGAAAGCAGGAAAAGACCTCTCTGACCTCAGCCGTAGCAATCTCTTACTCGACACATCCCCAAAGGCAAGGGAATTAAAAGCAAAAGTGAATTACTGGGACCTTATGAAGATAAAAAGCTTCTGCACAGCCAAGGAAACAACTAACAAAACTAAAAGGCAACCAATGGAATGGGAAAAGATATTTGCAAATGACATATCGGACAAAGGGCTAGTATCTAAAATCTATAAAGAGCTCACCAAACTCCACACCCGAAAAACAAATAACCCAGTGAAGAAATGGGCAGAAAACATGAATAGACACTTCTCTAAAGAAGACATCCAGATGGCCAACAGGCACATGAAAAGATGTTCAGCGTCGCTCCTTATCAGGGAAATACAAATCAAAACCACACTCAGGTATCACCTCACGCCAGTCAGAGTGGCCAAAATGAACAAATCAGGAGACTCTAGATGCTGGAGAGGATGTGGACAAACGGGAACCCTCTTGCACTGTTGGTGGGAATGCAAATTGGTGCAGCCGCTCTGGAAAGCAGTGTGGAGGTTCCTCAGAAAATTAAAAATAGACCTACCCTATGACCCAGCAATAGCACTGCTAGGAATCTACCCAAGGGATACAGGAGTACTGATGCATAGGGGCACTTGTACCCCAATGTTCATAGCAGCACTCTCAACAATAGCCAAATTATGGAAAGAGCCTAAATGTCCATCAACTGATGAATGGATAAAGAAATTGTGGTTTATATACACAATGGAATACTATGTGGCAATGAGAAAAAATGAAATATGGCCTTTTGTAGCAACGTGGATGGAACTGGAGAGTGTGATGCTAAGTGAAATAAGCCATACAGAGAAAGACAGATACCATATGGTTTCACTCTTATGTGGATCCTGAGAAACTTAACAGGAACCCATGGGGGAGGGGAAGGAAAAAAAAAAAAAAAAAAGGACGTTAGAGTGGGAGAGAGCCAAAGCATAAGAGACTGTTAAAAACTGAGAACAAACTGAGGGTTGATGGGGGGTGGGAGGGAGGGGCGGGTGGGTGATGGGTATTGAGGAGGGCACCTTTTGGGATGAGCACTGGGTGTTGTATGGAAACCAATTTGTCAATAAACTTCATATAAAAAAAAATAATAAAAAAATAAAAAAATAAAAAAAAATCATAAAATAACTGGGAGAAAACAAGTGACTAAAAAATAAGTAAATAACATATAAAGAACTTCTATAAATAAATAATAAACAAATTATAATAAAGCAATCAAAAAGGACCTATCAGCCTATGAAGACAGTTCACAGAACAGTAAATATACTTCTATTTTGACAAGATTATTTTGGTTTTGTTGATAATAAGTTATAGGCAAATCAGGGAGAAACTGGGAAAATAAATAGAAGTTTACTGCAATAATCCAGGCTAAAGACATTAGTGGTACAGAGTAGGACAGTAATGGTGGAAATTCTGATTAATAATCAGATTCTATATATATTTTGCTGATGGTGCCCACAGGATTTGCTGATGAATTACATACAGAGTGTGAAAAAAGAAAGTGTCATGGATGAGTGCAAGGTTGCCAGCCTAAGTGGAAATATAAAGTTGTCATTCCCTGAGGTGGGAAGACTACATGAGAAAAAAGTTTTTGAAGAAACACCAAGAATTCCATTTTGAATCTATTAAATTTGAGATGCCTATGAAATATCTAAGTGGAAATGTCTAGTAGGCAGCTAATGTATGCGCCTGAATTTCAGGAGAGATTTTAGGATCAATAAATCTGCAAGTCTTAAGGGTCCATAGGTGGTTCAAGCCAAGAGAATAGCTAGAATTATGGAGAGTGAGGACAGAGAGGGGAGAGGTCCAAGGATTGAATCCTGAAGCACTGTAAAAATAAAAAGTTGAGGAGAAGTCAAGGAAAAGAGCCTTAAAGTAGGAAAAAGGAAGAGAAGTAAATAAAGCAATCTAAGAGGAAGAGTGGGATTGAATATATGTCAAAGGTTGCCATTGGTTCAAATAAGTCAAGAACTGAGAATTTGCTCTCTAGAGCTAGCAAATACGACTTGAAGATTTGTAGAGTGGTGAAGTTTTGTGGAGTGGTGAAGATTTAAGACAGATTAAGAGTAAAGAAAAACACAATTGTAGAAAATTCTTTCCAGGAATTTTGTTGGAAATATAACATTATCGGGAGGGAGAATTAGGATTAAAATGGTTTGCTGATTGTTTGTACTTTTTCTTTTAGGTGGTAGTAATAACAATACAGGCATATCCTGAAGGATGTTTTCACAGCAGAAGAATGGATTACAGGGACAGTGAAGAGAGGACAGACTGGTATACAAAGAAAATATCTGTGAACTCAAATTGAGTAAGCGATGGTATCTTTAAATTAAAACCTTTCATACATCAGTAAAAAAAAGGTGAATATCTAAATAGAAAAATGAGCAGAGGAAACAAATATTCAACTCATAAATCAGAAAGGCAAATATTTACTAAAAGATTTTCATACTTTGTAGTAGAAATTAAAATTAACATTTTATTTTAGAGATAACATAATAACTATAATACGTAAGCATCTTTCATCTTTCAAATTGAGAGGGGGAAAAATCAGAATAACCCATTTGTTAAGATCATTTGTCAGTATTTTCTAAACTGAAAATACACAATCCCACATCTATGAATTTACTCTAAAAGAAAACTTGGAAAATTTTTAAAAGATTAATTTCCAGAAATGTTCCAGCAATACTGAAAAACTGAGACCCTAAATATCCATCAATTAAAGGCTTGATCACATAAATTATGACACAACTCTAATATGGAATAAAAATCATTAAGAATTACTGTATTAATACCCATGTAGATAAAAAAATTATAACAATATATTAAGTAGTTGACAGTAGAATATGACCTTATTTTCTAAAACAATAAGTAAGCAGAGAAAAAAGTAAAGAGATACTCCAAAATACAACTTTTTATTACATAATTACAGATGTTTTTCACCATAAACATATTCTATATTTATATACCCTTAGTTTTGAAATAGAGAATAAAATATTTTAGTATTAAAATTATATAAGAAATGAAAAAATTCCCTAACAACTTTCTATTTTAAAAAAGTATCTTAAAAGCAAAATAGGATATACACTATCAGAGGCTTGACTTTTAAGTTCATTATGATGGAAATCATCAAAAAGAACTGGTCCTTGGAATTTGCTTCAATTCTTTCACTGATAAGAACATATCAACCACCTCCATCACAGGGAATAACACCATTACTTTTCTTCAGAAGCCAGTCTATCTCATGAAAAAATCCAATTTCTCTTCATTACTCGCATCTGAACAAGATGTCTATTTAGTCAATTTTCCAGACCAAGAAAAACAAGAGTTCCATAGTTCACTCTAAATCTCAAAAACCCCAAACAATTATATCAAATAGATGAGGCCCCAAATTGAGACTTTTCAGGGAGTAGTAAGAGCCATTTTGCCTCGAAGGTTCCTCTGCTTTTAGAACTAAATGATGCAAACTTCCATAAAACTCTTTGTCACTGGAGATTTGTGAGAATCAGTCAGTCTCCCTTGGGGCTGATGATTGCTCAGTGTTTTCTGTATCATGGTGCCAGACTTTATTGTTATACTTTTTGTTATTATTATCCTCTATGACTAAACTGAAGCTTTGAAAATTGAGCCATTCAGTTTCCATTGCCTAAGGATAAGTAACAGCTAATGATTACAGAAAGGGAAATGGAAGTAGTCATTTCCACCACCAAAGAAGCCCTTAAAAAGCCTGAGATGACAAGTGACCATTGATCTTCATTGGGACACTCGATTCTCGCTTTATATGACAGATATATTTGCCCTCCTTTTTGATATTTATGCAGAAATCTTAATTATTACAAGAGTTTAAGAGAGCCATGATTGTCTCTTCAGGACATTTAGAGGATTGCTTTAAGGCAAAAATAACTATGTTGTTTAATGCTTAAAATGTCTTTGAGTGGTACTACTTTCAAAAAGTTTGAATTCGAATTCTGATTTTTAATTGCTTAAGGGGCACATTATTTCACTAATATCAATCTTCACAGCTGAAAACAAAATATAAATTTGTTGTAACTGCTATGTTTAACAAATTTAAATAACAAACAACTCTGCTTTTCTTTACATATTTTTATTTTATTTTATGTTTATTTTATTTTTGGGAGAGACAGAGAGAGAGCAAGTGAAGGAGGGGCAGAGAGAGACAGACAGACACAGAATCTGAAGCAGGCTCTAGGCTCTGAGCTGTCAGCACAGAGCCTGAGGACATGGGGCTCAAAATCACAAACCATGAGATCATGACCTGAGCTGAAGTCAGACTGACTGAGCCACCAAGTCACCCCTTTTAATTTTATGATTTTATTTTACTATTTCATTTTTATGTTTATTTTATTTTTGAGAGAGAGAAAGTGAGGGAGATGCAGAGGGAGACACAGAGTCTGAAGCAATCTTTACATATTTTTGAAAAATCTCTCATTTTTAAAGCAAAATTATAAAAGCAAAGGGAAATATAACTACTATTTATAGATACCTCAAAAACATTAGCCATTTTGTGTTTTACATGTATTTTGAGCACATTACACACACACACACAAATAGATGATAGGTAGATGATTGATAGATTAGATAGATACATAGATAGATATAGATAGATATGTTGGTCACAAGAACAGTAGCATAATCTGGACTCTGATTCCCATTACCTAAACCTGTAAATATCCTTGCTTATTTTCATAAACCTGGTTTCTAAAACTTCTCTCAATTCTGGGAGAAAATTCCACAAATTTTTCTAACCAATTCTTTCTTTTTAACTTCATATAAACAGTTATTTTCTGTTGCTTACAACCCAAAATCTTACTGATATAATTCAACTGAAAACCTCAGTAAAACTGGCATATAGCAAACAATTTAGTGATGGTAGTTATTTTATTATATTTATCACAAAGAATTTGTAAATGCTGGAGTCATTTAAATGTATTCTTCACATATTCCTCAGGAAGAGCATTCCTATGTACAAACCACATCACTAAGCACATAGAATAAAACATGTCTGTCATGTTTAGCATTTTGTCCCAAGAGGTTAGCATTGTGATTTGTACATAGGGGTGCTCAATAAATACTTGTGTATGGATCAATTAATAAATGCCTGCCTGAATTAATGAATAAGTGAATGGATGTGTAAGGAAGCTCTTATTTTTCATGTACTCTGCTCTGGTCTTTCTAAGGATTATGTGCAGAGCATTGTACTAAATGCAAACAAAAACTGAATGAGGAAGATGTTATTTGAGCGCCATTTTCAATTAAGAAAATTGAGTCACAGACAAAGAAAATTTCCCTAAATCACCCAGTTAACATATGACACTTTTCATTAGAACTCAGGCAGCCTTATTCTAATACCTTCTCTGACAACATACTGTATGTACTTCTCATTGGAGTTACTTAATTGGAGAAAAGAACACAAAGAAGAAAGAGAGAAAAAAGAAGTGAAGAATGTAGAGAAGAAGAAATGACTGCATTACTAACAGACCACCTTTAAAAAACCCTATTATTTTCACCCACTTAAAAACATTCTTACTTGGCCCCCCCCACACACACACAAAAAAATGTTATGGTGAAATAACTATACATTTAAACATAAATTCTGCAAACCAGCATTGTTCTGTCATGTATTGGTAATAAATCATATCAAAATCAGTGCTCATCTAAAACTAAAAGGAAACATCCACTTTTACCACTATTATTTTTTGCTGTTTTTAAACGACATGTATTTTCAAACCACATGCAATGTCATAGTTTCTCACATAAAACTTATGATTTAATAGGAGAAATGTGCCTGTTCATGTTTCACTCACCCTCAATGGCAAGAAACATCATTTGCAATGCTTAAAAAATATTATATATGAAAGTATAATTTAAACATTTCAAGGTAGGATCCATAGTAATTCTAGCAAGCAAAAGGCTGCAAGTCAGAAGTGATTGATGATAAAGTCCATGGGGGCAGCTGATAAACAGTGAAACTAAGATCACCACGAAACATTTCACGAGCAGAGAACATTAGCAGTCCAACAAGACTATCTTTTGGTAGTGAGCTAAAGAGGCCCAAGCACAGTTGGAAGTGCTGGAAAAATTGCTTTAAGGCTCCATTTACTCATGCAGAACTAATGATGCATGAGAAAAAATGAGTCCCAAGTTTAAGTAATTTTGGGTAATGGAGCAAAACATATTCCCTCACTGAAGATCCACATGGCACATTAGCATTTTGAAGATACTGATAAGTCATATAGTAAAGGCAGTGATTCAATTTTGTTTATTCCATGACTTTACATTTTTACTTAACCACAAGCCTCACCATTTTTATATAAACATTTAAGCTTTCAATAGTACTAATGTTCCTTGGAAACACAACAACAAAAATAATTCTTTAAGAATTACTGAAGCACACTGATATTCTATGTGATGTAGGATACAAAGAAAAAGATGGTAGTAGTAGCAGTTAGTTCCTAAACTTTTCAAACTCCCCATAAAACTTGCAAAATAACAAAGCAAAACAAAACAAAACAAAATGCAACATTTACCGAAAAACAAACTGAAAAGGTATCCTCATGAACTATAATAGGTAAGTGGATATGTTCTTACTGTAAATAGTTTTAATACAAATGGTGTCAGCATAAAAACAGAAAAAATGGAAAAATATCTTAGAAGTATCAGGTCATATTTTGATCACTTCACAAAAAAAAAATAAAAAAAAAAAAGAAGGATTTCTAGAGCAACAAAGCTAAAAATGTGACACTGATTCACACCTACTCCTGAAACTAGAAAAGAATTACCATCAAATCTTACACAATATTATTATAAGAAAAAAGAGAAAACAGTAAGAAATTACATCTCTACACAAAACTAATAAACATTTTAATAATATATATTTCAAAACTGGCCAAAAGAAATTGAAAAAATGAAAAAACCTAAGAAAGAATCACAGAAATCATTATAAGAAAATTGAAGCAAATGTGTAAAATATTTGAAAAGAGAGGTTATGAAACTGAGAAAAAATATTTTAAAATTAAAGAAAGTTATTTCAGAAATGAAGTGTAAACAAAATTAAGTAGGAGAGCAAATAAGTTCAGTGGGGAAGTTCCTTAGGAAAAGTAAACAGGAAGGATAAAATTTTTCAAAATTTAAAAGCAATGAAGACTTTAAAAAAAAGAACCTTCAGCAAATGTGATAGAGAACATAGGCAAAGAAGATCAAATATACATATAATAGGAGTTTCTTAAGAAGTACAAGTTAATGGAACAAGTACAAAAAGTATGATTAAAGAAAGCTTACTAAAGAAAAAAGAAATTTTAACCTATATATTGAAAGAACAAACTGCATACCTGAAAAAATCAAATCTAGATGAAAAAATCAAATCTAGATGATCAAAACTAAGAAAATTTAGCAGAATTATTGAACTTTAATGTAAAAAAAAGGACAAAAAAGAAAAAACTAGACAAAAAGAACAAGTTGTGGGTAATGAAAGAATAAACAGATTATTAGAATTTTTTTTTGTTTTTCTTTTTGTTTTAACAGCAACAGTATAATTGGAAGTTACTAGAATAATGTGTTTAAGTTACTCAAGGAAAGAAAGAGTAAGCAAAAGTATTTATATCCAATTAAGGAGACTAAAAAACTGAAGACATACTACTCTCAATATGGAAGAACCCTAGAAATGTTTTGTTAATCTATTTCAGAGGATTCTAGTAGAGAATGAGATTCATATATGAAGCTTCCCAATGTCAGAGAGACACTGGCTTAAGGACTGGTGATGATTCATTACACACACACACACACACACACACCACACACACACACACACACACACACACACATATAATATTTATTATTATGTTATTTTGTATACATACAATTTACTGCAGAAGTAAAATAAGTGATGAATAAAAGGAAGCTACTATAGAATGTAATGGCTCTATGCTGTAATTAATTTGAAAAGTGAGACAAAAAGGTGAGAGCATATGAAAGTAGGATAAATTTATTGATTTAACTACAATTACAAGCATATTGCTTAAAATGAGATGATGAGGAAATATTAGTGGGGAAGACATGGTTACTATCTAATTTCAATATTCATAAAGTGAAACTCTTCTTGCTAAGGAAAAGGGTGGGACTCAGGCTAGTATATAAACATTAGAACAGTAGTAAATAACATAAAAATAAGATGAATCTTTTTTTAATATGCATAAAATTTGAAAAGATAAAGTCAAGTGGAAAGCACAGGAATATAAGTTAGACTTATTAGAAGATATTTTGATTTTCAAGTTTGACTTTGGGAACATGCATTTTACATAATTTAAAATTCAATGGCCTAAAATTATAAATGAAATAAAACTAAATTATGCATGTATCCAATTGGTGACATAGCTACACAAAAACCATTTATTTCAACTTACTTTGTTATACTGTAATTTGATTATACAAATCTAATGAAATGGAAACCTATGGACAAAAAAATAATCTTATTTTGCAAAACTACATTCAGTAGTAATAATATTTTTGCTACCTTTTTATTTTGTTTTACCCTGAGTCTTTTTTTGTGTGAGTATATGTGATATAGCAAATAAATACTTAAATTGAAAATCCCTTTACAACTGGGTTTTTCAGCTTGGAAGAAGGATGAGTCTGAGATGTGTGACATTGGGATAAAACTCCTTATTACTGAATTTGATTATAGAATGTCAATATGAACCATAATATGTTATACCTTTTAAAACTACTTATACACACTCAATGTCTTTCTTTCTGGGGAAGCTGTTAAAACAATGTACCGATGTAGTTCAGATTTTTTTTTTGATAAGAGAAAACAAAGAAGGCATTAGAATTATTATGGTCATAACAAAAGCATTCAGGATCAGGAGACAAACAAAACAGGCTCTTACTATAGGCTATGCCACATTGAAAGAAACCGGGGGCGGGAGGAGCCATGATGGCTAAACAGCAGGGAAGTTTTTTGTGTGTCTTGTGTCCATGAAATACAGCCAGACCAACACTAAACCATCCTACACATCTAGAAAACTGATTGCAGGATTTATACAACAACCTGCACAACTTGAACCACAGAATTCAGCAGGTACTTGGCGTGGAGAGGTGAACTTGGGGAGAGAGAAGCCGCTTTTGCAGGTGGAGAGAGGATGGAAACGAGGGGGTGGGAATATGGGAAAAGCGCCCCTCCCCAAAAGCAGCTGCAGAGAAAGTGAAAAATTGGAAACAGCCGCAGGGACAAAACTAAAAAGGGAGAAAGGCGAAAAGACAGGTTTTAAATTCCATTAAGACTAATCAAGGGGACCACAAAGGCTGCAATTCCACAGCTCGATACCTGGCAGTGCTCTGGTGGGAAGGCTGAATCCCCAGGAACAGAGTGGGGTCCGGGATGTTCTCTGGCCACACAGGGAAATGCAGTTCCACTGCTGGAAGGACATTTGGTAGAGACTGTTGAAGCCACCTGGTCCCAGCAGATCCCAGAAAACGACCACATTCGCTGGTCCTGGAACAAGGTCGTTAAGGGTGAAGCCTGGTGCCAGATGTGTGTTGTGATTTTCCATAATCCCTGAAAAGCTGCCACTACACTATCTCGTGGACTTTTTCTGGGACTGGCTGGCACCTGGCTGCAGTCTCAGGGCACCGGCAGCAGCAGCGTGCAGCAAGTTTTCCTGGGTGCAGCCGACATTCAGCCATTGCTCATTTGGCCATTGCTTGGTGAGACCCTCCTGCAAAGGGGCGTGACAGGTCAAAGCCTCAGTCCTCCAGAAGTAAGAGGCCGGGGAAAACAGCCGCATCTGAGACAAAACTCAGTAGAGAGGTACTGCCTAGGGCCTGGTCACAGAGAGTGAAAAAGCGGGGAGTGGATGGAAGCTGAAGAGAGAGGCGGGGTGCTTGACTGCTGATCTGGGAGAACAGGCTGGGTCGCTGGGTGGTGCCATTTTTATCAATCCTGCGCATGCGCATACGCACCTATGAGCTCCGCAACAATCCACCCTGGCTAGCACCGCAGATAGCAGCGCCATCTAGTGGAGAGCAGCGCTGTTACACTGAGCCCCGCCCAACGGG
The DNA here is from genome assembly GCF_022079265.1 of Lynx rufus. NCBI lineage: Eukaryota > Metazoa > Chordata > Mammalia > Carnivora > Felidae > Lynx > Lynx rufus. Next base: position 104,108,836 of record NW_025814856.1, read on the forward strand.
GCCAAATTCGCTCTTCAAAGACACAAGTCTCACCACCGGCTTAGTTGATGGACTGTAAAGAGCTATATAGACTGACTTCTAGGGGAAAATGAAACAATTTCAGTCCTACTTCAATCTGTTAGCAGGTTCATCTATTCAATTTTCTTTCTTTCTTTTTCTTTTTTCTTTTTCTCTTTTACAATTCTTTTCTTTTTCTTGAATACAGAAAAAAATTCATTTTTATTTTCAATTTTTATTAAAAATATTTTCTTTAATTTTTATTCCTATATTTTTTACTTTTCTGTAATTTTTTTCAAATTCTATTTTACTTCCATCATTTTATTTTAGTCTAATTGAGTGTATTCACCTTTTCAAATTTTAAATTTCCTTTTTTCTTTCTTTTTCTTTCTCTTTTTTGTTTCTTTTCTCTTTCTTGAATGCAAAAAGAGAAAAACTTCATTTTTACTTTTAATTTCTATTAAAAATATTTTTATTTGATTTTTTTCTACTATATTCTTTACTGTTATGTATATTTTTTCATATTCTACTTTACACCCATCATCTCATTTTAGTCTACTTCAGTGTATTAATTTTTCAAATTCTCAAATGATTTCCTTTTATTCCACCCCCCCTTTTTTTCTCTAATCTGTCAAACCACTTTCAACACCCAGACCAAAACACACCTAGGATCTAGCATCATCTATTCGATTTGTGTGTGTGTGCGTGTTTAATTTTTAATTATAATATCTTTTTAATTTTAATTTTTTTTAATTTCAATTTTTCTACCTCATTAATTCGTTTTCTCCCTTCAAAATGACAAAACGATAATAAAAATACTAGCTGGAGTTGAAAATAGATTAGAATCCCTTTCTGCAGATAAAAAGTAAAAAATAGCCAGAATGAAATTAAAAGTGCTATAACGGAGCTGCAATCACGGATGGATGCAGTGGCGGAAAGGATGGATGAGGCAGAACAGAGAAGGGGACTATTATGCTAATGGTCTACCAAAGAAAGCCGGAGTAGCCATACTTATATCAGACAATCTAGACTGTAAAATAAAGAGTGTATCAAGAGATGCAGAGGGCATTATATCATAATCAAGGGGTCTGTCCACCAAGAAGACCTAACAATTATAAACATTTATGCTCCAAATGTGAGAGGACCCAAATATATAAATCAATTAATCACAAACAAAAAGAAATTCATTGATAGTAATGCCATAATAGTAGGAGACTTCAACACCCCACTCACAGCAATGGACAGATCATCTAATCCAAAAATCAACAAGGAAACAATGGCTTTGAATGACACACTGGACCAGATTCACTTAAAAGATATATTCAGAGCATTTCATCCTAAAGCAGCAGAATATACATTCTTCTCCAGTGCACATGGAACGTTCTCCAGAATAGACCATATACTGAGACACAAATCAGCCCTAAGTAAGTACAAAAAGATCAAGATCATACTCTGCATATTTTCAGACCACAACACTATGAAACTTGAAATTAACCACAAGAAAAAAATTGGAAAGATAACCAATATTTGGAAACTGAAGAACATCCTACTAAAGAATGAATGGGCTAAACAAGCAGTTAAAGAGGAAATTAAAAATTATATGGAAGTCAATGAAAATGATAACACCACAACCCAAAACCTCTGGGACAAAGCAAAAGCGGTCATAAGAGGCAAGTATATAGCAATCCAGGTCTTCTTAAAGAAGGAAGAAAGGTCTCAGATACACAACCTAACCTTACGCCTTAAGGAGTTGGATAAAGAACAGCAAATAAAACCCAAAACCAGCAGAAGACAGGAAATAATAAAATTTGAACAGAAATTAATTTATCGAAACCTAAAAAACAGTAGAACAGATCAATGAAACCAGATGCTGATTCTTTGAAAGAATTAACAAAATTGATAAACCACTAGCCAGTTTGATCAATAAGAAAAAGGAAGGGACCTAAATAAATAAAAGCAAGAATGAAAGAGGAGAGATCACAACCAACACAACAGAAATAAAAACAATAAGATGAGAATATTATGAGAATAAAATGGGTAATCTGGAAGAAATGAAATAATTCCTAGAAACATATACACTACCAATACTGAAACAGGTAGAAATGGAAAATTTGAACAGACCCATAACCAGTAAGAAAATCGAATTAGTAATCAAAAATCTGACAAAAAACAAGAGTCCAGGGCCAGATGGATTTCCAGGGGAATTCTACCAAACATTTAAGGAAGAGTTAACACCTATTCTCTTGAAACTGTTCCAAAAAATAGAAATGGAAGGAAAACTTCCAAACTCTTTCTAGGAAACCAGCATTACCTTGATTCCAAAACCAGACAGAGACCCCACTAAAAACGAGAACTATAGACCAATTTCCATGATGAACAAGGATGCAAAAATGCTCAACAAGATATTAGCCAACCGGATCCAATAATACATTAAAAGAATTATTCACCACGCCCAAGTGGGATTTATACCTGGGATGCAGGACTTGTTCAATAGCTGCAAAACAATTATCGTGATTCATCACATCAATAAAAGAAAGGACAAGAACCATATGATCCTCTCAATAGATGCAGAGAAAACATTTGACAAAATACAGCATCCTTTCTTGATAAAAACCCTCAAGAAAGTAGGGATGGAAGGAGCATACCTCGAGATCATAAAAGCCATATATGAATGACCCAATGCTAATATCATCCTCAATGGGGAAAAACTGAGAGCTTTTCCCCTAAGGTCAGGAACAAGACAGGGATGTCTACTCTTGCCACTGTTATGCAACAGCATTGGAAGTCTTAGCCTCTGTAATCAGACAACACAAAGAAATAAAAGACATCCAAGTCGGCCAGGAGAAGGTCAAACTTTCACTCTTTGCAGATGACATGATGCTCTATATGGAAAACCCTAAAGATTCCACCAAAAAACTGCTAGAATTGACTCATGGATTCAGCAAAGTTGCAGGATATAAAATCAATGCACAGAAATTAGTTGCATTCCTATACACCAACAATGAAGCGACAGAAAGAGAAATCAAGGAATTGATCCCATTTACAGTTGCACAAAAAACCATAAAATACCTAGGGATAAATCTAACCAAAGAGGTGAAAAATCTATACACTGAAAACTATAGAGAGCTTATGAAAGAAATTGAAGAAGACATAAAAAAAATGGAAAAAGATTCCATGCTCCTGGATAGGAAGAACAAATATTGTTAAAATGTTGATACTACCCAAAGTATGGAAAGAGCCCAAATGTCCATCGATGGATGAATGTATAAAGAAGAAGTGGTATGTATATACAATGGAGCATTACTCGGCAATCAAAGAGAATGAAATCTTGCCATTTACCACTACATAGGTGGAACTGGAGGATATTATGCTAAGTGAAATTAGTCAGTCAGAGAAAGACAAATATCATATGACTTCACTCATATGAGGACTTTAAGATCAAAACAGATGAACATAAGGGAAGGGTAACAAAAAACTATAGAAACAGGGAGGGGGACAAAACAGAAGAGACTCATAAATATGGAGAACAAACTGAGGGTTACAGGAGGGGTTTTGGGAGAGGAGTGGGCTAAATGGTTAAGGGGCACTAAGGAATCTACTCCTGAAATCATTATTGCACTAAGGAATCTACTCCTGAAATCATTATTGCACTATATGCTAACTAATTTGGATGTAAATTTTAAAAAATTAAAAATAAAACAAGTTAAAATAAAAAAAAGTAAATTGAAAGAAACCAAGTATGTGTAATTCCATAGTTCATAATGATGCTAAAAGTAAAACAAAACAAAACAAAACATCCATATAAGTAATTTGGATGATGCTGGGGAATCAACTTACTACTTTGGAAATCAGTAAACAGATTTTATCTTTACTGTGTGAATTGTCCTTCAGGCTTAACAAAGAGTAAATGATGAAAAAAATTTTATGGAAGAATTCAGCCAATAAATGAATAAGAATGAAAGAGTATTACCATTATGGAACACTTAATGAATTATTGGACCTAAGAAATTATCATCAAGAGTTTTTAATGTCATGAAAAAAGGTATAGATATTACATACCTCCTCATGACATAGTCTTATCTAAAATTGGCTTTTACCTAAATTTTATCAATCTTTAGATCTAATTGACAATTTACAGGAAATTCATGGAACAAAGAAAAAAGTGTAAGAAAAACACGTGAATGAAAATTATGAAACTTCATGGTGTAGGAAGCTGTACAGAAAAAAATATCCTGGTGTATTTTACAATAGCAACAAACAAGGATGTAGGGAAGAAAGTTGATAGAGGGGTAATTATGGATTGAAAGGGTCTTAGAAAATATAGCAACCTAATCACGTCTTAATTTTTCTTTTAAATCCTGAATCATATAATTAACTTTTCTTTTTAAGTAGGCTTCATGCCCATCACAGAGCCTAATGGGGAGCTTGAATTCACAACTCTGAGATCAAGACCTGAGCTAAGATTAAGAGTTCAACACTTACCCAACTAAGCCACCCAGACACTCCTCATATAATGAAATTTTTAAAAAGAGGGGGAGTGAGAGGGAGGAAGATCGTAATACAATTAGATTTTTGAACATTTTGTAGACATTGCATATTTAAAAATTATAACTAGGTGCAAAAATGATAACACCATCATGGTAAAAACTTATGTTAAATATAAGTACAGATGATGAAGTTTTCTTTAAAATATTCTGAGTAGTGTAATTATAGATAAAACAAGGAATTATGAGTAGAGGATTATAGATGAAACAAATTTGGTTGATTAGTGACAGATCATTTATAAAATTAGGTGAGAGGTACATGGAGATATGTCATATTATTAATGCTACTTTTGTATATGTTTGAATTTTTTCATGATAAAATATTTAAAAGAAAAATACATGTTTATATTTATATGTATAGTTTTAATGTTTAAGTTATGTATAATGTTTTTATACATGCACATATATTTAAAAGAAAATTATATATGTCTATATATATGTTTTAAATAAAAAATATAATTTTCTGTGAAATATTTTATTGTAGACATGTATGCAATTTAGTTGTATATGATTTATTTATAATTTGGCTTTCTCTTTAGATCATATGTATCATTTATTAATATATCTGGATGGAATCCACAGGCATGATTTCTTTTCTTCATATGAATAAATCATCATTTTAAAGCAAACTTTCAAAGTCAAACACGGGTAGAATGAGCTAAGTGCACTTTTTTTTTAGAGTCACTAATTAAAAGGTGAACTTCCATGCCTTCCTGAACTGAAATGTGTAACCATACCTGCACACTTAGGCTTATAATTTCTATAACAAAAGCTTCACTGATAAACAGTTAATGGTGCACAGATGCACACATATTATTCGAAAAAAAAACACATGAAGTATGATTTTTTTAAATAAAGTGATTTTAAAAGAAGGTATTTTTAAAAATAGCCCCTATGTGCTTCGACTTGTTTCCTATGAATTAACACACTAAATACGTAGCATTTCAAATAGTTCTAGGGGTGATGAGCTGGATAGAAAAATGCATGGATTTTGGAGTCAGATAAACAGGTTAAATATTGTGTCTGCCACATACCAGCTGTGCAAACTTAGAAAGGTTATTTAATTTCTCTGAATCTCAATTTCCTCTTCATACAAAGTGAAAAGAATATTATATATAACACCTGGCACATAGTAAATACTCACTAAGTAGTTAGTAGTAGTGTATTTCTGAAATAAGTCTTCAATTTCCTGCAGAAGGATCTCAAAATGAATTTTTTACTATTAAAAAAATGATTTCTATTTATAGTCATTTGAGTGCATGTTATCTTAAAACCTTTTATAGAGAAAATGAATTAACTCACTCAATATATGAATAAAAATGGGCTTATACGTTCATTTTTCACCTCTGGAAACTTCCGTTCACATCTTTCCTTTGGTCTTGAGTGAAAATGAATTTAATGGTCTGCCTCATCAATAGCCCCATTATCACAAAGCTGCCATGCAAGTCAGTATAATTTAGTACAATTGTCATTGTTAGTCTCTGCTCAAAATTAAGCCAGGATCAAAAATAGCAAATTGTCTTAATTTTTCCTAGCACACTGATAGAACTGTATCCATAAGTCCTGCTGCCCATATTATTTTAGCTCTAAGTAATGTCATGAAGATATTTTATTCATGACTTACATGTTCCAGAGCTATGGCTTTCAAGTTTGTCTAAAATCATGATCAACTTCAACTTTTTAAGAAATATTGATGCTCAGCAATCCTGATTTGTTGATTGTGGGTAGGAGTCAGGAATTGGTATTAAAAAGTCAAGTAAATGCCCAGGTGATTTCTTTAGTAGGAAAGCTTAGTCTCTTGCTACTCAAAGTTGGTTCATGGACCAGAAGCTTTGGCATTATCTGGGAATTTGCTAGAAATGCAGAAACAGGTCCTGTACTGGTCCTGAACAGAGCTTGCATTTGACAAGATCCCCATGTGAATCACATGGACATTATAGTTTGCCAAGTACTATCCAAAGTTTACCTTGAATTCACTGAATTTTCAATTAAGCTACAATTTAGACCTCTACATATAGTTGCCTAATTAAACTTTTGAATTACATTAGTAGAAAATGTACAAAAAGTGAAGTAGAGATAGTATTCATCCACTTATAAATTATCTTAAACTTGAAAAAAGAATATTTGGGTGTCCTGAGATAAGGAAACTCATAACATTTTTAAGCATCATCATCATCATCATCATCATCATCATCAATGGCTGTTGTAACTTTCCACTGGAGTACACTGAATCATATCTTAGATTATAATTGAGTATTTATATTAAGAGCAAGTAACATTTCAGAATTATTTTAGATTCAAGTAGTTAATATTCTGTTCCTAAAAGAATATGCATCTATATCTATATACCTATACGTACATATAGTATTCATTTTATGTTCTTAAGAGGCTGTATAGAAATTAACATAAATCCATACACTTTTGAATCACTGATTATATTCCCTGAGAATAAACAACATAGGTTTTTAAAAATCCTGAGTGGATTTATGCAATATGAGAATTTAGTTCAAAATTTTTTCTTTCATTCTTTTCATTTAAAGAGTAATGTTTTATTTTTTATGTATTTTTTAAATTTAATTTTTTTTTTAAGATTGAGAGAGAGTACCTGTGCAAGCAAGGGAGGGGAAGAGGAAGAGAGAATTTTAAGGTGGCTCCACACTCAGTATGGAGCCCAATGTGGGGCTCAATCTCATGATGATGAGATCACGACCTAAGCCAAAATCAAGAGGTGGATTCTTGGAGCACCTGAATGGTTCAGTTGATTAAGCTACCAGCCCTTGATTTCAGTTCAGGTCATGATCTCACAGTTCTTGAGTTTGTGGAGCCTGCTTGGGATCCTCTCTCTCTCTCTCTGCTTATAATTTCTCTCTCTCTCTCTCTCTCTCTCTCAAAAAAAAGGAAAAAAGAGTTGGACACTTAATCAACTGAGCCACCTAGGTGCCCCAACAGAGTAATCTTTTAAAACAAATCTGATCACAAAAGTCCCCTGTATAAAGTTCTCCAAAAGCATTCCATCCCATTAAAAATAAAACAACAACAAAACCCCAGCTTCTTAGTCTGGCCTAGAAAGTCCATCTTTTTTCCTAGGTCACACCAGACTCACTTTCTACATGGAACCTTTGGACCAAATCTTCACTCTGCTGCTAGGCTCAGCCCTCTGGCTTTTGTAAGCTGGGCTCCTACTTGTTATTAAATCTCAGAGAGGTCTGCTCTAAATGCCCAGCCCAAAATAGCTACCTAGCCACCTCCTATAGAGCACCCTCTATAACACTTTTCAATCTATTTTCTTGTGTATTAATTTATTTATTTTTATTATCCACTGTACCACTTAAGGATATAAGACTCATGAAATAAGGGATACTGCCTGTTTTTCACTATAACAAGAAATATTTTTTAATGGCATTATAAGATAATAAATCCCATGGAGCAGTGGAGATGTCAGTCAGGAAATGCTGGGTGAGAGTGTGTGACATTTTAATATTTAATATGAAAATATCCTACTTATTAAGCATCTATGATACCAGGCTCTGCACTGGGATTATATACACCCTCTCTAGTCCTTACAGTTGTACTCATAGATGGATTTGTCATCATTTTACAATAGATGAATTTGTGACTCCTGAAGATTATAAAATTTATTGATGTTCCCTCTACTAGTAACATTGGAACCAGGATTTGAACAAAGGATAATCTAGAGTCAAAATATCCAACCCCATAATTCCTCCCATTAGAAAATTTGATGGTCCAGTGGTACCTGGGTGACTCAGTGGGTTGAGTGTCCACTTTTGATTTCTGCTCAGGTCATGATCTCATGATTGTGAGATCAAGCTCCATCTTAAGCTCTGTGCTGAGCGTGAAGCCTTGCTTGGAATTCTCTCTGCCCCTCCTCTGCTTGTGCTCTTTCTCGCTCTCAAAATAAAAAATAAACATAAAAAAAAGGTTGATGGTCCATGTAAAGTAATCAAACAATTTTAGGATACCTCCTAAGAATTAGGCACTTATAAATATAATATTGCCTTTAAAATTAGTTCTATGTTATCATAATTCTACGCTCTACATCAGGGGATAATATGAGATGCACTTATATGTGTATGAAGCTTGAGATACAAAAAACATTTGCTTATGTAGATTAAAATATAGATATGATATATAAATCAGGGATTAATTAGAACTTTCCACCATTAATTCCCTCCCTGCAAATACCTTCATCACCAGACTGAGATAATCTTTGTCATAATTCTCTACTGGAAATTTAATCTCTTTTCATCCTTTCTATACTGTATTCTTTGAAAGAAAGTCACTATATAGATCTTACATTCTCCACTTAAGGAGTAGGGAATTACATCTCTGCCACTTTGAAGGAAGATTATTTACATAAACTATGTGGAATTCTTATAATAGGGAGATATGTTATTCTCTCTCATATATTTGTATAAATAATCATTTACATAAATATGGAAGCATACTAAAGTTATTTAAATTTTTGGTAAAGTTGCTCCGACTTCAACCATTGGGAGCTTGATTCAGTTAGCCTTAAGACCCTTTGACATATTTCCATAATTGTGTGTTGTTATTGTGTTATTGTTGCTTCTGTTTTTGAGCAGTTCTTTTCTTTCTGGTACTACAGGAAGCTCCAGGCTCATCTTGTACATTTCTTGCCACAGTCTTAGATTCAGCCATTTCTCCAAGAATCTCTCTTCTTTTATTGGAGAACAGTATCAGAAATCAAGAACTGGGCTCTAGATGTGCTGATTGCTACTAAAGTGATTTTAGGCTCTCTCAGCTAAAGAAGAAAGAAAATATTTGTGTTTATACTTACCTATATTTAAACATATCTATAAATATTTCTAAATGTAACCATCTATATCTGTATGAAGCTAAACTTGAATGTATACCTACATTTCCGGCTCTAATCCATGATCAGGTGGATCATTCTAGACTCCTGAAAACTCTCACTCCTATAGTAAAAACAAAAACAAAAAAACAAAACAAAACAACTGGCTTACAACTCTCATTTACTTGAGTGTACAATTAACAGAGTTACTAACCTATACTCCCATGAGAAATGACTTCCTCAACTAATGTACCTTGCTTATCTACAGGGTATTTTTAACCTTTAGTCTTACATATTTCCTCATTTCCAAAGTCACTAAGGCCAGTACTTTCTCCCCTCACACACTCTTAAATGAGGTTTTGTACACTTGCAATAGAGTTAAATTGCTTTGTCACACTCTGCACTCCATTCTGGGAACCCCCAGCCTCCCAAATCTACATACATTAAAGTTCACTTTCTGCACTGTAAAGTTCAATGGGTTTTGAAAACACCCATTGTTTCTTATTGAATATTGCATCGAACATCAGATATTATAATGAAGAGTTTCACCACTCCCTACTTAGGAAATAATGAATCCAAAACAAAATAAAAATTTTAAGTAAAACAAAAAGCAATTTGCATATCTGGAGAGATTGCAGAGATGAGTGCCACCATCAAGACTTGAAGGATACAAGGGTGTTGCTTGGCTGGATCCAGCAGATCCAATAAGGCCCGAAGTGTCACTGGCAAAGAGAGGTGCTATTTGGAGGCTTTGGCAGGCTCCTCCAGGGAATCACATTACAGATTAAGTATTCTGAAGCAAAGCCCTACCATCTTCTGTGAATAACTGTCCTTCCTTTGACAAATACCTTTTGGCTTGTTATTAGGCCTTACTTGAAACTTAATGCTTAACCATAGGCCATCAAGTTACCATGTGACCTGAACTGTCTATCATGAATTGAGTGTTATCTGTTCCCCTAAGCAATAAATCTAGGCAGGCACACCAGCAATTTCCAGAAGTTATATATATGAGAGTAGGCTTGGGTAGGTCCTGAAGTCCCAAATAAGTTACTTGGTGAAGTGTCCAAATATCTGTGGTCCCCACTCTTGCTATATTACCTTCTGTCTCACACAGCCTACACTTGGTCTCATGGGGAGTTCCCTATAATCAGTTGACAGAAGAAAAGAAAACTTGGTTTCCGGATGGTTTTAGGTGTACAGGCATCACCTGTAAGTGAACAACTCCAGCACTATAATCCTTCTTTGGGACAGCCCTGAAGAACAGTGGTAAAGGGAAATCCTCTAGTAGGCAGAACCTTGTGCAGTGCATCTGGTTTTTCAATTAATCATTTTTACTGTTTAAGGGGCATTACAGAGAACCCTAAATCCATAAAAAAAATATATTTCTTAAAAGAAAAAGATTAATCATTCTTCAAAAAGTCCTTAAATTTTACATACTCAGTTATTAGATGTGAGAATATTTTGTACTACATTATTAGGTTGAGTTTGGAAAAGAAAAATCAAACTCAAAAGGTCAAAATGTAATTGTTTAAAAAAATGTTCAACCAGAGATTTGCCGTGAACATAGTCAAGGTAACACCAACGTAGAATGTATTTTTGTATCTTTTTTCCTAATAGCCAGTTACATAAACCTTAGGGGGCAAGTAATCTTTCCTAATGATAGTAATCACAATAGAGCTTAAAGTGGCTGAAAGCCAAGACCATGTCAAAGAAATGGAAAGGTAAAGAAGGGAGGAAGCAGAGGAGGAGAAACATAATTAAAAAAGAGAAAGTATGCATCCATCCCAATGCTACAGGCATGGAATGAGAACAAGTATACCAAATTTAAGACTGTTACCATGAAATTTGCATTCTAGCTTTTACTTTCTTTCTTTTTTTAAGAGTGAAGAGTGTTAGATGCCCTTGTGTGTTGTGAGAGAAAATAGAGATATTTCATTGCTAATTACCCCTTTTAACAGTCCAAGCACATTTGATAGCAGTATGATGAAGTAATTCAGTTGTCTATACCTATCTTTGCATTTTGCCAATGGTTGGCATAATGTTTTAATCAACTGTAAGGTAAACACTTGCACAGCCACAGGGAGAAAATCAATTGCATCCTTGCCATAGGCCTGAACAAAGTAACATCCTTTTCAGTATTGGAAAGTCAGCCTGGTGCAATGTAATAACAATATTATTCTATAGTTTTTGAAGATCTTCCACATAAATCATCTCATTTACTACTTATAGTAATTATTCAAAGAGAAATCATTAATATAGTAAATAATTTGCTCAATTCACAATTTGTATGAAACGGGGCCTTATCAGTATCCTGAAAGAAAATTCTCTTATTGTTGCATCATCAAGAAATCCTAGAAGAAAAGCATACCTGAAAATTAGAGAGCCAATAGACCCTTCCTCCCCTTTTGTGTGACATAAAAGGTCATTGACTTAATCAGACTAGGAGTCTCCTAGGAAGAAGAGTGACTATTTTCCATATTTTCTGATGTTTATAAACCTCCTTCCTAGTCAAGGCTAGATACATTTTTTAAAATATTACATTCTAACAAAGAAGAGGGATATCTTGAATATACCTGGGAGTATTTTTTTTTCTTTTCTTTGTTTTTAGAAAAAAAATACCTTGCTAAATTTCAGGATACCCAAATGCTGTTTTGATAAAATTATATTTATGTTGAGTCCTAGAAAGAAGCAATACCCATATGAAAGACCACAAGATTTTTTTTTGATGACTTGTAAAGTTTTGAGGAAGAGCAAATTAAAAACTCAAACTATATATAAGGATTACTATAAGATGCATAGAGATATGAATTCTGCTTCATTTATATAGGTAGCTGATGTATAGGAAATTAACTTGACTCTGTGGTAGCTTCCAAGTTTAAGTACCACATAATTCACTGCGGAACATTACTGTCATGGAACGGAAAGGCTCATGGAACAGAAAGACTGAATGAAAGCACTCAAAAAACAGACTATTAAATCAACTTAAGAAGTAAGAGTAAAGCTTGAGTAAGTTAACACACTTAGGATAAGGTATAGGTGGATGGAAAACCACACTGTCTGAATCCTGGGTACCCAATGTTCATTTATATCCCAGCTCTGGATCAGATGAGCCATTCCCACTAATAGCATAATATTTTAATTACATTTATTATATGCTACCCATATTATAGGGATTTATATTAATTATGTGTATTGTATATAACCATATATATTTTAGCTAGGAGGACCAGGGCTGTGATTGAACAAAGAAATTCACAGACAGAAGGTCTCCTGGGCCAAAGATATACACTTGCTCTAGCAGAGAGACACGGGGACAAGGTTGCTGGGCCAAGAGCTGTAGCTTGCCAAACAGCCATGGGTTTTATTTGTATATAAATACAAAATACTATATTTATATTTATTACTTCATGAGCCTTGAACATATTTACTTCCTTCCATTCCTTTCTCCTATTTTAACATACCATATCATGTATTTATACCTAACAAATTTTATGAATCCATCCCATTTTTTTCTAAAGCAGAATTGAATATTCAGAAATAATAAAGAAATTCACATTGCAATAGCCCCTGACTTATCACTTTGAACAACCCCTACAATGCATTTCTTTATGCAACCTTTGTCCATTTTTCATTTCCAAAGGTGCCTACCGCAACAGCAATGAACTAGCCTATTCCACAAAAGGAGGATTTTCTTATATCTTATACAGTGATCATGGTATCATTTGGAGAATGTATACTAAAAAATATGAGTAGGATGTGAAAGATATACTGTGTATTAGAAAATAAATTATAAGACTAGTTTTAAAGGAGTGTGTATTCTATCACAGTAGCCAATATTTTTTAGTTACCAAAATCATGTTAATTCATTAAAATAAAAAAGGTCACTAAATTTTGAATAACAACATAATGTTGTACAGAATTTCACAGTTTAGTGATGAATTTGCCGTCCAAGACAACCTTATATTCACATTGGTATCTGAGTACGTGCATACCAGAGATGCTCTATTTTACGTTATGGAGTTATCTGTTACTCTTTTTAAAACATATGGCAACAAGGCATTCCTGGTAGAATTTTATAATATTTCTTTCATTCTGAGAGAATTTATGTAATCAGATACTAATAAAGTACATCTTAGTACATCTTAAGAAAGGGAAAAGTAAACTACAATCATAGTACTATATAGTTTATGAGTTCCATCAGTCAGTGAGATATGTGAAAAAAAATGATGTAAATTTTAATCAGTAGCAGTTATTCTTCAGACTTTAAATTACATTAAGTATTGAGTATTAATTTCTTAGGCTGGTTAGGATATATTAACAGTGTGCTGAAGTATTTAATAACCTGACTTCTTTAACTTAACTCGCCATCGGTAGTAAATCATTAGACAACAGGACCCGTTGGCACCACTATATACTAATGCACTTGCAATGCTACGTGTGTGTGTGTGTGTGTGTGTGTGTGTATCTAAACATGCAGATAAATGTTTATATTTAGTAACGAACATTCTTTCTTAGTGCTTCATAATAGTATTTTCCCATACAGCACAAGTCATCTGATTTTTGTTGCCTCTCACTAGCAAGCCAACAACCTTGTAAAATCTGTGTTGTCATCAACCATGACCACTGTCAGCTGTACCACCTTGTCTATGTTAGAAGTTCTTGAGGCCTAAAAATACATGCTGCCAGAGCACTTGTCCAAAGCTTTATTTGGAATATGCAGAATTAGTTTGGAGAAAGAGGAAAAATTATATTTGTTCCATCTAAGCTAGAATCACATATGTATTTTATGGCTTAGCTTCTGTTTGGGGAGTTTGACTTGTGTGTACGAACGTATGTCTCTCAAAGGGACCATACACCAATTTATTTTTATTTTCTTTAAGGTTTTTTTTCAAGACATATATAAAATGGGATTTCTCCTGTGCACACTCCTAGGATCACCATGTCAGACAGCCCTCATCACACCTAATTTTCATCCTTGAATTCCCTTATCCTCAATTTCAAAAGAAACTTTTCATCCTTTCCAAATTATAATGATTAAAGAATTACTGAGATAGAACTAGGCTTAAATATTTACTTATATGTAATCTGGTTTCTTAGAAACCATCATTTTATAAATAAATTTTATTCTCTAATCTCAGTAGTATTCAGTATCCTTTCTAGACTATTTTCCCCCTCCTGCCCAAATGCTCCATATCCCTTTCACTAAATATAGAGGGCAGATTCATCTTAACTGGAAGCTTTCAACCATAAACTTTAATAGCACTTTAAGGAGCCTCAAAATGAAATTTCTCCTTTAATTAAGAAGATGCTACTTTGTACATCATAATTGAAATACATCAAAAAGTTCCTTGTTAAAGCTGAAGATATATTATAAAGCTATTCTATGTAGCACGGCTGCTGGGCTTTTCTAATTGGAAGAATGACAGATCAAATCCCGGAGAAAGTTATGTCATTTGGAATGCTAGAGATGAAGCAGTTTATTTAAATTACATACTCAAAACAATTAGGAAAAGATGTCAAACCACATTATTTTGCTTTGTTTTGTTAAAATGAAACCCAAACTACAATCAAACATCAACAATGCATCATTTGCCTTTATGAGTATGTGTATATGAGTACATGTACATAGAGAAATTTAATTTTTCAAACTTAATGTCACAAGTTTATGTGCCTTCAAACTCAGCAATCTGGAAATGTTCCTGGAAGAAAGCATGAACTTTTAGAAATGAATCAAATTTTATCCTTGCAGATTGACTTGAGGGACTTAGGTCAAATGAAGTTTAGAAAACATTGTTTTTATTAGAGTTCCAAGTTATCAATAGTCTAATTTTCATAAATTTCTCAACTATGAGTTTCCTTATTTTATTGATTGAAAAGTGTTTTCTAAAACCAAAATATTTATTTCTGCTTGTACTTAGTACAAGTTATTTGCGCATATTCCGCAGCATCCAGAGCAAACCTATGTCTGTGTTCAGTTCTCTTAACCACACGCTGAAGCTACTATTTTCAATCTTCTTCTTTTCAAATGTTTCATTTAAAACATATCATTAACCCCACTAATCCCTAGAGTGCCACCTCACAGAGATTTTACCTAACTTCTACCACTAAATATATGAACTCATCTCCTAAACTTCCCACATCCTTGAGTCCTCCACCTCCTCCAAAGACCACTCCCTCCATGGACCTTCCTCAGAATCTGAGTCTATTAATGATCTCTTCTTTCCTGCCCTCAATTGTCTTTTCTGTTCATTACTGTCTTCTGTGTGTTCACCTGCCCCCTCTCAACTGCATCTGCCTAGTGGCATTTTAAACATGTCCAATCTTTTGTCCATTTTCCAAGAAAAGGAAAAAAAGGGGGCAAATGACGAGTTTCCTTCTATCTAATGTTCCCATCTCAATCAATAATTACTGTATTTATTTTTCTCATTCTCTGTAATCATACTTGTAAAAAGAATTGCCTTTTTAGACAGCTATTCACTAAGAAAGACAGATTTTCTTAATTTGCTTGCGTAGTACTTACTCCAAGTCACTTCAGTTTGGTTACTGCTACAACCCCATCAAGTCCAGTTAACACATGCCAATCCTTACTTTCTGCACGTGCTCTCTCAGTGTTATTTATTACTGTTCATTTGTTCATTAGATAACTCATCATTACTTACTGATTTCTGAAGGGTACAGTCTATGTGCCAGACATTAAATTAGCTATAGGGGCCACTGTAGTAAACAAAAGTTACAAACACCATAAGTCATTGGAGGGTGGGCAGGAGACAGACAATGAAAATGCTAAATAAGTAATAACATACTATATGGAAGTAAAATAAAGCAGAGAAGTTGCCGTGGGTGAGTTTGAGTGAGAAATTCAAGTTTAAACAATGATTAAAAAGGTTTCAATGGAAATGTGATGCACTTAGCAATGGAGTGAGCATGTTGGTAAATGAAAGAAGGCTTTTCCATGAGGGAGAGCAGCACTTTTCATGCCTGACATTAGGAAGGATAGAACACTCTATCTTTTTGTACTGACGCACATTCCTGGTTCTTCTAACTCTTGCCATTTCTCTTTTTGCTTATAGGCTTCTCTCCTCTACCTGGACTTTAAATGTTGGAATGCCTTTAAAATTACACTCGCATTTTTTTCTTCTCTTTTTCAACTTATTCTATCTGAAACTATGGTGTCAATGATCACCAACATGGATATCTAGTTAAAACCTATGCTTTGAGTTTATGACTTGCATGTCAAACTGCCAACTTAACATTGAGCTTTGAATGTCTAAGATATCTTATACTCACTATGTCCAAAAATGTACTAGTGATTTTTTACAAGAACTATGATCTTCCTTCTACAGTTCTTTACCTTAGTGAATGACACTATCTTTCTTTAAGTTTCTCCAGCCAAAAACTTGGCAGTCATCATCAATAACTCATTCTTTTATCATACCATAGTCCATCAATCATCAGATTCTTTCAGTTTAATATACTTAATACATCTCTATTCAATTTAATTCTCTCCATCTACATTTTCTCCTTTCTAGTCCAGGAACCATCATCTTTCACCTCGAATACTGACACATAATTTAAACAGTTCCCACCTTTGAAAAGATCTTCATATTGCAGACGGGTTAATCACATACTTCATCCAACTGCTTAAAACACTCAGTAGCTCTTCGTGCTCTTATGACAAAACCGATGATGCTTAATATGGGACACAAAGCATCACAGTCTGATCCCAATAACCTTGCTGGTCCCATTAACCACCATTTCCTTTTCCTTGTTCTGTGTTCCTGACGAACTGACCCTTTAGTTCCTCAAATATGGTGTGCTCTTATTATAGGGATTTTGTGCGTGCTCTGCTATTCCTTAGATTGGAACTTTATCCTCATCCCCTTTAATAACTTAATCCATTTTTTTTCCAAGTTGTATTGAAATTCCAGTTAGTAAACATATAGTGTAACATTAGTTTCATATGTTGAATTTAGTGTCATCACTTACATAAAACGCCCAGTGCTCAACACAGTGCCCTCCTTAATACCCTTCACTCATTTAAACTGTCCCCCTGCCCACTTCCCCTCTAGTAACCATCATCTACTTAATCCATTTTTATCCTTCACACCCTATTTCAAAGCTTAATTCTCCACATTAGCCAATATCCACCAGAATACCTTGGATTCTATTTTAGATGCTTCTGCAGACCATGTACTTTTCTTTTACACATTTCATCATAGTTGTTATTTTTCAGGTTGTGTGCTACAGTTTGATGCGGGTCTATCTTCTCAACTCAGCTTAGACTATTTTAATTTTGTTTTACTGCTATGCCCCTAAAACCTAAGCATTGCCTAGCACTGAGTACATGTTCATATATTTGTTGGATAACTAAAGGTATGAAAGAGTAAATGAGCAAATGCATGTAAAATGTCATTTGCCTTTGCCACAAGACAGTTTTTGGCAGTGGTAGATTGTATTTTTTGTTTTGTCACTTGTTAAACATATTCCTTTATGATGGTTACATAACCTCACTAAATCTTAGTTTGGTCTTCTGTAATTTGAGGATAATTATAGTATGTGCCTCATGGGTTAAAATGAAAGTCATGCATCCTTATAAAGGACATAGCGTAGTACCTTGCAAATAGTAAGTGCTCAATAAATAATAGCTTCTGGTATTTTTTATATTGTCTAAATTGCTTACACCAAAAGCCCTAACTCCAAAACCTGCACTTTTTTTTCCCCTCAATTAACTCAGCAGTTAATTTTTTTTATAAAAAGGATAACTCCCTGGATATTGGGGTAATGTTTGAACTGCAATCATTATATTGAGCTGTCATAGGTGTAAGTTTTCATTTTAAAGTTTTAATTACTTCTTATACATGTGGGGTGAAGAGGTCTCTCCAGTTCCTACAGTTTATCCTTCGCAGATTTATTTTTTTGCTCTAGGGGAAGAAATCAATTAATTAATGACTCCAGAAATGCAATCAGCTTTTAGCAGAAAGTTGACTGAGAAACACTCATCTGAAATAAATGAGAAAGAGAAAGAGAGGAAATATGGTGCCAGTAAAGATAATGCTGTCTTCTTCACCAAAGATCTCCCTAGAATATCAAAGGAAATAAAACAAAATGAAAACTCTTGTCATTTACAGAAATAGAACACACATACAGTCTTAAATAACATTATAAAAGAAAGAGCTGCTAAATAAATAATAGTACTGTTGCATGCAGACAGCTGGTGAGAATGAAAACTGGTAAATAACCGTGTTATGCTCTGAGGCAAAAGTTAAATATTCACTTTGAATGATAAGAAGAGAATACATGGGATATAGGCAAGACCATTTCTTGATCAAGTCTGTCCCAAAGAAGAAGCAAAGATAAAGGCATAAAGATTCACAAGAAGTTACATACTTTTGTATGGCCTCCAGGAAGCCATTTCTCAGGAAAGAAGAGAGAAGGACAAACATTCTGCACTATGAGTAACACTATAGCTGACAATTTCTGTTGGTAGAGGGAATAAAACGTTAGAGAAATGTATGCTATAAAGAAGTTTATCGTAAACCAGGAAGCTGCTAGCTTCCATGCTTCTGGCATGGAAATCATCTGTGTCTATAAAATCATGGTAGCATTCTTCAAAGAGCTTGTCCAATAAGAACTCAACTCATTTCACAGTAAGTGTTAAGCAAACGAGAATTAGTATGAGCTTTATATAAAAGTACTATAAGGAAAAATGGGGAGTGGAAGAAAAAATAGGCAAAAAGCAGTGGCAGATTAAAAATATTCTCTAGAAAATTTGCCATGGATCAGATAAAAATTGTGATCAATACTAATTCAAAATATATCATAGACCTAAATATCTCTGGGGCATAGTGAAGCGTGTCTCTCTCAAGGTCCCTGGATAGACAGAACTGCCCCCAGACCATGGCTGAGTAGGGCTGGAGCTGAATCACAGGCCACTACAGAGTCCACAGACATGACAGAGGTCTGTGGGCCTGCTACTTAAGGCACAGACAGGTATAACTCTTCCCAGGTCCCAGTGCAGATTGTGCTAGAGGCAGAACCCAGGGCAAATAGACAATAGTTGACTCTATAAGGAGGCAGAACTGTATCCCATTCTGTGGTGGGACCATGTCACCTGTGCAGAGACCTACCTTCTCAAACAGCCCTCTTTGTTTTGGGCTCCAATGGAGTTTTAAAAGCTCGTGTCTAGATCCGAAGCTCCCACAAAGGCACTTTTGTCTGTGGATGGCTGCCAAATTATTGTTGCTTTGAGGGAATACAAGCAGGAGACCTTCTATCATGCCATCTTGTGGCATCACACTTCATTAAAATAAAACCATATGCTCTGCAAAGTCACTATTAAGAAAATAAAAAGAGAAGCCATAGTCTGTCAGAAAATATTTGCTATCTAAAATATAATATTTGATACACAGAGTATATAAAGAGCTTTTAAAACTTAACAAGAAAGTAACCCAATTAAAAAATGGATAAAAGACCTGACACACCTGGGTGGCTCAGTCAGTTGAGCAACCGACTTTAGCTCAGCTCATGATCTCATGGTTCGTGAGTTCAAGCCCCACATTGGACTCACTGCTGTCAGCCTGTCAGAGCAGAGCCTGCTTCAGATCCTCTGTTCCCCTCTCTTTGCCCCTCTCCACTTACACTCTCCCAAAACATAAATATTTTTTTTAAACATGAATAAACATTTTTTTAAATGAATAAAAAATCTGAATTGACAGCTCACCAGAGAAGATATATAGATGGCAAATGAGTCTACGAAATGATGTTCAACATCATATGTCATTAGGGAATTACAAGTTAAAACAATAAGAAATCACTCCACACTTATCAGAATGATTAAAATCCAAAACACTAACAACACTAAGTGTGGGAAAAGATGTATGTCAGTAGGTACTCTCATTCATTGGTGGTGCAAATGCACAATAGTTACAGCCATTTTGGAAGACAGCTTAGTAGTTTCTTTCAAAGCTAAACACAGTCCTATTATACAGTTCAACAAGTGTACAACTAGTTATTCATCCAAATTAACTGTAAACAGGTCTATACAAAAATGTGCACAAAAATTGTTACAGCCACATATTAATAAGTTGTCCCAAATTGGAAGTAACCAAGATGTCCTTCAATAGATAAATGGATAAACAAACTTTGATACATCCATAAAATGGAATACTATTTTGAAAAAAATATATATATATAAGTTATCAAACCATAAAAAGATATGGAGGAACTTTAAATGTGTATTGATATGTGAAAGAAACCAGTGAGAAAGGCTATATGCTACATGATTTCATGCTATTTGGCACTCTGGAAAATGTAAAATTATAGAGAGTAAAAAGCGTGGTATTCATCAGTACACTGGAAGAAAGAGTAAAGGAGGGAAAATGGGTGGTGCACAGGAATATTTAAGTGCAATGAAACTGTGCTCTATGATTATGAATTGGTGTATACAAGACATTTTTCATTTTGCAAAACTGATAGACCTGTACAGTATAAAGAGTGAGGCCTAATTTCAACTGTAGACTTTAATTAATAATAATGAATCAATATTTTTCATCAGTTTTAACAATTACCACACCAATACAAAATGTTGATAATAGGGGAAACTATGTGTTAGGAGACATAGGTATATGAGAACTTTCTATACTTTCTACCCAATTTTTCTGAAAATATAAAACTTTTCTTTAAAAAACGAACTTAGGGGCCCCTGGGTGGCTCAGTCGGTTAAGCATTAGACTTCAGCTCAGGTCATGATCTCATAGTTCATGGGTTCAGGCCTCACGTCGGGCTCTGCGCTGACAGGTCAGAGCCTGAAGCCTGCTTCGGGTTCTCTGTCTCCTTCTCTCTGTTCCTCCCCTGCTCACGCTCCGTCTCTCTCTCTCTCAAAAATAAATAAAGATTATAAAGATAAATAAAATAAAAAAAAGTTAAAAGCAGGTAATAATACATTATGACTAACTGGAATTTATCCCAGGTTTAAAGTAGGGGCTTATTAAACAAAACAAAACAAAATCATTTTAACACCATATTACACTAAAAAAATACATAAAACAGAAAAACACATGATCATCTCAATGGAAGCATAAAAACTCATTACACAAAATTCAACATCAGTTACTCAATTAAAAACAAACAAAAAAAAAAAACTAGTAAACTAGGAACAATTCCTCAACCTGATAAAGAATATCAATGAAAAAAAGAGCTAGTATTATAATAAATGTTAAAAGACTGAATAATTTCCTATTAAAATCAGAACTAAGACAACAGTATCTATTCTTACTACTTCTATTCAACATTGTAGGACAGGTTCCAGACAGAAAAAAATAAGGCAAGAAAGAAAAAGAATAGTATTCAAACTGAAAAGAAAGATGCCAACACTTTATTCCCAGAAGATATGATTGTATGTAGAAAATAAAATGGATTCTACAAAATAGTGAAATAAGTGGATTTAGCAAGTATCAAGATGCAAAAATCAATGCAAAGCACAATTTGTATTTTTATAGACTAGCAAGAAACACAGAAAATTGAAATAAAAGAATTATAAAATCACAAAGTATGAAAATTTGGTAATAATTTGACAGAAGATGTGCAAGATCTTTACATTGAAAACTACAAAACAGTTCAAAGAAAAATTAAAGAAGACTCAAATAAGTGGAGAATATACCATATTTATGGGTCAGAATATTTAATGTTGATTAAGGTGCTAATGCTTCTCAAATAATCGAAAGAGTCAATGGAATCTCAAAAAAAAATCTTAGAAACCTGATGTATTGAAATTGATAAATTGGGTCTATAATTCATATGGAAATGTAAATAACCTACAACTAATGTAAAAAAAGAAGAACAAAGTTGGAGGATTAATTCTTTCAAGACTTGTTATAAAGCCACACAAATCAAAACATAGAGCGTTAATATAAAGATAGACAATTAGACCAATTGAATAGCATAAAGATATCAGAACTAAATCCTCACATAAATGAACTTACTTTCAACAAAGATTCCAAGGCATTTAGGTGGAGAAAAGATAGTCTTTTTACAAATGGTATTGGAAAAAAATGGGTATTTTATTTAAAGAAAAGAAATTTGGTTTATACCTTGCACCATACATAAAGATTAAGTCAAAATAGATAATAGAATTATGTGTAAAACCTAAAGCTCTAAAATTTCTAGAAGGAAACACAGTATTAAAACTTTGTCAATTGGGGCGCCTGGGTGGTTCAGTCGGTTGAGCGTCCGACTTCAGCTCAGGTCATGATCTCATAGTCTGAGTTTGAGCCCCGCGTCAGGCTCTGTGCTGACAGCTCAGAGCCTGGAGCCTGCTTTGGATTCTGTGTCTCCCTCTCTCTCTGCTCCTCCCCCGCTTGCAATCTGTCTGTCTCTGTCTCAAAAATAAAAACATTAAAAAAAATTTTTTTTAAAACTTTGTCAACTTATCCTAGAGAAAGATTACATTAAAAAAATTTTTTTTTTCAACGTTTATTTATTTTTTTGGGACAGAGAGAGACAGAACATGAACGGGGGAGAGGCAGAGAGAGAGGGAGACACAGAATCGGAAACAGGCTCCAGGCTCTGAGCCGTCAGCCCAGAGCCCGACGCGGGGCTCGAACTCACGGACCGCGAGATCGTGACCTGGCTGAAGTCGGACGCTTAACCGACTGCGCCACCCAGGCGCCCCGAGAAAGATTACATTTAGATAAAACATTAAAAATATGATATGTCAAAGAAAAATTGGTAAGTTAGACTTTAGCACAACCAAGCACATGACCATACCAAGTGTTGGTAAGAATGCAGAGTATTGGGAACTCTCATACTCTGCTTGTGGAAATCTTAATTTGTGTAGTCCCTATGGAAAACAACTTGACAGCTTCTTAAGGGTTAAGCATAGACCTACCACATAATCCAGTCATTCAAATCCCAGGTATTTACACAAGAGAAACATAACATATGTCTATACAAATAGTTTTATGCAAATTATCATAGAACTTTATTTGTAAGAACTACAAACTGGAAACAATGTAAATATCCATTAATAAATGAATGGATAAACACATTGTGGTATAACCATATAATGAATATTAAGTGTCTGTTTAAAGAATGAAATATTGATAGTTGTGATAATATGGATAAATATCAAAGTAACGACACTGAGTCAAAGGCACAGACAAAACATAGATACACTTGGTAATTTGATATATATGCAATCCCATAAATTGCATACTAATATATAGTAACAAAAAGCCAAAGACTGATTGCCTATGGTGAGGGGAGATTTTGAGGGATGTGAAGGGAGGGGATATTAAAGGAGCAAGAGAAAATTTCTTGCAGTGATAAATAATTTCATTATCTTGATTATGATAACAGGTTCACAAATATATGCATACATCAAAATCAAAATCAAATTATACACCGCAACTAAGTGTAGTTAATTGATGATTGTACCTTAATAAAGTCTTTTTTAACGATAGATAATTTAGATGGCAATCAGAATTTAACTGATTAAATTTAATCAGCTATCCCTTCTCCCAGTGTAAGGAGTAAAACTGACAATAAATATAAAGAGATAAATATGAGGTCCTTTCTTCAGATCTAAACTCAGTTTGCACAAGTGCCGAGTGTTGAAGACTGTTTAAAAACTAGTTCTAAAAAGGTAGTTACTCGGTTTCTATCAATTGCCCTTGATAGTTAAGGAAATTCCCTTCAACTCTTCTCTTACTAACAACGTATTTTTAGGTAAAGAATATATATTGAATGCTAACAAATATCCTTTCATCATCTTTTAGGATAATCAACTACAATATATTTATTCAGCAAATCATATTAATGATTTCCAAATGTTTAAAAAGTATGATTTTTTTTTGAGAGAAAGAGACAGGAAAGAAAGAATAAATTGTTTATAGTGGACACTATAGAGAAGTAAAATTGGATGAATCTAGGCAAGATAGATTTACTTTCCTCTGTATTCTCCTCTGAATGTTTTGAATGTGCATAAATAACCAATAAAAACTAAATAATTAATAGGGAAAATTGACACACCCAAATGTTTAGAGTAGTCAAAAGGCTAAGGAAAATGTCACTAAATTATCCTATTCCTCACCCTCTTTACCAACAAAATGAGGATTAATAATTATATCTACTTTACAGGTGATTATAGTATTAAATGATATAATGCATGCAAAATATTTGGAATAGGGCCTGGCATATAGTAATCATCACTAACTCTTCATAGTAATAGTTAAGTGGCGTACCCACTTATCAGGTTTTAAGAACATGGCATTTTTTTATTTTTATTTTTTTTTTATTTATTTTTTTTCAACATTTATTTATTTTTGGGACAGAGAGAGACAGAGCATGAACGGGGGAGGGGCAGAGAGAGAGGGAGACACAGAATCGGAAACAGGCTCCAGGCTCTGAGCCATCAGCCCAGAGCCTGACGCGGGGCTCGAACTCCCGGACCGCGAGATCGTGACCTGGCTGAAGTCGGACGCTTAACCGACTGCACCACCCAGGCGCCCCAAGAACATGGCATTTTTTATTCACTGTTTCTCTGTTTCTTTTCTCTCTCTCTCTCTCTCTCTCTCTCCTCTCCTCTCCTCTCCCCTCCCCTCCCCTTTTCTCCCTTACATACAGGCATACATACACACACACACACACACACACACACACACACACATACACAAACACACACCACAAACCCAAGCAATAGAGATTTGACCATTACCATTTCTGAGCCTGGAGCCTGCTTCACATTCTGTGTCTCCCTATCTCTCTCTGCTCCTCCCCTGCTCATGCTCTTTCTCTGTCTCAAAAATAAATAAACATTTAAAAAAGTCACTATTTAAGCATATATATATATATATGTAATTTTAAAGCCTAACCAAAACTCTTAACATATTTTCCATCATAATTAAGTAAAAAAGAATCAAATCTGAGTATTTATAAATTAGTGAAAATGGACACCATACACATAAAATTTTATGTAATGGTGGAGCTAAAGAGAGACAAAGAGAGAGACAGAGGCAGAGGGACACACATAGAGAGAATTAAAAAAAATGAGCTCAAAATGTTAGCAACTGAAGAAACTAGAAATCAGAACGAGCAAATAAATGACATGCAAAGCCAGATGATGAAATAATAAAGGTAAAGAGAACCCACATTTATATTTGTTAATATTAAAAAATTATTTTGGAAGTACAGGCTTCCAGTTATAGAATGAATAAGTCACAGGGATGCAAGGTATAGCATTGGAAGGACAGCTGATGGTATTGTAACAGTCTTCTGTGGTGAGAGATGGTAGCTACACTTATGGTGAGCACAGCATAATGTATGGAATTGTTGAATCACTATGTTGTTCACCTAAATCTAATGTAAAACATTGTGTGTTTAACTATATTTATAAAATAAAATATTTTTTTTTACTTTTAGCAAAAAAATCTTAAAATACATTTATGGTCAATAACATATAATTGATAAATGATTACAAAATCCAATAAAAAGGTTAAAATAAGAAAATTAGAATGGATTTTAAAAATAAAGACTTTTTTTAATTATGAAAGAATATAGCCCAGGATGCCTGGGTGGCACAGTTGATTGAGTGTCTGACTCTTGATTTTGGCTCAGGTCATGATCCCAGGGTCATGGGATCAATCCCCACATTGGGCTTCATGCTGAGCATGGAGCCTGCTCAAGATTCTCTCTCCCTCTCCCTCTCCCTCTGCCCCTTTCCCCTGCTCACCCTCTTTCTCTCTCTCTCTCTCCTCTCTCTATCTCAAATTTAAAGAAAAAAAATATTTTTAAAGAATATAGCTCATTCTGCTAATAACTGTTTTAATGTTAATCAATCATACATAATAAAAAATTGTGTATCACAGAAAGAATGAAATAAATGACCTACTAGATAGTTACAAATCAATTTCTCCTGAAGGAATTTCAGTAATAAAAAATGTCTTATAGTTTTAAGTATGCAAGCCAAAATGATAAGCTGGCTCTGAAAAGTAGGAAAACAGAAATGGCATTGTCCTTCAATATAAAACAAATACCAAAAAATAGCATGAATCTGTAATTATGCTGATTATATTCTATATCCAAACTGAAATTATACTTAGGCCCACGAATAAAAAGTTAATAAGAAATCTTTAGAATTGTTTTAAGTTGTAAAACAAGAGACAATATAATAGAAAATAAAACTATTTCAGTAATGAAACATAAACACTACAAATCCAGATTTGCCAAAGTAGCATTAAGAGGTAAATTTTTAGCCTTGAAATGTACTTACTAAGAAAAAGGAAACAAAAGACCGAAAAACAAATTTCTTATTCAAAGATTAGAAAAGAAAAGAAAAAAAGAACATACCTGAGAAAGATGGAATAAAGAGATATTCATTAATTAATGTTGAAGAATGCAATGAAGAAAACAGAGCCAATACAAATAATCAATAAAGTAAAAGCTGAATTTTGAAAATAATGAAAATTGATGAAAAATTAAAGATCTGAAAATCAATTTCACCAAGGTGAACTAATTAACATTTATATAATACTTAACCCCAACAATAGCAGAATACAAATTGTCCAAGTGTATGTAGTTTTCACCAAATTAAACCATATGCTTGGCCATAAGTAAAACCTAAAAAATGCAAAAGAATTGCAATTATATAAAGTCTGCATTCAAATCATAATGTAATCAAAGTATAAATCAATAATAAAATTCCCATTTAGAAAAATTCCCAAATATTTTTAAGTTAAATATATATTTCTATGTTTATTTATTTATTTTAAGAATGAGAGAGGGAGCATGATTGCACAAGCAGAGGAGAGGCAGAGAGAGGGAGAGAGAGAATCCTAAGCAGTTTCTGTGCTGTCAGTGCAGAGCCCCATGTGAAGCTCGATCCCATGAACCATGAGATTATGACCTGAGCTGAGATCAAGAGTTGGATGCTTAATCGACTGAGCCACACAGGCACCCCAAGTTAAATATACTTTTAAATACCCATTGATCAAAGAAGAAATATGAAGAAAAATTAAGAATAAAAAGACAACATATCAAAATTTGTAGAATGTAACTAATACAGTATTTATAGGGAAGTTTAGAGCATTAAGAGAAAATATTTAAAAAGAAGAAAGGTCCTAGATGAATTATTAAACTTCCCTTAATAAGTTAGATAAACTCAAAGAATAGGACATAAATACAATAGCATAAATCAATGAAATTAGCAACAGAGTGACCGGAAAAAAAACATTAAAAGTAAATCCTGGTTCTTTGAAAATATTCATAAAATGGAGAAAACCCTAGCCAGAGTTATCAAAACAAAATTACAAATATCAATAACGAAACAGAAGAGGTCAATAAAGACTACAGATTTTGAAAGGCTAATAAATGAAAAAAGAAGAAATCTATGACCATAAATATGTTAAGCTACAGGAATGGACAATTCCCTTAAAGATACAATAAAAGTAACTGAAACATTTTGATAGTCCAGATATTCCTAAATCTGCTGAAATCATGGATTTAGAGGTTATAATCTCCTAAGAAAGAAAATTTCAGGTCCAGATGGCTTCCTAGTAATTTCTATCAAAACTTAAGAAAGAAATAATGCTAATACTATACACTATCATCCAGAATTTAGAAAAGAAGGAAGCTAGGGCACCTGGGTGGCTTAATTGGTTGACCATCCAACTTCAGCTCAGGTCATGATCTCACGGTTCGTGGGTTCAAGCCCCTCACTGAGCTCTGTGCTGACAGCTCAGAGCCTGCAGCGTGCTTTGGATTCTGTGTCTCTCTCTCCCTCTCTCTCTGCTCTTACCCCACTTGCGCTCCATCTCTCTCTCTCAAAAATAAATAAACACTAAAAAAAAAAAAATTAAAAAAAAAGAGAAGGAAGCACTTCACATATTTTTAAAAATCACTTTTTAAACTAGTATACACTAAAATAGACTTTTTTGTTTACATATTATGAATGATAACACATTTTATCTCTGTAACTCCCACTACAATCAGGATACATAAGAGTTCCATTACCCCACCATGAAAACTCTATTGTGCTGTCTTTGTAATAACACTCTATCCCATGCCTAAATTCTCTGTAACAACTGCTCTGCCATTATTGCATTTTTGCCTGTTAGCAAATGTCATATAAATTGAATCATAATCTATATAAACTTTGGAGACTCAGTTATTTCACTCAACATAATGACTAATCCAAGTTGTTGGGTGCTTCAATAGTTTGTTCCTCTTTATTGATGAAAAGTATTCCATTGTATGGATTTAGTAGGATTCCTTTTTATGGATTCACCATTGTTTCGTTATCCATTCATCTGATGACAATTCTGTGTATTTTTAGTTCGGGATGATTATAAAGAGAGCTGATATAATAAACATTTTTGTACAGGTTTTTATATGAACATGAGTTGTTGATTCCCTAAGGCAGGATTTTTCAACATTGGTAGTATTGACATTTGAAGTTGTGCAATTCTTTGTTGAGGCTGTCCAGTGCATTGTGGGATGGTAAGACACCTTGGCCTTCACCCTCTAGATGGCAGTAGTGCTCTCCTCCCTTCCTGTTGTAGAAACCAAAAATGTGTCCAGACATTAAGAAATGTTTGCCTTCTCACGCTCTTCTGAGGACTACTGTTTTAAGTAGAATATCTACAAGTGAAATTGCTGAGTCATATGGTAAGTGTATGTTTAATTTCATGAGAAATTGACAATAGTTTTCCATAATAACTGCTCCATTTTATATTCTTACCAGCAATGTATAGGTAGGTGGTCTAGTTTCTTTGAATCCTTGCCAGATTTGGTGTTGTCACTATTTTTTATTTTATCCATTTATAATAAATATTTAGTGGTATCTCATTGTGGTTGTAAATTTCATTTCCCTAAAGTCTAATGATGTTGACCATCTTATGTGTTTATGTGCCATGCATATATCCTCTTTGATAAAATGGATATTCAAAATTTTTTCTCATTTTTAAGTTGGTTTCTTTACTTTCTTACTATTGAGTTTTGAGGATTCTTATATTCTGTATATAAGCCCTTGTTACATATGACATATGAGATTTTCATCTATTTTCTCTCATATTATAACGTGTCTTTCCATTTTCTTAACAGACTCTTACAGAGTACCTTTTTGACATATATATATATATATATATATATATATATTCATTCTCCAAAACTGAGAAAGAAAAAAACCTAACTGTATAACAAGCAAGTATACAAGGAATTGTAACATAGTTATTTCACTAACATTAGACAAAAAAGAAAATTGAAGTTTTAAAAAAAATGGCAATATCTTAAAAAATTATGATATAATATGAAATCCAAATTGAATTGTATGTTTATATTAACTTAAACTGCTTCTGTCAAAAAACTGAACATTTTATAATAAAATATTAGTAATGGTTATCTATTTCAATTGGGTGATTGACACTTATTTTTATAATGTTTGTTTTTAAATTTTTATTTTGTCTAAAGTCAGCCCAAACTTTTAAAAAATTTTCTTGTGAGTGAAAAGATATGGCATTTTTTTATATATATATATGAAATTTATTGACAAATTGGTTTCCATACAACACCCAGTGCTCATCCCAAAAGGTGCCCTCCTCAATACCCATCACCCACCCTCCCCTCCCTCCCACCCCCCATCAACCCTCAGTTTGTTCTCAGTTTTTAACAGTCTCTTGGCATTTATCTTTCTTACTCTGACTTATTTCACTTAGCATAATACCCCATAGGTCCATCCATGTTGTAGCAAATAGCATGATGTTTTAAAAAAAAATTTTGTGCATGAGAATTTCAGAAATTTACTGTAGAGGAACTTAAGTTCACTGAACACGGGAACTCAGTCAGACTCATTGTTTAAACATTGGTGCATAGAAAAATGCCCTGCACTTGGATGGAGCTTGATGAATGTTTATGGAATTAAATAAGATTTTTATCTCATATGTTTTCATCAGATTTTGTTTCCTATGCAACAACATTTAAGTTTTAATATCAATTAATTTTAGTATGACTATCTTACTCATCAATCACTATAGCCTAAAATGCAAGGAGCATACTCTATATAGATACTTTGTACCTCCAATAAACAGAGGTATGTCATTTATTATAGGTGATCAAAACTACTTAGAATCAGTTTTAAAATATCTGTTTTAAAACCTAATTAAATAATAAAAATATTTTAAAATTTCCATTGTACTAAAAAAAGTTATACTATTTTATTTGTTTTTAATTTATTTTCAGTCATTTTAAAGTGCCAAAGAAACATTTTTGCTGTTTGGTCATAGCTCATCTCCTACTACACAAAAAGACTATTTTGTAACCTGTGAAACAGAATCAACCTTTGGAATCATCTGTTCTTATGACCATGTGACTGTACAGTCTAATGGCTGCTTGCCTCCTTTGACAGAAAACTCTGTCTCACTGTCCTCTCTAAGTCAGCAATAAATTAAAAGAAAAGATAGGAAGGTTAGAGGGAGTAATTGGTGAATACACAATGTTGCTATTGCCCTCTCTAACAACAGGAAAGCTACTTAACTCAAATTTGTCATAGTGCTATTAAACCATGGTGCATTCATTATTCTTCACAACAACAAAATCCCCTTGTAATCAGGTTAGAGTTGAGAGAATGTGGATGAGTTCTAAACGTGAGGCTTTTTTAATGTGGTAGACTTGGCAAGGCTTACTATGCATGCCATCACCAGATGTTGTCAGCATATAAAAATATTTTTCTTTTTTTTTTTGTCTAATTTATCAGTTCACTCTTTTCTAATTAATTCACATTTACAGCATCTGACTGATCACAGGAGATATTTCTAATTTATTCATCCTACTCATAGAGACAAGTATTTTCAGTTGGGAAGGAAGGAAGGAAGGAAGGAAGGAAGGAAGGAAGGAAGGAAGGAATGGAGGAGGAAAAAAAGGGAATTTTTTTCGACAATCAAAATGGACCCAATTCCATCATTTTACAACTACATGAAATTGCCCTCTTCAAGATCATTAATGCCCCTAATGTTGCTAAATCCAATGTAAGTTCACTAGCCACAATCTTATTGACTTCTCGGTAGTGTTTTCTACACATCTTCTTTTTTAAACATTCTTTCTTCTTGGTTTCAATGAACACTATCTTGCCACTACTGGCCTTACTACATGTTCCTTCCCCAGATGTTTTGGAGTTTCTTTTTTTCTTCTCCTTGTCTATTCTTTAAATATTGTCTTTCAAATGGTTCTCCTATTCGCCATCTTCCCTTTGAACTCTGGTGAATAGTGGTGAGTAGTCTTATCCTCCTCTCTCATGGACTCTTAACTACTTATACACAAATGATTCTGGAATCTACATTTACATGTAAAGGGGTAAAAGGCATGCATGCACATCACTCAACCAGAAGACAAGCCCAACCAATCAGAATGGACACTCAGCATAAACAACAGGTAAGGATGAACAATTGAAAACTGACAAGTAGCTCTGCCTGAAGGCCAAAAGTTTCTTTCAAGCTCAGGTCTCATATTTCAATTGTGTACCTCTCAACAATAGAACTTTCAAAAAAAATATTAGTTACCTATTGCTGCGTAAAAAGCCACTCCATGATTTAGTGGCTTAAAACAAATATTTATGAATCTATGGGTAATTATGTATATCTAGACCAGGCCCAGCTTATCACAAGTGGACTCCTTCATGGGTGAGTGATTAGCTGGTCAGCGATCTGGGATCTGGCTGGTCTTGGATGGCCTCAGATAAAATAAATCGAGTTGACTCTACTTGTCAACCTCTAGCAGGCTAACACAAGCTTATTGTGATGATGGTGGGGGGAATCCAAGCAAGGAAGTAGAATGTACAAACATATTTGAAGTCTTTGGTTTAGTCAGTTTGGACCGCAAGATCATGACCTGAGCTGAAGCTGGATGCTTTACTGACTGAACCACCCAGGAGCCCCTCAAAACACTATATTCTTGATGAAGAAGGACACTTACAATTCCATTTTCTAGTCTCCTGTGGATTAAGCCATACTTATTTCTCCAATTTGAAAATATTATTTTTTTTCTTACTTTTATACATTGCAAAGCATCCTGTTTAAATCTGTACCTTTTTCCTAAAGCACCAAAATACTAAATCTCGAGAGGTGATTCAAAAAAGCCTGAAAATGATTATTTTAGCAAATAATCAGGGTATCTCTGTTCCTCTCAAGCATAAATGTTAAAATATAATTTATATTTTACTCCATCATTACAAGTGTTATCAACTTCTCTATGAATACCACGTGATTTACTCAATCTAATATGAATTTATATTATTTTCACACAAATGATATATAAATCAACATATGACAAGTCAATCAGCTAGTTTTCTCAAAGCAAAAAATAAAATAAAATAAAAGGAATATGAGTGATCTCACATTTCCTTTTGATAAAGAAAATATTTAAAATATTCTGCGGCGTATTCAGGCGTCAAGTCGTCCATTATGTCATAGCACATTACATCCAATGATGATGACAACAATAACAACAAAAGTTAGCAGAGAAACATACATAGAAATATGGAACTCTGAGAAAAATGAATTTAAATCTGTTTGGGGGGAAGTCATACAGAAAGGAGAAAAAAAACATGCTGCTTTCACCACTGATTTTAAGCAGCTGCTGCCTGAGTGATTACAGCATAGCCATTTCTTGAACTGCTGATGAAAATTTCCATATGCAAATTGGGTGGTTGCAAATTCTTTCATTACTTTTACTGTTATTTTGTCACTTCAAGCTCACGTTTTCTGATTATCTGCCCTATGAGTTTAGCCAAAGGATTAAGTTTTATGGGAGGTAAAGTTCAGAAACAAAGAGGTCAACGATTTACTGAGTGATAATGAAAGGCAAGAAGAGCTCCCTCCTCAACTGGGCTCAAGACCACTTCAAAGAAACAGAAAGGAGGGAGGAAGGTCTGCACCCACAAGCCTGTTAGGTTTCACGTAAAATAACTATGCCTATTAATATCTTGAAAATGTACCAAGTTGTGATGTTAATAAACCCCTAATTTGGTTCTATATTTTCTTCAGAAATGCAAAAATGCTTTATTTGAAAGACAGAGACCATTAAACTTTATGAAAGAATGAAAAACAACTCAAGAGAACTTAAGGAAAACTGAGCCTTTTTCTACTCTCATTTTCATCCATTATTTCTTGGATTCATTCATTCATTGATTCATTCATTCAGACATGATTTATTTTGGGAAAAAGAAGCATGATAGGCACTCATTAATTAGTTATTAAACTAATAAATTAGTGAGAGATAAATGCTTCAATGATACAGCTCTAGGGGGTCATTTCTTAAGCCTCTTTGAAGCCATAAAATATCTTTAATAAAATGATTCTGTTAAATCCAATATATGAAAATCCAAATCTTAATAAGGATAAATTAATGATGACTATTTGCATTAGAAAAGAATTAATTGTACAAAGTGATTCACTATAGAAATCATTTAACAGTGGACTGCTGTTCTATGCTAAAATAATAAGAATTTATACAAAAATTAAAAAAATATAATCTTTCTTTGTGGTGAAGTTCCCCCAGCCTTTCTCTCAGAAGACCTATCTTGTTAAATTAACACTTAACTGGAGTGGGCAATGAATATTATCCACTCATGCCAGCCTATTTGAGTAACTGTTTCAAAGGGTTCATCTTCTGAGGCCTTTGCTTTGTGGCATGAGATATGTATGACTGAAGGCAGAGCTGGATTACTTAAAACAATAGAAGAGATTAGAGAGGCTTTGGGAGATAATATAGAAGATGAAAGAGAGTGAAGACTGGAGAGGAAATGGTGAAAAGAGAACCAAATGTCCACAATGGTATTTAATGAAATGAAGTGGGTGGCCTGTCATGACTTCTAGGTCTTGTTTGTGGGGAGGTTAAAATTCTGAGATATGCAACTAAGATCTGAGTCTGCACTCAAAGTGGATATAGGTGAGAACAGAGTACTCCCAAGAGAACTCAATGTAAAATGCAAAAATAAAGCATAACTTAGACTCTAATCAATTCATGAAATATTATTAAATACCTACTAATGGCAGACAGAGGAAGTTTCTACATAGGTGAATAGAATAACATCCTTGCCTTTGTAGGAGTGACAGGCATAAACATAATCATAAACTGATCTAGTTTTGATGATGCACAATGATATACAAAGGTCTGGGAAAGCTGCTTTGTTAGAACCAACTCAAAGTTACTAAGAAAATTAGGAAAACATCATTGAAGAGGTAACACCACAGGCAGTTAGTTAGGTTTTAACAGAATGTCTGGAGGCCAAGAAAGAGGACATCATGGCCAGCTACCAAGAAAGTCAGAGGCCTATCTTGGCAAAGTTCTAGAACAAAGCCATGAGAAGCCAGATAAAACCAGACAGGCTCAAGATGGCTGACAAAGTAGAAACCACTGCCCAAGGAAGGAAGAAACAATGAGAAATCCTGCTTCCAAAAACCCCACCTCTTTAGCTCACCTGCTCTCACATCTTGATAGAGTACTTTCACTTTAATAAAATCTCCTGCCCTGTCGCTCATCTGCTGTTTTGTGTCTGTCCTTGAATTCTTTCCCCTGAAGGGACCAAGGGCCTTCAGCTACATCTTTGGTCTGGGCCGGGTTGAGACCTCAGGGACCAGGGTTTCCCCAGTTCAGCCAGCAACAGTAACGTTAAGTTCAGCCTTAGTAAGAGAGGTGTAAAGCAAACACATTTAAGAAACAGAGAACAGGAAAAGATACATGTAGGAAGATTTCAAGAAGTGAGAAAGACATACAGTAAAGAATGAGGGCATGGGAGACTTCATAGAGTTAGAGAATGACAAGTGGTTTACAAGCTTGAAGCACAGGATACAAGCATCAAAATGTGAGGAGATGAGATCAAGTCACATAGGAAAAGAGTAAGGCAAGTCTTATGCAATGTGCTAGGAAATCTGAATTTCAGTTCTTGGTGAACAGGCACAGTATTAGAATAACATGGGTTCTGGGTCACGGGCTACACCCATGACTGCATGCAGGGGAGAGAGTCTTAACAAATGCCCCACACAATAAAAAAATGGAGAAGAAAGAAGGGTCTGTTTCTTCCCACATTTAAAACTCAGTGGTTTCAATTGAATTTAAGTTTCTTTCTTGGATTTGGAAGAGTTGCTTGTTATTCACCAAACAGAATCCACATAAATCATATCCACATAATCAGAACTCCACATATAGATTCTTTTGGGGAGCAATAATTACTGTTCCCTTCAAGGTCCTTTGAGAAGGACTGAGAATCAAACTGACATGAGACAGATTAACAGAAGAAAATCCAATTTAATAGCATAAATATGGGGATCCATATAAACATGGCAATTCCAGAGGCAGTCAGGCAAAATGAGGTATTTATTTCATTCTGAACTAAGAAGGGAGTAGGGATCTGGCA
The DNA here is from genome assembly GCF_022079265.1 of Lynx rufus. Lineage (NCBI taxonomy): Eukaryota > Metazoa > Chordata > Mammalia > Carnivora > Felidae > Lynx > Lynx rufus. The sequence goes on from NW_025814856.1 coordinate 104,144,609, forward strand.
CTTCAGAATAAAGGAATGCAATTTACAGGAAGATGAAAAAAAAATAATAAATGTGTGACAAATGTTTGCTGGGCCATTCAGAAACAATGGGACGGGGAGGACTTAAATCAAAGTGGCCTTGCTAGGTCCCTCCCCATCTGCCATACTTGGTTCATATCATGCTATAGTTATTTATGGTGATAGCTCTTTTCCCAAAGCAGGTCCTCTATGTATCTTTTAGGCAGTTGTGGGGGAGGTAGAGATCTTTTCCTGAGTCTGCTGGGTTTTTATTGCTTTTTACCTCAAAATAATCTTCATGTCAATGTGGTCCATCTTGAGATGACCTGCCTTTGGCCTTCAACAGTATCTCCATACATTTCCACAGCACGATGGGTGTGTTAGTAAAGGAAAAGAGTATGGCAGTTTAGAGTATAGGGTATTGTGTTCTGCTGAACAGAAAGTGACTCTGAGGTACCTGAATGCAGCTTTTTCATTACTTCTTTGCAAAATCATTTAGTTTGCTTATTTTTATCTTCAGAGACCTAGTTTAGAATATTTATTTTTAGATTTTTTTTCTTAATGATCAGGCACAGTTAAATTATTCTGACACTTGTTAAAACAGTAATGATGGCTTTATTCAAGATTACTGCAATAGAAATATTGTGTTAGGAAAGAGAGATCAGGCTCAACTCCAACTACAACAAAGACAAGTGGGAATTGATAGCCAAGGAGCAGAGTAAGGGGTCAGTCAACAGAAAATGACTAAAAGGAGACATGAAGGATAGGGATATTCATGCTAATGTAACCTATCAGGATTCTTGCTAAACACAGGCCAAAAACTTTTCTCTAAACTAACTTAACGAAATTCTAGCTAAACAAAGACCTGGCAAAGATAGGGTGGACATTGAAGGCCAAGGTCAAGGCCCAGTTGGGAAGAGGACTCAGAAGAGCCTGACCATAGTTTGGTCAAGGAGAGAGTCTTTGTCAGTACACTCTTAAAATAAGATTGATTGGGGTGAACTAGAGCAAACTTTGCTCTTCCTATCTACAGAGCTAGATAAGACACTCCAAATAAAGTGAGATGGAATTCATAACTCTACTAAAGTACATGTTGCCACTAGAGATTGAAAAGCTTCTATACATAGCACATCTTTGCTCTCCTTTGTGTACTATTTGTGATCAAGCAAAGAAAGCATAGGACACTTCAACATTTATGCTAAAATTATATAAACATTTTTCCTTTTCTTCTATAAAGGTTTTTTTCCCTGCTTTCTGTTGTTTCTAAATGTCATTTTCCAGTTAACATGAAGAAATACTTTATGTAAAAAAAATATAAAGACAGTTCTTTTTAAGTACTTATTTAGTTTCTTTGCATCTTTGGTGATCCACTCAAGTTCAACTTATTAATACTTGCATCCTACAGGGAATACACTTTTTTTTTTCTTCTGGAGTTGATAGACCACTTTGAAGAAAAAAAATATATATGATAAATTCTAAAGGCAGAAATTTATCAGGCTAATACTCTCTGCTTATAACACAAATTTAAACAAAACCCACAAAACAGGCAAACAGCAGTGACAGAGTCCATATTTATGTTGTTAGATATGATTTGTATATTTCTCCACCTCTGAAAAATTTTGATCTTTTATCCTTAAATTTATCTGAACATCTTTTTCCAGATTAACTCTTAAATGACTTTAAATCAATCCCAGAGAGCTGTACTGAACAAATAATTAATAGAAAGCACAATCAGGGGCACAGAGACTTCTGAGCTACTCTTAATATAAAAACAGTCTTTTAAGTAAATATGAAGTTGCAAAAATTTTCATTTAATTTATTTAATTTACTTTATTTTATTTTATTTTACTTTTTAATTTAATTTAATTTAATTTAATTTAATTTAATTTAATTTTATTTTATTTTATTTTATTTTATTTTATTAATTTTGAGAGAGAGAGAGAGCACAGTGAAGGGGCAGAAAGAGAGGGAGAATCCCAAGCAGGCTCCGTGCTGTCAGTGCAGAGCCTGATGTGGGGCTCAAAGTTAAGAAACATGAGATCATGATCAAGCCAAAATCAAGAGTTGGACACTTTCACAACTGAGCCACCCATGTATCCCCCGTTCCCCAAAAACATTTCACGTGTAATGAAAGATTATTTTAATATATTGGAACAAAAATATTAAGTGATCAATAAATATCAAACATGGTCAAAATGTTTTATATTTTGCATGTTGCAATTGAGAGAAAATGAATAATAAACTAGGCATACAGCTTAATAATTTAAAGAGTTATAATAATCTAAAGAAAGGAAGTTTATAATAAGGAATAATTAAGCCTCCCTGTGATGTCTTCATATTACATCAAATAGAAGATCTTGCCTTATGGTATTATTTATCAAAGTAATCCAATTCTGGACAAAATTCTGACACAATGATTACAGCTTTCATTGAAAAGACCAAAATCCTATTATTTTAAATATACTCTCTCTCTTTAGTTTCCATGATGTAATATTCTCCTCATTTTTCTCCTCCATCTAGAGGCTTATTTTTATTCTCCTTTACCAAATTATCTTCTTTGATCTTAAATATTGGAATTCCTCAAGTACATATTCTAGGCTCTTTCAAGACTCAATATTCAGTTAATAGAAAATATCCTCTAAGTCATGTTTCAATATTTTTCTAAAAACCCATGAATTGCTATTGCATTCTTCAGGGAGACCACTTGCATGTGCCCCACTATATTCCACAATATCTCCACAAGGATATCACATAGTCCTCATAATTCAATGGCTCTGAAATTGAATTTATCTCTTCTCCAACAGGTGTTTGAATATGGTTCCTTATCTCTACAGAGTTTACCAAAAGCTCTGCAGTTTCACAAAAGATTCCATGTCACTCTGGTTACCTCCTTCTCATTTAACTCTGTTAGAAAATTCATCATCAAATCACTTGGTTTTAACTTCTGAATATATTTTTATTTTATCCAATTCTTTTCCTTTCCTCCACCAATTTAGAACTTTCACCTGGACCCTGCCATTGCTTTTGATTGACTTATCCCTGTCAGTTTTTATAATTCTTCATGCTACAGCCCAGAGTGAGACCAGACTCCTCTAATACTGTCACAGTGCTTTTAGGAGAAATACTAAAGTTCTTAACTTAGTATGGTTCTTGTGGTCCACTTCCAGCCACTCTCTACTATTTTGTCTCAAACTCTATCTAGCCCATGCTTTCTGTTGTAGTCACTCAAGCCTGTAGTCAGTGCTTTGAGCAACACAAATCCTGTTGAATTGCATGGCCCCCTCCTCAGTTAGGTTTCCTTCTGAGTAAGTTTTTATAGGTTTGGGTTTCACATTTAGGCCTATAATCCATTTTGAGGTTATTTTTATAAAGTGTTAATTTTACCAAAAGGATAGAGAAAAAGATCTTCCCAATAGATAATTAGTAAAAACATGAACTGAGTGTTAATAAAGAGGAAACAGACTTAATAAACATATTAAAAGATATTCAGTATAGGGGCACTGGGTGGCTTAGTTGGTTAAGCATCTGACTCTTGATTTCAACTCATGTCATGATCCCAGGATCATGGATTTGAGCCCCGCATTGGGCTCCACAGTGGGCATGAAGCCTGCTTAAGATTCTCTCTCTTCCTATGCCCCTCTCCCCAACTTGCACTCTTTCTCTGAAATAAAAAAAAATTAAGATATTCAATCTAATAAAATAACTTATATGAATACATAAATACATACATACAAGGATATTATACTTTTTACCTATGAGATTATTATTGTCAGGAAAATCAGAAAATCTAATGTTGATGGACAATATGATGAACGTGCCACTCTAATACTACTATTATTTGGAAAATCATTTTTTACTATCAAAATTCATAAAATACACATTCCCTTTCATTCAGCAATTCCAATTCTGGAAATCCTTCTTGAATGATCTATATATTGAAATAGGTATAGGCCTGGATTTATTTTTCAAACTGGCATTTAAAATAACAAATTTTGAAATAATTTAGATACTCAATAATGGGCAAGTAACTTATTAAATTATCACATAACCTAAAAAAGAAGTAATTTATTATGACATATTCATACTATATATATATATATATATATATATATATATATCAAAAATAAATAAAAATTTAGTCTTTATATTTAAGAAATAGTTTGAAGGAATTCCTACATTTAATCTAAATGCAAAAGCAGAAGGGAAAAGGGTTTAAATCATATAATTTAAGCCATCCTCAGTAAAATCACACTACCACCCCTATGATTATCTTTCTCACACATATTCCTTAAGTAGCCAAAATTGTTAGTGTTTGCATTTGGTTAGAAATTAGACATAGTTTTTTTTTATTTCTTTAACTTTTTATTTATATTTGAGAGACAGGGAGAGACAGAGTGGGCGTGGGGTAGGGGCAGAGAGAGAGGGAGACACAGAATCCAAAGCAGGCTCCAAGCTCTGAGCTGTCAGCACAGAGCCCGACATGGGGCTCGAATGCACGAACCGGATCACGAGATCATGACCTGAGTTGCAGTCAGCTGTTTAACCGACTGAGCCATCCAGGTGCCCCAGATGTGGTTTTATTTTTATTTATACAAATTCCAAAGAGAATGAGAGGCAGTCGCTCTACTTCTCATAGAAAACAATATATTCTGGATCATCATATACTTAATTTAGTATGTGGCAAGTTTTTCTTAGATTCCATCCATGTGGTCTTTCAGTTACCAAAAACATAAGAGGGCTTTGTTTAGTTGATATCAATTAGAAAGTGGTCCCACATGATAAAATAATGTTTAATTTCAATTTAATAGTGAAAGATGTAGACACATGTACCATTATTTATAGATAATAATATAAATAACTAAAATGCACAGAGGCTATTGTGCTAAGTTCTTTACATACAATTCTTCATTGATTCTCTTCCCACAGCCATAGAGATAGATATTATTATAATTCCCTGAGAATCCAATGAGAATAGTAAGCCATAGAGAAATAAAGTAACTTATACAAGGTCACTAAACTGTTGACTAAAATAAATATCCGTGATAAACTGAAGCTATTCAGCTTTCAGAACTCATACTTCTATAAACTTTCTAGTTTATATTTCTTCATAAATGATGTCCTAACAGTCATCAACATCTCCTTTAAACAGATGAATATTCTCAGATTTATTCCTGCATTGAGTGCCAAAACTGGAACTGCCAACAGATTTCCTGACTCTTGGTCCCGTACTTTACTCACTATGCTCTGACGAGCTATATAAACTCTCTTGCAGACTAAGATGAATCCTGTTATGTTGCACAGCTGGTACTCAAAAATGTCACTGTTGATTAGATATTTTTAGTCATTTAATTTTGCTCTATAAGCTAGAATTCAGTTCTCCTTCATGACTGACACATATTGTTTCTGTCTTTTTCTTCTGTCCACATTTTTCTTTAGGGTATTCATTATAAGAACATGACATGTTATTTTTAATAATACATAACCTGTGGGAGGAAAGCAATGAGAATAAAGGTAGAGTCCTATCCATGAAAAATACTGCTTTAGTTAACTTATCCTAAATTAATTTTGTAAAATGTTTGTCATAGGATTAAAACAAAACAAAACCTTAAATCTGAAGACTAAGTGGTACTGTAGAATAAAAGTATTATGACTTAATAGATCCATATAAGAGAATGTGAAGAAATTCTAAAATCTTACAAGAGAATATTCTGTTTTTTCCAGAAACACCTGGGCACTTACTATGTGTCAAAGTCATAGGTGAGAATTCCACCTGTGGGAATATATGATGCTTTGGGTAAAAAGAGGAAACAATTTGGATTTTTTTTTCTTCAGAAAACAGAATTATGTAATCCTTTCCTCACAAATTAGAACCTGTTTTATCTTCAAACCATAGTTTTATATGTGTGTATGCAACAATTTGGAGTTTTGTATCAATTACTAAAAAGAAAAAACCTGTAATTTCTATTTCATAATCCTAAATTCAACATGCATCATATTGTAAAATAGGATACTTTTATGTAGACATGACTAAAGATGTTGAAATAAACTAAACAACATTGTCATTATCTTGTTCTAAATCTCAATTTTTTATATAACATATGTTTCAAATGAATTGTTTGGTAGAAAATAATTAATAATAACCTGCAAATTTTCATAAGATATTTATAACTGCCAGATGCTACTCTTGGCTAATCATTTTCATATAAAACCTTAAATTATTTTGAAGATTAAAAAAATGGTTAACAAATCAAAAAAACCCCACAAATCTTGAGGGGTGCCTGGATGGCTCAGTCAGTTAAGTGTCCAACTGCAGCTCAGGTCATGATCTCACAGTTTGTGAGCTCGAGCTCCATGTTGGACTCTGTCCTGACAGCTCAGAACCTGGAACCTGCTTTGGATTATGTGTGTCTCTCTTTGCCCCCCTTCACTCATGCTCTGTTTCTCTCTCTCTCTCTCTCTCTCTCTCACTTTTTCTCTCTCTCTCTCAAGAATAAATGAATATTAAAAAAAAATACAAGCCTGAATATGAAAAACATAACTTCGTATCAGAATAAAATGACTTTATATACTATCATAGACATATATATATCTGTTTATTTTTTTTAAGATTTTATTTTCAAGTAATCTCTACACCCAATGTGGGGTTCAAACCGACAACCCCAAAATCAAGAATCACAGTCCTCTGACTGAGCCAGCCAGGCACCCCTATTTCTGTAAATAACATACATATACATAATTATCCATTTTATTATACATGGCAGACACAGAACTAGGGTTTACATTTATTTTCTATTTTAATTTTCACAATATCACAAAAACCCGTGAGCTAAGAAATATTAATTCCTATATTTTACAAATGTGTATATAGAATTACTGATTTTTAAAAGGGAAGATAAGACGTCCTCCCCATTAAAATGGGTCTGCAGAGCCACACAGCCTGAGTTCAAATGATGGTTCTGGTCATTACTAGCTGGAGGACTTTGGGCAAATTCCTTCATTACTTTAACCATCACTTTCTTCATCTAAAATTGAAATAGTTATGTGACAGTTAAATACTTCAATGAATTAAAAATGTTTACATGTAGCACAGTAAAGTTTCCATAACTATCAATAAATATCACGCTATCTATTTTGTTCTGTAATATTACCTCTTTATATGTGAATATATATAAAATGATCGCTTTTTCCTTTTTACAAGAGATTTGTAGCATTTTGCTTTTATTTTGCCAATCCCCTTTTGCTGTTGTTGTTGTTGTTGTGATATTTTAAGAACATTTTGATAACTGAAATCTTAACTTAGAAAGGCCTGGGTATCTATAGATTGGACCCATCTATCACCTTTCTTTAGTTCAAATCACAAATTACTTGAAACACTTTATACTGATATACTGAGCTGGCAAAATGGAAAAAAAATCTTATTATGCTTTATGAAATAAAAGGAAGCTTCATTGCATCTTTCTACTTTTTAAAAAATACAGTTTGTAATTCTTGATTTTCGTCTGATACTTCTATCTTCAGGATAATCGTGAGCAAAAAGTAAGTGACCATGTTCATTTCGGCTGGTGCACTTATAGTGCGGAGCAGGGGAACGGCCTGGGGTTCTATGTTCTAACTTTTCTCAGTGAAGTGTTTGAATTTTGTTTTCATGTATATCTAGTAGGTACCTTTTCACAGAGAGCAATGGCTCTTCTACTTCTCACCCCTACCAAAAATCACCTACATCCAATTAGGTATGTGCGCAGCCCATCCTTTTAAATCATACTGAAACCAGGCTAGATCCCATGGCCACTTCTCTTTAACACAAGTAATTATATACTTCCATTGTCCTCTGAGTAGTGTGGGACCTGGGGCAGTTCAGTGTAGAAATGAGCCTCATTAATCCCATTTTTGCAGTTGGGTCCAAAAACTGTGAGATGGCAACATTTTCCCCCCCACTGTTAACTAAAGCAAATGCTACAGAGACTGATCTATTTTGCCATTTAAGAGATCTACTATTGCCAAAATAAATGAATTAGAGACACATTCATCAATTGTATTCAGCACCACCACCTAATCCTGCTCCAGACCATAGTCAAATGAATTCATTTTCCTTCTGGCTGGGTAGCAGAACAATCTTCAAAAATTAGGAGTATTGCTACTCCTTGTATTAGTCTTATTCCACACTCCACTAAAAATTAAGTGCTTAAGAATAAGGCCCTCTGAACTACTCTTGCCAGAGAAATGTTTAATGATGTTACATAGCCAGTGTTAAATTTGATTCAATTTATCTCACTGCATTTTATATATTAGTATTGACCAGTAAAAATATATAAGCCACATATGATATCTTACATTTCCTAGAGACCACATTAAAAAAAAAGTAAAAGGAAAGTGGTGAAATTAATTTTAATGATCATTGTTATTTAACCTAATATATCCAAAGTATTAATATTTCAACGTGTAATCAGTAAAAAGAACGTTAAGAACATATTTTACATTCCTTTTTCATTATTAGGTCTTTGAAATCTGATGTTTATTTTTCACTTATAGCACCTCTCAATTCAGACCATATTTAAAATATTAAAAAGCCACATGTAGCCAGTGGTTGTTATGTTAGACAATACATATTTCTATATTTATACCTGTATCTATATCTATGTATCTCAACTTAAATCCTCTCTGGAACAGGATAAGACAAATATTTACAGTAAAAAGAAAAAAATAGCTAACATTTTTTGGGCAGGTAATAGTTTGCTAAAAACTTTAATATGCATACTTATATTTGACTTGCAAATTAGCACCATTGTTTTTCTGCTGCAACATAGCAATTCCTAAGGTAGAATGTGTGATATATGTGTAAGAGAAAATTAAAGTTTACTTAGAGCTAAACCTGATAGTAGCTATTTCTACAACTGAAGGTGAGTTACATAATACATAATTTATAGAAATGGAAAGTAAATAAATCTTTACACCAGCCTCATCCCTTAGAAAGACTTGTGAGAGAGACCTAAAAATGAAATTTGAGTAGATGTTTGGCCTTGTCCAGCAGAGCATAGAAAGGGATTCTGGATTGTGTGTACCGACCCAAGCTAACTCTGGAGACCTAAGTTGGAGAGGAAAGGCATAGTCTACATCAGAACAAGTGTTGTTAGTATGCTTGCTTAGGGGTGAGTATGAGGACACTGTCATTGCTCAGTAGAAGGGGCAAGGGCTATAGTCATGGCCAGAGGCAAAGCTGACTTTGGCAAAAATATTTGAGGGGAATCTCAGAACTACGCCTCTTAGCCTTCTGTTCCTTGCCTTGTTAATAAAAATAACTTCTCTCACAATTTTTCTTAAGAAATAAGTCCTTATTTGTTTCATTTTTCTTTTAATCCTCACTTCATATTAAAATGTCTCTGTTTATGCACTGCTAGGAATTTATCCAAGGGATACAGGAGTACTGATGCATAGGGGCACTTGTACCCCAATGTTCATAGCAGCACTCTCAACAATAGCCAAATTATGGAAAGAGCCTAAATGTCCATCAACTGATGAATGGATAAAGAAATTGTGGTATATATACACAATGGAATACTATGTGGCAATGAGAAAAAATGAAATATGGCCTTTTGTAGCAACGTGGATGGAACTGGAGAGTGTGATGCTAAGTGAAATAAGCCATACAGAGAAAGACAGATACCATATGGTTTCACTCTTATGTGGATCCTGAGAAACTTAACAGGAACCCATGGGGGAGGGGAAGGAAAAAAAAAAAAGAGGTTAGAGTGGGAGAGAGCCAAAGCATAAGAGACTCTTAAAAACTGAGAACAAACTGAGGGTTGATGGGGGGTGGGAGGGAGGGGAGGGTGGGTGGTGGGCATTGAGGAGGGCACCTTTTGGGATGAGCACTGGGTGTTGTATGGAAACCAATTTGTCAATAAATTTCATATATATATTAAAAAAATACAATGAAAATGCTACGTTTCAATTCACAAAGTTTAAAATACAAACTTAAAATACAAAAAAAATAAATAAAATAAAATAAAATGTCTCTGTTTACTACTTGCTACATGACTTTCCCTCACCCATTTCTGGTCTTGTTTTTGAAGCTTTTTCTTTAGTCAAAGAGCACTGTGGTATTAATAGGCTTCATCAAAATGCCCACCAAATGACTGCATTATTAAAAGTATAATCTATTGTATGAATTGCTCTAAGTTTTATTTGAAGTTCTTTTAAGGATCCAACCTCAGAGCAATTCTCTATCTAGACACAAATAAAATATTTTCATAAAAAAAGCAATGAGTATTGTTGCTATCACCTTGTGACTTTTTACTAAGGATGAGGCTGGAGGGAGAAACTCAACTCTGGGACTAGTGTCTCATAAAAGCCTCACTGATGCCTCTTACTTTGTTCGTTCCCTTTATTTATTTGTAATTCTGGCTCTTAGTTACAGAGAAGCAATGGTAAAAAGGAAGAAAAAAAAGAAAAGAAAGAAAATGAAGGTGAGAGTGAGAGAGTAAGAAAGGAGGGAAAGGAGGAAGGAAGGAAGGAAGGAAGGAAGGGAGGAAGGAAGGGAGGAAGGAAGGGAAGAAGAGGGAGGGAGGGAGGGAGGGAGGAAAGGAAAACTGCTATTTGCTATTTTTCCACACTGGGTTCCCTGTTTCCACTTTCCCTATAATGACCTAGCAACCATAAGACAGGTCTTTAAAAGCAGGCAACAGTGGCAAATCTATAAAGAAACAGGTAGACTTCAGAGTGATCTTGCTGGGTCTTACAGCACATTAGAGCTGATTGGAATTTGAGATTTCTTCCTAGTATCTTATTTTGGAAGGTATTAGGCATGCAGGATTCTCTTTGGTTATTGATCCACCTCTAGAGAAACCATGCTAATTATAGCAAAAACACAGCTGTTGGTAAAGAAACACAAACTGGCTCTGTGGGATTAGGAGATAATTTAGGTTAAAACCTGAAGCAGAGACTTCCACTTTCCAGGATGACACAAGGCAATCTCCTGGGGGAAATAAAAGAATATTACTAAATCATCCAACGAGGGGAGATTCTCACTAGGTATTGAATAGTGTGAAACTTAATTTATTAATAAACTTCACTTTAGAGTGAACAGGAATGGCATTCTCTGTCAGGCTGCAAACCCCAGGCTGTGTGTGTGTGTGTGTGTGTGTGTGTGTGTGCGTATGCATGTGTGTGTGTGTGTATCATGGTAGGCAGAGTTGGGAACAGGGCATTACTAACTTCTGAAGTTGTCATATATAGACCCACTTCTTATTCTAAGCCTTCACTAAATCAATGGTTCTAAGACCAGGGCCTCTTTGAAATTCTAGGCAAACATTTCTCTGACTTTTCTACTAGCCTCCTTGGTAGATGCCACTGCCTCTCTACCTAGATCATCTTCAAGCCATACCTAACACTTTCTATCTCCCAGAAAATTGCAGATGTGTTTTAGTCTTTTGTCATTGTCCTCTCTTCCTCTGCCATGGGTTTATTTACTTAGTTATTACACCTTTTATATTTATTTTAGTTTTAACTCAAGGGAGACACAGAACAAATACATGAGCTAAACCTGGTCTTCCATCATGAACTAGATGACAGACAAATCATGTGGTTTTCCCTTTTCTTTACCAGTCAGTCATTAATCAGTACACAGTTGTGTTAGCTGAAAATGTGAGAAGGCATGAGAAGTAATCTCATGGGAGATTCATTTATTCATTCAGCAAGTACTGAGCATCTTACAGAAACTTGGTGATAAAGAGCAGCATGAGAAGAAAGAGAACCAGAAGAAAGCCAGATCAGATTTGTCAAGGAAATGAGACTTTCCAGAGCTGCTAATGGTCAAAGCTATTCATTGCTATAAAGTACACAAGTAAGACAAGGACTCTAAAGTGACACCTTTTTGATCTCATCAGGCTATGTAGCTCCATGCTTGTCTACATTTACATCTTCTACCTCTTCTGTGTCAACTTAAATATAACCTTTCTCAATATGACAGATGCCACAGTTCTAGTTCTGGTTGAAAACATTAAAAAAAAATTTTTTTTAATTTTTTTTTGTTCAACGTTTATTTATTTTTGGGACAGAGAGAGACAGAGCATGAACGGGGGAGGGGCAGAGAGAGAGGGAGACACAGAATCAGAAACAGGCTCCAGGCTCTGAGCCATCAGCCCAGAGCCTGACGCGGGGCTCGAACTCACGGACCGCGAGATCGTGACCTGGCTGAAGTCGGACGCTTAACCGACTGCGCCACCCAGGCGCCCCTAAAAATTTTTTTAAATGTTTATTTATTTTTGAAAGAGAGAGAGAGAGAGAGAGCCAGCATGAGCCGGGGAGGGGCAGAGAGAGAGGGAGACACAGAATCCAGAGCAGGCTCCAGGCTCTGAGCCATCAGCACAGAGCCCAGTGTGGGGCTCAAACTCATGAACCACAAGATCATGACCTGAGCCAAAGCTGGATGCCCAACTGACTGAGCCACCCAGGTACCCCAGGTTGAAAACATTTTAAAAAGAGAGGTACTAAATGTATTCAAATTGAAAGTATTTCCCAACAACTATATCCAAACACTCCAAATCCTCTGTATTTGTTTCATCTCCTTTAAAGTGCTGGAACCATAAAATATCTCTGTGACTCTTAAGTTCAATGAGTCAATAATAAAATACAGTTTAAACACTGATTTCACTGCATTATAGCGCATAAACATATGAATGAATAAAATCTACATAAGATTTTATTATGATACAGTGAAAATATCTGTGATCCTTTAATCATTTTTATACTATTTTGGGGCCAGTTGCATGCCTTTTGCTGATCTCCGAACTTCAGTCCTTTCCAGGTGCAAAATAATGAACTAAAAAAAAATTACACTAATGCTATTTAAGCTTCCACTGAACTTGACATAATAGAATATAATTTTCTTCCAAGTCTCAATTATAACCCCCAAGAATATCCCAAATAATCAGCTCAAGCTAAGATAAGGAAATGCTGAGAACATTTATCTCATAAATTTGAGCTTCAAAGGGTTATCCTGAACCCGTTCACTGTCACCGAAGTATCTAAGCAAAGGTCAGGCTCTCATTAAAGCTTATCTGAAGCCAAAGTTATATGTTATGGTTTATTGCCTCAAGTACCAATTAATACAGAATTAAAGAAATGAAAAACCAGTGATTCATACCTTTGCAAGCGAACCGTCATACTTCAGCATAAAGCTAAAATATTAATTGTCATTTTAGTCATGTAGTATTTTATTAGGCACTTAACTCTGTAGGTTTTATCAAAAGATATATAACATTCATTTTTAACAAAATGCAGAGGAGATTTGGGGAACATTTACTCAAAAGCTAATAAAGTAAAATCTTAGAGGTATTTTCTAACCAGCGACTTAAACGTGGACATCAATTATTAATGAGGTTGAAATGCTTAATAATAGGAGACTGGAAGGAAGCTATAAAGAATTGCTGAAATATCACCATGATATCAAGGGTGATTGTCTTCTTAGGAGGCATACAAAAAACAATAAAAAGCATAATTGCACACTGTAGCATTAACAAATTTTGTCTGCAAGGCTGTTGATGGTGAGGCAACATGAAAGGAAGGAGGGTTACACACCAGGGGAGAGTATACAGAGGTGTTCTTTCATTGCTATGATTTTATGTAACCTGGTCTCACCTTTCCTACAGATAAATGCTAACCCAGTATTATTAAAAATCTCCAAATACTTGCAGGAACATTTTACATGCATGCATATCAGCTTCATGATCAGCATATGCTCCATACTACCAGGGGCCCTGAGCCAGAACCTGCCTGCAGGCTGAACTTACACCTTTGCTCCTGGAGATCCCTATATTCTGCCTCCTATCCGCACGTTTGTATGTCATATTTACAACTAAAGCATACACTGTGTCTGCTTCCACATAATGGAAGCTGTCCCTCCAAATATTTAACATCATACAGCAACCGAGTCTACAGATGAACTCAGGGTAAAAGAATAGAGAAATTCCCCATAAGCAGCAAGCAAACAAGATTTTAGGAAGAAAATTATCGTTGATAAATTGAGTCTCCTTGGGATATGCATAGATAAAGACGGATTCTTATGTTATTACTGTCATTTAAGAGACAGCTGAAGTCCGTCGTAAGCCTCTTAGGACTTCCTGTGACTGAGACACGAGTGCCCGTTTTTGGAAATAGAGCTTTTTAAAGACCTTCACGTTGGCACTAGCTTAAAATCTAGCATACTTTGTTTTAATAAGGGATATGCAGTTAAAAGCTGATGTCTTCTGTCTATTGCCTTATATAAAAGAAACATTTTGCCACAATAATTTGCTCTTGTGTGACTGTACCACTCAGCGGCTTCCTACTCTAAGTCTTTCCTTTCCATCATCCTTGTCGCAGGCCAGCACAATAAATGCACCCTGGGCTAACATGAGATAAATACGTTTACCTAAAAAGTATCTAATATCTTTTCTTTAGGGATTAACAGACTCATTTCCTCAGCGTTCAGAGCACATATTTTGTCTGAACACACAGAGGCACACCCTGTGATAAATTTCATGTAGTCTATAAAAAGCAAATATTTTACATATGTTTTATATATATTATCAATCTATCTCTACATTCTATGACAATATTAAGTCTCTCTACTCTGATACAGAAAGGTTAGTTTGTGCCACCTGACTTCTTCAAACTGCAGATTGAGAGAAAGAGCACTGTAGCTTAAACAGAAAACCATGGTGTAGATGTAAATAATGCAAAGAACACCATACTTTTATCTGAAATTTATCTGGGATTCAAGTTCTGCCTTCGACACTTATCAGTTTTAGTTTCAATAGTCTTACTTTTTTTTCCCTCACGTCTAGAGTAGGAATAATTGTGCCTGCAAACATAACAAATATCATTAGAATTAAGTGGAGGCTTTTAAAAACTAAAGAATGATGATGATGACGATGATGATGGTGATGGTGAGTTGTTCCATTGAATCATTGTCTGGACAGAGTACTGTCTAAAAATGTTTTGTTGCTGTTATTGTAGCCATTGCTTTAGTTTCCCACCCCCCTGCCTAACTTCCATGGCAGAAACAAATTTTTTTTCAAGGCAGAGACTAATAAATTTGATTGGATTGATCTATAAACTAAAAATACTGCCACCAATGCCTCCTTCCACATTGGGACTATGCTCATTTCCAGGATTCTATCCACATCTCGTCTCTGATTTCCAATTTAAAAACTCTTGTTCTCTAACCTGACTTTCCATACTTCATCCTCATTCTCACTTTCACTCCTAAAATATTTACTGTTGGGCATTTTAAAAATCTCCCAATCCTTCAGTTTTTAAATATTCCATCCCATGGTACCATTCTTTGGATTCACTTGCAAACACTATTGAAAATGCTACCTCACTCCCTTGACCTGCCACTATCCCTTCAGCTAGTCTCTCTTCCTAAGATAGATCCATTTTCCATTTTGTCCTATTCGTGTTACCAAGCACCTCAACAAATTGCTTAAAGGTGCTGACTGATTCTGTTACAAATTTAGGTTCTCTAAATTTAAAGACACTCATTTGTGTCTTTACAATGTTTTGACAATGATCTTTTGGCTCATACAACATACATTCAGTATGGAGGTCATTGCAAACTTGTAGTGTTCTCTTATGCTCCCTTTGATCCACACTAACCCACTGCCTTGAGCGAATGATCTAGCTTTTATTATATCATGAAAATGGAGGAACAAAACAGAAACAGTATCCAATATCCTTCCTTCTCACCTCAATTAAGGGTCTCAGATTCTTTTCTCCTGCCTTAGAAGCAAAGAAACCACACTCTTTGAGGTATAGGCCTCCCTTCCATGCTCATTATGACAGCCCCTTCTTCACTCTCTAGCTTCTTGGTCTGTCAAGTTTTCCTGTTCTTGTGTCTTTTTCTTTTCATTGGCTCCCTCATCTCAACCAAAAAATATGTTTAAATAAATGTTAGCTCAATTTCACCTCCTATCAACCTACTGACTCCTCACTTTTTTTCTTCACTAGCATCCTGAAGAGATTGTGTTGTAAGTGGAAATTTTGGGGTGTCTGTAGAGATTGTATCACTTTTAGTGTTGCTCCATTACCCACTCTAGTCTCTTACTTCTCTTAGGGCTCCCTCATCCTTTTCCATAATTTCAATTGCAAAAGATATATGTATATACATATATATGTATACACACATATAGATTTAATTTCTTGATGGTGTTAATATCAATTACAACGTTCCACCTAGTATCCTTACCAGGATATCTGCAATCATCTCAAATTCAGAATGTTACAGAGTAGAATTTAAGATGCTCTCTCTTGACTCTACCTCTTTAATACCATTTTGTTTGTCATTGTTCTAAATTAGGCCTCCTTCGTTTTCATCTGAACCCTCAAATTGCTGAACTTATAAGATACTTTAAGATCCAACTCTAATGTCACTCCTTCATTAATCAATTCATTCATCCATTATTACACTCAATTACTCAACTTTTTTTTTTTTAATTTTTTTTTCAACGTTTATTTATTTTTGGGACAGAGAGAGACAGAGCATGAACGGGGGAGGGGCAGAGAGAGAGGGAGACACAGAATCGGAAACAGGCTCCAGGCTCCGAGCCATCAGCCCAGAGCCCGACGCGGGGCTCGAACTCACGGACCGCGAGATCGTGACCTGGCTGAAGTCGGACGCTTAACCGACTGCGCCACCCAGGCGCCCCTCAATTACTCAACTTTTAACTGAATTCCTAACATGGAACATGAGCTGTTACTAAACACTGGAAACACATTACTGAATCACATAGACACATTTTCCTGGCTTTATGGCAGTTTGTTGACCTTCCTTTTACAAATAAATCCTTCTTCCTCTAGGGTTTTCATGAACTGTCATGCAGTCCAATATTATAACAGTTGTAACATTTAAAAAAATTTAGAAGGTTATCTTTATGCTTTCCATAGATCAGCTGAATTCCTTGAGGACAAAACCTGGCTTTGTATAGGTGTATCTCAATAAATGTGTGTATTGTTGCTTTTGTTTTTTCCCCACTATATGAATCTTATAGTTATCTCTTTAATGTTCATTTTTGTTGAGTAAAGTAAATGTGGAGTCCAGGGAAGCCAACATATAATCATGGACCTGAATGTTTAAGAGTACTTTCTCTGAAGAATTGTGTTCCCATAGATTGGTTTCCTTGTAAAGAATTATCTTTTTCAGAATTTGATAAACCTGTTTAATCATTCTGATTAATATATAAGGGCTGGTAAAGAGGAAATTATACATTGTTTGATTAACATAGCATCTTGAAAGTTTCTTAACACTTTTACTTTCTTTCGGGCACAATATGAGAAAAAAATGGAAGTACATTTGGTTTAACTCTAGAGTACAATTAAAAGAATTAGCTTTGGGCTGTGGAGACACAACAATAACCAAGAAATTATCTCAGAACTCAATATTAAAAAGAAAGTTCTTATTGAGGGCATATGGAACATTGTGATTTGGAGTGAAGAGACAGAGACAAAGACAATGAGAGATCTTATCTGTGATAAATATTGAAAAAATGTCAATAAAACATCCCTATTGAATTAAAAGATGCTGAGCCCATCTGTAACTTAAATATCCCATCTTCGATATAATAGATGCAGCTCACCCAATTACCAACAGCATTTTAACATACTACTTCATGACAGTTAATAAAATATTGATTAAATATTTTAATGATTTTGATCATTCTTCTCTGCTTTCTACTTTTTTTATGGGATGTAAATAAAAGTGTGACTGCATTGCAACAGCTTTATGGAAACTTTCTTCAAATTGCTGATACCCAAATCATATTTTTCAGGTCAAAATACAGTAAAAAAATTGAGATTAAAATATTAAATGTTTGAATTATATCTGCCACCTCTCATTTGAATAAATTCTCATGTTTTAGGATCAAATGATTGTATGAAATAGAGAATAGACATAGATGTAACTATATAATCTGTATGACCATGAAGACATATATTTAAAAGTCTATATAAGAGAAATATGGAAAACTGAGTGCCTTGAAAATAGTATGATTAATCTCATTAAAAAATCTTGCATTAGATATGTGCCCTTTACTTTGTAATACTTAATCCCCCAAATCACAGCAAGACAGAACTTGAATGGGAGTAAGAGTGTAACCCTGAGGCAGAACCTACTTGTAACTTAAATAGACTGTGTTATGATTAGTGGATCTGTCTTAGCTTTCTTTGTTGAATCCTAAGTTAGAACTATGTTTTTCTGTCCACATAAAAAGGAGGAAGAGAAAGATAAGAGAGGAAGGAGAATGAATGAGAGAGGGAGGAAAAGACAGCAAAGTATTTCTTTCATGTAGTGGTCCTCCAAGAATTTATAGCATCAGAGTCTTTATTTCCCTAATTTTCTTTCCCTTCTCTTTACATTCTAAGTCTCCTCATATTCTCTTAAAGTTATTCTGACAGCTCATATTCCTCTTAAAGTATAGTGTTTATAACTAAACAAAAGATTCGAGGGATAAAGCTATCTCTTTACACCTTTAAATCTTCCTTACCGTCTCCTCCCTTTTTTAAATGTTGGGATTCCTCAAATGTCTACACTGAGTCTCTTCTCATAATACTTTCTCTTCCTGGGAAATTACACCCATTTGCAAGATTATGCGTGTGCTGATAACTTCAAAATTTACATCAATTGCATTGGTATCTCTCTTCTGCTCAAGACTTTGATTTCAGGTCATCTGGTCCTTCAAACACTGAAAGTAAACTGAACACATCACATGTCTTTCCAAATATTTTCCCTTCCTTTGCTCCAGTTTCTCATGATGAAAATGGCATCAATATTTTATACTCTTCTTACTTTGGATCATCAAGTGGAATGGGTCAATAGTTTCCATCTGCTGCTATCTGTTGTTCTTATTTATCTTTAGTGTGTTGTTGGACCCTCCTAATCGGTTTCCATACCTCCACCACAAATTTCATGCTGTTTCAATCAATATTCTAAAACTGTTTTGATAAGATTACAGCCTTCTTCAAAGTAGATTTTCCAATTTACAGTATGCTTAGCATATCTTTAATTTCTTTCCATAACATTTGGCCACAAACTATGGTTGTAACTTTGTCTTACACAATAAGAATACAGCTAATAACAGTAATAATAATAGCAGCTCCCATTTATTGGATATGAGGCACAGTATATTTCATATATAGTATCTCAGTTCAATCTTCATGACAAACCTGTAATATAGGTTTTACAGTTGATGTATTTTGCATTTGGGGCCTGGAGAAGCTAACAAATGTTCCTGTGGTTGAATGCAAGTGACAGGATATGAACCTGAAAGGTTTTTCTGAAATCCATAATCACTCTCTTTGCCTTATGTTGTCTCTCAGAATGCATTTCAACCGCTAAGCATACTGCACTTTAATTCAGATTTTACTGATATTTACTAAACAACTCCTGCTCAGTGTATTCACAGCTATCCTGTCATCCTCACCATGCATTCTATAATTCAGTTTTACCAGACTATAGTGTGAACTTTAATAACTCAGTCCCTATGCTCATGATTTCCCTTACTTAATGGAAATTCTGACCACCTTTTCAGGCTTAACTCAAAAGCCAATTCCTCACAAAGCCATCTAAAATTAAACTAGTTGAAATTAATGGTCTTTGCTGTGGTTATCCATTGCCCAGTATTGGTACTCCTAGTACTAAACTAAATATATTTTACCTTTCAATACACTACCTGTTCCAAGCCTAGCAAAGGATCTATCTTCTTTATCTTTCTAGCCTCTGGCAGATATTCTTTGATTTAGTACATGTTCAGTAAATGCATATAGAGCAAATGTTTAAAAATTGTATTTAGAATGAGATAAACTCTAGGAAAATATGTTTAAGATAGAAACATTAGGTGCGTTTTTATTATTTAACACAGAGTACAGATGTATGAACCCCAAATATGTAAGAACATGTTAGCTATCTGAGATTTCTCTTAAAAGCAACCATAATCTTATATTCTGTGGTCCAAGAACTTGTCATCTCTGTTAACTAATTCACTTCTTTGGGGTCAAAGGAAAGGAATCTGAAGCATTTGGGTCTTTCTTCTTCCTTCTCCTTTTTGAGGCCTCGATCATTCTAAAGTTGGCTAACCACAATGGCAATTTCACTCATTCAGTCACTGAGAAACATGTTGCCAATGCCTTGTAGCTCACAGTCCTATGGAATCAATATATTTTTAATTCTTTAACATTTATTTATATATGAGACAGAAACAGAGTGTGAAGAGCAGGGAGGGGCAGAGAGAGAAGAGAGGGATACACAATCTGAAGCAGGCTCCAGGCTCTGAGCTGTCAGCACAGAGCCTGACACAGGGCTAGAACCCATGAACCGTGAGATCATGACATGAGCTGAAATCAGACGCTTAACCGACTGAGCCATCCATATGTTTAAATAGTCATAAGAGATGAGCATAACTTGGCCATCCAGACCTAATCTGGGTTCACTATGTGTAATATAGACATATTTCAAAACCTAATGCACCAACTTCCGGAAAAAGTAAGTGTGATGGTTAAAAACGTCAAAATTTATCAATAAATCAAAACTTATACCATGTTTCTTAAATGTCTTCCAATGTTTTTTGATTCCAAGACTAAGGTTGCAACAAAGTATACATTTATACAATTTTCCTAAATGTAAAATGTTTGGAAGTTGAAAGTCACACCATAGCTATAAAATGAAAGGCACCTTTGTACCTAAATGACACAATTGTGCTAACAAATATTATCATATAAGGAAGCATTCTTTTTCTCCACAAAGTTTGACTAATTGTTGTCCGTTATTTTATTATCCTTTGAAATAGCCTAAAATCTTTTTCTTTCAATGGGAAGTAAGACAACAATTTTAACATGTAATAATGGAGTTCCTGCCATTTCTTTTTCTCCACAGGAAGAAACCCAAGCCAAATCCTGCTCTCCTGAAAATACTTCTATGAAGGGCTGGCAAATCAGAGCTCTCTCAGTAACAGAAATGCAGCTGTAAGTATTATGCTTGACCAAACCCTTCTTTCTGTTGGCTGTTTCCCACTTTCAGTTTCCTTCTTTTGAGTAGTGCTGGTAAATTAGCAAGGAGAGACCTTGTGCTGGATTTTGGGCATGTGTCTTCAGGGCTTGAAGCCATAGCCTTCAGGAGTCATGCTGAGTGGGCCATTAAACAAATGACAAAGAAAGAAGAAAACAGTCCTCCTTAGCATAAATATCCAATGATTGATGATAGCTTCTTTATTTATTCCTGCCCAGAATGTTTGCAAGTCTACTCAAAGAGGCAAATACTAGCTTTAATATAAATCCCCAGGAAAATATTTCATATTTCACACAGTAGAGTCAATTCTCTGAGGTATATGTTCTTCTCTCTTGTGCACAAAGTGGTAGCATCCTGCCCACCCACCGCCACCCCCAGCATTGCCCTTTGCTTATTTTGATGCTTGTGTTGATGTAGATACTAAGCCACAACCCCTAACATTAGATTGAATAAGTGACATGATTTAGCAATATAATAAGTAAGAGATATATCTGTTCAGAATTCAGTGACAGAATCTTAGAGGTTTGTTTTGTTTTTTTTCCTTTTTTGGTAAAGCATAGGGACGGCAGCTCAATATGCATGGGGCATCTTCCTTCCTCCAAATAGCAAGAGCCTCCCTAGGAAGCAGCAGTATACAGGGCATAGAGGTCTTCCCACCCCCCAGTATAGTATCAGCAGAATTGTGTTCCTGTTCCCCTTCTTCTGTAATTCCCAGCACATTCGGTGGATTACATACTGTTTATGCATCATGCAGCCTCCCTGAGCCCTGTTTCTTTACAGTACTTACTCCTGCTGCTAAAAGGAAAATAGGCTCTGACAATCCTCTTTGGCTGCCAAAGCTGCTGCCTCTGAATGAACACATCCTGCTTCCAGGAGTCAAGCTGATCCCTGTGATCCTTGAATCCAACAGGAGTTCAAAAGAATTCTGTGCGCCTCAAAGAGCAAAAATTGCTATTCGTTTAGGATTTAAGGAGGAACCAGAGCTTCCTCACTAAGAGCTGATGCTATCCTGCCTCCTGATTCTGCCACTGCTGCTGAACCAGCTCAAACTGCAGATGAACCGGAAGGCCCCAATCTGCCTGCGACTCTGGATCTCCTCCTGCCTGACACAGTTCAGCTCAGACACAATAATGAGACCATTGAATTTCCCTCTGCAGCTGGGAGCTGGCTGTAAATGCTAAAGTTAAGTTGTTGAAATGACTGTGTCAGGGGACTTGCAAATGAATATACTGTCATTCCAACGTAACCCAATTTACCCTGTGTTCATAGTGAATAGTTTTAGACACTTAGTGTAAAGCCCTACTATGATGTTCGGCAAAAACATCTTTAGAACACACGCTCCCAGAGGAAAATTGACAAGTAAGATGACAGCTTAGAAAGGGATAAAAGAATCACAGTGGTAGAGTATATTTTATGACACTTTGCATAAAAGGATTTAAAGATGTTAAAAATGAATGATTTCACAATATCCACAAAAGATCAGTAGTAAATATTATTCAAGTTAAAAAATAAAAATGAAATAAGTACTGCAATGTTTTATTATTCTGCAATTCTCTTATCAAATGCAAATGAATAAAATGTCTCTCTCTGAGCAGATGATAAATGAAAATCAGTTCTTATAAATCTGTATGAACACACAGGCACCATTCTAGGACCTTACCAAAATGAATACAGAATATTTGCTGTATTCCACTTAGAAATGTCTTAAATAGATTTTGAAGATCCCTTTAAAATTATTTAATATATATTCTGACACATTAAAAATTGTCAGGAATATATATCTTGAGTTTAGTATTCATAAAATGGCTTTTATAAAAATTTTATAAAATTTTTCTAGAAACAGATCCTCAGGGCCTTTATATGCTTTAATTATAGTAAAAGTATATTTGTATAAGGGTTTCTTGAGAGATGATACAAGTATTTGTAGTGATTGTGTGCTCTTCTAGGTTGTGTATGAGATCTAGCTTGTTCGATGGTATAAAATGTAGTTAGGGAATTATTAACTAGGATTTTATCAAATAGGTAAAAAATTTTAAATTAGGGACTTTTTCCCCTAAAAATATGTAGTCTTGGAGACTACTAAATGCTTATATATTGGGAGGGGCAATATGAAAAAAGGTTAATCACCTGCTTCCGTTCCCACAGTCTCCTTTTTTCCCCCTCAAGCCCTGTATAATTTGAGCAGGATTCCGTGGATGTACACAGCATATCTCTTCTCCATTCTGTGTCAAATGGAGCAGCTTGAAAGCTGGGGGATAGAATCATCTGAAAGCTTGTTCACTCACATTTATGGTGATTGATATTGGCTTTTCACTTAGATCTTTTCATGGGTTTTGGCTACTTCTTCATGGTGTGGTGGCCAAGTTCCAAGGATGAGAATCCTGAGAATGTAAGAACAAGGCAGAAGACATGTCACATTTTATGATGAACTTTGAAAGGCATGTAGCATCAATTCCAGCCATTTTAGTTGTCAAAGCCATCACAAAGGCTGAAGTACCAAGTGATGGTAGATTCTATCTCCTAATGGAGAGTTTCAAACTTCTAGAACAGCATGTGATAACAAAAATGTTGTGGCCATTTTTGAAAAATGCCAATATTCAATATTATACAAGACTATCTTTAATGAAGTGGTATTAAATATCAAAAAAATATACTAAGCATTTATATTGGTCATTTCTATTTAATAATGAATGTACTCTTGCATTCTTGCACACTATTCTGATTCCTCTCGGTTGTAACAAACAAACAAAAAAGCTCTGGACAGTCTATAGCTCAGGCTGATTTCTAGCACTTAAAGTTTTTTATATAATTTCTAGACTACTCAATGACTTTGTTTCTCCTTTGTGTCCTATGGCTTACTTTAGATTATTGCATTGCACTAAAAATTAGGTAGAGGATGAGATAAAGATCATAACAGATGCTAAAATGTATTTGATTACTTGAGACATTGCCGACTCTGGTTTTAAATAGTAATCTAGAATTGGGTTCGTAAGAAAAACTGTGAATAACAGATTTTTAAGTCCTGGACAGAGTTGGTTGGTGATGGTGGTAGTGGACAAGGAGTGGGAAGGAATGATGATCAATTTTTTTTAATTAAGAAATTTGATTTTTTTTTTACCTTTGAAACAGAACTAATTACAAATTCAGAATCTATTTAATGCATATCAAGAGAACATAGCTGGCATTTCTGGAAATCAGATAAGTCTGCAATGACCTGTGCCCTCACATGGTTTCGCACACAGATGAAACTGAGTAATAATAGATGTCACAGGTATTTTCACTGTGACATCTATTTAAACATCTGTTTAAATGTTTTACATCTTTTTCTTGGTCAAAGACTATTTAACCTATGTCACAGTAAACTATTGTTTGCAACATAAAGAACACTGCTTTTCGAAAACAAGTTATTGTGATTTAAAAATTTTTTTAAAATGTTTATTTATTTTTGAGAGAGAGAGAGACAGAGTATGAGCGGGGGAGGGACAGAGAGGACAGAATCTGAAGCAGGCTCCAGGCTCTGATCTGTCAGCACAGAGTCCGATGACGTGGGGCTTGAACTCAGGAACTGCAAGATCATGACCTGAGCTGACGTCAGACACTTAACCAACTGAGCCACCCAGTGCCCCGCTGTTAGAAAACAAGTTAAAGAGAAACAGAAAAAGGATAATATTTCAGCAGATTCGTCTCAGGATAATCTTAATCAGATCACAAATTGTGTTTTATAGCAAAAATTCTTCTATAGAAAAAATTGTAATATTTCATAAAGAGGGATAAATAGTAATGATTATATCCAATTTGGTTTGTTTTTATTTATAAAATTATAAAATTCAACCCTGTACAATGTGTTATCTGAAGAGTGCTTACAAAGAATTAAAGCTTTCTCATTTCTCATGTAGAAGTAAAACATAAAAAATACAAGAAATATAAAAATCATTTCAGAACAAAGCATTAGAATTCTAAAAATAAGACCTTAGTATTGGTATATATTTTATTTTGTGCAAGGAGTTAAATTGTAATCCATATTTAATCCTCAAATTAAGCCTGAGACAAAATGTAATTTTTAGCATCTATGTTTACAAATCAGACGTTTGTTAAATATATAAAGCAGTATGCATTAGTTGCCAAGTGGGAGAAAAGTTAAAATTATCTTTACATATATTTATTATGAAAAATGGAATTAAATTTTATTTAAGTTTACTTAAAACTAAACATTTTGCTTGCAACTATTTCTTAACTTCACTATGTATTATATATTAATATTGTACTTTTGTAAAAAAGTAGTTCATGGAATTAACTAGTTAAAGGACTTCCCCCCAAAATATCGGGGAATTACTTGAGAACAAATATTAGAAATCATTTAAAGAAAGGACTGTTTCTGTAAATGCACTGATATGTTAATTTAGTAAACTTTTGCAAATTATGTAAAAAAAATTTTTCCCTTCTCTGTCAATTCAAATTTAAAAGGTCACTGTTTACCTTTTAGGTAATTTTTGCTCAGGAATTCTGGAAACTCAGTTACATTACACAATTGTTTTTCATCAGGGGCAGGGCTATTCCTTAGTAGACATTTGGAGATGTCTATTGTTTTATGTTGTTTGGGTTGGCACAACACTTGAAAGGCACTATTGGCATTTAGTTGGGGCAGGGTTTACATATGTCCAGGGATGTTAGCTAGCTATCTTCTAACAAGTCTTTCAGAATGAAGCATTTTTCAGATGTCATCTGACTTTCTAAGTGCCCCCCTAAAACCAGATACACATAGCAGAGAAATGTCTGTTTATACTTAGCAGATCCTAAGACCTTGCCAACAGGTTGTCATATCTGCAAAAAGTAGCTTTGCATAGTTTTAATTACATTTGCCATGTATAGATATATAAAAAAAATTGATTGGGTAGTTTGCTTTGTTTGAAACTTTACCAGGAATTCTTTACCATGTCAACCATGTCAGAAAATCATGTTGTTGAGCATGATACTCTTTTTGCCATTAGAGTCATCAGAGATATGCACCTGGATCAATCTAAATTCACAGCTTTCAGGTTCATAATAAATCTCATTAGAGGTGTACGTATGACTACTTTATTATGTCTTTTAATGTAATGCTGACTAAGTATTTGTCTTATACTTCTTTATTCTTCATTAGTAGTAAGGGCAGTATATATTTTATTTGTGTATAGGTAGATTACATTACCTTTTTTTTTTAATGTTTATTTATTTTGAGAGAAAGAGAGAGAGAGCAGGGAGGGGCAGAGATAGAGAGGGAGAGAGAATTCCCAAACTGCCTCCATGCTCAGTGTGGACCTGGAAGTGGGGCTCAATTTCATGACCATGAGAGCTGAGCTGAAATCAAGAGTCAGATGCTTAACCAACTGAGCCACTCAGGTGCCCCTAGATTACATTACCTTTAAATTTCATGTCACTTTTGGAAAATGGATATGTTATAACATTTGTGATAGAAGAAGGCATTGGGTGTAATCAAAATTCAAAACCATTGCTCTTAATACACCATCCCAAACCTATCTAGGAATAAATTCTATTCCCATACAGGCCTCAGAATAGCCCAACATTCCCAGTAGACTTCAAGATGAAGGACTTTGGTAAAGCCAGATCTTTTATTCAAGGTATTGCAAATTCAATGCTTAGAGGGCCAGGTAGTTAAAATAAAAGTTGGTCAGCTACAAAACAGTAAGGGGTGGAAAATAGAAAATTTAATAAAGAAGGCAAAGGGGGAGTCTGGGTGGTTCATTCAGTTAAGGCTCTGACCCTTGATTCACCTCAAGTCATGATCTCAAGGTTCGTGGGTTTGAGCCCTGCGATGGGCTCTGTGGTAACAGCACAGAGTCTGCTTGGGATTCTCTCTCTGCCCCTTCCCTTCCCCCCCCAAAATAAATAAACTTTAAAAAAAAAAAAAAAGAAGGCAAAGAATTTTTGTAAGGAAGGCAAGAACTGCTTAGCTCCAGACAACAATGCCTTGGAGGACTGAGAATCCAATGTGGCCATCTGTTACTTATTAAGTAATGCAGAACATCCAGATAAATAATTAAAAATTACTAAATTTTAGTAACATTACAAACAAACAACCACAAACTTGTTAATAACTGTACTTGGAGATGCCAGTTTGCAACCTTTGTTGTAAGGTTCTTAGTGGAAAGAAATAACATCTGGATACGAAACCCTGAAGCATGAGATTTGCGCACTCAATTTCTTTTTGGTCAACCAGGTTTTTCACTCAGTTAAAGCAAAATGTTCATTGCACAGTTATCAAAAGATAAGAATAATGCTGCAGTATCTCTTACCTTATAATGCATTACAGATTATTTGACTTACACCATTGAAAAACCATGACTAAAACAAGGTGTTGTGTAGATTCTAATATAGTGTGATTTTAATATTCTTTTCAATTCATGTCCATTAATTTTACATCTTATCACCATAGTTTTGAGAATCCATTCACTTGCATATAGTCTGTACATAATAAACTATGCCAAACGGTTTTGTCTTATCACTCAAAAAAGTTACTTTATATGGTTTCCTTTTTATAATTTGAATATGTACACTTTGTATATTTGAAATATCATTACAATAGAAATGAACTTATAACAATGTACAGGAGCCCTAATGTAACATAAGAGGATATATATTCTCAACTCCTTTGTTCATTTTTTCCACTTTCCTTCTAGAAATTGTTTCTGCCAATTTTAATTTTCATTGAATTGAGTGGAAAAGGGATGTAAGGAGACAGTTACCTCCAACTGCAAATAGCAATAGAAGATTAGTAATGTTTTCAGCAGTTCCAAGTTTCATTGAACCTGTCTTGAATGGTATGGGGCCAAATAAAATACGCATTTCTGGAAAAGCAGTAAGAAACATCATGGTGTCTTAAGTTTAGGAAGTGAAAATTAACTCAGAAAAGATCTCAAAATTGCAGTATAGTGGAGGTACAAAGGAATTTCCAAAAATAAGAACATAAGACTCTACCTAGCACAAAGATGTGAGGCAAGAGTAGCTTTCATAAAAACAGAAAAGTTAATGCAATACAAGTCAAATATCACAAACTCATTTTAACAGTTATCTTAGTAATGACACACATTAACAAGGACACAGCAACTATTTTTCCAATGTTCCTATATCAGTTTTGAGCAAATCATTCATAACTTCAAAGCTTCTGTTTTTGCTTTAGCGGTCATTCCTTTTATGTAATTAAAAGCAGAGCAAAACAGAACAATGAAGTTACTAAAGAACCAAAGGGTTTTAACATGTAATTTCTTAAAACAGATACAGAAATCATATGGAATAAGGTAAAAAGAAGCTCTTTGAATAAAGTAATAAGATTATGTACCCCAAATCTAATGGGAAATATACATTTTAAAGAAAAGACAAAAGCAGTCTGTCAACTTCTCTTAACTTCCTCAGTCCTTAGCACATCTTGACTTCAAATCTGTTAAAGAAACTCTGTGGTAACGGCACACATATTTTCTCTAAAAGAATTGTCAGAACCCTGTGGAAAATACCATGCCCATTCATAACAGAACTGAGGGTTTGTTATGGTCAAATGGAATAACCAGTTTGAGGAAAAACTTAGCTAAGTATTTATATGAAATACCTTTACCTCAACACTAGGGATGGCCCCTGGCAGGGTTGAGTGTATAATGGTAAACAAAGAATTTTTTTGCCTCAGAAATAAATTAACCAACCACAGTTTAGTTGATTCTCTGTATCTAGTTTTCCCAAATATGAAAATGCACTTTTAGACAAAACATAACATCTCCCTTCCATAAAAATGTCAGACTAGGTAAAGTACTTCTGGGTACACTGGTGGGAAAATTAGTAAATACGATATTTCTGCTCTACAAATGAAAATGAGCCCTTGACGCTGTTTTTGATGGCCTGTTACAAATATCTCCTATAGAAATTCACAAAATGGTGTTTGCAGAGGAAAGCCACAAAAATAGGAAATATGATTTGGGTTACTATATTCACAGGTGGGATAGCTCTTTTTAGATAAAATCATTATTGATACCAACAGAATAAGACTATTTTGATCACTGACTGTATTGTGGGTACTGTAATAGGATTGCAAATAAACCCCAAATGTAAAAAAAAAAAAGAATGACAAAAGTGGGTCGGTTGAACAGAAATAATTATTGTAATAGGCCTAAGTATAGGATAACAAGCAGCCTCTCAATCATACTGTAAGCTATTCTCGCTGATGTTTTTAGAATATGTATGCATGTATAAATGCAAATGTGTGTGTGTGTGTGTGTGTGTGTAGTACTAGATATACATATATATGCTCACTATAGTAATATATGGAAAATAATATAAATTATGCTTATAATTTACTTAACAAAATTGCCACTGTATTACATTTGAACTAGACATAAATTGATATAAAATACTTAAAAAATTATTCTTGTTTATACTTTAAAAAGTACATAAAAGCAATAAAAATGATGCTTCCCAACATATTGACTAAAAGTGAAATTAATTTAGTTAGACTTTTATTTAAAAGGCTTATTTCATAAATCCTAGTACACTCAAGATATTTACAAAAGGCTGTACTGCACTCTTACTCAAACCAATAGAATATATCTAAAACAATATCAATACAGCTACACACGATGTGTGCTCTTTCAAAATTTCCTTCTCCAACTTTGATACTAAATGTAATATTCATATACAAACGCTGTATCTATTTCCTACAAATAAATGTGTTTTTTTGTTACACATAGAGCTTCTAGAAGATTTAGACCTCAGTTGAAAGCTAAACTTCAAACATTAATAGGAAAAAGCATAAAGCCAAATGTTTTCTTAGTTGCAAACCAAATTAAAATATTTTCATTTGGATTTACCATAAATTACACAAGATCTGTAAAACAAAGGTAGCTGAGGAAGCTTTTTTTTTAAACTGCAGACATCTGCGAAAACATTTGAGATACTCAATAAACCCAAAATATGGCCAAGTTCATCCATCCCTAAAAGTAATTAAGAGATAGTTTTAATCCCTTTGAATTAATATCTTCTTGAGCTTGAGTTATATTTCCCCTTTCCCCCCCAAAATTATAAAGGTCCTCATGATTGCAAATGAAACATATATAATTGTAGTTTTTCTTCCTTATTTACCTCTCATCATTAGCAGGGACAACTTTGGATTCCAATTCTGAGGGCATCCAGTTGTCGGTCTAGCAAGCTCCATACTACTGTCAGTGCGCTCAGTCTAGCAGAACATTGATTTTTGAACAGGGAGCCTTGAAGAAAATAATCCAATATTCTATTAGACAATGAATGCTGGCAGTCAAATGTGTAGAAAGGAATGCTTTACTCCATTTTAATGTATATTTATGGAAAAATAGCTTTTTTTGTTCCTCTTAGAATATTTGCCTGTAGATGTATTTAAGGGGTGAATCATAGAGAATCTTGTATTTATGGGGGAAAAGGGAGTGAAGTAGAAAAGGGAAATCAAAGGCATAAAAGAAAAACTGGTTAAGTGCATTGAAGTTTTGTTGTCGTTTTTAATTTAAAAGTTCTCTCAGTTGACTCAGTAACTCTGTCCTTAACAGTTCAGCTAGCTTATGTTTGAAGCTTATCACAACTCCATGAACACTCTGACTCCTCAAATCAGGCAAGTTAGTTTAAAAGAACGTGTTTTCCTAACATATCCTTAGACGTGCCTTAAAAAAATGAATCATAAAGGAATAATATTCACCTATTCGTCAGAATCTTCACATTATTTTGACTCAGCCTTAGGAAACGCAGAAGGAAAGTAATCAAGTGAAAATTTATCAAAGAATAACATAATTTAGATTTAGAAAAGGAATGGACTGACTTTTTAAATCCAAAACATGTAGGCTATTCATGTTGTTACGAAACAAAATTTGGGGTGCCTGGGTGGCTCAGTCAGTTAGGTGTCCTGCTCTTGATCTCTGCTTGGATCTTGATCTTGGCATTGTGAGTTCAGGCCTGGCATTGGGTTCCATGGTGGGCATGAAGTCTACTTAAAAAAAATAATAATAAAATTCAACTCTGTAAATCTTAAAGCTCTAATTAGCACTATTCACTGATGCATAAATAGGGCAGCCTCCAATGTAGCAGACAGAAGGAAACTTCAAGAAGCTGTACAACATTAGAGTTATGTTTTAATTTATTTTAAATTGTATTTATTTGAAAGAGACAGAGTGAGTGGGAGAGAGGGGCAGAGGGAGAGAATCTCAAGTGGGCTCTAGGCTAAGCAACCCGGGGATTATGACCTGAGCTGAAATCAATCATATGCTCATTTGACTGATCCACCCAAGCACCCCTAAAATCTGAGTTTTATAGATAGAAGACAGCAGAAACAAAGAAGTTATAATAGGCAAAAAAGCAGGTTGGATACTGCAAGTTTTCTTTCCTTTAGGAGATGAAAGGGATCTGTCAGGTAGATTACCTCAGTAGTACTGGTCAGGTGATCCTTGATTGCCTATTTTAAGATTCCATTTTGGGAAAAATTTCTGGGAAAGCCGAAACTGTAATTAAGTTAAGTCTTGGTTTGGTGACATGGGGCTTAGTATAATCAACTCTGTTTTGGCCTGTTACCTTGTTTTTTAACAATGTAAATGTAGTTGGCAAACAAGGAATGAGCTAACCCTATACTATATAAGACATCTAGAAAGTCTAATATAAAAGTTAAGATACTTAGTGACAAAAAATTAACCTAAGTATGCAACATTTCCCTGGAACTTGCATCTTCTCTTATTTTAGCTCTTGAAAAACTCAGAGAGTGGGGAAAGATGTGTAAGAGGCCACTCTCTGGCTGCCTATTGGTCAGACTTCTAGACTTATTAGCAATCTTTCCATTTTTTGCTGGAAAACTGAAAATGTAAGCTCAGCCACCACACATCTCTCTGATATCTTCTCTTTTACTAATAGGTATAAGTCTACCAAGAATGAGATATTTCAATTATGCTTATAAATTGGTTTACTTTTAATTATGTTTGAAATGGTGAATACCTGCGATCAGTCATCTCCAGATATACGTTCATCACCCAGTGTTTCTAGCAGTAAGTTCAGCATTAATAAGTACAAGTGTTTTTAATATCTAACACTTAAAATTATTTCAAATAATAGGAATGAAACATAACATAGGAAAAAGCATTACTTAATTTCTTTAGACTTTGGTTTCCTATTTTGTAAAATTATAGTGTTGGATTACAAACCCTAAAGTCACGTCTGGATCTACTAAGGTACTGTATATTTTGTCAAGTCCACTTGTCCAATTCACATTGTTTAATACTTACAAAAGCCCTAGACAGAGATACCCAATATCTACATACTGGTTAGAGTGAAAATTTGAGAATTAGCTCAATTAGGTTCAACAGACAGGGTTCCAATCTTATATTGGTTATGAACTTTGGAGAAATTATTTAATCATTTTAAGTTTCAGTTCCTCACCTACAAAATTAGGAAAATGATGGTACCTACTGCCAGGGCTGATATTCAGGGGGCACCCACCTTTTCAACCCTCTGAGTTGTTAATGGACATATTATTTCTAGTTGGTTAGTACCTATACTATGCCTCTTGTTAAGTATTCTGAATATTAGTTCTTAGAATAATCTTGGCATTTCTTGATAAATATTTCTTCCTAATAACCTGTAGGAGCAGTGGCAATATGGACATACTGATTTCTTCACTATTTTATATGTCAGAAGGAGTCAGTAAAGTATTATTTCTGTGCTTTCTTCAACATCTTCAATTCTGAATATAATTCTAGTAACCTTTACATTGGATGATTATTAAAGTATGGCAAATAACAATTTTAGAAAATGTCTTAACATATTATTTAAAATAGATTCAAGAGTTTTTTGATCATTGCTGAAGGAGTGGGGTTTATTATAGGAATCCTAATTCAGGATTTGGCTTAAAATATTATTCATTGTTTCTTACTCTGATAAAACTTCCTGAAGTATGGATGCATTTTCCCTTTCCAGAGGAAAATTAGGAGACACTAAAGAAAGGTGTTAAAAACAATTAGCACACAAGTAAAGGCTCTTTACATATGCATAATAAATTAAATTAACAGTGACTTAATATTTTGTTTCAACCTAAGCCTTAAACACTTGTTGAATTGTAAGCAACTCAAAACCATTACCAACAAAAAGATAAAAATAATTGTTTATCTGTAGAAATTCTTGGAATATAGTCTCAGGCCATATTGAGAGTTTCCTTTTCAGAACCAGGGTGTGACCAGGCAGACATGGAATATCCATAACAAAGAATTCTGACAGTGCAGATTTGAACTGGCATGGCAAAAATGGAGAAGTGACATTATTAAACTAAAATAGTAGGAACTCAGGTTGTACAGACTTTAACCCATGATTACAGATATGTATCAATGGGTAGATATCACTTCGGATCTCCCTTTGCAATTTAATATGTTCTTCCTATTCCAGCTATCTTAGAATTTGCTAACAGGCTACTTCCAAATGCTGCTCTCCAACAGGTGCAGGTTCTTATCACAAAGTGAACTCATTTGCACCTGCTTACGGTTCTGCACGGAATATAGTAACTGTGTCAGTAGTGCTTCTGCTTATCCAATTTACATTTCAAAGTGGCTAAATTGTTTTGAAAGTGTATCCCAGTGTGGAGTCTTTTGCAATCTTGGCTTGATGTTTAAAATGCCTGATATCTGTCGAAAAAAACCTACATGTTCTTGACATTGGATAAAGCACAAAGGAAAAATAAAATTGCTCCCCCAAAGGGCAAATTTACAAGTATTTCTTTCTACAGATACATATGGCTTATATCACTATTAATATTTAGCATAAAACGGAGTTAAATGTTAGATGTTGAAGGATTTTTAGATGACATCTATGTCATTGCATCCTCATTTCATAAATGAAAACACTGCATTTCAGAGAGCTTATGACATTACTAAATTAATACAGTTTGGAGTTGGATATGTCTTGGCTGATCCCTGACTGTCACTTAAGTTGTGGGAGTGCTAAGCCTCAGTTTCATGATCTGCTAAAGATTAAATAAAATAACTTAAATGATCAGTTATGGATAAACTAAGAAAGGAAATCCGGTTGAAAGGAGCTGAGTAATAGCAGTGGCAGACCACTGAGAAGATATGAGAGGATGGTTATAGGCCTCACAGCAGGAGGTGGGGGTACATAACACAAAATATGTTTAATATCTATTTCCGGTCTGTCAGCCTGACCTTTGACAGATCATGCCAATGGTGCTGGATGTTTTTGTTTGACACTCCAGTTTATTCCTCTTCCTTCCAGCCTATGTCCTAGAGTGCTGGCTAGCCAGCATGGACCATGCCAACATCTTTCCGTATCTTCTAGCAGCCTGCTGTTTCCTGGTAAGGACTCCATCCCTTTATCATCTCAAGCTAAGGCTGGAAACAGGCTATACTACCTGTTGTAGTCCTCCCTTACACATACCTCTGTAAATAGTCTGAGTAAATAAATCTTCCTTGAATTATCCATTTTCAAAGGTCTGTGTACTTCTGGCTGCATTGCTGACTGGTACAGTACCTGATGACAGAGTCCCACTACATCTCCCTGGAGGTATGAAATAGCTCAAATGACATAAGTCCAAATTGTCCCTCTGTTTTTATATTCAGGAAAATTGCTATGGGATACAGTTACTCTGCTTGTACTTTTGAGCCCAGTTCTTGGCACAGCTTTCTGACTTGGACTAGTCAAGGAGTGATAGGGCTATACACATTAGGTTTCTGGGGTGCAAAGGCAGTCAGAGTCTGATCTGGAACACATAGGGACAGTTTTGAGAGTACCTGAGGGTTTTAAAAAAAATTATTTGTAAGCATGAATGAGATAAATGGAATATTTATTTAGTGCTAACATGACATTCTTAAGAGTTTCTCTTAAAAGACCTAATTTCCTTTATTACGATCTATTATATTAGAGAATATACACTGTGTTGAGTTCAATAAAACACATGTAAGTTTCTAATTATATCCATAAAGACAAGGTCAAAAAATGTGGATTGGATTCAATCGCTGATTCAGTATCTATGTCCCTAAAATGTCAATCAATAGATTGATCTTAACATGGAGAAATGTCTCTAGGGAACTTTCCAGTTCCCCATGCTATTCAGAGACATAAAAAATTATATGGAATGTTTGATATATAAAGTGTTAGGCAACAATATTGAGAGGGATAGCTAGTATATGTGAATTAAGACTCAGTTTATCTACAATGTGAAAAGGACTACAATTAAGAAGATATAACTTAGTAAAAGTAAAGGCAAACTCCTTAATTTCAGGTTTAGAAAAAATGTAATTTTGCAAATACAACATCATTTTAGACTTAGTTTAGCATCAGTTTATATGAAATATATTAAAGTAGTTTTAGTTAGCCACAAGTTCAAGTAAGCTACACAATGATTTGACTAAAAAAATACAATGCCTGCCCTACTTAGATCCTAACTGGAATCACATATTCATTTCTCAGTGGCATATTTTTAGAGGAAGAATTGAAGACCAGAGACATCAAGGTGGTAAAGGAAATACACTGAGAATGGTTTGAAAGTGCTTTGTATTGTTAAAACAAAGTCAAACTACAAAAGCTTACTAATGAAATCTTTATTTGAAGACTGTCTATTGGGAGACAAAGGAAAACTATTTTGTGCTGCACCAGTGAACCAAAACCAATGTGAGGAAGTATAGTCTGATTTCAGCTTAGTGTACCAAACACAATAATTACAGCTGCTGGACAACATAGAAGTTCAACCCCCAGAATAGTGACTGCATGATCACAGAACACAGAAGAAGGAATCCATGATCTGGAAGAGAAGAGATTAAGTTGGGAGTTCTGAGCCTCTTGAGGGCTAGACGTATTAAAGAAGAACATCAAGGGTGTGCTCAATTATGATCTATATGCCTGTGCTCCAAAGTTAGACTCGAGATATGTATGTATGTGCATATTATTTTTTTTCACACCAGTCTAGGTAATATTTTGTATTTAACTTCACCACATGTCTAATATTTTTCCAGGTCTATTATATTCATGTCTCCTCTCTGTCTTGTAAAGTTTATTCATTTTCATCTTAAATCTGTGGAGGTTTCATCTTTGCTTTTGATTGTTAAGTTTATCTATTTCACAATTGTCAGCAATAAATACATTGCACTTTTGACAAAAAATTCATGTCTATGCATGCATGGTTGTACCTAAGCCTCTAAACTGGAATTATACCTTCTAGTACTCTTGTAAAACATGATCTTCCCCCCTCCCCCAGGAAACAATTGATAACATTTGTCAAGTTTTACAATTTTGCCAAGGATGCATTTATATGAGCTTATTATAAAAATCATATACAATTAAGATGAACATGACCCTATTTACCCATTTTTGTGGGAAAAATTGTTATAAAATAATTTCATAACATGCTTGCTGAAAAGAGGCTGTCTTTCACTCAACAGAATCATACAGTGAGTCTGATCCTGAAGTCCCTCTGCTCCTAACATATCCAACTTTAAAACCCCTCTACCTTTACCTGTTTTCAATTATGTTAGCATTTTCTCCTAGATCCTATGAATTGGTAGGTTCCAGGCTAGTAAAAGATCTCTATCTATTCACTTATTCGAACAGACAGATGAGACAAACAGAAAATTCAGACAGTATTATACTACGAATATAATTTAAACCAATATTTAAATTATACCATGGACCAAATCATTAATATAACTTTACTAATCTTTTTCTTTGCAGAGACAAGCAAGGCTACCGAATTAACTGGAAACAAATATCTGGAAACACAATATCCTTTGTCTGATTATGTATGCATCTCTTTAATTTTTTTTTTAATTTTAACGTTTATTTATTTTTGGGACAGAGAGAGACAGAGCATGAACGGTGGAGGGTCGGAGAGAGAGGGAGACACAGAATCTGAAACAGGCTCCGGGCTTTGAGCTGTCAGCACAGAGCCCGACGCGGGGCTCGAACTCACAGACTGTGAGATCATGACCCGAGCTGAAGTCGGATGCTCAACCGACTGAGCCACCCAGGCGCCCCAAAAAATTTTTTAATTTTAATTTATTTTTGAGAGAAAGAGTGACAGATTGTGAGGTGGGGGGAGGGGGGCAGAGAGGGAGGGAGACACAGAATCCAAAGCAGGTTCCAAGATGTCAGCACAGAGCCCGATGCAGGGCTGGAACTAACAAGCTGTGTGATCATGACCTGAGCAGTGAGATCATGACTTGAGCTGAAGTCAGATGCTTAACTGACTGAGCCATCCAAGCGCCCCTATACATCTCCTTTTAAAAATAATACTATTTTTAACTCTACCCTGTCCAAGCTAGATTCTAACTTAGGGAAATATCATTAAATAATTGACTAAAGTTTTAAGAGAAAATGTGGAGTAGGTACTATCATGGTACATTAGGATTTGTTTCAAGTTCAATTTGATAGGATAAAGAGGTGGCTTATAACTTTATTAGGGTTTTTAATACTTGAAAATCTCAAGATCTTTGTATTCTTTTGAAAATGCATGTACTCGGATATAGACAAAATGAACAGCATGGCCTGCTTGCTGTTCAACTGCTCACACCATTTTCCTCTGGAGCTAGAAAACTAAATCTAATCAAACTTACTTAAAAAAAGAAAAACACTGGAATAAGTATTTTAAGCCACTGGGAGAAGTATGTTTCATCAGAAACTTGAGCAGTACTTAAATCTACTAAATTAGTATAGTTAAAAGCACTAATATTTTCCAAAATAATTCTACACATGCCATACAGTTTTATTCTGGTGCACATGAAAGATGAAAGAGCAATACTCCTTGTAGGAAAGGAATAAGTAAGCCTATACATGGATATGCAGACTCTCCTAGCATCCTTTTGTAGCACAGCTCATGTGGGCAGGAAGGGTTTGGCCTTAAGTCCTAAACAAAGTACTTTCCCCCCCAGAAACAATCATGAGTGCTGCAGACTGTCAAGAATTACGCTTGGACTCTGTCTCCCCTGTTCCCTTCACCATCCCAAGGACAATGCCACTTTTGCACCTTTAAGGGAAATAAATATTTGAAGAAAGGAGCAAACTATTAGTTTAAGTACAGAACCAATGATACCAGCTGGTAGCTAATGCACCTTGAACATCAAGCAGAGTGAGGGAGAATGTAAAGAGATTACTAAAGATGGGAACGATGACCTAAATGTTCCCCAATCCCCTTTCTCTGCTAGATTATAAACCTCTGTCTCAGACAGTTTTAATTTCTCAAGGTCTAAGGCTGAATCTATGGTTAATGGCCAGATCAGCTGATTTCAGCCTTAAATATAATGAAATTGGTGATATGCTTTACTGCTCTAATATGTTTAGTCTCTCTTTTGGAGAGTTTCCTTTTTGTAGGTTCTCAGTAGAAAGTATATTTTGGATAGTTTTCAGGTAAAAGCAATGCCTTTATGTTGACACATCCAGATGATTACCCAGAATCCATGGTTACTAAAAACACCCATTCACAGAATGACTGACTTAGAAAATGAGTCAACTCATTAACAGAACACAGATGACTAAAATTTTAACCTTTTAAGCGTAGCTTTTAGGCATTGTCTTCCAGGCAACTGAGCTAATGGGTCACAAATTTTATAAATTTACATGTGGTCTTTCCAAACCCAGGGAATAAGCATTCAAGTTCATTCTAGGACATTTTATAACCAAGGACCCATTTTGGTGGTAGCAAGAATCTTTTTACGTATTTTCAAATTGAGTAGTTAAAAAATTGACATCTTTTATGTAGATAATTGGAATTCATAAAGAGGCAAGCACAGATATTGAGAATGTTTTGGTGAACAGAGATAAGCAAGCAATGTGCTACATTAATTTTTAAGACTCTGCATATTAATATCTTCAAACAATTGCATCTCTCATGCTTGCCTAAGTTTTGAGCACATTTTGATAAATCATCTTTATTTAATAATACTTGATCATGCAAAATTAAACACATTTAGCATTTCCTTTTCCTTATAATAGAATAATGCCCACTTAAGATTTCTTTTTGCCTCAGGACAGTTTCAAAGGCCTATAGGGCCTAGATTCCTGAACAAACATGAGAGAAATCTTCTAAAAACTACAAACATGACAGAAATCTTCTAAATATTGCTGAATCAAGTTATTTTCTCAATTTGAAACTCTACTGATCCATTCTGAGATGTTGTTTTGCAACTTCAAAGATCTGAGCAAAAATAAGAGTCCCCAAATCATACTCTTGGTCACGCAGAACCATTCAAAAACTGAAAAATGGGGTTTATTTTGGGTGTTTATAGACAGAGGGCAATTTTTAAAATAAAATAAATAAAATAAAATAGAGAAACAAAAGTATAAGCATATGTGTTAATATTTATTTTCTTCTAATTTGCATAAATTATCTAAATTATTTATGGTTGCT
The DNA here is from genome assembly GCF_022079265.1 of Lynx rufus. NCBI lineage: Eukaryota > Metazoa > Chordata > Mammalia > Carnivora > Felidae > Lynx > Lynx rufus. Next base: position 104,184,025 of record NW_025814856.1, read on the forward strand.
CATTATTTTCTAGTTCTCTATCTTCTTTGCCTTTCCTTTCCATAGTCAACCTTGAGACTAATGAAACTGCCTGCTGTTTCTTAAAATGCTGTACTATTTTGTTCCTGGATGTCTTTGTATATGCTTTTGCTTCTAAATGCAACAATTTTCCACCAGAATTCTTCTGTATAAATCATCTTCAGGACAAAAATTGAGAATTTCTCATGGACATATTTTTTGTGACTCCCCGAAATCATAAATGTCTTCAGGTTGCTTTTTGTATAGCTCTAAGGGTATTTACTGCACTGTGTTGAGATCATGGATTTTATTATTTGTATCTTCTAGTAGATGTGAGCTCCTTTCGCAAAAAGATCCTACGTGGTTCATCTAATATTGACAATCACAGATCTGGAATAGAGGTTATAGAACTGAATAAATGAGTGAAAGAACAAATTAAGAAATAGAGCCACAAACTTCGGTGATTCTGTATGCATTGTCGTATGATTTAGCCAAACACCAAAAGCACACACACATGGGAAACCAAAGAGGAAATCTCTAAGCAAGAAATCAAGTCAATCAACTCAATTAGTTATCAGTATTGCCACCAAAAAATACACACATGGGAAACCAAAGAGGAAATCTCTAAGCAAGAAATCAAGTCAATCAAATCAGTTAGTTATCAGTATTGCCATTACATTACAGACCAATCATTTCAGTTATTCTAATGGCCAAATCAATTTAATCACTGACTAAGTTACTATGTATTCCATCCCCTATTCGGGAGTCAAAACTGGCCAGGAAATTTAGACTTTCCTCTTGAAAGCTGAAATTACCACTGGATAAGGCAGAGATTAACCAAATGATTTTAAAAAATCACTAGAAAGTTGGCACAGCAGTTATGTCTTCTCAGCAGTAAGATGTGGTATAAAGATGTAAGTTTCAGAGCCAGATAGATATGGCTTCAGTTCCTAAAAACTTTACCTTCTAAATGTGGGACCTTGAATAAGACCTTTTTAAATGTTCTGTTTATTCATTTATTTGTATTTGAAAAAAAGTTGAATATGAATACCCATCATAAGTGGGGGTGGAGAAAGGGCATGAGACAGATGAGGTAACATATGAAAAATGCCTAGTTCCATGTCAGACACAGAGCAATTAATAAATACTAGTTTTATCTTTATACCACCACCTTTTCTCTACTAACACTTCTTACTGATCTCTGTTTGCCTTTGGAAACCAACTGAATGCTGGAGCTCTTTGGTGGAGATTCACAGATGTCACCCAGACTTCCTTTGTACTTTGAATGTAGCAGAAGTTGAACTGGTGTAAGTGCACTGAGAAGAACAATTGCAGTTGACCCTTGAATGACATGGAGTTTAAAAGCAATGGATCCCTCCCCCCATGAAGTTGAAAATCCATATATAAGTTTTGACTCCCCCAAAACATAAATACTAATAGCCTACAGTTGACCAGAAGCCTTCTGATAACATAAACAATTGATTAACACATGTTTAATATGTCATATACATTACATACTATATTTTTAGAGCCAGAAAAAAGAATAAGTTATTAGAAATCATAAGGAAGAGAAAAAAAAAATTTACAGGATTAGATTGTGTTTGTCAGCAGAAATCCGACCCTTGTAGTTCAAACTCATGTTGTTAAAAGGTAAACTGTATTTTCTTTCCTCCCTCTATCTCCCTTTTTTCCACTTTTCTTTCTCTCTTTATCCTCTCCTTCCTCCTCCTCTTCCTGCTCATTTTCCTTTTTTCTATGAATCTATGCAAATCTAAGAAATGTAAAGACATTTTAAAATTAAAAGTTCATCTTTATGAAAATATTAAGAGTATCTTCTCTCACTCCATCTAAAGTAGTCAACCATCTCTAATCTTTACTTCTATATAAATTATTTTCCAGATTCATAGTAAAGTGCTTAAAACTCATCAGAAGCTGATTAAAATATTTGTATTCTTCTCCCATCAAAAATGTACTTAATGTACTTAAATGTACTCTACAAATCTGCAGTTTGCTATTCACCTTAGTAAAAAATTTAGTATTAGCTAATTTGTTTAATTTGGTGTAAACAAAACAACCAATTGATTGATGAATATTTCACTTTTCAGTTCATTGTTTTAACATTAGGTAGGTAGATACAAATTAAATTATGCCACTAAAGCAGGCATGATAGGGAAGCATTTTCTAGTACTGGTAGCGATTATAGCTGCTGAGAAAGACTTTTAAGGTATTAGACAACTATTTGGTGGAAAATGGGTAATAAGCACTAATTAAGTCAGCTACAAAGAAAACTTTTGGGGGAAGATCAATATTATTAAGTGTTTAAACTGGCTTTTTACATTTACCGAATCTGTGTGCAACTGGGCAAGCTGCAATTCCTTCTTTGCTTTCCTACTTTCTTCTCCTCTTCCATTTAAACTGAAAATTGGCTTGCAGCTTACCTTTCTAATCATCTCTTACCCTCTAAAGGAACTTATTTAAGTTGCCACATATATATTGTATATTTCATAATCTTGTCCAACTTTGAGTCACTAGTATGGTCAATATGTAAAGCTGATAAATCTGGTAGGACTAAGAATGAATACTAACAAAATAAAACAAAAGTTTCCTACTTCCTTCCCCCAAGGTAGAGCTCCAGGGTAAAACTGCAAGGTAAAACTATGTTGGATTGACAGGGAAAGTGAGAATAGTTCTGATATCAGCACTAACTGCCATGATGTAAAGCAGAGTAAAAGTTAACTGGCCATGAGCAGGATCACTAGCTATACAGGATCTGAAGTACAATGTGAGTACAAGCTGCCCTCAACTAATTATTGGTTACTTAAGATGCCCTCTAGAATAACAACAACAACAATAATAATAATAAATAAAAGTATGACTGGGACACATTATGTGGCAGGTACTAAATTTTTTACTTTTCATTCTTGTGACCACTATTTGAGGTAGGCACTATTAGAATCCCCATTTTACAATAGGGATTCCCATTTTATATGAGTCATCCAAATCTCAAACAAGGTAGGTAATTATAAAAAATTACATTGCTACTAGATGATAAAGTTGGGATCTGAATTCAGACAACATGGTTCTAGTGTCCAAGCTCTATCTAAGACAATTTTTCTTTTCGCTCAAGGAAACACATTCTAATTTCACTGAGTCTGGTGTCAAGGCTATCAACAGTACCTTAGGAAATCACTGATGACAGGTAATGGAGTTAGTTATATAGGCAAAATTCAGCAAATATCTATTTTGTCAGAACAAAAGCTGGAAACACTGGACCAAAAAAAAAAAAAAAAAAAAGAAAAGGGCAAAATGACGAGAGACAACACACTTAGAGGCTAAGATCTCAGAAATCTCTGCAAGAACATTTACCATTTTCTAAGATACTAATATTCTAGTTTTACTCTTCTCTCACCAGGCCACCTGTAGCATCATCTGCAAAGGCCCTTACAGTTTTCGATAACACCCTAGTACTACAAATAAAGCCTAATTTTTTAAAACTTACTATGTGCCTGGTAGTCAAAAAGGGCATTATGTACATTACTTCACTTATCCTTTGCAGTCTTATAAAAGAAATATTTTTTGACTTATGTTAAAGCTGAATTCACTGAAACTTAGAGGATTAGCTACATTTTTGAAAGTACAAAATTAAGCAAGGAAATCATAAAAACACAAATTTCAACAAAGTTATTTTATAAGCATCTGACTGTTAACAGTAGAAAGATATATAATTTCAAGCGTTGATGTGGATAGGAAACACATGATACAGAGCCTCATACACTGCTTGCGAGTATAGACTGGGGCGCTTCTCCTGGCAATCATTCTGGAAGGTAATCAAATTACCCAATAAATTACCAATTTCAATTTCAGATATATATCCTAAGATACATATCATAAAATTCTATAAGGATGTTCATTACATCATTGTTTGTGATAGAAGGGAGTTACAGGTGTCCACCACAAAAGTGTCAAAAACATAAATTGTAGTAGAAGACCAAAATGGGCTGTCATGCAGCAGTTAGAAGCAAAGGTATGTGTGCACATGTGTCAGCATGGATAGATCTAAAAACATTATATAGGATGGGATAAAGTATTTATAAATCTTATGTCTGATAAGGAACTTGTATCCAGAATATACAAGAAAACTTACAAATCAATAATAGTAAGACAAATTAGCTAGTTAAAAATGAGCTAAGTAAGGTTATGAATAGATATTTCTCCAAAGAGGAGATACAAATGTCAATGAGTACATGAAAAGATGCTCAATATCATTATTCATTCAGGAAATGCCACTCAAAACCATAATGAAATATCACTACACACCCACTAGAATGTGTATAATAAAAAAGACACAAAAAAAATATTAGTAAGGATGTGAAGAAATTGAAACTCAAATATTGTTGGTGGTATTGTAAAATGGTGCAGCAATTTTGGAAAATGGTTTGGCATTTCCTTAAAATGTTAAACAAAGTTGTCATGTGATCTAGAAATTCTACTCTCACATATATACCCAACACAATTGAAAATGTATGTCTATACAAAATCCAAATATTTACAGAAGCATTACTTACAACAGCCAACAGTAGAAACAACCCAAATGTCCATCAACTGATAAACAGGTAAACAAAGTATAAAATATCCATACAATGAAATATCACTCACCTTTCAAAAAAAATGGAGTATTGATACATACTACTATCCACAATAGGAGTATGTATCCATATTGTATGAATCCATATAGTACATATCCATGTACCCACTGATACATACTACTATCCACAGTATCCATAATGAACTTTGAAAACATTACGCTATGCGAAGGAGGCCAGTTAAAAAGAACACATACTGTTAATCCTATTCATATGACATGTTCAGATTAGGAAAACCTACAGAAACAGAAACTAGATTAATGTTTTTGTGGGACTGGAAAGATGAGTGGGGAGACTGGAGAATAACAGTAAATCAGTATGAAGTTTCTTTTAGGGACATGAAAATGTTCTAAAATTGGTCCTGGAAATAGTTGCACAACCCAATGCAAATATTAAAAACCTTTGGATTGCACATTTTAGATGAATGAATTGTATGGTATGCCAATTGAAAATAAATATTTCTTTAACATACTGTTAAAACATAGTACTGAATAATGTAAGCGAAACCGCAGAGTGAGCACCTCCAAGCTCCCATCACCTAGCAAAACATTCAAAAGTAAGCAGAAATTGTCAGAACTACTTTTGTCAGAGTCCTGGAAAAGGTTTACAGCAACCAATTGAATGCTGAATCAAGAAAAAGGCAACTTTAAATGGTCAGAAAATTTCATGGAATTTTTATTTGTCCTTGTTCTACCCACTCCCTGACTCAGTGGCAGTCTTGATGAGGACAGCCAGTATTCCCATAATCATCCCTGATCCCTAACTCTGAATTCAGAAGAGATCTTATCTGCAAATAATTGTGTAGATCTATTCTAATCTGTCTGGGGCTCCCTGAAGGAGCTGTCTCTGTTTTGCCTAATTTTGAACTTTCCCTGGCCAGAAAAGCAGCAGATGATTGGGGCAAAAGATTAGGATTTACTCATAAAACAGACCGTCTAAGTCCTGGTATAAACAAAGAAACAAACACAAAGAAACAAGAGTGTATGGCCCATCCACATGACAGAAACTGTGTCTGCAGGAGTCTACACATTACATTAACAAGATAACAACAGTCTTAAAAATGAGCTAAAGAAAAACATGGACAAAGAATTAAAGGAAAGCAGGAAAACAATGTATAACCGAAATGATAATATGAACAGAGAGACAGAAATCATAAAAGGAAGCAAACAAGTTCTGGAGCTGAAAAATACAACTAAAATGAAGATTTCACTATAGAAAATCAACAGCAGATTTGAGCAGGCAGAAAACAGAATCAGGAAATACGAGGATAAGGCAATTGATACTTTCCAGTCTGTGGAGTATAAAAAAAGAATAAGAAGGGGCACCTGGGAGGCTCAGTCAGTTAAGTGTCCTATTTTGGCTCAGGTCACGATCTCGCAGTTTGTGAGTTCGAGCCCTGCATCGGGCTCGAAGTGTAAATCAGGGAGGGGCAAAGAGAGAGAGAATCTCAAGCAGGATCTGCACCATCAGCACAGAACCTGAAATGGGGCTTGAACTCAAGATCCATGAGATCACGACCTGGGCCATTATCAAGAGTCTGATGGATACTTGATTGAGCCACCCAGAAGTCCCTCCATGACCTTTACACTTAATCCACCTCAGCTACCCACTCCAAGGGCCTCACCACAGCCTTTCACTTCATTCAGAATTGCTCCTTCTCTAAAACAAGAAATCCAATTGCCCACATGTTCTACACAACCTCAATTCTTTATGACTATCTTACTTAGTCACTCTCATTACAATTATTCCTCGGTATCAAGACCCTCAGCCTTGTGATCTCCCATATTTTTGATCCCTCAATCCTATTTTGTCTTTCTCTTTTTCTTCATCCAGTTTTGATTTTATACTCTCCCTTTTCAAATGTGTTGAGTCTTGCCATTAACATCATATTTTGCCAAATTCCAACCTTTTCTAATGTCTGTATATTGGCTACTGTTGGTTATACACACACACACATACACACACACACACACACTGTTGGTTATACACATGCATATGTGTGTGTGTGTGTGTAACCAACAGTGTGTGTGTGTGATGTGTGTGTGTGTGTGTGTAACCAACAGTGTGTGAGTGTGTGTGTGTGTGTATAGTAGTATATGCATTTACTACATTGAGATCTAGAAATGTGTGGCCTTCCTCTTCAATCAGAGGATCAATTCTTCTATATTTCCTTAGTTTATTTTTTAATTCTTCCTAGAACCATATCTTCCACAGAATTTCTTCCTTCTTTACAAAACTTTAACAACGTCACCTCTCTCCTCACTCTTGATAGACAATCTCAGATAAACTATAAATTATCCCTTCCATGTTTTTAACCTGTCATTTATTATGGCTCTTTCTTATCAACATTTTAAACAAAAAAATATTCTCCAACCTTAACATATCTCCCTAAAGCTCATATCCAAGTGTCCCTGCCTCAGATATCAACCCATCCCCCATTTTACAAGTGCAAGCTTCTTCATTGGATTATCCTTTAGGATATCCAGTTTATTGTCTTTACATCCTAACTTACCTCTTCTTAATGTATAAATATGGTTTTCCCTTCTCAACACCCAAAAGCTGACCAATGTGATTGTTGAGTTACAAGTGGCTGAATTCAACAGATAGTCCACACATATTAATGCTACTCAGTCGTCTTTAATATTTGCACTATTTACTAGTCCCACTTTGAAATACTCTTTCTTTGGCTTGCATGATATCCAATGCCCTTGGCATTCTCAAAAACATCTCTTGGTTTTTCTTTCCAGCTCTTAAATATTGAGTTTAAGGGATGATTTTCTATATCTTTCTTTTCTTTCACTCACTCAGTGATTCTCAATATTTTGGAGGTTTTGAGTAAAAGTCACATCGTAGTAGTAGACTCATGAGAGCAACAGATTTCCATCTTCTTCATCAATAACAATTTCACAAGACACTTAGGAGGAATGAAGAGGAAAGGATAGTGGTTTTGAAATCTAGGCTCAACAGGTATAAAAGATGTCTTCATTCACTATCAGGTAACAGTTTGTGGACATATGGAAGAACCCAAGGAAACTAATAGCACTATTTGCAGAAGGAGACATCTACTTGAAAAGAAGGTGGGAAATAAAACCTTTCAAATTTGGATTTTTCTTACAATACTAGGTGAAATGTAGCACATATTGACAGAACACAGAATTGAATAAGTACAGATATCTAATATAAAGAAAAGTAGTTTCACACAGTTGTCATTAAGAGAAATAAATGTGAAAGCAAACCTCACTCATTCTCCACTATAATTCCCATCAAAAGAATTAGTTCTGTTTTTATTATTCATTTATTTTATTTTATTATTTTTTAACTTTTTATTTTAATTGCAGTTAGTTAACATAGGGTATTATATTCGTTTCAGGTGTACAATACGGTGATTCAACAATTCCATACATTATCCAGGGCTCATCATGACAAGTGCACTCCTTAATTCTCATTACCTATTTTACCCATCCTCTCCACTCCCCTCCCCTCTGGTAACCATCAGTTTGTTGTCCGTAATTAAGGGTCAATGTCTTGGTTTATCTTTCTTTCTCTTTTTTTTTTCACCTTTGCTTGTTTGTTTTCTTAAATTCCACATAAGAGTGAAATCGTATGGTATTTGTCTTTCTTGGACTGACTTATTTCACTTACCATTATACTCTCTAGCTCCATCCAAGTTATTGCAAATAGCAAGATTTAATTCTTTTTTATGGCTGAATAATATTCTATTGTATATTTATACCACATCTTCTTTTTACACTCAACAGTTGATGGGCACTTGGGCTGATTCCATATCTTGGCTATTGTAAATAATGTTGTAATAAACACAGGGGTTCATGTAACCCTTTGAATTACTGTTTTTGTATTCTTTACATAAATACCCAATAGTGTGATTGCTGGGTCATAGAGTAGTTATATTTTTAACTCTTGGAGCAAGTTCCAAACTCTTTTTCACAGTGGCTGCACCAGTTTGCATTCCCATCAAGAATGCACAGGTGTTCTTTTTCCTCCAAATCTTCACCAACACCTGTTGTTTTCTGTATTTGATTTTAGTCATTCTCACAGATGTGAAGTGATATTTCAATGTAGTTTTGATTTGCATTTCCCTAATGATCAGTGATGATGAACATCTCTTCATGTGTCTGTTGGCCATTGTACGTCTTCTTTGGAGAAATGTCTGTTCAAGTCTTCTGCCCATTTTTTAGTTGTATTCTTTGGGGGTTTTGGGGGGGGTATTGAGTTTTAGAAGTTCTTTATATATTTTGGATACTAACCCTTTATCAGATATGCCATTTACAATATCTTCTCTTATTCTGTAGGTTGCCTTTTAGTTTTGTTGATTGTTTACTTTGCAGAAGCTTTTTATTTTGATGTAGTCCCAAAAGTTTACTTTTGCTTTTGTTTCCCTTGCTTCAGGAGACGTTTCTAGAAAAAAGTTGCTACAGTTGCTACTGATGTCAAAGAAGCTACTGCTTGTATCCTCTACTAGGATTTTTATGGTTACACATCTCACATTTAGGCCTTTAATTCATGTTGAATTTTTTGTGTATGGTGTAATAAAGTGTTCCATTTTCTTCCCTTTGCATTTTGCTGTCCAGTTTTCCCAATATAACATGTTGAAGAAACTCTCCTTTTTCCATTGGATATTCTTTCCTGCTTTGTCAAAGATTAGTTGACCACATTGAATTAGCTCTGTTTTTAAAGGAGATATTGTACATTTACCCTTTTTCAGCTCTAACCTGTAAAGAATTATTCTCTTTACCTGTCGAAGCCTCTCCTACTACTCTCAGGACACAAACTGAGGTTACAGAGTTTTCTCACATAAATTTCAATTATTTTTTAAGATAGCAATTTTCCTCTATTTTTTTAATTTAGATGAAATTTTCCTCTAACAATTATATCAATAAGGCATCTTTTTGAAGTGAAATCTTCATAGATTTAATATTGATGCATTAAGAAGCAAATTGATTTAATTTTAAAACAAAGAAGAGTTTCTTGAAAAAATAATCATATTAACATGTAGTTGGAGAATTTATTAGAAAACGGTTAATCTTTCCATAACATGTCTAATGGCATAATAAATATTTGCTCACGTCAATTAACTGCATCTGTGATAGTTTAAAAATTTTATAGGTAGATACCAAGTCTCTCCAAAGGAGTTACCCCAACTTTTATCCCTGGCTTTTTTCTCTCATAAGACTTACTGAAGAAGCAAACAAACAAAAACAGCCTTGCTTTCCAATCAGGCAAATACATTCTTTATCACCTAAACATGTATTCTCATTTCCAAATCTGTAATTTTATTTATTGTACCATGATCTTTCTTGGAAGGCCTATCTTACTCTTCTTTACCTCCTTAAATACTACTTATACCTCAAAACCTTGACTATGTATATTCTTTTTAAAAGTGTTTAGCACTCAGCCCATTGTGATCTATTTCTTCTTAGACTTCCTTGCATAAAATAGAATTATGTTTTAAGTAAGATAATATATAAAACGTGCTAAACCTAAGCATACATGTTTTCCAAGTGTTTATATTTGGAGGGTATGGCCATTGCAATTACTGTCATTTTGACTATCCCATAACAGTATATGCTGTCTTTACTGTTATTTAACCTTTCATGGTTTTCAATGTCCCCCCAACTAGGCTATTACCTAGGGACCAGCTTTACTTCTCCACATTGAATACAGCTACTAACACAAAAGGTTCAATGAATAATTTAATAAATAAGAACTGAATAAAAGAAAAGAAAGAGGGGAGAAAAAGAAAGAAGAAAAAGCAGAAGGAAAAAATTATGAAACATGGAACAAGTTAAGTGTTCCTCATCAATCACTAACCTCCAAGTCACTTTATAAACAAATTTTCAAAACAGCCTAAAGACTTAGGTTGCTGAATTAATGTTTGTAAAATTGCTTAAATATTATATACAATGCTATACAGATATGGGCATTAAAAACTAATCTAAATCTGATACGAGAATAGCTTCTGCTCTCAATACTGTTGAATTTAATTGTCTTTTGAATTAGTCCCACACTACTCTGTCCCTTAGTAAATTTAGTGAAAATTGTGCAATACTTATGGGATTTAGAATGGTTCAGAGTGAATTCTAATGAAATTCTGTGAAGAGTCAGTCATCCTATTACTAAGAGATACTTGTCTTTCTTTCCAAAGAGACAACTTAAAAGTCCTTAACTACAGACAAAAGATTTGCTATAGAGCCAGGATGTTAAAAACTCACTTTAATAAAAAAATAAAAAAATTAAAAAAAATTAAAAAAAAAACCTCACTTTAAATTTTGCCACTTTAAATATACATTTGAGAAAGCAAGCTATGACTGCTAAAGGGGTTGTTTTATTTCTAGGTCATTCAAAAGTCCCCACATTCCACAAAAGTTATTTTACAAATACATAAATATGTATTTACACAGAATATAAGATCCTTTACAAAAATGCTTTTAAAATATGGTGTAAATATCTATATATTTAAGCAGGTTTTCTAATGCCAATTGTATTTGCTATAAAAATAAACAAACCACAGAGTTGCTATTAAATCCTTAGAATCATTTTAAATAATGTATGGAACAAGAGGAAGAAAATGAAAAAAAATTTTTTTGATTGCTAGAGAGATTCAATTAGTTAAAAGGGGACACTTTTTTAAATATTTTTTTAATTTTTTTAACATTTATTGATTTCTGAGAGAGAGAGACAGACAGACAGACAGAGCACAAGTAGTGGAGGGGGGAGAGAGAGAGAGAGAGAGAGAGAGAGAGGGAGACACAGAATCCAAACAAGTTCCATGCTCTGAGCTGTCAGCACAGAGCCTGATGTGGGGCTTGAACTCACGGACTGCGAGATCATGACCTGAGCTGAAGTCCAACACTTAATGGACTGAGCCACCCAGGTGCCCCAAAACGGGACACTTTTAAAAAAAAGAAAGTTTATATGTTTTCAAAATATTAACATAATTTTATATACATATGTAAAATTTTAAATTCCCTTCTATTACCTTCTGAGTGTTCTTAAAAAGCTGTCCAGCTGAAATTCTTTGTTTGCATTTTTTAGCTGATGGTTTTCTATTTAAAATGGTTTAAATTTATTCTTAGAGGGCATTTAAATTTAAATATTGTAGCAAAGGTACTAGTTTGGAAGTACTCTTTGCAATAATGGTTCTAAAATACAGTAGCTTAAAAAATACACAGTCAACAGAATACTACTTTCTTTTTTTTTTTTTTTTTTTTAAATTTTTTTTTTCAATGTTTTTTTATTTATTTTTGGGACAGAGAGAGACAGAGCATGAACGGGGGAGGGGCAGAGAGAGGGGGGGACACAGAATCGGAAACAGGCTCCAGGCTCTGAGCCATCAGCCCAGAGCCCGACGCGGGGCTCGAACCCACGGACCGCGAGATCGTGACCTGGCTGAAGTCGGACGCTTAACCGACTGCGCCACCCAGGCGCCCCCAGAATACTACTTTCAAGCAGTGTTTTTGGCAAGATATTCTGAAAAGTCTCCCTGCTACAAAACAAGTCGATTCTCATGAAATGAGATTTCCAGTGCCTCTCTGTGTTCAAATTTCCCCTCTTTAAAAAGACACAGTCATATAGGTTTAGGGCTCACCCTAATGATCTAGTCTCAACTTGATCACCTGAAAAGACCCTATTTCCAATTCAGGTCATACTCACAGGTACTAGAGGTTAGAATATTAGTATGTTTGCAGAGGTGGGAGGACACAATTCAACCAACACCATGATATAAAAATATTAATTAAATTAATACATAATTTTATGGAACAAATCTGCCAGAGACTAATTTGAGTATCTCACAGATATACACAAGTAACTATTAAAACTCTATTAAGATATTTACAGTTTATATTTATTAATGTGATAACAGATTATATGCTTCAAAATAGAATTCTAAATGGAAACACATGATTTAAAACGTAAAAAAATGAATCATATTTTCACTTTGCAGAGCTGTGATATATATTTTCCTTTTTATCCTTTCTACTTTGTCATTAAAGTCACATAGATTCGCAACAGATGTCACACTAATTGAGATATTGATGAACTTGATGTAAAAAAGGTCACACTTAATCAAAGCAGATCAGATATTCACCAAGTCTTGGTCTTGGCCATAATACAGCATCGTAGGTTTCATACTGAATTTATTTTGTGTATTCATCTGTTAAAAGTTAATTAAATTCTGTTTATTTAAAGGTAACATAATTTGCAAACATAACATTCATAAGCCTAAAAGAGGAAAATCTTCACACATATCCACATATATGCTGAAAATCAGAATCAATAAACAGTTTTTATACTCTTTAGATACATATCTAATATTAAAATTTCAAAAAATGCTATCTTTATTATGATTAATTAGAATGGCTAAATAAAAATAGAAAATGTAAAAATAAAGTTGGTGAATATAGTGAAATATATTTGCCAATATATTTATATAAAAGAAAGACTCAAATCAATTGGCACAGAATTTCCTCAAATATTTAAGTCTAGATAAAAGTATTCAAAATAGCAGCTACAAAACAAGTAGGCTGTCCCTCTATTAACTCCATGAAAATATGATCCCTTATTTAAAGTGCCAGAAATTCTTTGGGGATGTCTTCCATGCTCTTTCTAAAGGGATTATGTAAGTAATTACCTCCTCATTTTCCTCCAATCTTGTTTTCTGTTTGATGTTGGGTAACAACTTTATTTATTATAAAGAAACTGAATCAGTTGGATCCATGCCAAGAATATAAAAACTACTCTAGGTGTTCAAAGTAGAATATAATACAAGGAATTACTTATAGGATTGATGGATGTGACAAGAAGCCAAACAGAAAATGGTGAGATAAGAGAAAGATTTTCCATAATAGGAAGCTGCTAAGAACCCTAGGCTGGATGGACAAAGAACAGAGGTGGTGTTAGCAGAGCCAACGGGCCATGAATGCCCAACTAGAATGACTGTGGACGTCTGGAGCTAGTGCCACTGAGATGATGCGCTTGTTGCCAGAGACCGTATATGTTTCCTCTTTCTCCATTATCTTGAATATTCTGCTTCCTATTGACTGAAAAGCTAGTGGACACGGAGTCAGAGTATATCAACTAAGGTCAGGCCAGGAAAGAAGAAATATTCTGTTTAAACAAACAGAAAGATTTTGATACAGAGAATTGGTTACACTGCTGAAAAGAGAACTAAAAGCCATCATTCAGGTGATAAAACAAAATCAGAAAGTCTCTACCATTACTAGACTGAAGAACCTTGGGAAGGGATCAGTGCTACCAGAACCCAGGGCCATCTGGCAGGAGTCAGAACTGCAGGAATGGATACTGGGGCAATGGAGACAACCTAGTCTGTTGGAAACTCGGGAGAGGGGGACGTCTTTGCTTTCCCTCCATTTCCTCTGGAACAGATGCTGATGTTATGTAGATTCTGAGGCTGCCTTGGTTTTATCCTATCTGCTAATATTTGTAGATTCATGAGAATAACCTGTGACTCACTTTTGTTGTATAGATCATCCATGAATCTCTGGTTTTGATATCTTAAGAACTCTATTTTTATGAGGAGTTTCATAGAAGTTTAACAGCTATAAAAGCAAAAAACTATTCTTTGTCTTCATCTTTCCAGAATCCTTTCCTATATATTTTCATTCCCCTTTTTATTTCATAAATCACTTTAAACATATTTATTTATAGTCTCTAAATAAGTTTCACTAAATGACATATCCCTATTCCTGTTATCTAATTGTTGTATTAGTAGCATCTGCTGACTCCTTTTAATTGTGGAATTTTCCTAGTGGTTTTATTCATTTTCGTCTGTGTGCTCACATACTAACGTCTACAAACTGTAGAACTACTGGTAAGCCCTGCAAATTAGTCTCTCTAGGGCAAGTTAGTGTTTGTTCAGATTTATCAAAAGTTTAGAACAACCTTAATGATTAACTTTTGACTTGTGGTCCCTAGATCATATAGCTACTACAAATTCAACCCTGCACCACTCCCCACCCCCACACACATCCTGTTGAAAGACAAACCTTTTCATAAATTCTGAGAAAATTGTTTTTTCAACTTGTGCTGGGTCCAAAGACAAAAACACTTCCTTGTTGATTACTTGTGCTTATTCACTTATAAACTCAGATTCATGAGGAGATACCACTACGAACTCCTTCCTCACTCATGATCTTGGCCTTATTTTCTTCCCTTCTGATGATACTAAGTCCCAACCATTGCTTCAGGGCCTGCCTTTGATTTTTTTTTAAATAATTCTTTATTTGTGACCTGTAGGAATTTTCTTTCCAGCCTTGTGAGCTCAGCTTTACATTTCTAAGGATTTTGGCTACATTGTTTAAGTATTTTTTAAACAACAAAAATTGCGGGTTGACAGAAACAAGAGTCTATGGCACTTGCACAACTGGGGATAAACAAAGACTTTCCAAAAACAGCTTTTCCATTTCCAGATCTTTATTCTTTTTTTTTTTTAATTTTTTTAATGTTTATTTTTTAAGAAATGGAAAGACAGAGTGTAAGAGGGGAAGGGGCAGAGGGACAGAGGAAGATACAGAATCCAAAGCAGGCTCCAGGTTCTGAGCTGTCAGCACAGAGCCTGATGTGGGGCTTTAACCCACCAACCAGCCTTGAGATCATGACCTGAGCCAAAGTCAGACGCTTAACCAACTGAGCCACACAGGCTCCCCTCCAGACCCTTATTCTTTATCACTCTCCTAAAACTCATCTACCTGATAGCACCTTTACTGTTCTCAGTTTACACCACCATGTTTTGAAATTATCCTTCTCCTACTTTAATATTCAAAGGTCTAAGTCCCATTCGTCCCTTATTTTGTAAGGTCCATTTCCATGGCTACAGAAAACCCTGGCCTGCCCAATAAAGGGCCAATTCGGGTCTTTGCTGAGAAAATCAATGACTCCAAAGACAGGGTAACAAATAGTTCAGTAAGTTAAATGCTTTCCAATTTTTGCTTAGTTCAATAAAATTGGAGTGGAACCTGATTGACTGGTTAATTCATGAAAAATAATGTTTGATGGCAAGTCACAATGTGACTTTTGGCATGAAATACACAGCGTTCAAAGAATGAAGCAAAAATGCTATAAAAATTCGATTTCTTTTTCTTTTTTTTTTTTAATTTTTTTTTTTAACATTTATTTATTTTTGAGACAGAGAGAGACAGAGCATGAACAGGGGAGGGTCAGAGAGAGGGAGACACAGAATGTGAAACAGGCTCCAGGCTCTGAGCTGTCAGCACAGAGCCCGACGCGGGGCTCGAACTCACAGCCCTCACGGACCTCGAGATCATGACCTGAGCCGAAGCCGGCTGCTTAACCGACTGAGCCACCCAGGCGCCCCTCGATTTCTTTTTCTACACTAATTTTTGTGACTTTGATTCTTCAATGATTCCTTTTACAAACAACCACCTACACAAACAAAAAAGCAGGGAAAGAATTACTGCTAAAACTAACTTCATTCTTAAATGTCCATCAAAATATGTATGAACTAATTGTGAAAAGTGCACTTAATCATACCAATAAAAAATGCATTTTACTATAAAATTTTACTTTTTAGGATTATTTTCAAAATTGTAACATATTTAACTTTTTGATAAGTTATATACTAATAATAATTGCAATTGCAATAATAATTTAATCCAAAAGAAAAACCTGAATGATTTGAGTATTACAGTTCCCAGAAAATTAAAATAAATTATACACTTGTTTTGTAATTTTATAAAAGAAAATGTAAATTCATGTATGTGTGTGTGTGTGTACACACACTTGTTGCAGTGCAGTTCAGTATAGAAATTACAAAGCACTTTCAACGTTTATTTATTTTTGGGACAGAGAGAGACAGAGCATGAACGGGGGAGGGGCAGAGAGAGAGGGAGACACAGAATCGGAAACAGGCTCCAGGCTCCGAGCCATCAGCCCAGAGCCTGACGCGGGGCTCGAACTCACGGACTGCGAGATCGTGACCTGGCTGAAGTCGGACGCTTAAGTGACTGCGCCACCCAGGCGCCCCTACAAAGCACTTTCAAACATAAAATAAGTTAGGATAACTTTCTATGGGGAAGTGAAAAAAAATATACATAAGTTTTAAGTGAAAAAGTAATCACTTAAAATTTCTAATTATAAAAAAAGAAAATTAATGCCTTGACAGTCTTTTTAAAAAAGGATTATGGTGGATATTAAACTGACATAATATTTATATTCCATGGAATACATTTTTAAAATAATATAATTTCATCTGGCAATACCTGTACTCAAAGCAAAATATAAATTACATTCTTTGCAGAAATTTAAATTTCAGCACAGTATGCTAAAATTTAGATAACAACAATGTGTGAATGTACAGTTGTCCAGAATTATTTTGTGGAAGTGTGAGCAAAATGTTAGAAAGTCACTAATCTAATCTGCCACAGTGATGGTTATAGAGATTTTCTTATGCCAATTGGATGCATCTTTACAGAGATAAAATATTTTCCAAAACTGCACATCACATAAGTGATTCAGCTGGACAGGCTGGTATATCCTGCTTTCCTTTTCAGAAGTATCCTATAAAGACCTAATTATAAGACTATAAAATTATTCCCCTCCCACCTCACCACCACATTCCTAAAGGCTTATTTATAGACATTTCATTCACCCAGTACATTATGTCCGGAAAAATTACAAGGCATACCAAAAAGCATAAAACTCAATTTGAAGATACAGAGAAACCACTGGAAATAGACATGGAAGGGATGTTGGAACTATCAGACTGGGAATTTAATAAACTATGATTAATATGCTAAGGGCTGCAAGAACAGATGGGCAGTGTAGGCACAGTGATGGACATCCTAAGAAAGAATCAAAAAGAAATGCTAAAGATAAAAAAATGTTGTAACATAAATGAAGAATGCCTTTTATGGGCTTATTGGTAGACTGGATATGGCTGAGGAAAAAGTCACTGAGATAAAAGCAATAACAAGAGAATCCCTAAGAACAGAAAAGCAAAGAGAACAAGTATGGAAGATAACATGAAGATAATATCCAAGGATTGTGGAAAAATTACAAAAGGTAAAACATATATGTAATGGGATACCGGAAATAGAAAAAAGAAACAGAAAAAAAAATTGAAACAGTAATGGCTGAGAATTTCCCCCAAATTAACATCAGAAACCACGTCACAGATCCAAGAAATTCAGAGAACACCAAGCGGGATAAAATCTAAACAAATAGGCAAAAACTCCCAAAAATCTACACCTACACATATAATTTCAAACTGCTGAAAATCAAAGATAAAAAAATCCTGAAAGAAGCTGGGCTGGGTGAAGGATGGGGAATCCACCAACCTAGAATTCTTTACCTTAAGAAATTATCCTTCAAAAATGAAGAAGAAATAAAAACTTTCTCAGACCAAAGAAATAAAAAAAGAAGGAATTTGTTGCAAACAGACATACTTTTCAAGAAATATTAAAAGAAGTTCTATAGAGGAAAGGGAAATAGAAGTCAGAAACTTGGATCTACACATACACACATAAAAAATATTGAATAAGGAATAAGTGAAGAAAAATATGTAACTCAGAACCTAGAAGATCCAAACAGAAGAAAGTGAATTTGGAGGATGAAGATAAATGAAATGTCCCAGAATCATACTCACAGAACAAATTCTCTAGTAAACAGTCCACACTGGGAGGAATGACTTCAGGAAGGGTATCTCTAAACAGAGAAATGGAAATAATAGCTTACTTGAGGTGTTTGACTTTGGAAACAAATTTTATAATTGATGGTGTGGAAATAGTGATAAATGCATGGAAAATGTCATAGGCTATTTAAAGTTTCCTGTATTTCACTGTATTTCACTGAATTGTATCATAACACTGAGTTCAACTTATATAAAGTTGTAAAAAAACTTAACAAGCAGAAAATTGTGCATTACTTGAATGAAATATGTGGACAGGTTTTTGATAATACTTATAACATTAAATGAAAACTGTACACATAAGTATAATGAGAAAAACAAAGACACTTATGTGCATGTTTTATAGGCATACTTAGTGTTTAATAATGATGAAATTTGGAAAACAGAAAGAGATTTAAAATTTTCAAATAGTCGATTCTTTGAATAATGTTTTTAAATATATTTGTAAATTATTTATAAAGTAAGTGAAGTTATTACTTTGGGAAGCAGTCTTCCGTGGTCCCTGTACCAATATAGCCTGATTAAGTGTCCAGAATCAAAAGGCCATGATTTTTCTTTCACCAGTGCTACCTGATGAATTTCTCAGAATTGTTTAATCAGTTTAATTAGTTTTTTCTGAAAAGTGAAATGATGTACCACACAAATGCATTAAGTAATCATGAACTGTGCCTGTTACCTTATGGAAAAGAACAGTCTTGCTTATTGTTTATTAGAAAAATGGCAGATTTCCTAAATTCAGGAATCCTCTCCTGTTGTTTTGCCCACTGTGTTAGCAGGATCCACTTCATGCTACTCTGTAAGATTTGGCAAACCAGCGCAATGATGTTACTCTGTCTAATGCTATTACTATGAATAATAATTTGCCTTTTATCTATGACCCAGGAAACATGTCTTATGTCAGCATGCATGAAACAATATCAACTCATAACTTATTAACTCATATGGTTATTTTAGTGGGCAGTCTCCTGCTTCTAGTTTTCCTCCATATTGTCAACTTATTTAAATAGGATTAGATTCCTACAGTAGCATGCAGAAACCTATGGGGTTTGTTAAAAATATGTTGGATTCTATCACATCATTTGCCATTATTTGTGTTTCAAAATTGTTGGAGATCACTGAAACAATGGAAGTTGGGTCAAAGATTATCCAGATAAGCAACTGACAACTGAATTGATTGTATTGACTTACTTTTTAATTTAAAATCTATTTACTGAATAATTAGGGTTAAAGAAATTCTTCCAAAGAGACTCAAAGCAAATTCAAATATTATTTTTCTTTATCTTCAGAAGCAGATGCAATTAATCATTGTATATCATGTAGAACAAACTTTCAATTTAGAGTGGATGAGAGAAATTTGTTTTCAAAGATAATATAGCCAAAGAGTTCATGGCCAAAAATTCTCAAGAAAATAAAAAGTCCAGAAAAATAAAAAATAGACAATTTTTGACAGAGAGCCAAACCTATTTCCCCTACCTTATGAAAAGAAGCAAATAAAATTAATATTTATTACCAGCCAACATTTGCTATTTTACTGATTTACCATAATTACAACACAGTGAAAAATATTTAAAAATGTTGAGTTAAAAGTGAAAGGGACAACAATTTAGAGGTTTGGATGAAGTGAAGAACAGGTGTGGAAGGAATATTCTCTACCACAAATTTCAGAGATGAGCACCATATGGTTAAGGGTGAAAAAGAGAAAATTTCAAAATTCCATGAGAAATAAAGAATTTAAAGCACTAGAAGGCTGGATTTTGGACAGGTCATAACATGGACACTTTTGTCATCTGGAACTATTGTGAGATTACAGGCCAGATGCCAAAGCCTTAGTGAGTGAAAAAAACTGGGAAGAATGGGAGGAGATGAGGATGGCAAAGCATAAATCAATCATATGGCATGAATCTCAAATAAGCAGAGATCTTTACTCAAGGAAAGGATCTAGAAAGTAGTAGCTTCAGGGAAATCTACATTTTGATCAAAATCATGAGATTGTAGAGTTTTATCAATAGGATAAAGCTATGTGGGTGTTTTTCTGCCATGAAATAAGAGTTCCAGAAAGAACAATGAGAGGGAAGAACCATAGGCAAAGTCAGACTCAAAATTCAAGGGCACAGAGGAACCTGTGTAGCTCAGTCGTTGAGTGCCTGACTTTGGATTTTGGCTCAGGTCATAATTCCATGGTCGTGGGATTAAGTCTGGTGTGGAGCTCTGTGCTGAGCGTGAGGCTTGCTTAAGATTCTGTCTATCCCTTTGCCCCTTTCCCCACTCAGGCTATTTCTCAAAAAAAAAAAAAAAATCAAGGGGCATATAAAGATGAGAATTAATAAGCTGATTTTAACCTGACAAACCTATATTTTAAATTGTAAGGTAAAATAAGATAGGATTAGAAGGCTAAAATTAATGAAATTGGGGAGAGGGTTGTCTCAGGTCTCTTTTAGGACTATGTTTTATATTTTCCTTTAAAAGTGTAGACTTCTCACATTAATATGAACATTTGAGTCTAACTACATTTTCTTCATTCACACTGAATTTTAATAAGTACATTGATTATAACTGAAAATAATGAAGTTGTTTTCAAACATTTTTTTAAAAGTAGAAATATGGACAGGCTGAGAAAGAAGAGACTTTTTTCTTCATGCTATTTTAATGCTTCTCATTTCTCAAAGAGAACCCTCAGGCAGTCTTGTATCTGTTATAGAGACATTAAAAAAACACAACACTCAGTTCCTATAATACATTTGCACATTTTAGAAAAGAGTCTTTTCTGCATTTCATTAGTATCATCAATGAAAAGGATGGCAGAAAAGATATAATGATTAATGCATATTAAATGCATCATATTTTACTTTATTCTATACTTAAAGACAGGAAAATTAAGCTAAAATTTTCTGCTTTTATATCTCTTGCTTCATGTATGATATGATAAGTGAAACTTATGGTTCTAATGTTTTGGTTAAAAGAGACTTTTTTCATGCCACTAAGCCCATAGGAAATAACACTAATGAAGTTTAAAATATAATTCCAATTCAATTTTAACAAGTACCTTATTTTACATGATTCTTACCTATATACTTAATCAGTTGAACAAAAAATAATTCATGGGTTTTATTTTTTGCCTGGGTTTTTCAAAAAAAAGATGTGACTTCTTTGGAAATGAATCTCTCATGTGCTTACGTATCCTAATTTCTACCCCAATACTTGCAGACAGAACAATGAGAACTCTAAGCAAACCAGAGCTGGAAAAATGATATGGTGTGACCATCATGTATCAATCAGGGCTGACTATTTTCACAAAGGTTGTAGGCACTTTGATTAGAAAGGAATGATTATTTCAACCTCTAAATTAGAGCACAAGCTCAAAATAGAAAGTGAACAGAAATGATTATTAGATTTTCTCTCTTATAATAATATATATGGATCATCAGCCCATACCTGAACTAAACATTTAAGTATTTACCAATTACTCTGCTTAACTGAAAGCTTCTTACTCTGCTAGAGACAACAAATTGCTGCCCACTTTATTCCATTTCTCTCTTCCTTCTTTCCCTCCTTTCTCCCTTTTTACATTCCTTTATATATTTTTCTTTTTCTTTAAAGCAATTGTACATTTGTGTTCCCTAAAGCATGAAGGACTACATTTAGGAGGAGGGTAGAGACTGTCCTAGGTATGATGGAGAGGCTAAAAGATCAAGGGTTTAGGCCCTCTACCCCTGTTTCATCCAGAGAAGGTTATCTTCTATATATTTCAAATATTATGAAAAATATTAAAAATGTGATGAAGCATGGTCTTAAGATTATCTAAGTTAAACTTGATTCTTATTGTCTTATTAGCAGAAATTAATTTCGTAGTGAAAAAAGACTTTAAATAAATAAATAAAGTTAGGAGCTTTTGTTAGACTGAGTGAGGAAAGAGTACAGTACAAAAGTCGTTAGGACGGGAAGTCCCAGTAAACCATTAAAAATACTGATTGACAGTTATAAGTATAGCAGCTTTGAGAGGCTGCAGTGAAAAAGCTAAAATGATCTTGACCTTCTTTGCAAACAATATGAAGATTTTCACTTAAACACTGAAATTTAATTCAATAAAAAGCTGTCTATTATACACCATTTTCTATTCAAAAATGCTATATCTCAGTGATAAATAAGATGCAATCCCTATTGTCAAGAGTCTTTTCTTACTTTGAGGTTGGTGATCTACTCATTTTATTTTCCCCAGTGGATCGTCCAGTGGTGACAATGTCAAGAGTGACTTTTGAAATGCTGAAGGAAAAAATATAAGAGAAACTCTATTTTGACTATGATGGATTAACCGGTATCAGACAAATATATTGCTGAGAAAATTTAGTAAAACTTGATAATATGAAAAATGAATTGCTTTGAAGTCATTGAAGAGTTACTAAGACACCAAAATTTGACATATCAGGATCTCTTGGAATTGGAAATGCATTCAAGTTAACCTCTCAGTTTTTGCCTTATGGCATTTGAAGATTCAAAGGGGAAGAGAGGCTGAACACTTGAATGGAAATTTACAGGTAAGTAGAAGAAAAGATAAACCAAGCATACAGCCCTTCCACAATTCAGGAGAGATAAAAATTAGAGCTCAGGGCACACCAAAATTGAGATTCTCTAAAACTCTATAACTTAGTTTAAATAGATTAGGCTTTAAAAGTTTTGAAACTCAGCTTGTATAATGCTCACTGTTTAAATAAATTAAGAAAATACATGCTTTCTCTACCTGTCTGAAATACGTGTTAACTTTCAATGAACACCTTATCTAGAGATTACTGTTTTTTCCTAAATCATAACTATCTTCAATCAAAAATTGCTAGTCATAAGGGTAGAGTAGATAGGATCAAAACAACAATATGATAAAACAGATCTATAGTTTCTCCAAATATTGGAGATATAAGAAATCAGTTTAAAAATAATTGCTACTGCTAATTTTAAAAAAGAGATGAGGAAATGGAAACAAATATCAGAAAACTGAACTTTAGAAAAATAGAATCAAATGAAAATCAAGACCTAAATTACATAGCAACTAAAATTAAGAACAGTAATAGATTTAACATAAAATTAGACAAAGAAAAAGAGAAAATAAATAGATAAAGAACAGTAGAAATCATATTTTCATATGAGGGTTGAAGCAAAAAGAAATAAACAGAATTGGAAATACAAAAAAGTATGATAACACAGATAAGATAGTAAATTATATATATATATTATTACAGTTATATATATTATTATAGTTATATGTATATTACAGTGTGTACATTTTATTATACTTCTAAAAAGCAGATTAGGTGGCAGTGGCAGAAATAATTTTTAAAGAGATAATAGCTAAGAATTTCTAAATTAGATATCTAGCCATAGTTTGAGGAGCCACTATTAACCAAAAGCAATTTCAAAACAAACTATGCCAGGCATATGATAGCAAAATTGTGAAAATTAAAAACAAACGAAGTTTTAAATTCTGTCAGGCAATAAAGACACACTACCTTCAAAGAAGGAAAAATAGGATTTAACCTGATTTTTCAACAGAAATGATGGAAAGTAAAAGACAATGGAATGGTATCTTCAAATTGCTAGAAGATAAAAACAGCCAACCGGGAATTTCATTCCCATTGAAGAATTTCTTTAAAGAGTAAGGTGAAAAGAAACATTTGGAATAACAAAAACAGAAATCTTCTCCAGCAGACATTCACTAACAAGGCATTTAAAAATGCTAAGGGGAGGGGCACCTGAGTGGTACAGTCACTTGCAGGGTTTTGAGATCGAGCCGACCTCGGGCTCTGTGCTGAGTGTGGAGCCTGCTTGGGATTCTCTCTCTCCTTTTCTCTCTTTCTCTCAATCTCTGCCCCCCCCTCCACTCACACTCTATTTCTCAAAATAAATAATCTGAATAAAAACATTAAGGAAAGTTCTTAAAATGATTATTAGGCATAACAATGCAAGAGTGAATAAAAAGTAAAAGAAAAGATAAATATACGGACAATCTAAGTAATATTTTTAGTGTAAACTAATAATGATAAATATATCATTACTATTAGGAGGAGGAATACAATGTATGTTATTAGGAACATATGTTATATGAGGAATATAATATATGTTTAAATAAAGTAAATTACAATAATAACACAAAATATTGGAGGGAGTAAATAAAATTAAAGTAGTTTAATAAAATTAAAATCAAGGTACTAGCATTGTCAAAAATATGTTTATTTATTTGTGATTTACTGTAAGCACTAAGAATGTATATTATAATCTCTCAAGTAAAAGTTTAAAGAATAATCAAGTGCTGTATAAATAATAGAAACCTGACAATTCCAGCATCCCTGCTATTTCACTTTCTAATGCTTACTGTCTCTTTAAGTTGTATTTTTTGCCTTTTGGTATGCCTTGTAATTTTTTCTTTACACTCAGACATGATGCAATGAGCACAAGTAACTGTTGTAAATAGCCCCTTACTAATGTGGTACTAAGTTGTCAGGGGAGGGGAAGTGTTTTATAACTCGAAAATTAGATCTCAGTCTTTTAGGGAGCCTATGCCTCTGGAATGTGAACCTTACAAACATTGTCAGTTTTTTCTCCCCCTTCAGTAGACAGGAAGCCTAGAGTGGGCTGTAGTTTGGCATTTCCGTTCTCTCACTGAAGGTTAGAGCTGACTGGAGTTGGAGATTTTCCTTTCTCCAGGTCAGTTAGGTTCCTATCATTCCCCAGCAGATTATGCTTTTGTGAACTTCTTTCTTCTGAGGTCC
The DNA here is from genome assembly GCF_022079265.1 of Lynx rufus. NCBI lineage: Eukaryota > Metazoa > Chordata > Mammalia > Carnivora > Felidae > Lynx > Lynx rufus. The sequence continues at coordinate 104,209,104 of NW_025814856.1, forward strand.
TGTTAGGAAGAAGAGAGTGCTCTGGCAGATTTCAAAATGGTTCTTTTCCCTCTCTCTCTCTCTGCTGGAAGCATGAGGGGATTTTTCTCTGATATTTACTGTGAAAACCCGGTTAAGCTATTCAACGTAAATCTCATAAAACTGTAGGAGCTCCTCTATGACTGAGTCCCTCTGGAATTTCTAACTCTTAGAGTTGTCCACACTAAGCCACCAGCAATTCACAAATTACAGTTCAGGTTTTCCCATCAATTACCAGCTTCCCCTGCAGCCTCCACTCCCAAGTCTTTGTTCCAGGTAGCTGTAACTCCCTGTACATGCCTCACTGTTAATCTAATCTTGGGGCAGTGGAACCGGGAAGAGTTGCCGGTCTTCAGTCTATTAAACTTTTTACTTGTTAAGATGACGTAGTGACTTCTGAGCTTGGATGAGGTACTGGAAACAGGAAATCTGTTGAAAACTTTTAATCTCTTAAGGTACACATGAATATGTGGAATACTGTATTATATTTTTCTTTTGTATGCCTCAAATATTCCATATAAAATATTAAAAAAAGAAGAATGTCTGCAATAACAATATGAACTTGAGAATTATAGAAGAAATTAAAATATTATCTTGTTTTAAGGTTATTTTATCAAAAATTGTTTCTGTGGAAAGGAAGTCAATCTCAAGGGGCACGTACGTTCTTCAGCTTCTGAAAACATTCTAACGGGCATTTAAAAGCCCTGAAAGTAAGTGTATTGAGTGGCTATAATTTTTATTTCTAGAATTTATTTGAAATTATCAAAAGGTAACATATATGAGAACACCTATAACTTAGGTTAACAACTGAGCAACTGTTCTGCTCTACAAAACTTTGACTTGTATTTGTAGCATCACTGTTGCATTTCTTTCAAATGTATTTGCTTTAGTATTAAAAACCTGTGGTGTTCAATTTGTCTTCCCCAGGAATCCATGACTCTATTGACTACAAGATACTGACATATCCAATATACCTCTTAAGCTGTAGTCTAATGCCCCTTCAACAGAGTTGCAAAATGTGACTACAATTTTAATCAGTTTAAGAACTAGTAGAAAAATAAAATTAATTTAATAATAATTAAATTTCCTCATTAGAAAAGATCTACATGTTCATTATAAAATAATTGGAAAATAAATTAAAATAGAAAAAAAGAAAAGAAGCACTGAAATTGCTTCTACTTAGAACTAGCCAGTGCTAACATTTCAGTGTCACCCCCACACCCCTCTTTTTTCCCAGTAAATAAGCTTCTATATAATTATGATCTTTTGGCCTTTAAAAATCTATTTACGGGACATCTGGGTAGCTCAGTTGGTTGAGTGTCCGACTTCAGCTCAGGTCATGATCTCACGGTCTATGAGTTCGAGTCCCACATATGGCTCTGTGCTGACAGCTCAGAGCCTGGAGACTGCTTTGGATTCTGTGACTGGCTCTCTCTCTCTGCCCTTCTCCCATTCATGATCTGTCTCTGTCTCTGTCTCTGTCTCTCTCTCTCAAAAATAAATAAATATTAAAAATTTTAAATATATTTATCAACTTAATTCTTTTAGTAATTATAAAAATGGCATACATATTATAGAACAGCAGCAAAATATAAAATCTGTGAAGAACAAAATGTAAATCACCTTTGAGCAGATACTGCTGGCTGCCACCTCAGTATCCGTTCTCCCCTTCTTTTTTTTTTAATTTTTTTAACGTTTATTTATTTTTGAGACAGAGACGGAGCACGAATGGGGGAGGGTCAGAGAGAGGGAGACACAGAATCTGAAAGAGGCTCCAGGCTCTGAGCTGTCAGCACAGAGCCTGACGCAGGGCTCGAACTCACGGACCGCGAGATCATGACCTGAGCTGAAGTCGGATGCTTAACGGACTGAGCCACCCAGGCGCCCCCATTCTCCCCTTCTTTACCAGGATTCTGCTCAAGTAGTATGGCTCTTTCTCCCAAGTACCTGCCTTTGATATTCTTAATTGGGGAGGATGTGAAACCTACAACCATCCAACCATCCATCCATTTTTATTTGTTGCCAAAATGCTGAAGTGACTTCTACTAATTGTTATTACAATTAAACGGAAGTAAACACATAATTGGTTGGCTATTAATGATTTCCTCTGTAAAAATAGAGTAAACCTGTCAGTATTAGAATGTTTACAAAGTATTTCATTTCTCCAATACACTGAATCCACAAATGTAAAAATGACATAAACCAGAAAAAAATATATAGGAATGTGTTTATTGTGCTGAAGCTAAACTTTCAAACACATAGAAAGAGAAGGCTGATAGAGGAGAACTCCATTTCCAGGGAGAAAAATTTATATTCTCTGACCCTTCCACTAGCCACATGCAATTTTAAACAAGAAGCTCTTGTTTTTAACTATCTTTCCAATTTTCCTTTGTTATGTAAGGAATAAAGCCAGATGGAAGGCAGTGCAGGCATTTTCTGATTGCTTTTTGGTTTTCCATTAAGCTTCTTAGCACAGATTAGATACATAAAAGGATATGGAGTAATTTTTTTTCTTGTTGCCCCAGAATTATTAGTGTGGCTCAGAGCTAAAAACAATGTTCTTCACAAACTACTGATTACTGCTAAGTGTTGAGACTGGGAACATTTTATCATAGTTTATTAAGAGTTAAGAGAACCCCTTACCTCCACTACAACTTTCTTGACTTTATAAGAGAGGAGACTGAAAGGGAGAGTCAGCAGGTTTACAGAAAGAACCATGCAGGGTTCTCCCTAAACAACATATTGGTAAACTCACGACCTTGTTGATGAGAGAGAGGGAGAGGAGAGTGCTTCTTTTCAATCTCAAGAAAACAGAGTATAGAGGGAAGAAAATAACTTGTACAACAAAGGTCTTAGAAGTGCCTGAAATTAGATGGATATATTTTCCACTCCTTACCTGGATGTCTGTTTAAGTATCCAAACTCTTCACCTGTCTGAGCAGCAGAGGTAAGTGAAGAGAGGTAGTAGGGAGAGAGAAAGGATGGTGAAAGAGCTGCACATGCCCTGCAATGTGGTATGGAAAGGAATGCATGTTTCCTTTCAAAAGTCAAATGGACATCACAAACCATGGACTATCTTTCCGGTATTCCATCTCAAAGTGGGAGGATCTCAGCAAGAGCATATGTGCTAAGGGAAGGAGATGACTAGACTCTTGGCAGGAGTTGAGCCAGAGCCAGACCTTCTACAGCAGAGAAGTGTTTTGTGGACAGATTCCACAGGATCTCCAATGCAGTGATCTTCTGAAAACCATCCTGTGGACACCTTCCAGAAAGAGGGCATCAGTGTTTCATCAGAGTAAGTCTAAGAAACAGGCGGGAGCAGTGTGAGTGTAACAAGTCCTCCTTCTCCTTCCCAGTTCATCTACATTGGAGAACCAAGGCTTTAGTGGGAAGGGCGAAGGACCCATGCCTTTGCTACAGAGAGAAGTAGATGATTTTGAAACTTAGATTACAATTTAAATTATAAAGTATCCAGTATTTTAATGATCAAAGTTTCTGGACTCTTTGTAAAATCTGCCTAGATTCCATTACAGGACAGGAAAGGAAAATATATCAAAGCTATGGTGAAGGTGATGATTGTAGAAAAAAGTAACGATTTCAGGTTCATATTTCACTGATTTGAGACTCCTTAAAAAGCTGTTACAGATAAGAAATAGGGACAAGACCAAGGAAAATGTCTCTTAGCACATTTTTTTTTTACTATTAAAACCCCTAGAGCAAAGGATTAAAATAATGTACTACTTTTTGCTCTAGCTTAACTAGTCTGAATACAGTCTACTTCTAACAACTTCCAATTAAAGAAGCTTTGACAGTTATTTGAAAAGTTGGCAGAGAGGGAAGAAACTAAGTGAAGGAGAAAAAAAAAAAAACACAGGTGCTATTAAACACACACGCACGCACACATACACACACACACACACACACACACACACACATATACAACCTGCTTTCCCATCCTTTGCACGGTTACCTTTCTACAAACTCTCATTTCATTAGCAATTTCGTGTTTAGCATGTTGGTTACAGTAGCTAAGTGTTAATTGGCTATTTGGCATGTTATGCCAAGATGAACCTGATTAATTAAAAGAGGAAGCACTATCCTTTGAGCAACATGACTAGGGCACTGATGTTGATGCCTCAGGTTGAGTGTATAATGAGACTTGTAGCTTCAGGCAAAGGGATGTTGCGTGCTTTCAGTCTCTGGCATAGCACCGAATTAAGTATTAGCTGTGTAGTGGACCCCTGCTTATCAGCAACCTTGCTATTACTCTCCCGACCCTGATGTGCATAAGCAATATTTTCATCCTCTTCCCAAGAGATTTATCTGGCTGTTGAAGTAGAAAATGAATATTTTACAGTTCACTTGTCTGATCAATTACCTACAAGCTGCTGCAGTATTTTATAGCCAGTGGGAGAGCTGTGTAGGTGATGATAGAGAAATCTGGAGGGAATCTCTTAGCCAACTACACAAAAGGGAGTAAAACCGTGAATGAGCCATCAGTAACAGTTCTTTGTTCATCCCAGCCTGGCCAGAAATTACAGTGTAACCAATTAATGTACTTAAATGATAATCAGCAGAATGTGAATTCTAGAGGTGAGGAAACTTGACTACTTGATTAGAGGATAATGAAGTGCCGAATGGTTCAAAGCCAACCCTTCTCTAGGCAACAACTCCCTTAGCCCTGCCATTTTTGTCTTCAGTAATTGGATGAAAACCTTTTTTCAGGGACACTTTGGAAATAAAAAAAAAAAAAAAAAAGGTAAGTAAAATGTGCACATTTGAAAATGTTATGGTCCCTGTCTTATAGGAAAGTATATTATCACTGTCAACTTTAGAGGAAACTTGAAAATTTTTAAATGACCATCTTGAATCATTTTTCTAATTTAATATTATTTTGCATGATTTTTATTGAATAGTTTAAAATGACTTTTTCAAAAGAACTTCTTTCAGTTCCCAAAGAAATATTCTAAAAGACTCCCAGATGCATTAAAGTTAGTTTAATTCTTAATGTTTGGGTTTTTTTTTTATTCTTTTTTAAATATTTATAAATTATATTACTAGAATGATATTTACTTTTCAACATAAATTTGTCTCAAGCTTTATAAACATGTGGTCGAAATATGATGCAAAATATGGAATGATAGAATACCTGGGATCTACCATCTGTTGAACAAACTCCACTATTCTCTTCAAAATATAAGAGTGGCTTTGACTGACAGAATGAAAAGTATGGACGGTCCAGTAACTTTCAAAAAAACCCAAAACGCAACAATATGATATTTCACTTTGTTTCACAGAGATAAATTTGAGTAGATTTTATATAGTTACAGAGATGATACAAGGTATTTTTAGTGACTATAAAGATGATCTTAAAAGGAAGAGACAAGTATTTAAATATATGTTACTTTGAAAGACACTTATCTGTATTTGAAAAAAATTATACTTTAACATTTTCATAATTAAATTTTTCCTTACCCACCCAACAAAATATTTCATCAGGCAATAACTTTAAATTGAATTAAAAAAATAAGGTTTATATCCAAAAGATTACTGTATGTGGAGCTATGATGTGAATATATAACATATTTAAGGACTGGCATTTTTTTCCTCAATGTATCATTTTCTTTTTTATTTTGTTTTGTTTTTTTTCTCCATCATAGCTATGAGTGAGAAAACAAATCTATACTAAGAAGTAGATATTTTAATCTCTTTTGATACATTAAAAGTAATCTTGGATTAAGTATTTAAAATTTGAAATGAAATTTAAAATGCTCTGTATTTGCAATTGTACTAAATCTTCATGCATTATCTAAGGCTTGGAAAATATTTTATTAGGATAAGAAAATTCCCTTACAAAGAACTTTTATTCCTGAACCAATATTGCACTGTATGTTAATTAAAATTTAAATTAAAACAAATAACTTTTAAGTAGTAAGATTAACCTATAACACAGATTGTGAAGTGTTTCCAAATAATATAAATTGACAAAATATATGTGAAAAATAAATGTCAACATATCTAAAGCCCTTGATATAACAAATCTAACTCAAAAGTATTTGAGCAACTATAAAAATTATGGAGCTTTTTATTTCACTGTATAATTTTGAAACAATTCTATCAGTTAGCTGATGTCTTTTGGTCTTATTTCTAATCTACCTACTCACTTTGTGCTTGTGGCAAAAAACGAAAAGAGAGTCCATCAATCTTTGCTTTACTGATTTTATAACTAGGTCATTTTACCTCATTAGTTTCGGTGCCTTTGAGGTTTTTTTTTTTCTGAATATTTTAAGTCCCTTCATTTCCTCTTTATTTATTTTATTTTTCTTTCTGGTTTTTCTCTTCTCAATAATAGAATGATGATGAGTTTATTGTAGAGTAGCTTATTGCTGCGACTATAGGAGTATATAAGGACAACATGAAACCCTCAAACTTGGACTTTCTTAAGGCTGCTCCAGCATTTAGTTAATAATAAAATACATCCTAAAATTAATATCTGGTAGGTTTTTTATGTTCCTCAGATTTCAAGTCATATGTTATGAGGTATGTATATTTTCTTATATTAAAATTAAATTAAATTTCTCTCATTAAATGATATTTGAGAGGCAAATTCATGGCTGTTAATTCAAGGATAAAAGAGTCAATGGATGAAAAACACTGAGAAAACTGTCTGTCACATAGTAAGCATACATAAAGGTTAGCAATTAAAGAGTAGTTTGAACACATTTTCAGCTGCAAAAGAATGATTTATGGTGTACAAGCTTTATTTGAAAGTCTCTAATTAATGTTTCTTTGGGAAGATAGACTCTTTTTGTGATTGGCCACTATAGAGTATTTGGAGCCCATTTTTACCTGTGGATCCTGCTGTCAAAATGGCCTTTGCTGCTGATTCTCCCTTCCATTGATGGCCTCTTTGCATGAAGTCCATTGACAGCCCAAGAATTTGCTTTTTAAATACACAGACTTTTAAAACCCAGTCCAGCATAATAAAGCTATCAGTTTTCTCTTCCATCAAAACTTAGTGATATATCGAGGCAATTGTTAATTTCTGTAGAAAAAAATTACTTTTATGTGCATTACTTTAATAGTGAAACAAATGTTTCTAATTTCCTATAAAAGAATTTTAGACGTAGGCAAATATGACTGTTTAAACCATCTCATTACAGCCAATTTTCTAATTTGTTAAACAAGTCCAACCCTGGGGTCCAGAGGCCCAGCCGATACAATGATCCTAAATAATACCTATGTTTATAACTTCATGGAGTTGAATTGGTTCTCCAAAATGGAAAGTTGTAGTCTAGACTGTAACACAGCAGAACTGAAAGATCAGGTTCACAATTTTAGCTCTGCTTCTAACATAGGATAGTTCTGAATAAAGCTTTTGCATACATCCCCTGAAATATATAATAAAAAAATCTCTAATCCATGGAAAACATGTTTCTGTAGATTTCATGAAAGATTTATTGAAAGTAATAATTTCTAGCACATTCGCATCACACATATTTCTGTATTACAGCTTTATTTTTACCCTGATGAACTAGTATAATTCTTTATGAAACTCATAGCATTTTCGTTTTTGCCTTGGTTGCTAGGATGCATGGAATGTTTCTATTAACAATCTTATTTCTTAAACATATATTTTTGGGCAAAGTTAATTTATCTGATTTTTACTTTTTTCCAACTCCAACTGAAAAGTACAATGCTTTTAATATACTACCTTTTAGTAAATAAGAAATATAGGAAAACAATAAGTGGTTAGATAATCAAAAGGAAACGTTATTTTTTTCTTCAAAATAGTGATGAAAAAGGTAATGAATTATCTTTAAAACAACTTCAGAAAAGAAAGCATTTTATAAATACAAAATTATTTAGATATGAGAAAGATGATATAATTTTCCAATAATTTTTGCTTATTGCCAGTAAAAATTCACCCACACAAAAAGGAGACTTTATACACTATTACAAATTAAAACAACATTAAGAAATCATAAGTACACTATTACTATGTCTATGACTATGGTTTCCCATAGAACAATTTTTAGAAACTACACCAGCAGAAAAATAGATTATAGTGCCACTATGTAGATAAAACTTTGAGATGAGGGAAGCATTTAAGGAAAAAAAAAAATCTTGTCTCTCTTTAACCAAGCAAACAAAAGCACTTCTTTTTCACTTTTATGTTTGTTGTTGTAAATAAGAAAAAAAAATGTTTTTTAAAGGTAGGCAAAGAACAACATGCCTAAGAGAAGCAAGAGAGCTTTCACTAAGATGTTATGATTATTGTTTTCACATATTTTCATTGGAAGTCAGATCCCACTTTTAGTGCTCTGATGGATTTGGCTATAAAGAAAGCCTGCAAAGCTACATAGGATTTGAAGATTATAGCTTTATTGTTCAAGGATTTTCTTATTTTATAGTAAAGCCTATTGTGTTATGAGGCAAACAGCATACCTATGAAACAAAGTGCCCCTAGGCCTTCTACTTCACCTTTATAGCCACAGCAGCTCAACTGAGGTTTGGAAAAGCACAGAGAAATTTCTACAAGTGAAAATTAAATATATATGAAGAGACAGAGAGAGAAGATACAAGATGTACACGAACACCTACACAGAGAAGATATAAGATGTGTGTACAAATACCCACAGACATTATTTTCTCTGTAAGTCAGCTCCATTGCTGTATTTCTCCAGATTTATGCATTTTGCATAGAAAGAACATTTTGGTGACTGAGAAGGTGACAATAGCCTGCGTTGTTCATTATTGGAACCACTGATTTTTTTTTCCTTTAATTTGGAAAGTGAGGAACAAGGATATAGTTAAATGACTTTGTAAGTCTCCTCTGACCCCACAGACCTGTGATTAGTTCACATATAATTTGGCTTTATTTATTCATAGAAAATATTTAAGATAAAACTAAATATGGATGATAGCTTTCATTAGGAAAAAAAGCTATTGCCTTTTTTAAGTTCTGCACAAACCAAGTGCTGACATTTAAATTTCTAAGGTTAAAATCTTATTTTAGCCAATCAAATACTAAATAAACAAATAAATAGTTTTTACTGATAGACAATTTTTGCAAAAATAATTTGCTAAAATTTTAGGACCTCAGCAATTTAATTCTGGCAACTAAAACTTAGAGAAATAAAAATTGTAATCTATCTCATTGTAATTTTCCTGAACAATGAAAAAATTACCTCATGATGATATTTTATTCTTTGTGTGTGGCTGTCAGGTGACATCAAAGTCATTTTAATGAAATTTAAGTTTAAAACTATGTAAGACTAGTCATTTTATAAACACCTTTATTTCACCTTAATTTTTGAAGTAAATGTTCTATTTGAGATTATTACAATTCATATTGCAGCTGTAAGAAATAATACAGAGTATTATAATAATACATTGTACTCTTTCCTTAATTTGCCCTCGTGGTAATATCTTACAAAACTATAATCCAATATCATGTCAAGGATGTTGACATTAATGGAGTCAGTACAGAATGTTTCTATCAAAACAAAGATCCCTCCTGGTGGCCTTTTGTTTATTTATTTATTCATTGATTTATTTATTATCTTTTCAAATTTTTACTTAAATTCCAGTTAGTTAACATACAGTAAAATAATATTCAATTCAGTTATAGGATTTAGTGATCAATCACTTATCGTGGTGCTCTCTTAAAGACATACACATTTCCTTTTAACCCACACCCCTTCTTTAATTATAGGCAACAATTAATCTGTCCTCAATTTCTAGAATTTTGTCATTTCAAGAATATTACATAAATGGAATCACACTGGTATGTCACATTTTGAAGATTGGCCTTTTTCATTTGGCTTAATTTCCTGAAGATGTATCCAGGTTGTTGCTTGTATCAATAGTTTGCTCCTTTGTATTGAATGTAAGTATTCCATAATGTGAATGTACCACAGTTTATTTCACTACTAACCTGCTGAAAGACGCCTGTATTGTGTCTAGTTTGGGGCTATTATGAATACAGATGGTATAAACATTTACATAAAGGTTGTATGAACATAACAGGTTGTTGTGTTAAATATTTCCTTTACATATATTTATCACATCAGTGTTATAATTTTGGCTTTCACCATGAAACATCATTTATAAAACTTAAAAGAAGAAAAGTCTATTTACCCATATTTTTTCTTACATTGTTCTTTCTTCCCTCGTGATGTTTCAAGATAACTTTATCATTTCATTTCTGTTTACAGAATTCTTTAGCTGTTCTTTTAGAGTAGTTCTACTGCTGAAAAGTTCCTTTAGTATTCCTTCATCTGATAACGTCTTGAATTCTCCTTTGTTCCTAAAGGTGCTTTTCTGGACATAGGATTCTGGGTTGACAGTTCTTAGATTTTAGCTCTTGAAAAATATAACACTACTCTCGAGCATCCATTGATGATGATGAGAAATCTGTTGCCATTGACACTGTTTTGCCCTGGTAGGTAAGATACTATGTGGTTCATTATAGCTTCTATTTCTTTGCTTAGACTTTCAATTTCTTTACTGAGACTTTTTTTTTTCATTTTTTCAATTGCTTATTGAATCATTTTTAGGATAGCTGCTTTAAAATAATTGTCGGCTGATTCCAAAATCACTGTCATTTTGGTGTTGGCATCTATCGATTGTCCTTTTTCATTCAGTTTAAGATTATCCTGGTTCCTGATATGATAAGTAACTTTTTTATTTAAAAACTGGCCTTTTGGGATATCATGCTATAAAACTCTAGACCTTAGTTAGACCTTTTGATTTTGCTGATTTCTTTTGTAGTTGCTCCAGCAGAGTAAGGGAAGGGAAGCTACATCTCATTGCTGCCAGATGGAGGTAGAAGTCAACATTCGCCACTCAGTTTCTATTGATACCCAGGAGTGGCTCCTTGTTACTGCTGGATGGAGTGGGCTGGGCGTTTCAGATCCTCACTAGAAACCTACTAATATCTCCCTGGCTGTGAGGTACGAGTAAAAGGGTGCCTTTTCACTGTTTCTCATAAAGCCTGTTCCAAGCTCATTATCTCTGGACACTGTTTAAAGTCCTTACTCTCCCCTAGGCATCTTCTGGCAACACACAAGCAGGGAGGAGGAAGGCTGCCATGTCACTGTGGGTGGAGGTGGATGTCCAGTTTCCCCCCATCATCAATGACACTACAGGGGGGCTAGGTGTTGGCACTCAAAGGGGATGAAAGTTTCAGCTCCTTACTTGCCTTTCTCTGGCACCACTCTGGTCAGGGGTAGAGGAAGAGAGGATGTCTCATTTCAACCTGGTGATAAAGAAAGCCCAGGCATCCCACTGGACATTTGGTGGTGTGGGTTGGGGTCAGGCCACAGTGTTATATGTGAGGTGTAACTCACATAGAAAGGTTATTGCCTAAAATTTTACTGTTTTGGTAGGCTTCACTTTACTTATCCTTTGGCTTAAGAAAACAGGATGGAAGGAGTGGCAGAGGTCCATGCCAGTTGGCTTTTCCAGGTTGCTAGCTTTTTCAGCTCTATGTCTAAGGATGTATAAAGTAAAAAGAAACCCACTGTGCCAATCTTTTGATTCTGAAGTTCTTAATCAGTCTTCCTTCCTCTGCATATGTCAGAATTTTCTTATGTTTGTTTTATATATCATGTCCAGGGTTGTAGTTAAACTTCTCAGCATCGCTACTCCATCTTCACTAAAGCAGAAGCCCAAGACTCCTGATTTTTAAAGTAATTTGAGATTATTGGCACAAAACTTTGTTGCAAAATTACTTTCTGTCTTATATCTGTGACAGATTTTCTTTTGAGAGTCCTTCAGCATCATGATTTTCTTCTCATGGACTTTTTCATTAGTAGGAGAACACATGTTGGGTTAAGTAAAAGTTACATCTTCTTCCCTATTCTAGGGTTTATAATGGCTCAAAGGGTACTTGAAGGTTGGCCTTCCTATGATATTACAAAAGTCAAATATACTCCCCTGTAGCTATAATTCTGCTATCAATCATCTATTAATCAATGATCCATACATTTATAAAAACTTTTACCCATCTACTTCTGATTGGACACATTGTCTTTTTAATGGAATTAAGTTAATAATAGTAGCAATTATATTACCATTGCTAATAAATGACCACTTACTTTGTGCTAGATATTATACTATGTGCAAACAAAGAGGAATATATTTTTTTCTTAATTTAGACTTCAATGGAGGAGACTAAAGGCAAACAGGTAACTATAATGCTGGAGTACACAGACCATAACTGAACAATGTCTTAAAATTTTAGAGGAATAATCTTTCACATGTAACATTAAATCTGGAAGTATAGCATCTCAAGGACCCAGATTCCTTATGTTTTTTTTATCCCATTGTTCTTAGTAGATGGTCATGTTTCACAATCACAGAGGGGAAGGCAAAGGATAAATGAAAGTCCTGGAAATCCTCAAGTGATTTCCACTTGTATCTTATTATCTATTTTGGGCCACCCCTAATTGTAAGGGATTCTTGGAAATGTCTTTTTTTCTTCTTAAGAAATACATATGGCTATTATAGAAAAAGTGGGGCCCTATGAGTAATGAAAAAAAAAGAAAATAAATATTGTTATAGGAGGGGGTAAGGTTGTTAATGGAGATAGAGATGAGGGGAACTTTAATTTCCTTCTATTCTTTTTCCTTACAATATAATTTCAATGAGGCGGTAAAGTCTAATTGGGAGTAAAGTTGTTTCTGCTAGAGTGAATGGCATATTCAAAGTTTCAAGCAGTTCTTGGGAAATGATGAGTATTCCTACACAAACTAAACAACATGTGAGGAAAGAGAAAATGACCGCAAATATAATTGAAACCTACAGTGTGATGGACTCTCCATGCCATATAGGGAAAGTAGATTTTATCACCCAGCGAGTAGTAAATCTCTAAAAAGTTTTTAATAGGTGAGTGATATCAGATTTGTGTTTTGGAAATAGAATTCCAGTGATAGATCAGAAGATGAATTAGAAAAAAAAGACAATGAGTTAGACAAATGAAAGCGAATCAGTCCATCTTAATCTATTTTGGAGACTGAAGAAGCCAATCTTTTATTTTGTAGAAACTGATTTGCTGCTGGATTATTTAAAAGTAGTCTTCCTTAGGCTTCTGCAACTCTGTCATACCCTTCTTAAAGACAGGTCACAGTTATATACGATATCCAAGTCAGGTTTACTGTGGTTTCATAAAAGGTAGACTAATGCTTTCTGATTTGGTTCCTATGGTCTTCCTTGTGCTATTAAGCATTTTCTATGATGCCCTTGGCTCTGACTCTACATTGAGCCTGTTGAAACTTGTTGGATCTCTGAAAAATGTAGAGTTGCTGTTTTTTTTATACTCAGTTCATATTATGTTATTTTCTGTTTACAAGGTTGATCAGACTGTACAGACCAGCAATCCGTGTATCATTTTGTTTTTTATTATATGCAGATGAGTGTGTATAATAAAAGTTTCCAACTTTTGGTTGAGCTTCAAATATTCTACAAATGTAGGATTTCATTTTCATTTTGAAAACATATTTAAATATTTTAAATGTTATGAGTAAGCCACACACACATATGTGACTTTAGCATCTGTAACACATCGACTATTATTAACTTTTGTTGGCAGTTTAATTCAGTTTTGTATAACCCAGATAAAATTGTATTGCCATCCTTAGCATATATTTATTTTTTTTCTGTGTATCATTGAGTAAGAAGTTTCTAACTTTGCACATATCATTCTTTGAACTTGGGTCTGCATGACTCCTTTCTGCAAGCCAGTGTTCTTTCATGGCAGACATGAAATGGACTTAATTAAATGCCAGGCAAAGCTCCATGCATACTCTTGAGAATTATATAGTAACAATGAAAATATCATTTACCATGTCCTAATACTGCTGCATTATGTATTAAAATTGGTTTGGGACCTTACTGTACCTTTAGAATATATAATTTTTTTGTTTTTGATAAACCTGACTAAATTTATGTTTACAATGTTATCTGTTTTCAAGTGTGGTACACAATTACTCTTAAAAATAGACTGTATCATCTTTTAAAAGCAAAACATTTAAAAATAAGATTTCATGGTGACCAATGACTCTGACATGATTAAGCAGACTTGAGATCAAAGGACATTTTTTATTCAACTCCCAATGAGTATTTCTTATCCTAATATCAACCACATCAACAATAGTGATAAACTAAAAGGGCAACCTCAAAATTTTCATGTGAGTTCACTCAAAGACAGAACACTGTCTTTTGTGTTTTCATAAATGCAGACATTGTCCAAATTCTAACGAATTTCAAGTTGTCCACTGTTACACAATAGTGCTGTAGTCCCTGCAAAGTTACATATAATTTTGAAAGATAAAATAAAGAATGTAAACAATTAGAGCTTCTGCTTCCTTTATGCTTATTGTGAAAAGCTTACTATTACTAAAAAAAGGTTTAAGTAACAGATAAGGTGAGTTACACTCATCACATTTGAAAGAGAGACAGATAAAATTAGGAAAAAAAATAGTTAAATCCTAGATTATTAACATTGCAACAAACATGTGCTATGGATTGGTTGGGAGGGAAATAGAATTAGTGCCACTGTCAGATAACCCAGAGCAGAAAGGATTCCAAGAATGATCATGCAATAGGACTGATGCATTTTTCCAAAGTCTGAAATATGGATCTTTGTGAAACTAGATAACATTTGGGATATTAAGTTTATATTCCTTTTCCTTTCTGTTTCCACTTCATAGTTATTTTTGTCTTTTCCCATTTTCACCCCTGTGCTGACTATAGAAATGGAAAATGATAGAAAAAGTTTAAAAGGCTATTATTTCCACATTGGTTTTTATCTTATGACAATTCCTCATCTGCCATTCCCAGCTCCAACTACATTGGCCTTCTTGCTATTCCTAAAACTACCCAAGTCCAGCCTACACCAAGGCTATTTCGCACACTGGTTTTTGCTTTCTAAATTATTTATTTCATCCACACATTCTGCTCAAATATCACTTTTTCAAAGAACTTGTCTCCATCTACCCTCATATATCGCATTATCTTCATAGAGATTCACATTATCAGAGAACATGCTTAAAATATATGTTACATTGCTTATTATATTTTTTTCAAGAATATTAGTTCCATGAAGGCAGAGACTTTGTCATTTTTCTTACTGCTAAACAGCCAGAGAAGCATGGTTGGCATTTAGTAGGTATTTAAGTGCTTGCTAACTAAATGAATAAATATTCCAGAAATCGTAGCCTTATAAAACTTGGAAGATTTGAGTTTTGTGGGATTTTTTTTTCTTTCATAAGAAGCAGAGAGAAAAGAATAATACATTCTGTTCTTAGAGTTAAAAAAAAGAAAAAGGTGACCCCAGGCAGGAAGGAAAAATAAAGAAGAAATGATGAGAGTGGGGAGTTAGTGGAGAGAGGAGACCTGGGCCTTAAATGCATGGAGAGTGCCAGAGAGGCACAAAGATTCCTGAAAGGGAATGACTCTTGAGAGCTGTGTCATGGTGTGGAAGGGTATAGATTCCCATGTGCAGATTCCTATGCCCTAGCCCTCTATACCCTAGCAAGCATGGAGGTAACAGAAGTACTCACAGGATCTGAAAAGGGAAGTGAAGGTTTCAGCAGTCACTAATGGAGCTCACGGATCAAGTACAGGAGGTGGCAGACCTAAACTCGCTGAAACCTTAAGACACTTCTGAGCCTAAGAAGCCACACTCAGAGAACTGGTTAAGCTACTTCCACTCCGGTAAATGGGGGCTTGGAGTACAAAGTTTCAGATTAAATATTTATATTCCTCTGCACTTGAATTTATGGGCTGAGATTCATAACTGCCACATTTACAGTTCAAATGAATGAGAATGCACGTATTTCTGATTTCCATTTGCTTGTTTTTTACTGTACATGCAGGTGCATGTGAGGAGGTTGCATTAATATAAACACTTGACACTTGGACAACAGGGGAATTTTTTTGCTAGTGTTTGGATCAGGTTTTAACACACCATAAAGGATGTTGGCAAAAATGTAGTGACATCTGTACTGACAGTGTGAAAGCACTGAGGTCAACAACTGCCGAGATGGCAAGTATGAATCTATTGCCCAAATGTGTTCAAGTCAGCACCACATGTTGCAAAGAAATTATAGAAGCCAGCATCTTTCAAAAACAGTTTTGGGAAATGTCACAGAATTGTCAAATGTATTAACAATCTTATTAAATAGAAGACTT
Organism: Lynx rufus; assembly: GCF_022079265.1. NCBI lineage: Eukaryota > Metazoa > Chordata > Mammalia > Carnivora > Felidae > Lynx > Lynx rufus. The sequence continues at coordinate 104,225,321 of NW_025814856.1, forward strand.
TTTCAGAAATAGTTCTAACAGTCTAGGTGGAGGTTTAAATATGTCATAGAAGACAAACTCATTATTTTTGCTGATGAAAACAACCCATTTGATTAATATCTCAAACATACAATCTCTCCCAAACATGTTTGTATGATACATTTAGAATAGGTTAGATATATTTTTATTTTTTCCTAAGCTCATTTTGGCAGTGGGGGATTGGATTCCTAAAGTACAATGTTGTAGGTAAAGTGTTAGTGAATGGATTCTGGATTCAACTTGACAAACAGAATAAATATTGAATGCCCTGATGTAAGAGAATATCTGAGACAAGTGTCACTCACCTGATATTTAATTTAAAATATCACTCAATTTATAATATTTAAGATATATTTGAGAAATTACTCAAAAATAATGTTATAACCTGGCTAAACAGACTTACACTCATTCTAAATGTTTCACCTATCAGAAGACTTAAGAAATTATTAGAGGTTGCTATGGATTGAACAGTGAAAAAAAAATCTGCTATTCAGGATTCTGCTACATTTTAAATGAAAAGCATCCTGTGAATAGAATGCTAACTGTTAGTGCTTCAGTTGTCTAACTAGACATACTTGGATTTCTTTGTTCAATTAACCAAAACAATATTTCAAGATAAAACGAATGCTAAGACTTATTTGTGCTTGATTTTTTTTTTAAATGCAACATCTCCCAATTCAACTTTTTGGTTATTTCCTAAGATATTTTGTTATTTCAAATAGCCACATTTTTGATAACTTCATTTTACCTAAATCCTATAAAACTGTACTTAATGTATACTATTAATATGTTACTTCTATTTTCTTTATTTTCTAGGGATTTATGTGAGATTTTAATGAAATATTTCTATTGCTAAAATAGTTTGAAAACACTGTACATTTTTTTGGTTTGTCAGCTCACTTTTAGAATTTTATTCTTTAGATATTGTAATTGGCTTTGAGCAGTAGTGGTGGGAAAAAATTACAATATGGACACTGTCATTTCTGGAACTTACAGTCTCACAGGGGAGACAATACCACACATCAGTGTGAAATTACAACTATCATAAGTGCCATAAAAGAAAGGCACATGTTGTATGAGAGTCTGACAGGGATCTTTAAAATAAGTCAGAAAATCAAGGAAAGCTTCAAGGAAGCTTTGTCCCAAGGAAGGTCTGAGGGAGTAACTGGACTAGGGCAGGGAAAGCCTTGTAGAATGAAGAGCATGTGAAGAAGGAATGTGTGCCTGCAAAGCTGTGACCGATGTGGTGGAATGGGTGGCAAAAGTCGAAATGAGAAGAAGCCAGGGTTCAAGTTAGGGAGCTCATTCTTCATCTCAAGAACAGTGGGAAGCCACTGAAATCATTTCAGTAGGAAGTGATCTGGTCATATATGAACGCTTTATGAAGAGAATAAATTAGAGGGAAAGGAGAGAGAATGATGGAAGCAAAGGTAATAGGCTATTGGAGTATTCCAAATGAGAGAAAATGGTAGCTGGGGCAATCAAGCTTTGAGAGAAGATAGTAGACAGACTTTAGAACTGTTTTTTAAGTGGCAAATTACTAAACAAACTTCCTTTAAGTATATAAAGAACTCTTTAATTTTGTTTGTTGTTTGCATTTTTAATTTGATTAACAGCATGGATGGTGATGCCATCCACACATCACTCTAGGCCTCTGTTTCTTCTGGTGTAAAGTGAAGGGGTTGATTTCTAAGTTGTCTCCAGGTCTAACATTACATTATGGACTTAACCAATTCAATAAGGACTCAATAAAATCAACTTACCAATAGTGTCCCATCAAATCATCTTTCCTGAGTCTCTCTTAAGCAATACCTCATGGTCAATCTTACTTACATGAAAGGAACTAAAATAAAATGACTTCTAGTTAATAAAGAAAAGGTTAGAGTTAAAATGGATTTCTGCTGAGTTTTTTTTTTCAGAAAAAATGAAATAATTTTTATCTCATTTAAAATTTTCCCTGAGTTGTTGCCTTGTACCATTTACAGCTGTTTAATGCACTGCCTTCTTTGAGAAGTATGGAATCACTCAGTTCCAGAAGCCCACCTGAGGCAAAAACAACTTCTAAAATCTCCTAAACTTATTCACTTTGCTCCAACAACCCTTTGAAGAGCTTAAAATTCTTAATCAATATTTGCTTGAGGTTTTGAGAATGAGGGCATTTGCATAGTTACAGTATAGACTTTATACTGTATGCTTTACCTGTTGAATATACCTGTACTCAGTGATATTTGCCTTTAGAGTAATTATCATGTTGACCATGGAAAATGAGAAAGTAAGCCTTGGTGATAGGCATATTATCAGCTTCCCTACAGGAGATTGCAGACACAGCATGAAAATAAAGCTGGACATAGTTATAATCTCTTTAATACCTTCTAAAAATGTACTTTCATTCTAATTTCTAGACTCGTATCTCTCCTTAAATGATATTTAGAAATATAAAAAATCACTAAAAATGAATTCTTATGGCATACACTTTCATTTAGTTTTTCATTCTTTCTATTTAGCTCTCCATACATTAAAAAAAGATATTTAATTACTTCTGAAAATATTTATTTATGGTCTCATTCCATAAATCTCTATTTGTGTTCCATGTTAAACTGTACACTCCATGTTAAATAATACGAATTCAGATGAATATTCTGACCAATTCTTTCTTGTGTGGAAAGGACTTGGCATTTACCAGTCAATAAGCTGCTATTCAACATAAATTTAAGATAGAAGGTTTCCTCTTTGTGATGAATTTTCTATTTTCCTAGTTTAGGGGAGGCCATTGTCCGCCCTTAAATAAATGCGGTCTATATAAATTGTTACACATACGTTTCTAAGTTCTTTCTAAAGAGGCAGGACTGTATAGGCAGGAAACAATAGGCAAGGAGTCAAAGAACCTCTTTTTACTGCAAGTTGTGTAAGCTTCCCAAGTTCCAGTGTCCTCATAAATAAAACAGGTATAATATCTTAATTGTTTATAGAATTATTTTGAGAATCAAATGCGATAATAAAGTAAAAGCACTAAAAACTATAAAGGCTATGGTAGTGAAATATATAATCATTCTTAAAGGGCAGCCTTTTATTTATAAATAATGCATGGTTATTAGTTTTATTATTACATGATTATGAAAATATTGATGATTATTTCATTAGCTTCTTATGGCTACTATAACAAACTACCACAAACTTGGAAGCTTAAAACACCACCAACTGATGCTCTACTAGTTCTAAGCGCTGAAGCTAGCTTCACTGGGTTGGTTCCTTCTAGAGGCTTTAGAAGTTCCCTTTTCCTTGCCTTTTCTGCTTCTGGAAGCCAACTGTGTTCTAAGCCAATGACACTTTCCTTGCATGAGTCCAACCTCTTTAGTCTGTCATCAAGTTGCATCTCTTTTTCTCTCATTAAATCTTCTTCTGCCTTCCTCTTCTAGGGACCCTTCTGGTTATATTTTGTGTCCACCATGATAATCTAGAATAATTTCCTCATCTCAAGAGTCTTAACTTAGTCAAATCTGAAAAGTACCTTTCCTCTAAGGTTACATTCACAGGTTCTAGGGAATAGGATGTGGATGCATTTGGGGCCATTATTCAGCCTACTCCAATTATTAAAAGATGATCATGGTAGCTAAGTATCTTCAAGGATAGGGAATCAGGTGAATGCAGCTAGTTACTGTTTATGGGAGCATTTGCCTGCAGTACATTGCCCTAGGGTGGTGACAAGCTTCCAACCAGGGACTAAAAAATCCCTGGAACCTATTCAATATAAACATCCATTGATCCATTCATCAATAGATACTAAAATTATTACTATTGCAATGTGAGCAGCCCTAAAATGTTTTTACTTGTAAATGGCCCTTATGTTAGGAAGGCTATGAGTGTATGAGCCCTAACAGGGGAAGCTAGGGTCAAATGAGTGGAGGCATCAGTAGAACCAGGCTCTGTACTCCCAGCCTCACTTTACAGCTGCAAGAATGCTGTCTGCTTTAAGTATTGGACTTCCAGATATGCTTTTGGTTTAATAAAAGGCAATGGAAATAAAATAAAATAATAATAATAGTAATTACTGAAAATAGATATTCCAAAACACTATCATTCTGTTCTGCAAGTGAGGAACTTCTTGTCATATATAAACATTAATGGTTACAGCACTCCCTTAAAGGGACCACCACTACACTGACCCATAATCATTCTAATACTTCTTTTCTGTAAAAGCGCTATCTAATCAGAAAGATTTGGAGTTTTATTTTTGTTGTTTTGTTGTTTTTTTTTTAACTTTGCTGTTCCTTAGGAAGTAATCAGTTATGATAATGGGTCTTATTAGAATTCAAGAGTAAATAGAAATTTTGAGCAAATTACAACTCTTTGCAATGGCTTAATTCTAAATGAATTCTCCTATGTTTAGGCCTATGCTAGCCAAGCAATATTGATGTTAATCTAAGTGGCTTAAAAGTAAATTAGCATCCTTTCTCATACGGCCCACCGTATTTGAAATAGTCCTATTTGACTATTTGAAATAGTCCAAATTTATTTAACACTTTGATTGAGTTATAGGTAGAACAATAACCATAAAGCAGTTTTTCAATTTGTATACAAATTATGTCATTGTTAAATTTTAACTTAGACATTTATGAAATCCTAACATATGAATTAAAAATAGCTAAGTCAAATTGATACAATTTAAATGCTTGCCTTTTATTTTTATCTATATTGACTACATAAATGTTTGATTATTCACCAGAAAAAATAATCAACAGTTGTTCATAGAACAAGAAATCTAACCTTCACAACATGTGTTTTGGAAAAAAAATACTTCTGACTATGCCTGACTAATAGGTCAAAAGTCAAAAAACAATTTAATATAAAATATTCATCTTTTGGGGTGCCTGGGTGGCTCAATCGGTTAAGTGTCCGACTTATGTTCAGGTCGTGATCTCATTGCTCAAGGGTTCAAACCCCATGTCAGGCTCTATGCTGACAGCTCAGAGCCTAGAGCCTGCCTCAGATCCTATGTCTCCTTCTCTCCCTGCCCCTCCTTCACTCATGCTCTGTCTCTGTCTCTCTCAAAAATAAATAAACATTAAAAATACTTAGAATATCCACTTTTATCTTTGTTTTTTGTTTGTTCTCTGCAAATGAATCTCGTTTCTGACTTCCACCTGCTCATTGCTACTGAGCCTTTTTAACATGATTGCAACCTGAGCCCATTCCCCCTCAGTTTCTACATTTCCCTGTGGTTATCAATGGTAACATAATTCTCCCAAGCTTCAAACCTATGAATATGAGTCACTTCTAACTTTTTCCTGTTCTTTATGCCAAAGTACTGGTAAACATCTAACACACCTTTTTCTTTTATATATTCTTAGACTTTTCTTTTATTTTCAACTAGTTATGCCATCACCCTAGACAGAAGCCTTATCACTACTTACTTTGGCTTTTCCAATGCTCAGTTAATGTAAGGGCTCAGGCTTAATTCACCTTTCCAGCCAATTATCACATACATTCTTTTCACATATTGATTTTATCATTTTACTCTTAAAAATGCTTGATGATAGTTCCTCAAGTCTGTCACCATGTTTTTTAGTCCTTTTGTTTTTGAACTTCATTTTACTAATGCAATGTTAGTTCTTCAGCCCAGGCTTCCTTGACCACGGGGAATTTTAATTTTCCACTATCCCAAATCTGTGCCTCTATTCATTTTGTTGCGATATTATTCTATTAAAATTCCACAGCAGGTTCCTGGGTGGCTCAGTCGGTTAAGCGTCTGACTCTTGCTCTCAGCTCAGGCCATGATCTTACATTTGTGACTTTGAGCCCCATGTATGGTTTAGTGCTGGCAACATAGAACCTGCTTGGGGCTCTCTCTCTGTCCCTCTTTTTCTGCCCCTCCCCTGCTCTCTCTGTCTCTCTCTCAAAAATAAATAAAAACTTTAAAAAATTAAAAAAAAAACTCCACAGGAATTCAGATTATTCTCTATATTTTTCCTTAATGTTTGAAGTATTTTACACAGCATAAAACACCACTCTGGCTGTCAAGACTGAAGCAGTACTTGAGTACTGCTTGGAGTACTCTACATGACAGGTGGCTGATTCTTCACTGCTAGCCAGGCTTTGCACAGAAATCAGATAAGTTAGTAGATGATGTCACTGTGCTAACTTTCCTGATGATAATCATCCAATTTTAGAATGAGATTTTTGCTGAGCTTTAGAACTCTATAAATATTTCTTGATTTTCATTACTAAAGGTAACTTAAATGTAGCCAACAGATTTAGGCAAACACTTGTTTTCATAGAATTTGTAAGTCATCATTTGATAAGATCAACCCCACTTATATTTTTAACATTTTTTGTAGGTTAAAGAAATTTGCAAAATGTATTTGACTACTAAAAATGTATGCTTCAACATTAAAGTGGATACATCTACTTTCTTCAAAATTTCAGAACTAACAATAAAGGATTATAAATGTGGACTAAGTTTCAAGTTGTGAGATGTTTAGCTGTAAAGACCATAGGTTTTAATATTTCAAATATTCCCCCAATACTTTCCTAAAGGAATCAGGTTGACTTCTTCTGGAGAACACCTTGTACAAATATAGGCACTACAGTTACGAAATGAGCATTTGCTCTCCTCAATAACCAATGCCCTATCATGAAGTCAGTAAAATCGAGATTGTTTTGAAGAATGCAAAGTAGTTATGCTTGGAATTTACAAAATTGCTTTCAAACTGCACTCCTTCTTTCTCTAAATTAACTCCTCTGATGGATTTTTTTTTCTGGTAGTCTTTTTCTGCTTCCTCCAGCTATAATTAGTCATTGAAAATTGTCTTAGTGCATGCCTGGAAGACATAAACTCTAGTGATGGTTCTTCCTCCTTGTTAAGAAAAGCCTCTTTCTGAAGGATATAATCTCAGTAACCTAATGACCAGAAAGCGATTTTGGAACATCATGACCACTATTCCTCTTTACGCGACTGTGTCAGTAACACAGGTATAAAAGTATTTGTACTCTGCCCTTTTAAAGTTACCAGTAAAGCGAAGTGCAGCTAGTAAATCCAGAACAAAAACCTTGCCTAATTGTGCAAATTTTGGTGAACAGAAAAAATAACCCTATTTTAATAAGTATTTTGTGTCTGTATCCAGCTATAGGACTAATAAACTATAAAGGCAGATAAAATCAAAACCAGTCATGCAAAATGTATTTGCAGTTACATTGACACTCATTTCCAGTATCAGGCTAAAGCAAATTTAAATGCTAGATATTTTATATCTGCAGTTTTGAAAGGAAATGCTGAATCAGTTTAAAGCAGCTTCAAAGATCGTAGATATTCATGTGGGAATTAATTGGCATGAACAAGAAGGAAAACTGCTGAAATGATTTACATTTACCTGTTTATAAAATCTCCCGGGTTTCACACTAAACATTATCCAATGCTTAGTTGTAACTTCGAGCATTTTTTCCCCATTAATCACAACTAAAACACAGAAGTTCTGATAATGACAAATATGGAATGTATCCCACTTTCTCTGTGTAGTTGTGATGAGGAAAGCAATATAAAGTAAAGGCAGTAAGTCACTACATAAAGAGAACAAATCAGTGTTTCAGAAGTAGGACAACTTTCTTCAGCAGTCCAAACTCATAAGATCAGACTTTCTGTGTCCTAATTTGGGAAACAGATTTTACTAAAGCTGAATGCTTCAGTTTGGCTTTCAAACATAATACCCCTTAGTCGGTAATTGCTGAGTGTTCTGCAATTGCTAATTCTTGCTGAGCCTCCCTCCAGACCATACATAATGGGAACTGATTAACATGAAATATATAATATGTATCCTCTACTACGAGTCAAACTTTTGGTTTGATTTTACACACCCTGTGTGTAGCAGAGTACTTTGCAATAAACTATTACTAAATAAAAATAAAGTCGTAATAAACAAAAATTCTAGTCTTCCCAAATAATCTTTCTAAAATTTTCAAACTGATCTTAATCATTCTCTTTTAGCAAACCATCAATGTATAATGCATAGTATTTTATGTTTTAAAGAAGATAAACTAAACAGAATAACCAGGATATGTGTTCCTACAGATTCATAGCTAATGGAACAAGAGAAGACCTTTAATAAAAATGACATAGAAAGGGGCACCTGGGTGGCTCAGTCGGTTAAGCATCTGACTTCAGCTCAGTTCATGATCTCGCTTCCTGCGTTGAGCCCCATGTCAGGCTCTGTGCTGACAGCTCAGAGCGTGGAGCCTGTTTCAGATTCTGTGTCCCCCTGTCTGTCTCTGCCCCTCCCCCCTTGTGGTCTGTCTCTCTCTCTCAAAAATAAATAAACATTAAAAAAAAAGATACAGAAACTGTAGGAGAAAAACCACACATATATGGCAACTAACAAGAATAAATAATATTAAAGCACATAAATTATGCCTTATGAGTTTAAAGTGAAATGCAAGAATAAAATACATAATTAGAACTTTAGAAGATGAACCAGAAGCAGTAGTTCACAATATTGAGTAAGAACAAATTTTAACTCAAGAATAAAAAGGAAGAGAATTTGGGAGCGCACCCAGGAGATAAAAATAATTGATTAGGGGCACCTGGGTGGCTCAGTCGGTTGAGCGTCTGACTTAGGCTCAGGTCATGATCTCAAGGGTTGTGAGTTCCAGCCCCACGTCGGGCTCTGTGCTGACGGCTCAGAGCCTGGAGCCTGTTTCAGATTCTGTGACTCCCTCTCTCTCTGCCCCTCCCCCACTCACACTCTGTCTCTCTCTCCTTCAAAAATAAATAAACACTAAAAAAAAATAATTGATTAAAGAAGTTATCAGAAAGCTAAAAGTAAACTTGTGGAGGAAAACAATAACTGAAGAAATAATCAATTGAAAAACATGTTTTCATTTATATTGAAAGGAATCACTCATGACCAGACAGGATTCATTCCTTCAACAGTTCAATCTTTCACTAGTTACTTGTTCAGCACATACCACATACCAGACACTCTTTCCAAGTCATAAGGATTTGGTAGAGAGTATACATTGTCAGCAGGGGAAGACAGGCAAGAAGTAAGTTAATAATTACTGTATCATGGAAAGACAGTGAATGTTAAAGGTTTAGAGAATGCTGGAGAGATGCTCTTTTTCTATTATAACTTTTCCTTTCCACTTGATCTGACTTGGACACAGAGCGATGTATAAAAGCTTCTTTTAAGCAGAACAAAAAAAATTACAGAAATAAAAGAAGACTTGAATTCCATACTGAAAGATCCTACTATATTTCAGGAAATAATGATTTGCAACGATCATTGTATGTCCTTGTAGTTCTTTGTTCGAATTTATGTGAACTTTGTCTTCTGTGGTTTCTCTTTCATAGAGGTGGTTGTTATGGATAGATGTTGATGATGATGATGATAAATAGATAGATGGTAGAGACAGAAAGATAGATAAGTGATCAAAAGACATAGCTGCTATATAGACATAACTGCTACAGCTTTATTATAAATGATGGCTTTTAGCACTTAAAAAGTCCTCATTAGGGTTAGGGCTAATTATTTTCCATTGAATTTTACTTTGGCTGATTCCAAAATCAAAATCTGTTCTTTTTACTCTTGTTTGTTTTATACTGTGTATTTTTTAATTTTTAGAATAGCTGAATCATTTGTTTTGCAGGTGTCTCCTTTATATAGCTTATCATTGTGTTTTTCTTTTTGAGCCCAATTGAAAATTGTTTTATTTTATAAGGTTAAATTAAGCCCATTCAATTTATTGATATGGGTGTGATGTTTGATCTATTATTTTTGTTAAATTACTATGAATATTATATGATATTTGCTTTCTGCAGTTGAATGATTTTCCTTGCTTTCTAACAGGTAAATTTCTTTTGAAATTTGGAAGGTGCACATTTTTGTTCTAGTGGTCACCTTCCCCTTTATACCTTTGTAAAAATGTCCTTAACTCTCTGTTCTTAATTTTTTTTTACTACCTGTTTTGTCAGTGGTTAATTCTATCTTTGACTTTCACCTATTGCCTATTCTATATTGCTCTGTCCATACCCTTTGTCTTCTCTCATTTTATTTTCATTGTATCTACTTTCTCAGAATATAAAATGTACACATTTTATTCTTTCCTATAAAGTATAGGAAAGAATATAGTTTTTGTGTTGTTTTTCTCTCTTAAATTCAGCTTTGTGTGAGTCCTCAATCTACAAGTACTGTCACCAATATTCATTTTGCCAAAGTCTCCCTTCTCATGTCATACTTTGATAAAGTTCGTTCTCTAGTAGATTGCTGAGTAAGGGTTCAAAGTTAAAGCATTTTCTGAGTTTTTAAATGACTAAAATAATTGTCCATAGCCTTGGAATTTGAAGGATGGTTTAGTTAGCTATAGCCTTTTGTGTCACAATGTCTTCTCTTGAGTTTTTCCGGGCTTTGCCTGCTGCTTTTGCCAGAATGATGCCAATTTAATCCTCTTACCCTTGTATATTATTTGATCTAATTTGTCTGAAAACTTTGAGGATTTTATAAATCTTGAAGTTCTATAGTTTTATGAGGATATTTCTCAAAGTTGGCCATTCAGTTCTTCCATTTCTAAAAATGTATTCTGCATGTATGTTCATATGGTGAACAGAACTTTTAATACAGAGCTATTCTTGGAAGCAATGCTTGTGTTAGCAAAAGACTGGAAACAACATAAATGTCAACATTATACGACTGATTAAATAAATTATTATACACCCATAGAGTGGAATAATCTATAGCTATTTAAAAAAGTGACGGTCTTTTATGTTCTGAGGCAAAACTGCATCCACAATTTATCCTATTCACCTTTTGCAATCTGTCTTCTAGTCCCATAGCTCCACTGAAACTGCTCTTATCAGTTACCAAAGGTTTTCATGTGGCCAAAATCAATGGATCCTTTTCTGTCTTTATCTTACCCTACCTATAAATGATTTATCTGTCCATGAGCCACTGGTGCTTTCTTGAACACTTTTCTCCTTGAGATCTTGTGATACATGCTGGCGTTTCTTTTCTTCTATACCTTACTATTTCTCCTCATTCTCCTTTATAGGTTTCTCCTCCACTCAACTTTTTAATGGTGACTACCTTGGGACTCAGCCCTGACTCCCCGAATTGTCCCTATAAGCACTCCTTCCCAGAGATCACACTCATCAGACAGAATTGAAACCACAATTAGACATGTCACTCTCAAACCCAGAATTCTTCCTTAATATTCCATTACACTTATTATAAAATCCAAATGCCTCACAAAATCTGTAAAATACAGATTCTTTTGAGCCTGCCTATCGCTCTATCCTTACTTCCTCTATTCCTCCCCGACACCATCAGCCACCATGATCCAACAACACTGCCTGTGACATTTCCTGAGACACATCATACTCTAACGTCAGGAATTTATACCTGTAATTATCTATTCCTGGAATGCTCTTTCCATGGCCTCCCAGGGGCACTTTTTGTACTTCAGAACTAAGCTTAAATGTCACCGCGTGAGAAAAGACTTCCCTACCACACACTGAGGTATTGTTTTAGCCTCCAATGTGGGATGTGTGTACATCATGGGAAGGACAAATAGATGCTCCAATGGGATATAGGAAGAAAATACTACATTGTTGCTTTGTATTTATTTTTATTACAACCTTTCAAATATCTATGGTGTATATATTTTATATTACTTATACTACAAAATAATTGTAAACTCTCACATGTATATATGCAAACATATATACATTTAAACAAATATGTTTCTACAAGGGGTATACAAAATTATTAGCTACTATGTGTATTTGATAATGTATGTTTAAAAACCGCTACTCTAGAGGCGCCTGGGTGGCTGAGTGGGTTAAGTGTCCGACTTAGGCTCAGGTCATGATCTCGCGGTCCGTGAGTTCAAGCCCTGCATCCGGCTCTGTGCTGACAGCTCAGAGCCTTGAACCTGTTTCAGATTCTGTGTTTCCCTCTCTCTCTGATCCTCCGCCATTCAAGCTCTGTCTCTCTCTGTCTCAAAAATAAATAAACGTTAAAAAAATTACTCTGTTTCTATCTTTTGTGAATTGGTTGTGAGCTATAATTATTTTTAGTGCACTTACCTATGTTTTGTTTCCCAACTAGAAAACTCCTTAACAGCAGAAATCATAAAGGTCATATTCATTACTGTATCCTCAATACCAAGCATTACCTGGCTGATTAAATAAATAAATGGAATGTACATATATTTATAAATATATATAACACATATAATTAATTTATTTGGTATGGTTTACCATATATAACATCAACTATAATAAAATATTATGCAATTATATATGTAATATAATTTTTACATTAGCAACAAAAGCTTTAACATTATTATGAGTTTTAATAGAAAATTTACAATACCTATAAGATGAAAAAAACTAAACTTTTATTTAGAGACTTGACAGAAACCCTGAGTAGTTGGAGAGAGATACTGTTTTCCGAGGTAATACAACGTAAAAATTACAAAGTGTCTTTCTTTTATGAGTATGTGAACTTGAGGCAATTACTATTAGAGTCCTTTTTTTTTCTCCAAACTGGACAAAATGATTCTGAACTTTATTGGAAAAATTAGTATTAAAAAATTGCTAAGGATGTTTTATTACATATATATATATATATATATATATATTTAATTTACTTATATTGAGAGAGAGAAAGTGCGCAAGCAGAGTAGGGACAGAGAGAAAAGGAGAGAGAGAATCCCAAGCAGGCTCTGCACTGTCAGCACGGAGCCCAACACAGGGCTTGAACTCATGAACTGTGAGATCATGACCTGAGCAACAACCAAGGGCCAGAGGCTCAACCGACTGAGCTACTCAGGTATCCCTGTTAGTAAGAAAGTTTTAGAAAAAAAATGGTAGTAAATATGATACTAAGTAAATAACTAGAGAAGAGTTGAATACAGATTTATGCATCATTCATCAAAAGTTCCAAAATATCTACTCAGATTAATTCCCAAATGGAAAGGGGTCAGTTAATAGTACCAATGGAATGGAAATTGACTATTGCATACACTATTGCATGCTAAATATTAACACACATTTCTCCATCATTGTGGTTTAAAAAGGATAAAGATTTTTTCTTTATCCTTTAAAAAGGATAAAGACCTTCAAAGGGTCTTAATTTAGCATGTATCAAGAAAGTAAACATTTTTTCTAAAATTTTTTGAATTAGTAAATTCCAACTGATAAATATTTAGGAAACAAAGGAATAGTATCCAAATTTCTGGATAGGAGTAGGTAGATATGCTAACAGAATATTTATGGTTACATTTTCATACTGAAAATGGAAGTAAACTGCTGCTTTTAGAAAACAAACCAGAGAAAGTAAAACTTAACAAAGTCTTCTTTGCTGGTGGAAATACATTGAAGATGGTTCATTTCTTGTCAGTGAAATATTAAGAGAGCTTGCACTCCAACCCAGCCAAGCCAGGAAGAAATATGAAGACATACATAGATATAGATACATGGAGATAGATAGACAGATAGATAGACAAGTACTAAAAGATCTATTGATCGATCGGTCTATACACATATATATCAAAAGAAGACTTGTGACAAATAATTCACTCATATGGGAAAGGAAATGTTGAGTTTTCTAAACAACTTACTTGTTTTTTTTTCAAATGTTAGCCTGTGATTAATATATTAAAGCAAACTGTATTAAAGATTTCAAGGCAAGAATACAAGAGAGGTGTTATATACATAGCCCACAGAGAGAATATATTTTTAAAATCTCTGTTAGATCTCTCCCTTCTCCAAAGTCTCTCCTGACCATTCTGCTATCATGGTGTGTGTGTGTGTGTGTGTGTGTGTGTGTGTGTGTGTGTGTGTGTTTCCCACATATATGAATGTATTTATCTATATGTATATATTTAAACTCATATTTCTCCCAGACTCTGAACTACACTGCAGGTTCTCCTGTGTATTATCCAGTCTCAAAGGCTTGTCTCATTCTCTGTCACTGAATTCTACCCCCCAATCCCATTAACTTCCAATTTTATGCAGAGTAATTTACTCCACTTTAACATCTAATCTCAAACTTGTACAACCAAATCATCAGAGTGATCAGATTAAGCAAGCCTTCAAATTGTTAGGACACATTCTCTTGAGAGTGTGAAGTGAGTGGTGTAAAATATGCACTTGCTCTATCTTCTCTCTTTCTCTCTCCCTTGAGACCATTCTCTCAGCACGTACTTGTGCGGTCACACAGGCTTGTGCTCAGAAGGGTCCCATACGTGATTCAATGCTCTGCTGTCATCTTCTTGAAATTCTTAATAACTCTTGAAAAAGAGGTCCTGCGTTTTTATTTGGCACTGAGTTCTGCAAATTGTGAAGCCCATTTTGCTCTCCCTGTTGTTTGTCTCTGTCTCTGTCACACACACACACGTGCACGCACATACACACACACGCACGCGCATACACACATGTGTGTGCGCGCACACGCACACACACTTTCAAGGAGGGTTTGGCAGACTAAATACTCATAAGTTTAAGCCTGTAAAACTGAAACAATGATGTTACACCAAGAGGAATGTGTGCATCATACAGAACAGACTTTTATGGAGAGGGACTGAATTCATATTCATATTTAATCATGTTTCAGATCCCAGTAAAGCTTGGTATTTGGAATACAAGGTTTTAAAAAGAACAAAGAGACCAGAAGTGTTTAACGAGACCAGAAGTTTTAATGTCAGTTTTACACCTATAACAATGCCAAACTGTATCAGTCCTGAAGATTTTGAGGGAAATTCCAGTAGGAATTAATTAATAACAGCTCAGAGAGTTTGAGTTCCTTCACTAAATGACAGATTAGTATTGATTTTATATCTGGAATCTAGAAATGATTTCTTCTTCCTCTATTACTTGTATCATCACATCTCATGTGAACTAACTCTATGTGGAATTGAAACTAATGCTATAAAGTATGCAAACTTTAGAGAATCTGAGTCATCTTTCATTGTGCCTGATTTCTAACTAGTCTCATTTTCATACTGTTGCTAAGTGCTTTTCCATCTAATTGCATAGGGACTGATTTGTTTAGCAACCTTTGTTCAGAGTTTGGCTTTTTCCTCTCCACTGTGGACACCATTCTGGCATTGTTTTTTTGCTTCCATTGTTTCCTAAAGCACATTTCATCATTCAGTTATCCTCCCCTCACCCCATTCAGATGTGAGTGATATTACCCTTTGGCCCTAAATATATGCTTCTAACAGCTGCTTTGAAACACTCATTGCGAAAACAGAAGCAGAACCCAAACATTTATGTTTCTAATGTAAGCCCACTTTTCCTTTAGGAATTTTGATGACAAAAAGCATGAGACATAGACCACGAAAGGAAAGTAGGTCTCTGGAACTTGTAGTAGCCTCAGTGGGCTAAGGAGACCATAACTGGAGTTCAGGGCTATACGAACACTAATAATTTGACAGATCAAGCTTTCTAGACTAAGAGAACTTCAGAGGACTGGTCACGGCATTGTGTAAAAATTTCCCTGGAGGCATTAGCTGAGTGATAAAATTTAAAGAACAAAATGAAAATAAAACAAGCAGAAAGCAGAAGTTGAGATATTAAAAATGTAAGCATACATGTGGGCAGTCTTGTAGTGCTGGGGAGATGAAAATTGGAGTTGAGGACCACTACAAAAATATAATAAAAATTTCAGACTTTCATTTGAGACTCCTGAAGAGATGACACCTATGGACTAGAAGCAAACCAGAAATAGAACATGCTCAAGTGAAACAAGGCCATCTGCACAGACTTTACTGGCCTACAAGAAGATGGAGGGAATATGATCCAGAGTCCCAGTACTTTTTCACTGACAACGTCTGGCATTCAGTCAAAAATTACCAGACAGGCTAGAAAACAGGACCAAATGACTGAGAAGTCTAAGAGTAAAAAAGCAAAAGTAAACCAACAGAAGCTTTAGATATTTAAGTTATGAGGAGTAGATTTTAAAACAACTATGTTTAATATGATCCAAATATAAATGTAAAGATGGACTATTTTCACCAGAGAATTAGAATTTAATTTTAAAATCAAGTATAGGGGCGCCTGGGTGGCTCAGTTGGTAAGCGTCCAACTTCAGCTCAGGTCACGATCTTGCGGTCCGCGAGTTCGAGCCCCGCGTTGGGCTCTGGGCTGATGGCTCAGAGCCTGGATCCTGCTTCTGATTCTGTGTCTCCCTCTCTCTCTGCCCCTCCCCCGTTCATGCTGTGTCTCTCTCTGTTTCAAAAATAAATAAACGTTAAAAAAATTTAAAAAAAAATAAAATCAAGTATAAATCATGGACCTTACAAAAAAACTGAAATTTAGATATAGAAGAATTGAACAGATTAATCACAGTAGAAGAAAGAAAATGTATACCTACAGCATTCTATACATAGACACATACAAAGTACATAGTTGAAGAAATCAAGTAAGAGAGATGGAAAAGAAAATAAAAGATATGTGGAACCTTGATAAATAAGCCTCACGTATATTACTGGAATCCAAGGAGAAAAGATAGACAGGGAAATTGAAGCCTAAGAAGAAATACTGGCCAACAATTTCCCCAAATTGATGAAAAACATCAAGCCACTGTAATATTCAGAAAGCTCTATGAATCACAGCCTGGCTAAATCCAAAATAACACCTAGATACATCATGTAAAACCACTAAAAAGTAAGACAAAAGGAAAAACTTTAAAACATTTAAATAAAAAAAAAGACACATTAGTTTCAAAGGACTAATAATAACACTGAAAGCTGACTTAAAATTTTTTTTTATGTTTAATTTTATTTTTGAGAGAGACAGAGCATAAGCAGGGGGAGGGGCAGAGATAGAGGGAGACACAGGATCTGAAACAGGCTCCAGGCTCTGAGGTGTCAGCACACAGCCCTAAGCAGGACTTGGACGACTGAGAGATCATGACCTGAGCCCACCTGAGCTGAAGTGGATGCTCAGCCAAGTGAGCTGCCCATGCGCCCTGAAAGCTGACTTCTGAAACAAAACAATGGAAGAGAGAGACCATTCACATGCTGAAAGAAGCAACTTAATTGATATTTAGAAAAAAAAATTCTTCAAAAATGAAGGCTAAATAAAGACTCTTTTGGACAAATAAAAACTCAGAGACATTAAAGCCAGAGCTCTTGTCTTAAACGAAATATCAAACATAATTCTTTACACAAAAAGAAAAGAATCCCTGATTAAAGTATAATAATATAGGAAGAATAAAAAGCACCAGAAAGGGGAAATGTTAGACAATATTAAAAAATAAAACAATAATAATAACATACATGCACTTCAAAATATATGTAGAATTAATATTTGCAGAATGAATAGTGCAAAAGTTGTGAGGGACATTTTTTAAGCACTTTAATCAGAAAATGTAGAAGTAATAGGGGCGCCTGGGTGGCTCAGTCGGTTAAGCATCTGACTTCAGCTTAGGTCACAATCTCACAGTTCCTGGTTTCCAGCCTCACATCGGGCTTTGTGCTGACAGCTCAGAGCCTGGAGCCTGCTTCAGATTCTGTGTCTCTCGCTCTCTGCCCCTCCCCCACTCGCACTCTGTCTCTCTCTCTCAAAAATAATAAATAAACATTAACAACAAATTTTTTAAATAAAAGAAACTGTAAAAGTAATAAAGATATATTATAATCAGTGAAAGATGCCTATTGTAATATATAGGTAAGCATTTAAAGAATTAAAAGAATAAGAATTTATTTTTTAAAAACTACATAATGAGGGGCGCCTGGGTGGCGCAGTCGGTTAAGCGTCCGACTTCAGCCAGGTCACGATCTCGCGGTCCGTGAGTTCGAGCCCCGCGTCGGGCTCTGGGCTGATGGCTCAGAGCCTGGAGCCTGTTTCCGATTCTGTGTCTCCCTCTCTCTCTGCCCCTCCCCCGTTCATGCTCTGTCTCTCTCTGTCCCAAAAATAAATAAACGTTGAAAAAAAAAAATTTAAAAACTACATAATGAAATATGGAACAAAGAACAGATGGGATACAGATTAATTATAAGATTATATAAATTCAAACATGTAAGTGTTATATATATTAAATACTCTAAGTCATAGACAAAGAAAGATTGTTATGCTGGATAAATAAAAATACAGCTATTTCTGCTTAGAAAGATATAACACATATAAATATATTATAGTATATTATATTTTATATTATATTATATTAATTATATTATATTTGCACATATATGTGAATAAATACAGAAAGGATGAAAGCAAAGCATGAGAATATTAAAAGATATCTTAAAACAGTTATAATCAGACAGGGCAGACTATAGGAACAAAATATTACAAAACACAAAAAGGGAAGTTTTTAACAATAAAGAATCAACTAATAGCATTATATTTTTTATGCAGCAAAAACATATCCTCAAAATACAAAACAAAATTAAAATTTCTGAAATAAAAGCAAAATTCACACATCCAAATAAATAATAGAAGACTTTAATATATTTCTTTCAGTAACTTACATAAATAGGAAAAAAAATAGAATAAGCATGCAAGAAAATTAAACCTGTCATTTATAGAAAAGCCTATCCAACAACTGCAGATGACCATTCTTTCTGAGCACATTATTTTCAAGTAACAGTTACCAAAATGGATCATATATTAGGCCGTAAAATAGTGTTCAATAGTTTAAAAGATTAAAAATATGCAAAAGAAATAAATACTTTGATCACAGTGAAATTAATAAAGAAATCACCATTAAAAGTAACTCAAGAAACCTAAATGTTTGGCAATCAAAACATCACATTTCAAATGACCAGCGGAACAAAGAAGAAATCACAATGACAATTAGAAATATTTTGAACTGAATCATACAGAATTTTTTTTTTTTAATTTTTTTAACATTTTTATTTATTTATAAGAGACAGAGAGAGTGTGCAAGTGGGGAAGGGGAGACACAGAATCCTAAGCAGGCTCCAGGCTCTGAACTGACAGCGCAAAGCCCAAGGAGGGGCCCGAACTCACCAACTGTGAGATCATGACCTGAGCCAAAGTTGGATGCCTAACCAACTGAGCCACTCAGCCACTCCAATCATACTGAATTTCTGACATATAAAACTGGTGAGATGCACTCAAATTTATACTCAAAACAGACAAGCTGTGCCCTAAATGCATATATCGAAAAAAAAACCCTGAAAATTCATTACCTTAACTTCAATCTCAAGAAGAAACAAAAAGAGGAGCAAATTAAGCCCCATAAATTTAAAAAGAGGAAAATAATGAAAGAAAAATAAATAAAATGAAAGTACCAAAAAGACCTGGAAACTCTTACAAAGGGCAATCATAGGATCTCACTTCATTTGTTCCCTGTTTCCCCCAAATCACTTTCTTTCATTGTCTAATGCCCAGTATCATAAATACGGCTGTTTTTCTTGTAATATCCCCATTCTTGAATGTTTGGGGAGTAAAGTGTAAATCCAATACCTATAATTCCATTTTACTGTAAGAAAAAGTATTAAAAATATTTAAAAGCAACTGTGGTTATTTTTAAAGGAAAATAGAAAAATACATTAAATTCTAGCTAACAGAATCAAAACCAGGTCTAACATTTAGTGGGGAAAAAATGTCTTTCAAGTTGTGATGGGGGGGGGAATCAATCTACTACTATCCTCTTAAGAAATGATATCTTCTTGTCAAGACAGCTGGAGAAACCAGATGTACATATTCTCAAGATTTTCAGCTATGTAATATCTTAGTTATGTAATATACAGTTATGTAAAAGCTGATTAATACCCTGATCTTTTTAAAGGCAGATCTGTGTAATTAGTGACGGAGCCTGGAAGGTACTCTTGTCTAATGAGCTACCTCCCTGACACAATACATGAAATGCCTTCTTGAAGGGCATATAGTTGACAATGTCCTTTATAAACATATCAAAATCTGTACAAGAAAACGCCTGATCTTCACTGACTTGCATCATAGGAAAGTCCAAATACATTTATTAGGAATACATTCTGTTTGCTGACCTGACACATGGTAGTTATGAGACCATATTTTCCTTTTGATAGTCTCAGAGTCGGTAGTAGTGATTCTGTTGTTAAAGTTGGGATTCTTGAGACTTCTCGATAAATGGGATCACTATTTTGCCTTTCAGGCTACCCTTAATTTAAGACAGTACGTAGTTAGGAGAAGGGATATTCAAAATTAAATTCTAACCCTACTCTGTGATAGACCATCAAAGACTTACTCTAAACAAAAGGTGTTGGCAAGGCAGACCAGTTTTATCAGAGTTGAAATAATGGAGACAAAATAAAAAGAAACTAGATTCTTAAGTAAAGTACCAAAAACAAGAAGCAAGATATGATAACTTGATATTCACAGAAAAAAAATTTCTTTTTCTTATTTTTAATTTTTTTAACGTTTATTTATTTTTGAGAGGGAGAGAGAGAGAGAGAGAGAGTGAGAGAGTGAGAGAGAGTGAGAGTGCAAGAACAGGGAAGGGGCAGAGAGAGCTGAAGACACAGAATCCAAAGCAGGCTCCAGGCTGAGCTGTCAGCACAGAGCCCTTTGCAGGGCTCAAACCACAAACTGTGAGATCATGACGTGAGCCGAAGTCGGATGCTTATCTGACTAAGCCACCCAGGTGCCCTGAAAATAAATTTCAATTAACTGATACTCTAAATTCCTTTTATTTTATTATTAAAAAATCAAAGTTTTATTATTCTGCATATCCTTCCTGACATAGAACATACATTGCCAAATATAATTTACTCTTTCTTTAATGACTGTGTTAGATTGGCTTCTCCAAAAGCAGATTTTGAAACTAGGACTTCAGTGTGAGTAGTTCTAGAGATGACTTCAAGAATTCCTGGTGGAATAATGGAAAAGTGAGACAGAAAAAAGGAAGAGAGTCAGTATAGTGTGTGTAAATGAGCCAATATCTACTGTAAACAACTGGGGTTTAATTTTGCTGTAGACTTAAAAATTTGATAATAAGATTAAGGTTCCAAGAGTACTTGAGAGTACTGAGGCGTTAACACTTGCAACAATATGGATGGACCTAGAGGGCATTGTGCTAAATGAAATAAGTCAGACAGAGAAGGACAAATACCATATGCTTTTACTTATAAAGGGAATCTAAAAAACAAAGCAAAGGGATTAACAAACAAATGAAAAGCAGAACAGATGCATAAAAACAGAGAACAAACTAATGATGCCAGAGGGGAATGTGCTGGGGGAAGGGGCAAAATAGGAGAAGAGGAGGGGGAAAAACAGGCATCCAGTTATAGAATGAATAAGTCATGAGGATAAAAGGCACAACATAGGGAACACAGTAAAACCTTTGTTTGTGAGAATAGTTCATTTTGGAAACATGCTTGCAACCCAAAGCACTTACATATCAAAGCAAATTTCAAGAGCCATTGGCTCAGTTGTGATCATGTGATGTTAGGCATCATGTACTACTCATTCATATTGCAAGCCACTCGTTTATCAAGTTGAAATTTATTAGAAATGTTTTCTCCTCTTGCATAACACTCACAGAACAAGGATTACTCACAATTCAAGGTTTTACTGTATAGTCAATGGTATTGTAAGATGCTTGTGTGGTGACAGATGGTAGCTATACTTGAGGTGATCATAGCATAACATATAGACTTGTGGAATCACTGAATCCCTATACTATACATCTGAAACTAAAGTAACATTGTATGTCAACTATACTTTGATTAAAAAAAAATACTGAGGGGGGCACCTGGATGGCGCAGTCGGTTAAGCGGCCGACTTCAGCCAGGTCACGATCTCGCGGTCCGTGAGTTCGAGCCCCGCGTCAGGCTCTGGGCTGATGGCTCGGAGCCTGGAGCCTGTTTCCGATTCTGTGTCTCCCTCTCTCTCTGCCCCTCCCCCGTTCATGCTCTGTCTCTCTCTGTCCCAAAAATAAAAATAAACGTTGAAAAAAAAAATTAAAAAAAAAAAAATACTGAGGGGAATCATCGTAACATTTGCCATAAAGATTGAAGAGGTTTTTATTACTCAGTTTCTTTATTCTTTAACAATAATTATACAATAAATGAGCTGTTTTAGAAACTTCAGGAAGGTTAATTCTCTACTGAACACATACCACACCTTGAAAAGTTCAATGTTTTTTGGAATGTATATGTTGGTGAAAGAAGGCTACGTGAATGCATTTCTTGTTATTTTGTTTTCAGATAATCTTAAAAAAAAGAAAGTGGCAAAAACTGAGTTATTTTCTGGGTTCTGATAATTTCGACTTTTGTTTTAAGAGCACTTTGAAAGAAATTGTGGTATATATACACAATGGAATACTATGTGGCAATGAGAAAAAATGAAATATGGCCTTTTGTAGCAACGTGGATGGAACTGGAGAGTGTAATGCTAAGTGAAATAAGCCATACAGAGAAAGACAGATACCATATGGTTTCACTCTTATGTGGATCCTGAGAAACTTAACAGGAACCCATGGGGGAGGGGAAGGAAAAAAAAAAAAAAGAGGTTAGAGTGGGAGAGAGCCAAAGCATAAGAGACTGTTAAAAACTGAGAACAAACTGAGGGTTGATGGAGGGTGGGAGGGAGGGGAGGGTGGGTGATGGGTATTGGGGAGGGCACCTTTTGGGATGAGCACTGGGTGTTGTATGGAAACCAATTTGTCAATAAATTTCATATATATATAAAAAAAAAAAAGAGCACTTTGACTCTGTTACACTTGATGTCCTAAGCTTTTATCCAAAAACTGCTTTCACTTGCAATAAAATTGTAAACAAACATTGCCCTCTATATAATGTTCCACAAGGAAAGATTTCAGCATATAGCCAGGAATGCAACATATCCCTTTAGTAATTAATATGTTTACTCCTTTCTATCATCTTGCTTTATTTTGAGTTCTCACTTCCAGAATGCTCAGAGTTAAATTTTATTCTTCAATTATAGCAACAATGTTAATGGTAGTGACTGGATGTTTATTTCTTCCTCTTTCTTTTTGCTTCAATTTTTTTAAGGAAAGTTTAAGTGCTCTATGTACTTGAACACAATGATTTACCAATGTTTAAATAGAGCATTTTGTGACCTATGCCAGAAGAAATATTCCTAAGCCAAATACTCTTGTGTGTAACAGGAAAAAAAAAAAGACATTTTCTACAAGTGAGCTCTTCTCAGTCTATAGAGAGTAGTGAGATCATGAATCTTTGGTGATTTTCCATTCAGCCTAGGAATAATGGTTAAAGGTAGAAATGGTAACCACAAAGAAGCAGGAGCCAATAGAGGACTTCACAGATTTAGTCTTCATGTGCCTCATGGAAGATCTACCCCACGACTGGCAGTCTGCATTCTTTCTCCCAAGGAGTACATAATTGAGGGAAAAAATAATTAGCCATCTTATCTCACAGCTATTTTAGGGATTTTTTTTTATTCTGCAGGCTACCCTGTTGGTGAAATGCTCTGTATACCTTCATTCCAAGCCATTATGCAAGATTACTCAGAGCCAGGACATAGACCCAAGAGAAGCCTTCCAAACTACTCACTGAGTAATGAGTGAAGTCAAGATTCAAGGTCAGGATTAGTGATTTCCAACAGAGACACAGAAGTCAGGATATAAGAGAATGAAAATACTACATACCTTAAATTGGTCAAAACACTGGCTGCTTGAGGGAGGTGATCCACCCAATAAGAGAAACATAAGGGGCCTCCACTCCTGCTCCCCTAGTGCCCTTAATTACAGTTAACCTCATGTAACAATTGTTGACATGTAAGTCTGCCTCTCTCACTGGACCGTGAGCCTCTACTGGGCAGGCACCACATCTTACTCAGCTGAATAACACCCATTATGCATTTTTGTCTTAAATATAGTAACTTGGTCCCCTGAGTATTTAACTCAATTGTGCTGAAGCAAAGGTTAGGAAAATTAGCCTTCACAGATGTAAGAGAAATATTGCCATTCAAATCACAGCTGTGTACATGACTTCAATAAAACATGCTTACTTCCTCTAAAAGAAAGAATAAGAAAAGACTGCTATGCTGTTACTATAATTATTTCACCAGGAAATGGATAACCCAAAAGAGCCTGTTTGTGGCTCTGCTGAGAAGTTCTATGTATCAAATTAAGTCATTTTTCAATGAGATCATTACTGTACACAAATATATGACTTCCAGCATGTTATTGTAGGAGTATCAATTCCTTTGACATGTCAGCTTAAACAACAAAGTACACTGGAAGAACTTAAGCTAAATATTCATCACCACTTCCCACCCACATGGATAAGAGTCACAAACACTCTGATCTGCATCATCTCTATCATATCTGATTTCTCTTAAATAGTATCACTTTCCTGCATAAGCTCAAAGAAAAAGCATTATAGAGACATCTACCACTAAACAACTCTATCAGGTGTTCCCAAATGTTTTGGAGAGGTAATATGAAAAAGTAGGGAATTCAAAGAATTACAGAATGAATAGTATGAGGCTAAAATACAATCAATCACATGCTATTGATAGTCTTATCATATTTCCTTGCTGAATAAAAAGCTGAGGTTTTATCTGAATGGTTATAATAACATGATAAACATTACATTCCTAGTACATGTTTCTTCAGTTGTAGAACAAGTAAGGTAAACTAAAGTTATATTTTTTAATGTCTTAAAGTCTGATATACTAAACTTTAAATTTATCCCATTGGCAGGAAGAATTCAATCTTTTATGATTATTACATAAGTTTTATATAATATTTATTTATAAATATTATATAATATTTATTTATAAATATTAAGATTTATTATATACATCTCACATAATCATATAACTTATAATTATTAAATAATTATATAATTCTACTGTGTGCTTGTTTTTGAAGTTGTTAAAATAACCTGGCTCAGAGAAACAAAAACAACAACAACAACAACAAAAAACCTAGCATGCTTAGAGGATATACATGCTTTTGTTTTATTATTATTTTTTTAATCTTTATTTATTTTTTAAAGAGTTAGAGAGAGAGACAGAATGAGAGCAGGGGAGGAACAGACAGAGAGAGAGGCACAGAATCTGAGGCAGGCTCCAGGCTCTGAGCTGTCAGCACAGAGCCCTACACAGGGCTTCAACTCAAAAACTGCGAGATCATGACCTGAGCTAAAGTCAGACGCTTAACTGACTGTGCCACCCAGGTGCCCCCATGCTTTTGATTTTTACTGAGGTATAATTGGCTTATAACATTATAGCAGTTTCAGGGGTACAACATAATAATTTGAAATTGTATACACTGCAAAATGATCCCCACAATTAGTCTAATTACCATCATCACCATACATAGGTACAATTTTTTTTTCTTATAATGGGAACTTCCAAGATTTACTCTCTTAGCAACTTTCAAATATGCAATGTGGTATTATTAACTATAGGCACGATGGTATGCATTATACAAGCTTTAAAATAGGGTAAAGGATCTAAAATTATTTTTGAAATGTGCAGAAGTATATTTTCACCTGATAAATTGGACTTTCCAATCTCACAGTTAATATTATTATGTTTAAAATTCAGTCTATTGACAAAAAGATACTTAAAGCTGAAATAAACTAAAGAATGCTATTTAAAATAGTAAAATAAATACAAGGTTCCTCTTCTTGTGTTGGGCTAATCCCTACACAGTGCTCTAAATCCCATCTTCCCCTCAAAGTATTGCTCAAGGTATTGCTTTGTGAGCTATTCCTTTTCTTTGTCTTCAATCTCTTCTTTCCCAATTATTTCCCCATTGCCTATCATTGTGACCAAGCTTCTATCTTAGACCTCCTGCCATTAACCTATATATATATATATATATATATATATATATATATATACACACACACATATATATACACACACTTGCAACATGCCCTCCTAGGGTTTACCATCTAATGGAGAGAATAAAAATTACCCAAATAATCACACAAAGTACTATATAAATAAAATCTATCTAATTGCCAAAACCATGGAATTATTTTCAGTACGGTTCTGCTTTATCAGTCACATTGGTAAAGTGTACCACCTTCTTTGAAAAATCCCTCCTTTTGTTACTTTCTGTGATAGCCCATGTTATCCTTGGCCTATTTCTCTACTATCTTTGTAATTATGTTTTTTGGTCTTTGTTTATACCTTCAGTGTAAGTGATCTTCCCAAGGGTATGCTTTTCATTCTCTACCTTGTATCAATTTTCAGCCCTCATTATCTTCACAATTGCTTATTTTTAAGGCTACATTTACCTTTCCAAATGATAAATCCAGGGGTCACATTTCATGGTATATCCTAACTAACTTATGCATTGCTTAATTTATTGATTACATCTCCCATGCACTGCCTTTTCTCCATACACCTGTGCATTCTCAGTCCCTTTCAGGGCTATTCAGGTCTCACAATTCTCCTCTCTTTCTGATCATTACTATTCAATTTCTCTTTCTCCATCTTTGTCATTCCTTCTCCGTTATTCTTTTAAGTTCCCAGCATTCTGTTTTCAGTATTTTCTTAATCTCACTTTATTTTTTCTTTCAGATAATTCCTTTCTTATAGCTTCAGCTATAAGCTTATTAATTCCAAATCTTTACAGATAATCCAGGCAATCACCAGAACTACAGAGAGATATTTTTACTTGTGAACTAGATATTATATCACATCTCAAACTTAATGCTACCAGGATAGAACTCATCATGCTATGGCTTCATGGGGATGCTATTTTATAATAATTACTTCACTGTGTTGAGATCACTGGTTTGCCTAACTCTCCCAATATAGATAGGAGCTCTTTAAAGGCAAGGACTTTGTGCCTCTATCTTCTTTAAAGTATAACATATCACCTGGCTCTTAGTAAGTGTTCAAAATATGTAATGATATAATGAATAATATAAATTCATTGAGGGCACAGCTTTATTTCTGACATGTGAAGCCATATTGTACTGAACATGTATTTGAGGCATGAAGCAGAGAAATTAAACAAATCTACAGAGGCAAAAATTATAGAGTTTTCTTTATCATCCTTCCATTATTGCCAAGTTGACCCAAACTGGTTAAGATATTCTAAAATTATTAGTTTCTGGTGTGGAATAAGTATTCCATTCTCTTAGCTTTTAACAGAATACAGAAAAATCCCTAACACAGCATTAGCATTACTCTTTTCTAATTACATTTTGTGTTTTCAAAAACAAAATAAGGAGTGTTTTTGTCCCTTGGTCTTCTGGATGTGCAAAATGAGCATCCAGCCCTCCCTTTTCACCACAACATCCCAAGGATTTCTGCATTCAAATAGGGTGAAACAGAAAAAATTTAAGTTCTCTTTGAGTTTAGATTCAGAAATAGAAGCTGTAACATCTTTTCCCTGAAATAAATAAATAAAAATAATTATAGAGGTTTGAGAATAGATATAGAATAAAGCAATGAGATTAAACTGTGACTCTCTAAACCTCCATAACAACTGATTGAGATTGGCTTTGATCTCTCTCTCTCTCTCTCTCTCTCTCCCTCCCTCCCTCCCTTCCTCCCTCCCTCCCTCCTTCTCAGCAGCCCCACTTCTCTTTTCCTCCAAGCAGTTCAAGCAGTTCAATATAAAGATTATCAGTATGGATTGCCTTTAATTTTACAAAAATACTTCAAAATGTTGTGAAAAATATATAGCTATGTTCTTTCATAAACAATGAAGAAAGCAACTGCTCTAAAAATCCTTAGCAAGTCAGGATGCCTGGGTGGCTCAGTCGGTTGAGCATCCGACTTTGGCTCAGGTCATGATCTCATGGGCCCATGGAGCTCTGCTTCGGGCTCTGTGCTGACAACTGAGAGCCTGGACACTGCTTCAGATTCTGTGTCTCCTCTCTCTGCACCTCCCCCAATCTGTCTGTCTGTCTCTCTCTTCCTCTCAAAAGTAAATAAACATTAAAAAAACATACTTAGCAAGAACTCATTAAGCAGCTCAGGATTCAAGCATGAAAAGTGTTCATCCCTTCTTAATAAAAAGGGGAATAAAACAATGGTGGGAAAGAACATAAAACTTAAAAGTAAACAACAAAGAGAAGTTATTTAAAAAAGAGGAATGTATAAAATAATATCTGAATTATTTTTAAAAATAAAACAGTTAATTTATTTTACCTACACCAGAGGATTATTTTTGTTCTTTCCTTGCCTTTCTTGCTAACAGGGCATAATTCTATTACAACCCAGCAACATCAATGCTACTTTCAGTTGACATAAAATCTATACCCACTGGAACTTTGTGAGTACCAGATACAAGTTTCTGTGAACAATATCTTAAAATATGTTTAGGAAATGATGACTTTCACACAAAGGAGTTGCTAGATTCTTTCAACAGGCATCGATCTCACAGGCAGTTTTCAATGTGGTATTTTAGGTGATTGAAATATTTATGTGGCCTGTTACAAATCATTTCTCAACTGGGAATATAACACTTTCTGATAAACTATTGTTCTATTTTTTCCAGTCTATGTTATCTTCAAAGAACTGTTGTTGAAATAGATATTTTTTTTCAATATCAATCAAATCAAAATAAAGAGAAGCAAAATTAGCTTAGGATACAATGCCTTGAAAATACATTTTCTCATATATTTTCTCAAGCTGTGCAAAATTCTAAGACACAATCAACAGAAAGACAATGCTTTGCGCTTATATACTGCTTTTTACCAAAGGTTTTCAGACCATTTTTAAAGCACCATCATTAAACCTTATCTATAGATGTGGAAACAAATACATACAAAAAAAATTGTAAAGCAGTCAAGCCATTGTAAATATCAGTAAAAATTCAAAAAAACAAAAAAAAGCATTACTGGTCCTTATGACAATCAAAATCTCACCCTCATCAATTATAAGTAGAACATTCACTCTATGGACCTCCATCCAAAATTGTCAAAGCTTTCCTACTTCCATCCCACATGTTCTTACATTTAGACTGCCTCAGGAAACTCACAGTATAATTAAGAGTGACAATTGCCTAAGCATATCAACAATGACAGGAAGAAGAAAAAGAAATAAGTATTGAGGTATGAATACGGCAAGCTTTAATAATGCAGAGCAGAAGAGCAAGCAGATGGCTATAGTTTGTGGACATCTGTTGAGAACTGGATACTTATTAGAAGGCAGTGAATTATGGAATGGCTTACAGCTTCAACCTGGAAGATTATTCTAGCAGACATGCTTAGAGTGACTTAGAATAGTTGCAGGTTAAATAAGAATATCATCACTGTCATCATCATCATCAGTGCATTTTATATTCTTTAAGATTTCACATATAATGTCTCACTTCTTCCTTTCAACATCTCAATTAAGCTTGTCAAAAAATTGGAACAGAGTTTAATGTCCCATTCAAGCACAAATTAAGGTGTTAATGATGGGATTACCTCAAATATCCTCTTCCTTAGACTTGTATTTTTAAAACTTCCAGAGCAGAGTAAAATTAGCTTAGAGTCAAAATTAATTTGAAAGTAACTAACTAAATTATTTTGGAAGTATACTCAAGCTGGCTAAATGTTTGCTAAACTTACAATTAAAGAAATGGTATTGTTTTGGGACACCTAGGTGGCTTAGTTGGTTGAGCACCCAACTTTCGTTCAAGTCATGATCTCATGGTCCATCGAGCTCTGCGTTGGGCTCTGTGCTGACAGCTCAGAGCCTGGAGCCTGCTTCAGATTCTGTGTCTCTCTCCCTCTCTCTGCCCCTCCCCTGTTCACAGTCTGTCTCTCTCTCTCTCAAAAATAAATATTAAAAAATTAAAAAAAAAAGAAATGGTATTGTCTTTCATTTCTGTCAAATGAAACACTCCAAACCAGTAGGCAAAGATTCCTCATGGATCACTAATACAGTTAGGTTAATTAATTTTGAATTGATTCCATAGGATTTTAATATGTGAAGTGTGTTGTTCTTATTATTTTATACAAGAAATATATAAAAATATCCAGGTGATAAACAGAACATGTTTGTCCTTCAAAATTCTGCTCATGATTCACATCTCCTACCATATATGAAAAATGGATGATAGACATAAATGTAATACCTAAAACTATAAAGCTTCTTGAAGGAAATAAGAAAACATTTTTGTGATTTTTATTTAGGCAAAACTTTCATTGAAAAACACACGGAAAAACCCACTAATAACAAAAAATACTAGCAAAACTTATATATGACAATGACTAGGACTGAGAATATATCACAAACTCTCAAAATTCAAAAAACAAAATAAAACAACCCAATCCAAAATGAGCAAAAAATTGAATAGACATGTTACCAAAAAAGACAAATGAATTATAAATGAGTGCATAAAAATATACTTGACATTCTCAGTCATTAAAACTAAATGAGATACCAGGGCACCTGGGTGGCTCAGTAGGTTAAGCATCTGACTCTTGATTTTGGCGCAGGTCATGATCTCACAATTCATGGGGTCAAGCCCTGGCATCAGGCTGGGCACGGGGATTCTCTCTCTCTCTCTGTCTCTGCTCTTCCTCTGTTTGTGTGCATGCACAAGCTCTCTCTCTCTCTCTCTCTTGTTCTCTCTCAAAATAAATAAATAAAAACTTAAAAAGAAAAAAAAACTAAGTGAGATACCACTACATGTCCATTAGAATACAGAGAAAAAAAAATCTTTGACAATGCCAAGTGCCAAGGTCTGACAAGGAGTTGAAACAACTCATAGATTTCTGGTAGGATTGTAACATAGCTCACTTTCTCTGGAAAATAGTTTGGTAGTTCTCATAAACTTAAATATACATTTATTATATGATCCAGTATTCTTATACTTAGGTATTTACCCAAGAAAAGAAAAACATACATCTAAAACAAAACACAAAAGCAAACAAACAAACAAAAAAACACCTGTATATGAATCCCTTCCGCAGCTTTATTCATAATCACCAAACACTGGAAACACTATCCATCAATGGATAAACATACTGTCATACATTCATCCAATGAAATATTACTTATCAATGCGAGACACAACACAAGCATTAGGCTAAGTGAAACAATCCAGTTCCAAATATCTACAAACTATATGATTCTATTTCAATGACATTCTGCAAAAGGTGAATTAAAGAACAGAAATCAGACCAGTGGATGTCCCCTGCTGAAGTGAGGGGAGAAGATTGACTCCAAAAGGATACAAGGAAACAAAGTTAATGGACAGTTTACATTTCTGGTTTGTGGTAATGGTTACATTAATGTATACATTTGTCAAGACTCCGAACTGTTCATTTAAAAAAGATAGATTATAACTTTATAAATATGATTTTAAAGAGTAAGCAAATGGGATTTCATGACTACATTGCTAAATGTTCCCCTGGTAACTGATGTCTAAGGATGGCTTTCAATAAGATGGTATTTATACTCTTGTGCATTCCCTCCCATCTCTAAACTGGGCTGGCTCTGTGATTCATTTTAACAAAGAAAATGAGGCTATGTCTGACCGAGTGAGCTTCGAGGACTGCATCCCCAGCTATTACCACATGAAACAAAGAACTGTCCAGCCAATCTGCAGAGTCATGAGAAATAATAAATTGATATTGCTCAAAGCTCACCTTCCCATTGAAATTTTCCAAACTAGCCATCCTTTTCCATTTGCAACAGTATATTGCTAGTGCTTGAATAAATATATAGGTTATGCCAATGACAGCTAACATTTATTGAGGGCTGGGCACTGCTCCAACTCATTATATGTATTAACTCACTTGATTCTCACAATAACTATTTGATGCAGGGCTCATAGACAGTCTTCCAAACCAGTGTGACACAGAGATAATATAACATGGCATTTAAGGCATGAGCTGAGGAACCACACTATCTGAATCCAAAGCACGTCTTTGCCACTTACTAGCTCTATAGCTAGTAAGTCATTTCAACAAGTCGTTTAACTTCTATGCCTCAGGTTTATCATCTCTAAAATTGGGATAATTGAAGAGTTGCCTCCTAGATTTGTTGTAAGCATTAACTGATTTAATATATAAATACTGCATAAGGAAAGCACCGTAAATACACTCATCATCATTGCTATTATATTTTACCTATATTCAATATGATGTAATAAAAAAACATGGTAAGAAGAGTTAAGTTTGAGTTCTCATTTCAATACTTCTCATCTGTTACAGTTTATGCAACTCACTAAAATTGTCCAGTTCTCAATGTTATCACCATAAAATGGGAGTAAAAAATATTAATACCATTTTGACATAATTGCTTTTGGGTTCAAATGTGAGAATTTCATGAAGGAGCTGTATTAACTTTAGAGCACTATAAACAACTACTGGGCATTTCTATTTCATTTTTTTTTCAACATTTGCGTATCATGTCTCACATTAAATGCAGATTCCATCAGAAACGAGAACACCTACATTTTTGGTAGAGCATAGTGTTCTGCACACTGTCACCCAACTGCCATTAGATTGTTTTCCTTATTCTCAGTCTCAAGATTTATGAATAGCATCTGACCCTTTAGGCCACCCTAAATAAGATAAAAATGTATTCTACTGTGCTGTTAATAGAAAACAATGCAAGTTGGTAGAAGTAAATATCCTCATTGATAAAATGGGATGAAAATGCCTTCCCTGCATAACTAATATGCGCATTACTGAAAATCTGTATTCATGCCTAATACAGTGCTTGGCATATGATAGATACTCAATAAACATTAGTGCCCATCCTACCTTAGCTAGCGTTTGAAATAACTTCTTCCTCTCATAAAAGCAAAAAAATATAGTTTGTATCAGTTGCTAACACTCCTCTAAAAATAATTCCCTTTACCACTAAAATTTATGCCTCTGTTTACCATGTTGTAACTTTACCCTCAAAGATTATACTCACTGCCAACATAATGCTTTGGGAGTTTTGTTTTTCTTGGCAGATGCATGGAAAAAAATATGTTTTCCTTCTGTTTTGCCAATTTGTGTCTTCCCTTCCTATCCCATTATTACAAAGAAAGGCTGAGAAGGCCATTTCTTTTTTTTTTTTTAATGTTTATTTATTTTTGAGAGAGAGAGGGACAGAACATCAGTGGGCGGAGGGGCAGAGAGAAAGGGAGACACAGACTCTGAAGCAGGCTCCAGGCTCTGAGCTGTTGGCACAGAGCATGACGCGGGGCTCGAACTCACGAACAGTGAGATCATGACCTGAGCCGAAGTCGGACGCTCAACTGACTGAGCCACCCAGGAGCCCCTGCGAAGGCCGTTTCTAGGCCAGAGATTTGCTGTACCCAGGGATCACGTGGGCCACTGTACAGGACCAGTGACAGTTCTGATGGTGAGCTGCAGAACCATACTGTAATGAAAGGAGCTTACCCGGGGTGTTTTACTGGACAACGATTATGAAAGCTAATGCCAATAAATTGAAAGGTGCGTCCACGCAGGAATGGTCCAGAAACCTGTGCTACAAGCAGCATTATAGATCCTGTTAAAATTCAGTTTCCCAATTAATAATTTTCATTATCTTACATTTTACTTAGTAAATATGTCAGGACACAACACCTCTCCTTTGTAATTCTACTGACTTTTCTCCATATTGCATTATCTTGTTTCAGGGATGTCACAAATATCAACATAAAAAGCTTTGCTATTTTAACAACATGCAATGCGTTTTGAATACAATAAGCCTGTGAAAATCACACTTTAGTCTGTAGTTTCACTGAAGCTTACAGTACATAATGCTACAGTAATTCTCCAAGGTACTTTTCAAAGACTGCCAAGAATAAATGCGTTTTATCTATTGTTAACCATTCTACAGGCAGCAAGATCCTGGAGTGTGATATTGGCTTTTCATTGTTGCTCAAACCAACAGTATCCCACATGCATATGATAAAACATCAGGAAAACAATAAGGAATCTTTCAACAAATTATAACTAAACATAAATGCTACTGAGCTAGCTTTATGCATGAGGTGATTTGTTATTTTAACATAATAGAACCAAATGAGGAATACTGACTAGATGAATACCAAACAATGTTTATTTGAGGAACAATGGTAAATTTTCTGGATTGCAAAGATCAAAATGGAATTGCCATTGTACTTGTCATTTCAGTCTCATTTCTTCACTGGTAATTCTACACATCCTTGCAAACTATGTGTACATAGTCTTGCCTTAAGTACTGGCAGAAGACTCTTGAGAGGAGAGAAAAGGCATACCACTTACCTTAAATTAATTTAAGTTCCCATTGATGTGTTTATTTTTAAATACTTATAATAAAGGAATTGTAATGCAACTTTGTAAAGTCATTTACTGTAACTTACTACAATTTTGGCAGTGCCTATCCCTGAAATTTTTGAATTCATTAAACTTGAAGTTTTTGTCTATTTTCTCTGAGGAGTAAAAAATATCTGATTTCAAAGGTAGCACCCAGTTTGCTGATTGTGTGGATATTTTTTTGGAAGCAAAATCAAGATTTCAAAGTGTCTACCATAGATACAATGTAACACGTTGTTGCTATGTACATTGAGTACTCACTCTGAAAAGTGATGAATAATTCTGGATCTCTGGACATCATGTTAATGTGGAGAAAGATTACGGTTAATCCATATGGTTTTATTGCCATTCCTACATCTAGCACAAAGATCATCAACACATGTCATGTGAGATCTATTGAACGATGCTGGCCACCACAGATGAGCCACGTTTACAGATTCAATGGGTGTGAAAATCAGAAGTACAATGAGACAATGGCATACATCATTTAATCATTTGAAATATTCCTTGTTCAAAGTCCAAAGTGGTCTAATGAAGCCAAAGAGTAAGGTGCCATCTGACAAAATCTAAGAATCAAAATAAAGTGAGACACAGAAAAAATACGATCCAGAAGAATGAAACTTAAATGATGCATGTGATTAAATGATTATAAATAAAATATATTTAGTCACACTTCTATTTAAATCTCTTGGCCCTGAAGTAGAATCCTATTTAAATAATCAATCAGGTGATTTAAATAAACCCTCACTAACCTCCAATACAATAGCATTAATAGAATAAATATGAATGTGATATTAATATGTAATATTATTTAATATGTGTGTATTTTATATGTCTGTAATATCTAGTGAAATACTAAGACAAAGAAAAATAATGCTAGTTTAGATCAAATTAAAAAACCATACAAATAAGCAAATTAGTTATCTTCATTTCCCCAATGAAATTATTTCTATAGTTCAAATCCCCTACTAATAAATCTCAAGGAATTGTCAAATGTTTTGTACAGTATAATTGTGTTTCAAGGAATATTGTACCACAAATTGGAGTATGGTACTTTTTTAATTGGACAGAGTTGCCATGACAACAGACTTTGTGGTCACAGTTTGAACCATACTAATATAAACCTCTCATCACTTTTTAATGTTATTTTGAGGAAGATATAAACAACAGGAGATGAAATATAACCAAATATATCACCTGAATTACAGTTGGACTATCACACAAATGGCAGTATTTCTGTTGCAAAACAGTGCAGGTGTTAATATAAAATATATTATTGCGTGTAAAAATATCTGCTCTATTTTGCCCTAATGAAACACAGCCAGTTTGTACTATTTCTTTTGAGTTTACCCTGGAATGTGCAGATATATCACCTAACTTACAGAAGAAATGTTAAAGCAGTATTGGAAAATCACAAAACATAATTGCTCATCTTCACTTCTTTTAAAAGAATCTTTTGCTTAATACTGATTGAAAGGAATTCTCAAAGGGTATGAAATTTCATTGAATATTTCAAAAGGTAACCATTTATATTCACTCTGAATATAGTTGAGATTTCCAGTGAGTGGTGGTGTCATTTTGTGAAAGCTTACTTTAGATGGCTGTTTATTGCATTGTCAATTAAATTTCTGCCCTTCAATCTCTAAATCTCATTACCTCATTTATAGAAAGAAATAAAATTCAAACAATTAGAGTTGGAAAGCAGATCAGATTATTGCTGCATCAGAGGAATATACTCCCCAAAACAACAATCATTCATACTTCTGAGATTCTCTTGAGTACATATTCAAGATTGGCCTTTTCAATTTTAATGACACACTTGGGAAAATTTAGTTTTTATGAGAGCTTTATTCCTTTTTTGGAAAAAAAGTTATGTAGACAGGTAGATATAAATAAAAGGGTGTGTAGGGGCACCTGGGTGGCTCAGTTGGTTAAGCATTTGACTTCGGCTCAGGTCATGATCTCGCACTCTGTGAATTCAAGCCTCTGGTCAGGCTCTGTGCTGACAGCTCAGAGCCTGGAGCCTGTTTCAGATCCTGTGTTGCCCTCTCTCTCTGTCCTCCCCCCACTCACACTCTATCTCTGAAAAATGAATAAATATTTAAAAAAATTAAAATATATAAGGGTGTGTGTATATGTGTGTCTGTGTGTATGTTCCTACATAGAAGGAAAAGAGAGAATGTACATAATATGAGCCCCACTGGGCCTTTTTAAGCAGAAATAGCTACTGAAATACTTTATACTTGTAGGATATGATATATATTATCAAAGCATTCACTGGTAATTGGGAGATCTAACCCTCACGGTATATTAAAAAGTACTAGTATGTACTTACTAAACAAGAAAATGATGAGAAATTATCATCTAGGGATAAACTAAGTATAAGTATTATGAGCAAAGAGAAGAAAAAAGCATTGCAGAAAGAAGAATGGAAAATATATACAACCTAAACATAGTTTGAAAACCTTGAGTCTTCTAATAAGATAAATGAAGAGAGTTTGTGCCTTTCTATTCCAAAAGCTGTTTCAGGGAGAATAAATCCTGATTGGGCAAATCTAGACAACCATGTCAAAACTATCTGCTGTGAAAGCAGTTACTAACCCAAAGTATTCAAAATAGACATACATAAAATGAAAACAAAACTCTAGCAAAATTGTTTCTAGAGATATTTATATGACATTACATGGTCTATGGAACACTTCATATTTTCACTTCCAGTAATAACTGTTACTTCATGACTGGCATTTGTAAATATGACCTCAGAAGAGAAATTTCCCAAAATTGCTTTCTCAGTTTACAAACTCCACTATCTCAACTATTGGCCAGAGGCTAACACCACATTGATTCATTGATTCATTTATTCTCTATTTAATAAATATATTCGGGGCATGGGCAGTGCATTCTACTCTAATGACAGGGATTAAAAAGATGTCTTCATGTTTGATGCAATCCCTGACTTCAAAGACTTCAAAGATTTGGGAAAATAGGTAAACCCATAAAACTTGTTGGTGAAGTTCTATAACAATTAGTCTTTAGAACAAATGCAAAGGTTTCACTCTTATGTGGATCCTGAGAAACTTAACAGAAACCCATGGGGGAGGGGAAGGAAAAAAAAAAGAGGTTAGAGTAGAAGAGAGCCAAAGCATAAGAGACTCTTAAAAACTGAGAACAAACTGAGGGTTGATGGGGGGTGAGAGGGAGGGGAGGGTGGGTGATGGGTATTGAGGAGGGCACCTTTTGGGATGAGCATTGGGTGTTGTATGGAAACCAATTTGACAATAAACTTCATATATTGAAAAAAAAAAAAAAAGAACAAACGCAAAGGTAAGAAAGACAACATACTTAGGAGTCAGGGAGGGGCGCCTGGGTTGCTCAGTTGGTTAAGCGTCGGACTCCTGATTTCAGCTCAGGTCATGATCTCACAGTTTCATGAGTTCAAACCCCACATCAGGCCCTGTGCTGACAGCACAGAGCCAACTTGAGATTCTCCCTCTCTTTCTGCCTCTCCCCCACTCACACTCTGTCTCTCTCAAAATCAATAAATAAGCTTAAAAAAAAAAAGAGTCAGGGAAAGGTTATTGTGATGAAAAGTCTTTTAGGCTAAGATCTGAACAAGGAAGAAAGAAAGGTGATACATCAATGGGAAAGAAGTTTAAATCTAGTAAGAGAGGTCATTCATTAATTGTATTTTCTCTACCATTGAGAGGACATGATAGAGTTTTGAGGTCACATAACCAGAATTAACTTTGAAATTCAAGGTCACAGAGCTTTTTGATGTATTACATGATGAATTTTTCTGGCATTTACCTACCTGATATGTAAAAATGAAATTCAATACCATGTATTACATTAAATAATCTTCTAAACTCATTGGGTATATCTTTTCATATTTATTTCTATAGATTTTTTGTTTTTTGTTTTGTTTTTTGGTGATTTACCATGATTGTATCCTTTTCAGAAGCATGTAAGGGAATACAAATTTGCAAAGTCAATTGTAACTATGTAACAGTGTGTATGTAGTAATCTCAAAACTGCAGTTTAACTACATTTCCTCAAAACTGCAGTTTAACTACATTTTAACAAGGCTTACTTGTTAAAATAAGTGATAATTTCCACTGAACATTTTACAGAAGTATATATATGCGAGAGAGTAAAATATCATAAAATTACAGATTAATGCATTTCATTAACACACCCATGTAATTACCACCCAGATTAGGAAATAGAATATTCCCAGCAACGTAGAAGCCCTTCATAATTCCTTCTAGCTACTACACCCCTTTTTCTCTCTAAAGTAACCAAATAAATTGAGATGAGTTCCAGTTGCTCCACATTCTCACCAATACTTGATAGTGTCAATCTTTTTAATTCTATCAATATGATAAGAATGTAATGCTATCTTATATTCATTTGTGTTTGTATTCTTCTTATTAAGTTGTTTATCTT
Source organism: Lynx rufus (assembly GCF_022079265.1). NCBI lineage: Eukaryota > Metazoa > Chordata > Mammalia > Carnivora > Felidae > Lynx > Lynx rufus. The sequence goes on from NW_025814856.1 coordinate 104,263,925, forward strand.
TTTGTGTTGATTTAGGGTTATTAAGTTTATATGTAAGGTACATATTAATATACTAGGGCTTAAATTTACCATCTCATAATTTCCTTTGTATTTGTCTTGTCTACTCTATATTTACTCTCCTTTCTCCTCTCCTTTCTCCTCTCCTCTCCTCTCCTCTCCTCTCCTCTCCTCTCCTCTCCTCTCCTCTCCTCTCCTTTCCTTTCCTTTCCGTTCTTTCTTCCTTTTGGTGAGGCAGGGGTTGGGGAGTTGGATAGCTCACATATCTTCTCTCCCTAGTCTTTGTCTTATATTCTGTTTTGTATTCCTCAATACTATTCCTCTATGAAATTCATTCTGGATGTTTTCCAATAATTCTAAATTCCAATTTATTAACTCTCTCTTCAATCTTCTAGCTATTGAATACTGATTTTCAATTGCATTTTCATTTCCATACAATATGATCTTGGGTAAGTAAAGGTACCTTAAAAAGCACAAACAAAATTCAGTATATGATAAATTGTATTATGGGAAAAGAATCTCAGAGTCTATTTAGTTTCAGTTCAGTTAAGATTTTTAAAACAATAGAATTCTTCCACTTTATACTCAGATGTTTCTGAAGCCTACTAATTTTATTATATAGTTAAAAAATATAAACACTATTTATAGTGGACATTATAAATGTCTATTCAACAAATATTCATTCCTCATAATTTGACTAGAACCTATATTTTGTTTAAGTATGCATTATTCCAAAAAAAATGCACTCTTCCCTCTTGTAGCTGGAATTCAGGAAAGTTGACTGCATCCTGAAATACTGGGTGATGGGCCAAAATAGTCCAAACACAATCAACCTATAAACCATGCCACTACTGACTGGCTCAGGCATTCAGGATTAAACCAATAAATGCATGACATTTTCCTAATAACTGTTACTGAAACAAAATAATGAACATGCCCTGAATTACTCAGAAAGAAGGAAGTAATTTGTACTTCAGGAGTAGGTGAAAGATTTTCTTTTCTCTTTAGACATGAAGAAGGAAGCACATAACCCCATCTACTACCATCTACTACCATACTTAGAAGACTGAACGAGGAAAGTAGAAGTTCAAAACAAAGAGAATGACAAACGTGAAAATAGCAGGAAAAAAAATCAAGTTATATTGTTCCAGTTCAGAAGCCTATCTCTGAACTTTTCTGTTATAAAAGATAATATATTCCCTAATTGTTTCAGCTGCTTTGATATCAAGTTTTCAGTTATTGGCAGTGGAAAATATCTTAAGAGATACTCCGTTCTAGCAACTACCAGAATATATGTCCATACTGAAATGTTGTATGTGCATTACGTTCTCCCTACTAATTCATTATATATATTTATAAGGCACGCATGTATGTATGTAGTTATTACGTATATTAGTTAATAACATCTTTATTACATATTATAAGTGTTTATAAAATATCAGTTTTTACAGAAACATATACTGCTTTATTCAAGAAGCATTTAATTCTCAAATCCAGTAACTGTAATGGCATTTATGAAATATCAAAAAAGGGATTTCTACTCCCTAAAACTTGTTAAACTCAATTTTAGCTTTCAGAATAAAAACTTAACTTTGAAAACAATCAATGTAGATTCCATTGATCCAGCTAAGAGCTTAGTGTCTGCTTTATGTGGTTTCCTACCTAGTAGAGATAAATGAGATATATCTTCTCAAAGATCTCAAAGTCTAGTAAGGGATACAATCATGTAAACAAGTAATATTAAAACTGCATTACAAGTGTCATTACAAAACTAACAAGTACTGACATATGAAGAAAGTTGTAAATTCTCTTTTGGATTTCAGGAAATTTTTTACAGAGGATGAGATTCTTCATTTGTTTCTTGAAGTGTCATTTTTGAGACGTATGTAGTGGTAGAAAATTTTAGACTAAATAAACATCGATAAAAGGACAGAGATTTAAAACAAAAAGGTATAATTAGAAGTCTAAACAGAAGAGATATTTTGATGGTAGAACTGAAAAGGTTTAGTGACACAATGAATTTATATTCTATTTCTTGAATCTACTAAGATACAAAAACCGATATCCATTTCCCCATCTCAAACAAAAACCTAAAATATCAGTCAGTACTTACTATACCAAATTCTTGCTACTCCAAAATGCAATCCAAATCTGAATAAGAATTACAGGAAGAATGAATTAAAAGATTTTACAATGTTTTTCTTTTTTGATTTTAACAATACATCATTTCTCTTTGAAGCTAATTTCATCCCTTTACCTGGGACAAGTTCAAGGAACATGTGTTATTTTATCAACATCTAATTGCCAAATTAAGATTATAAAAATAAAGATTAAAGAAGAATTCCTATTCCAGAATTTACTTTTCAGTTGCACTGCATTTATTCAATCTTGTCCATTCACCTTTGTGTATCCAGATACTGCCTCCCCAAGAGGTATGTGGTAATATGGCTTCCCAATACTACAATGGATTCATTCCTTTTACAATTTTTCTTACTTTTTTCCTCCTAACAAACTGTTCCACCTTTCTTAAAGATCTCTCTACAAATTTTCCTTGCTCCATGAATAAAATTGGTGCTTTGAGAAGATGATTACTTCCTATGCTTTAGATTCACAAGCACTGTAATTGTAGTTACAGGTAATTTTATCTCAGTATCTTATATTACTATTAAATTATACTCATTTAAATGTGTTTGACGAAATATGCTTAGAAGTTCAAAACCCAACTCTGGAGGAATTTGTCCTGAAAGCTTGTTTTCAATTTAAAAAGCATTACTTACTTTAACGAAGTAAAATCAGTGTCATCGAAAATAAACAAGACCCTTCTAGAAAAAAGTTAAGTTTGTAGAAAGGTCAAAAAGCAGATGAGGGGAAGAGGAGGGAAATGACTTGGAAGGTTTTCAAAAAGTCTTTGAAAAACTATTACATAAATTGAAATGTTATTACACATCATCATATGATAGAGGTGACTTGAATCAACTCTAAGAATCTGATCTTGAGAAAAGAAAATGAAGAAAAGGAGTAAAGTAATAAAGTTTTGGGTGTTTTGTTTGTTTCTATTTTGGATTGAAAAAGATTAGTTTAGTTACACGAGGAAAACAATTGGAAGATATTGTTCAGCACATTTATACAATATTTTGTTTGAGACAAATGTCTACGCGCACAGGTGATGCACATTACTCCTAGTTACTTGGCATCAGGATGAGGCAAATGGACCAAACAAGCCTGAGGTCCCCTTGAAAGCAATCCTCCACCTGCCTACCCAGCTCAAGATTCCAGTCTCCTGCATTTCACAATCTTTGCTCCACATTTTTCCAAGATCTGAGGGGAGATTCAAAGGCTTCAATATTTCATGACAAAAATAGAAATTCTTTTTTTTTTACAAGGACAGAAATTCTATAGTAAGAGTAGATAATTACAAAACATAAAAAGAAAATAAATTTTTACTCCAAATCCTTCTATTAAAAAGCTCTAGGGGCCCTGGGTGGCTCAGTTGGTTAAGTGCCAGACTTCAGCTCATATCATCATCTCAGCACAGAGCCCACTTCAGATCCTGTCTCCCTCTCTGTCTGACCCTCCCCATCTCCCTCCCTCCATCCCTCCCTCTCTCTCTCTCTCTCTCTCTCTCTCTCTCTGTGTGTGTGTGTGTGTGTGTGTCAAAAATAAAGACCAAAAAAAGAAAAAGTTTTAAACTCCTGTCTAAATTAAGATGTTAAATCTGTTTCCTTCTACTCTTAAAGCCATTCAATGTAATTAAAAGTGTGGCTTAATTCTTAGGCTTGGTAAAAGAAATAAAATGGCAAAAGACAAAGGATTTATATTAAAATTTTATAAACTTGACTATGAATATCATGAGGCAGGAAATTGCATCTCTTGCTCACTGAGGTATCCCAAGAGAGGCTGGCACAAAGTGGGTGTGCTATAAATATTTGTTGAATAAATGGAACATTAACATTTTCTTTAGTAGGCAAAATGTTATTTAAATAATTCTGGTCAATTCAAAGCAAATATTTCCAAATTAGTGGACTCTCAAATTTTTGTTTTGTTTTGCTTTAATGCACTTTAGAATACTAAGCTACAATGGTCATGAGGCCCTGACACAGGGCTGTGCTATGTCCATGCCTTATTTCAGCCCCTCAGCAACACTGTTAAGTATATATTTTAATGATTTTAGCCAGGCAGATATAAAGAACAGAGAGAAAAAGTTAACCTGCCCACGGTGAGACAACTAGAAATTTATGAAGTCATGATTTGAACCCGTCTCTCTGACTTCTAAACTCAGAGACTCAGTGTCTGTACTAGATTGGTAGGAATACCAGGTAAAATAATGACTGAATTAGAAGCCAACCTGGATAAATAGGCTTTCATTTTTAAAAAGACAAAACCATGGTGTGTAGCTGTCTCGTACTGCAGTGATCAGAGATCAAGTGAAAACACGGGATGAGTTTCTCTTTACTGTAGTTTTTATTTCCTCCTCTATAGAAGAATAATAGAATTATTAGGTAAAGTTTCTTCATCAACCCTTTGGAGATATTTAAACAATGTGTAGTGAAAGGTAAGACAGGACATTGGCACAGCTTAAAGAACTCCAATTTATCTGATTATAGGGGAGGAGAATTTTTCTCACTAAAAATCTTCAATGATAATCTATGCAGCAAGGAATACAGGAAGTATTTTATAATTCAGGGTGAGAAAGGATTTACTTTTTGGGGTTTTGCCTCTGGCCAAAGTACTTCTTATAGTTGCAATAACTTCATCAGTCTGTGTGAAAGATGTACAGTTTTCCCTCTTTGCATTCAGAAGCTCTGCTTGTTCGCTTTTCTTCACTAGTTCACAGACAATAATGCTTGAAAATAAAAGGATAAGAAGTATTTCTTTTCTGGCATTTCTGAAATGAGTACCTAGGATAATACCTTTTTTTTTCTCAAACTCAGAATAAACCAAAATACAGAAATAAGCTGCCCCAAGAGGTAGCAGCATTTCAAAAGGCCTTTTAGGACTGAGTAACGTGTGGTTGATGAAATGAAAGTACACTTTCAATGCCACCATTTATTTCTAAAAAGGATTCAGTTAAGTGTCAACAAAAGTGAGACTGAATAACTTCATTTGAAATTATAACCACTGTTCCTTCACCAAAAAAGAAACTCACTGCCCAAAGGCGAGTGAGAAAATTTAGCTATTATAGGAAAGAAAATGTAACCATTGTTACCCAAAACTTGTTTGGCCAAGTTAAAGGAGTAATTCAAAGAAACAGAGCTCTTGTAGCTTGTGGAATTCAGTTCCTTTCACCAGGCTGTGGATTGCTGGCTGTCAGAGGAGAAGCAAAGTGATGAGCTGGCGGTTTCTGTGCAGGTTATAGGAATTTAAAACCTGAGAATCTGAGTCACTGAGGGAAGAATCACTTTTCTCTTTGAACAAGTGGCTGTGCCTACCGTGTCAGTTCTCTCTCTCTTGGGCTCTCTCTCTCTCTTTTCCACTCACTGTCACCCACCCTCCTCCCTCTCTCATAGTGCTCTGGTCAGCAGTGCCCAGCCTTCCTCCCACCCAGTTTCCACACAGGAGTTTAGCATTTGCCAGGAAACAGTCTGGGAGTCTGGGACTCAAATAAGGTGCCAACAGTAGGAACAGTAGGAACCTGCAGGGTTCTAATTCCTCTATGAAGTGAGTAACTGCTTTTGATCTTACCAATTAGCTGTAAAGCAAAAATGGCCAACATATCATTCGTGCAAGGTGGGGCTCACTTTGTTTTAGTATCTTTTCCTGGAAATTGCCTTTTCTTTCTTCTGGAGTTGAGGTGAATGGCCACAACGCCACCTGATTAACACTGTTTTGACCACTTCTTTTATTTCTAAAGCTACAACTTGCATGCCAGCCACCTCGCACATGTTCCACTTCAAGGAAAGCAAACACAAATATATTTGGGGACCTGAAATTTACTCTCCATGAATGAAGCGGCTGGATATAAGAATTAGGGAGTGGGAAGCTCTTGGACAATGCATGTTCCATGAACAGATTGTCCAATACAACTTTATAAAACAGAGAAACATGCATGCTTTGCAGCTCACAAACTCTGCTTTATCTGTAAGTTTCAGCAGTAAATATGTCATTTGACCAATATTTCTTAATTCAAATTATTTAGAGAACAAACTAATTAGTCAATACTGCATTATGAGAAGGAAGCCCTGGAGTCATGTGTCTATTCTTGCCCAGTCAATTAGCATAGAAGGATCATGGGCACATGCAATTTCAAATATTAACTAAATCACTTTATATTCATTGGCCAAGGGATATTTCTACCCACAGGGCTATGGAAGTCCCAAGCTCTCTAACAGTCGACCTCTGCAGTATGATGGTGTTTCCTATAGACTTAGAAATGGAAACATCTAAAACTGCAAGAGGCCTGAAGAATGGTGTAAATCAGTATTTCCTAAACAGATAGTCTATAAAACACTGTAGGATGCTGTAGGATATTGGAGGGAAAGTGAGTTCTGGACCTGGGAACTTTCAATACTCAACAGATTTATTTAGTTCAGAATTTCTCCTTTAACATATTAACATATTCTGTGAAACGCTAAAAATAGTAATGGTTATTTCTATTTCTCAAAGTATTTTATTGTTTTTATTCTTTATTTTAAAAATTTATTATTATTTTTTTTAAATTTTAAAACCTTTCTGTCATCAACATTTTAGTACATCTGGAACTTGTGTTTGACACATACTAATCTAAATCATTTTATAGATGAAACAAAAATGAAGCCTACTCTACTTTTTAATGAATATTCTTTAAACATCTACTCTATACCAAAATTTTACTAAAAAAATATAGTCCTGATTTGTTATCTGACTAGGTGGGATGAAAGCAGGGATTTTGTGGTGTTAGAGGTTGTACACTCGGGGCCTAACAAACAGCCTTGTGTCTTCAATCAAAAATTTTTTGAGTGAATTTTAAGGGAATGAGGAAGTAGTTTTGAACCTTAGTTATGAATCAGTATCTCTCCTAGGTATATTTAAAAACAAACAAAAAGGCAAAAAATCAAGCAAAAATACCTCATAAAGGTGGGCATACTCCAGAGGTATTAATCAGAATTTCTGGATTAATGGCCCCCAAATTTTTAGCAAACTCCATAGACAACTCTAATATCTAAGATTCAGAATCATTAATTTAAAAATTTATTAGTGGCATAAGCAGTATGAAAACTGAAGATACTTGAGATCTAATCTAATAAATTATCTGCTACACTAGGTCAATTAAGGGCAATATTAGGGTAGGATATATGTACTAAGAGTGTCAGAGAAACTGCCAAACTAGACATATTCATAGGTCAGGCAAGGAGTTGAGACTGGATACAACTTGAACAATCAAAGAAAAGACAGACAATTTCGGAAGAGTCATTAGCAGAAAATTGGGGGCAGGATGCTCAACCAATTATAAGACACAGCCAGAGAAATAAGGCAGAAATGAACAATACAGAGAATTAGATTTGACCCTAGGAAAAGATGGCAAAAAAGCCTAGTTGTTGGAAAAATCATATTATTACCAATGTTTACCGACCATGTAAAATATGCTAATTACATGTACATTACATGAAGTATCTCACTTAATTTTCACATCATTATTATAAAGTAGAAATTATTATAATTCCCGTTTTGGAAAGTAGAAAAACAGCTCCGTAAGATTGTTGATCTAGTAAATGTAGAGGCAGGATTCCATCCAGACCAGTCTGAAATTACGGCACAAAGTCAAAAGGAAATCAGCAGCAAAAGGGGCCATGCATCCCATCTCACAGACTGAAAATATTGCTTGAATAATTTTTGTATTTCCCAAGTCTCATCTCTCAGTAGTCATGGAATGAACCTGTTGGTGGACTTCAAGGAGTGTTAGACGCAAATCTTGAAACTTGAAAAGAAAAGAAATTCAATGGAGTGATTAAATGAGAATTTTAAAAACCTGTAGTTGCTACAATCTGAAACAGAAAGAGCCTGTTGACAGAACACCAGGCCTCCTTGAAAGAGCTGCATTATTAGAGGGTCTGGATTATCTTTAGAGCTCAAGGGAGATTCAATATAGTCTTCAATTCCAATACTCACCAACTTTATATTTTCTTTGTTCAACCCTGGTTCAAGTTTTTTTCAAAAATTCTAAACACATTACTAAAATAATCCTTTCTAAAATCAAGGGATAAAAGCTTACATACAAAAATTGGTTATTTTCTTATCTGTCTAGATTATTTCCATGAATATTTATCACTAGCTTTAGAGCAATCCGATTCCTCCTGCCTAGCAGTTGTGCATACCAAATTTTGTTTTCACTGAAGAATAAAATCTATAGCATCTCTATTCCTAATCAAAGTTGCTCATTTCTAATATGCTGAGTAGAGATATTCCCTTTAAAATAAAGTCCTTCATTGACAGGAAATGGATTTTTTTTTCTTAATGACAACAATACACATACTGAATATGTTCTTTTGTTTCCACTTATACAGGTTATTTGATGCAGTTTTAACATCACAAATTTTATGTGCAAATCCTATACATTTTACTGGCTTAATTTCATCAGCCAAAGTCCATTCCTTATTTTTATTCTCTCCCCCCTGCCCTCTCCTTAAATATGAGCTCAAACCCCTAGAGCAGCACATTGCATTGGGAGATACAAAAACTCCTGGTAGCAAAAATATACGAATTTGATGTGATAACAAAGTGCTTTAGGGAAGCATGTGGTATTAAAATCCCATCCAGCCTCATTGTTTATTTATGAGGATGGGGCAGTGATTTTGCAAACAAGTTCTCAAAGGATATGGAGACCATTATTTTTTTTTCTATAATATAATTTAGCAGGTACAATTAAACAAAATATCTTAAAACATTGTAATCAAGTTTTTGACAAATTTTCTTAAATCTAGATGGGACTGTTTATTAACGATCTATTATTATGTAATTACCACAAACTTAAAAGATTAAAGCAATACACATTTATTATCTCAAAGTTTCTCTGAGTCAGGAGTCCAGGAATAGGTTAGTGGATTCTCTACCTAGGGTCTCACAAGACTGTAATAAAAGTGCCTTCTGGGATCTGTTCTTATCAGAACTTTTTCAGTTCTGGCTGAAGAAGTTGCAGCTTCCAAGATCACTTAGATGACTGGCAGAATTTATTATCTTGTAGGTTAAGAGACTAGGCTTCTCGCTAGCTTTCACCTACAAGTTGCCCTCTATTCTTTGCCATGTGGTCCTGCCAATATGGCTGTTTACCTCTTTTAGGAAAAAGAGTTTGCTGAGTGAGTCAGCTAGCAAAAAATATTTTCCCAGAATTTTTAATATAATTTTTAACCCCAATGATTTCCTTAAATTTGGAATTTTCTTTGGAATAACAATAGCAGCAGCAATAAAATAAAATTAGTTTTCAAAACACATCAACAATCAAAGGATATTTCTAGCACTCTAAAATTTACAAATTTGAGAGGCTTCTCTTTTAGTCATTAATTTATTATATTAAAAACTACAGGTTACATTCATAATCTGGATGCCAAAAATAAGTACTTTAGAATGTTAAAGGGATCATTGTTAACATACAAAGAAATGTTTCAAAGAATAAGGCAAGGAAAAAGAAGTTTAAGAATTTCACCAGGCAATACCCTTTTGAAAAGAAAAGCCAGCACCAGGGAGAATCAAAGATTTTTTTCCACATCAAAAGAGACCAAACAAGGTGTCTTCCTTTTATTAAACTATGTGATAATATGTAACACAAGGTTCATAATTTTGTCAACTACTGACCTTTTTTCTTCTAACACCAAGCTTACAAATGCTTTAAAGAATACTTTTACCCTTAAAGGTGAATCCAATTGATTATTACTATTTCAAAGGAACTGCTTCAAGCAATCCTTTAGGTTCACAACTTTAAAGGAGTGTATGATCTTTGACTATTTTCCTGATTTGAGTATCATGTTCAGTATGTAATTTTATCCACGCTTTAGAATTTTTTATCATTTTATGATAACTAAGTAGAAAAAAATGATAGACATTTCTTGCCACCCCCCCCCCCACCAAATTTAGAATTTCCTATCTTCTCATCAGACTCATCCTTTAAAATCTTATCCATTTCATCCTCCCACACACCTGGGTGGGAACCACCATTTCATGGACCAGAAACCAAGGCTCCCAGTGCCTAAGCAGCTTGCCTAGGACACTCAGTTAAGAAGCAGAGAATCTGGGTCTGCAGGACTCTGAGGACAGCAAGGATCTTGGCTGCTGGTCTCCTTTGGCCTGTTCACACCTGCAAGCAGTAGGAGGTGTGTGGAAGCAAGAAGGGGGCAGGGAGAGAGCCACAGAGTGCTAACAACAAACAGGAGCAGGTGCCAGTTCAACATCTCTCTGAGAAAGGGAGCTCACAAGGAGTCCAGGGAGTACACGGATCAAAGTTTTGTATTTTTGTGGTTCCAATGTGAGCTAGAGAACAATAGCACTAGCCTTTTCTATTTACAGCAAGGGATGCTGGTGTTCCATTTACTTCATTTTCATAAAGTTTCCTCTGAACATAAATGTACTTGCTGTCCATCAGCAGTGGAGTGGACAAATCATGGAACTTTCATAGGATGGAGTTCTCTACAGTGATGAGAACAAGCAGTCCACCACGGAGATGCATCTCACAAACGTGATTAATGAAAGAAGTCAGAGACAAGAGGGCATGCCGTATTTGTCCACTGATGTGAAGAACAGACACATTCACTTGTGATGCTAGGAATCAAGACAGCCTTGGGGGTGCATTGGGCTAAGGGAGGGACCTGGCTGGGGGCATAAGGGAGCTTCAGGGGAGCTGGGAATGTATTCTTTCAATAGATAATATGGTGGCATGATTGTATTCAGTTTGTGAAACTTCATCAGTTCCCTCATTTATGATTTGTGTACTTTTCTATATTTATATTACTTTCAATAAAAAGTTTTTAGAAATGGAAAAAAAATAAAACAAATAAAATACTTTCCACCTCCTTTCTAGTTCTAAAACCTTAGCCTCTCTGATGGGGTGTCTGGGTGGCTCAGTTGGTTAGGCATCCGATTTCGGCTCAGGTAATGATCTCACAGTTTGTGGGTTCGAGCCCTGCATCAGGCTCTGTGCTGACAGCTCAGAGCCTGGAGCCTGCTTTGGATTCTGTGTCTCCTTTTCTCTCTGCTCATCCCCCATTCATGCCTTCTCTCTCTGTATCTCAAAAATAAAATGAAACATTAAAAAATATTTTAAAAAAACCTTACCCTCTCTGAAACAATATATTTTTAAAATTAAGCTCTCTCTCTTTTGAATATGTAAACAGAGTTTGTGTGTGCTGCTTTCATTACACAGATTTACATTGTGTTGGAAAAAGAAGTAATATTACATATTCCAAAACACCCAATACAGATTAGTAACACCTAGAGCTGGACAGAGCTTGGAAGAGTTAGAGAGGTCAAGGTGTGGAGGAGACAGGTAGGAAGAAGTGAGGATGACACTTTTATCCCAGTTCTTAGATTGCAGTGAAATCTTCAATTATTAAATCATGCAGTTTTGTCCAGGACAGAAAAGCAAGGGAAATGCTCTGACACTATCAGTAGAGCTATTTATGAATGATTGGGATATTGTCCTCATGATTATAACTAAAGTAGGAATTATCATTATCATCATTCTCTTTTAATTTAGATTCAGTTGAGATTTACTAATCCCTGTGAGAATTATTTTAGCTACTGTCTAGTTTTCTCTATATCTAACATGTATCTGCACAAGTTATTTTACTATATACAACCTATTCAAGCTTATTCATAGTTAGGCATCTATACAATGCTAAGCGATTACTTGGCCATTTGGTTAAGTTAATGTTTTAGCTACTAGAACAACAAAGGCTATGAGCTTCATTAGCTTACTTATTTAGGAGAGCTGTTCTCAAACTTTTTAGTTTCAAAATCTATTATTATGTAGAAAGAATAAAAAGCTATTTGTTTCAATGTGGGTCATCACTTTCGATATTTACCAAATTAGAAATTAAGGGAGAATTTTGAATTTATTTATATATTTACTTATTTTATGCAACACTAATAAACTTTATGTAGTACATAAATAACATATTTGGAACATTCAGTGAGAAGAATATTATCATTTTACATTTTGCAAACATCTTTAATACCTGGCTTAATAGAAGGTACCTGAATTCTTTTATCTGTTTCTGCATTCAAACTACTGCAATATCAAACATCATGTAGTCTCTGAAAGACTCCACTGAATGTTCATGAGAGAATGCTAGTAAAAAAGGCAAAGGACATGTTAGTGTTATTACAACCTCAAAGGCCTCTTAAAAGGCTCTTAGGGTCCACCAGGGATTTCTATTTCACATTTTGAAAATTTTTGTTCTAGGATGACAAAGACAAAACACAACCTTTCCTGAGAGGTGGAATAGGTATGACATTACTTAAGCACTTCAACAAAATGAGTAGACATACCCACAACACACGCACACACAACATTGCAAATTAAGCACCAACCTCACTCTTCATATCATTTATTATTAATTAATGCAAAAGTATGGAAAGAAAAAAAATAGTTTGCAATGTTATGAAAAATACAAAAACATTTTTGTAAGATTTTTGAAGGACAGAGGTTAATCTACGCTATCTTGTCTTTAAATTTAATAAGTTCCTTTATTAAACAAAAACAACGTGTTGCTACTAGGAAATAGGTAATTTGATTTTTCATATGAGAGAGTAGAAGATAATAAATTGCAGAAACATTAAAAAGTTACATTATGAAACATCTTCAGAATAGTTGAAAAGTAGTTCTTTGTGGGTCCATTTTGAAGTGATATAACTATTTCACTTAAATTTCATACTAATCTAGTTTTTTTCTAATTTAAGAAGTAATTTAGGGAATAGGAACATTGACTTCAGTCAGTCATCCCGTTTCCATTTGTCAGATACCCTTTGGCTAGAGCAACAAAAATTAACGGAAGGTGCTTGTATTTAAGAAAGAAACATACAAGAAGCTATGACAAAGGTTTCTGGCTTTTTAAAACATAAATATAATTTTTTGTTGTTGGTCATATATGAAAGATGCAATCCTTAACAAACTGGTGTGCAAATGCTATTTAATTGAGTCTCATTTTACTTCATGAAATCTATACTTCAGGGGTGCCTGGGTGGCTCAGTCGGTTAAGAGCTGGACTCTTGGTTTGGGCTCAGGTCATGATGTCACAGTTCATGAGATCAAGCCCCATGTAGGGCTCTGCACTGGCAGCACAGAGTCTGCTTGGGATTCTCTCTCTTCCTCCCTCTGTCCCTCGTGCATGCACATGTGCTCTCTCTCTCTCTCTCTCTTAAATAAACAGCAAAAAAAAAAAAGAAATCTAGAGTTCAATAACAGAAAAAGATGTGATAGGCAAACAAACTGAAAAGGAGGAGTTAAAATATTTACTAAATTAGCCTTAATATTCCAGAACATCAAAGGCTAAATTATGATTATGAAGCCATAAGAGTATCAACTCTCAAAAACTATTTTTTGCACAAATATTGATTAACCTCACTTTATAGACAGGTTCCTCATTTCTTATTCTCCAGAAAGTGTCTTTATAACCTTTTATTATAGTATTAATTAATGATCATTGTTTATTTGTGTGTCTGGAAGTTCTAACAGAGCAGGGACTATTTTTATTCATCTCCATAATACAATAATCTAGAAGAATGATTGATGTGGAATTGATTATCATAACTATTTTATAAATAACTGAGTAAACACATTCCCATTTTGTTGAAAAGGAAGTACTTTTCCTAAATTCACCTAGAAAGTAATGAAATAACATTTTCAACCCCTGTAACAGAATCCTTTGCTGTCATGTGTCAGACTCTACCAACAACCAGATATTTTTTCTTGGAAAAGTCACTCTCCCTTTGGCTATTTATTTTTCATGTATAAAACTAAGTGATAGATGGCCAACAGACACATGAGGAGATGCTTGTCACTAATCATTAGGGAAATGCAAACAAAAACCACAATGAGGTAACATCGCACACTAATCAGAATGACTGGTATCAAAAAGACAATAACAAGTGTTGGCAAGGATGTCTGGAGAAAGGGGAACCCCTATGCCCTGCTGGTGGGAATGTAAATTGGTGCAGCCACCATGGAAAACAGTGTGGATGGTCCTCAGATTTAAAACCAGAAACACCATAGAATCCAGTAATTCCACTTCTGGGTATTAATCTGAAGAAAACGAAAACACTAATTTGACAAGATATATACCATTTACAATGGTTAAGATATGGAAGCAACCTAAGTGTTCATTGACAGATGAATCAACAAAGAAGATGGAGTATGTGTACACAATAAAATATTACAGTCTATATAAAAGAATGAAATTTTGCCATTTGTGACATTATAGATGGACCTAAAGGGTATTATGCTAAGTGAAATAAGTCTGACAGAGAAAGACAAATACCATATCATTTCACTTATATGCAGAATTCAAAAAACAAAGCTTAAACAGAAACAGATTCATAAATACAGGGAACAAACTGGTGGTCATCAAAGGGAAGAAGAACGGGGTAAAAGGTGAAATAGGTGAAGGGGATTAAGAGGTACAAATTTCCACTTATAAAATAAGTAAGTCACAGGGAAGAAAAGTACAGCATAGGAAATACAGTCAATATTATTGTAGTAGTCTTGTATGGTAACTACACTTATCATGGTGAGCATTTCATAATGTATGTAATTGTCAAATCACTATGCTGTACACCTAAAACTAATATAATAAGTCAACTGTACTTCAATTAAAAAAAATAAAAAACTATTAAAAATAACAGTAAGTGGTAAACCATCTGGTTTCTAAGTTCTCCTCTAGTTCTAACATTTTGGTTTTAATATTTATCCCATTCTCAGTTGGATGTATAGTACTGTATTTGTTACAATAGGTCATGGAAAGTGGTGATTTTGCCATGTAGGATTTTCATCAAATTAATAATATATACCATTATGGAAAAAAAAGATAAAAATACAAAATATCTGACTACAAATGGGTAGTTATTTAAGAGATAATTAGTATCATAACATCCCAATTTATTCAATGGCTTCATTACTGTCACTTGCTGGTGATCAATTTTCAGGTAATATAAAAGCTAAAATACTTAAAATTTTATATTAACCAATAATATCATTCAGTGACATATTTCTCTCCTTTCCTGTCACATGTTGCTTTGGGTTGTCTTCTATATACTCTGAAGCTTCTATATACCAAGACAATTATCTTACTAAACATTTCTTCTGTGTCTAGAGCATTAAAATATTTCCACATTTTCAAAAAATCAATTCAATAAGTAGTTTCTTACTATTTAAAATGTTCACTATTCAATAAGAAAAAGGATAGGTATTCATAAAATAAAATGGAGAAATCGCTAATTACAAAGGCAGTCATATGGTCTGGCATTCATTCCTTTTAAAAGCAATGCTTGGCGCTTCATGTAAGAGAAGATCAGTTCTGCTTTGAAAAAAACACATAAAATACCCAAATCCATGGAATTTCCATTACTTCAGAGACTTTTTCTTAGAGTTCTTATTATTTCAGGAAAGTATCTTTAAAGAGCAGTACAGATTAGTGCTTAAGAACTTGAGTATAGAGGGTGCCTGGATGGCTCAGTTCATGATCTCACAGTTTGTGAGTTCGAGCCCCACGTCAGGCTTTGTGCTGACAGCTTGGAGCCTGGAGCCTGCTTCAGATTCTGTGTCTCCCTCTGTCTCTGCCCTTCCCCCCGCTTATTCACGCTCTCTCTCTCTCTCTCTCTCTCAAAAATAAATAAACATTATTTTTTTAATGAGGCTTAATAATAGTGCCTACCTCACAGTCCTGTTGTAAAAATTAATGTTCATAATATAAAGGGTTTATAAAAGTTCTAGGCATACACTTGGCACACTTTGTGTGCCTGATTCATAAGCAAATCTGATTATGCTTTCTATATATACATGGGTATACCACAAAAAAATTCAACCTATAACAGAAACCAAAGAGATTATGTGAAGTAGAGAGTATGATGGGCAAGTGGCTAAACCAATGGGGGATGATGAAAGCTACACAGGCAAAAACAATGAGGCAAAAAAAGAAAGATGGGGAAAATGAACCATTTTTGTACCCCATATTCAATTAATGTCCAAAACATAAGCAAATCATCTGACTTTCCATAATATGCAAGAGCAGCACTGGATGTTTGCAACTTATTTTCAAGCATAAAGTTTTAAACTTCTCCAAGAAGATCTAAAGGATTCTTTTTGAAAAGGTAAATAAATGTTCCAAGTAAAATATCCAAAAAAATGTTAAAAAGCCTTCCTATCAAAGTAACGCTTTGTGCTACATTTTCTACCAGGGAAAGAAAATAAAGAAGCATCTTCACGTTTGGGACAGTAAGAAATTTAGGTTTGTCTTGAGATAGGATAATTTTATAACAAAGTTTAAAATGGCAAGCTCAGAAAATTTGCCACCTACTATAATTACTTTTAGAAGAACAAACCAAAAGAACATTTTGATAAACACAATTCCATGCAAAAGACCATAAACATAGACACAGTATTTAAAAAGAAAATGGAGTAATATTGAACAAAAAAGAATAATCACGGGTTCTATAAACAAGTTTGATAGAAAATGGATCAAAGATGGTGAAGATAAGTCCTGGGAAGTCTGAGAAAAAGAAAGTTTTCAGATTCTGGAAGAAAAAGAAAAGGAAGCAGGGTTAAAAGGACATTAAGATATCCAACCTTACCAGGTGTAGCAGGGAGAAGTTGGGAGAAGAATATATATATATATATATATATATATATATATATATATATACACACACATACACACATTTATATATACATTTATATACACACACATTTATATATACACTTATACACACACACACACACACACACACATATATATATATATATACACATACACACACATAGATCACAGAGGTGAGATATATATGTGTAATTAGAGAGACATCATAAATGACAAGATATGTCTGGGATATAAGTTCACACTAATTTTTAGACATAGGCTTTAATTATTGTTAAAAAATAACAGTACACTAGCAAAGATTAAACATAAGATCTTAAAACTAAAAGAAATTAAGTATTGCCAAATACAATCTTATCATTTTAGAGAGTAGGGAAATAAAGCTCGTAAAAATGTGACAACTTGCTTAAAGTCACAGAACTGGTTAGTAGCAGAATCAGAGCTTGGATCCAATCATTTGATTTACTGGGTCAGCACTCTATACAACAAACCTGTCCAACTTCTCAAGGCACAGGGCTGATTTTTTTTTCCTCACTCAATTACCCTAAATAATGTTATTCTCAATAATCTGGAGAAATTAACAGATTCAAATTAACACATTCACTGTGAATGTGCATCAAACAAACAAAAAATCCTCTGTAGTACATATGTAATGCATTAAAGTAAATGTACAAAAAAGTAATTGTATTTTGTCCTTAGTATATATGTAATGTGCTAAAAAGTAAATACATTGACGCTGAAAATAGTTGTAACCCTCTCAATTTATTGTGCACTCATTCACATGTATTTATTGAGCACTAATACATGCCAACCACAGGGCAGGAGCCCAAGAGGATTGTAATCAATACAGACCTTTTCCTTACCAAGGATGTGCTGGTAAATGATTAACGATAAACTCTGTGGAGAAAACAAAGTCCTGCTTTGTAGCACTTGCCAATTTCCATCGTATACATACTCCACCATGGCTCCATGTGCAGTAACACACCACTTGTGGTGCTTCCAGAATAACTACTGGACTTTACAAACCACTATGAGATGACTCTACCATAACAATGGAATTTCAGTCTTCTGTTGGTAGAGGCAGATAATTAACAAGAAAACTAGAAACTCCACAGGATATTACATATTCTAGTAAAAGTACAGTGAAGGAAAGAGTCAAGGTGATGGCTCACTGAAAGAGGATTACTTAAGGTAGAGTGGACATTGGCTTTCTGAGGTGGTGACATACAAATGAAGGGGTGAATACGAGCTGGAGGAAGAACGTTCCATGTACAAGGGAAGAAACGTAGGGGAAGGCAATCAGGAAAATTGCATTCTGGGAAGCAACCAAACTTTAGTTAGGTGCTTACTAATTACATACAGAATCTAGTAGATGGTAAAAACATTTATTTACTTTTCTTGCTCATTCACTTTTTAATTCGAAGCTCACTGAGGGTTTCTCCCCTCTTCTCTTTTCCTAACAACATCACTTTCCTTTTTCTACTTTTCTGCCCTCCTTCTGGATTTCCAAAGAAGTAGCACAATGTTCCTAAAGTTCTAAGTGCCTTCCAGACTCCTTTCAATGAGACATAACCCAACAGTATGTTATAGGAGAAGGCTTTAAGTCTTTCAGATGAACTAGAATGAAATATCTACAAGTCAAGCCATCTTTTGTAACACTGACAACTTCATAGCACAATGACCATGGATTAACCACATATACAATTTATATTTGACTTTTTTTTTCATCAAAGACTTTTTTCCTTCCAGGCAGTCAATAGACAAGGAAGGAAGAGAAGAGGAATAAAAAATAAAATTCTTTCTTGCCACATAGATCTTTTAATTATTTCAAAATTTCATCTTATATAAATGAATAAGAACTCTATAATCTGTAGGCCATCTTCTATTTTCTTGTATATGGATTGACATCAGGAGTAACTGAGAACATATTGATAAAAAAGCAATAGATTTTATAGTACTGCATGTTTCAAAATCCTTTAAGGATGACTTGGTTAATATATTCATTAGAAATGTACACATTGGTAGTAAAACCTCATATCCTCATACTCCTAGGCATTTCATCTGCACCCAAAGCTTTGACATATATTCTTTTGAATTTGGAAAATATCCTAAGAGTTCTAACTGAGTGAAATGCCAGGAACACCAGATTCCTTTGCTGCTAATAGAAATAATACAACACAGATCTTCTGATTGCTGTAAGTCTCTGAGAATTTCTACAGCAAATAAAGCCAAGATAGTAGTGAAACTATTTCAAGGCAAACTAGAAGAATGAAAGATTTTTTTTTATTACAGAGTTACATGCTTTTTTAAAAAAAGGATCCTAACCAAATGATCCAAATTTTTATTAAAATTATTTCTATGGCTTTTGCCAGAGACATCCAGTTCAAGCCCTGTTCATTTCTACATCTGAATGAACAAATATAAAGAATTATTTCATCAGGGGCGCTTGAGTGGCTCAGTCAGCTAAGCATCTGACTCTAGATTTCGGCTCGGGTCATGATCTCAGGGTTCGTGGGTTTAGTGGGTTTAAGCCCGGAATCAGGGTTTGCGCTGACAGCATGGAGCCTGCTTGGGATTCTCTGTCTCCCTCTCTGTCTGCCCTCCCCTACACTCTCATGCGCATGCTCTTTCTGTCTCTCTCAAAAATAAATATTTTTTAAAAAGCTTATTAAGAATCATTTCATCAATTTGGTACTGAAAGATGTTATAAGCAAGACTTTGGTTTTTAATAATAAGATTCTTAAAGTTACACTCTGAGGGAGAAAAAAATCACTTTGGTGTGCCCTGAAAATTAGGGGAAAGTGTCCCCATGCTTCTAGAAAAAGATTGTCAGTCATTAAAGCAGATCTGGCAGATCAGGTTTTAATCCTATTTAATCAATCAATGTCAGTTCTATAACCCAGAACTGGTGTATTTAACCCATATAATCAATCAAGGACACCTAGCTTTAGTGAACATGCCTCTGTAAGCCCACAATCAGTATTGGCCTCATGCTTTGAAGGTCAGCCAATAGGTGGCAGATTCACTCTAATGAACACTCTCAAGGCTGTGTTAACCTACTCTCTCTGTTGTAAACAATACAACTTTAAAAGAATGCTTCCTTTAAAACCCATGTAAAATAAGTTACTTTGTTCAGAGACTAAGTCTGACCAACATGGTTCTTTATTACTTAAGTAAGTAATAAATTCTGCTGCTTTTCAGATACCGTGTGGTTGTCTCATCTTTCTACAGGGTTGGCTGAGAGTCATTTTTTGTTATTCTATTGAAATTCAAATATATTAAAATTTTATGAGAATATCATAGAGAGACACAATCCATAATACAGAATTATTAGCACTCTATGCATTTCAAAAATTCTTCAAATTTGGAGAGGTGATATGGTACAGTGAGGTCTGGCTCAGTACTTGGTAATCAAATACAGTATTTCTACAACAAAACAATGATATAAAAATGATTAATAGCCCCTCATCAATTCAGATATTCAGATACAATTTTGCTGCCAAAGAAGTTCACGTCAGATCAAGTTCTGTCACCAAATAAGTAAGAAAAAATCTTTTGGTTTTAATAGCTTTCTCACGGAATTTTTCAACTATGAAATCACAGATAATGGATTATGGGGTTTTATATACCTACTAAGGAATATGGGAATTATTAAAACAAAACTATTCTCTGGATGTCCTCACATTTATTAAAATACAATATAAGTAAAACAATAATTTAAAATATATTTAATAAGTCTTAAAAACAAATTCATGAGAATGATAGAAGTGCTCCAAGCAAGACCATGGGTGTCAAAGGTGTCAGGGTGAGCTTCCCAGGGATGCTGAACTGAGTCCAAAGGAATATGTAGAAGTTGAACAATTGAATGCAAAAGGGAAGAATATTCCAGGCAAATTAAAGAGAATATGCTAAGACAAAGGGGACAGATAATTTGGCTGCCTTGGGCAATTCATGTAATTCTGTTAAGTGGATGAGTAAAGGAATAGCAGGAAAGAGTCCGGAAAAATAAACAAAGACCCAGTGTAGGAAAATCTTTATATCCCATGCATTTGGAAAAATAGGATATGAACTAGACAATATGGTTAAAAAAATGCTAATGCTATATTGGTAGATTGTAACCCAAAGTACAACATAAATATCCATGAATCTATACTGATATAAACAAATATCTGAATTTTTTGAAATGAGAGAGAATAAACAATCTACTGTCCAGAAGAATTCCAAATAATTTATGTGATACTGCCCCCTGAAGGAAGTAGAAAATTAGTCCTCACCCCTTAAGTGTGAGCTGTACACAGTGAGTTTTTCCAAAGAGTACAGCATAGGGAGAGGAAGAAAAAGAAGAAGTTTAGAGTGGAGAAACCTGATAAACACTACTTCATCTAGGTGATCAAGGTTAGCATCAACATTGAAGTCATGTTGATAGCAGGTAACCCTGCTATGTTACGAGGAGAAGGGCACTTTACTTCTGTGGACTTCCTCCCCAAACATATAACCCCAGTCTAATTTTGAGAAAAACATCAGCAGATCCCAATTGAGGTGCATTCTATAAAATTTCTGACCAGTACTCCTCAAAACTCTCAAAGTCATAAAAATAAGCAATGACTGAGAAACTGTTAGAGCCAAGAGGAGCCTAAGGCACAATAACTGAATATAATATAGTATCCTGAGTAAGATCCTTGAGAGAAAATGGACATTTTGTAATGACGTAAGATGTTACCGATAGGGGAAACTGGGCGTGGAATATTTGGGAACTCTTTGTATCAATCATCTTTAATACTTTTCATTACCTATTGTATCATGGAATTTTCTCAGTCCTTTTCAGTATTTCATATAAAAAGACATACCTCAAAACCCGGTTGCCCAAGATTTGGAAATATTCTGCCCTTGAACTTTCCCTTTGGAGATGCTACCAGGGTTCTGTCAATATAGGATCCTCTCTCTCTACAGTAAGGCATAAATTTGTTTTTGCTTGGGCTGTGGGTTTTATAGTGATTTCTTCAGCAAGTCTGTAATCAACATTATGGAAAACTCATGTAAGTAACACCTTTGACCTATAACTCTTTTGGTGTAGGAGGATCTAATATATTTTGGTAAATGGGATTATATATCCCCATCCGATACTCTCCCCTATTCTGATTAGTAATATAGGTGCCATCAGAGTTTTTAATTACACACACCAGTCAGGGTTCTTCCCTGAACTTTAATGTAAAACCTCACTCTTTATTGCTCCCAGGCCACTATACCCATGAAATTATGCAAATGAAAAGAAAAAAAAAAACAAGGGTTTTATGGATTATATTCCTACTATGAAAGACAATCATGACAGTTAAATTATAGTGGCCATTAACTACTCTATTATTTTGTTCTTAAAAAATGATACAGTATATTTGTGAGGGAATACACAAATATCAAAGAGCAAGGAAACAGAAGGCAAAAAGAAGACACTTTAAATTACTATTCTTCTAAAAGTGAAAATGAGAAAATCATAACTAATTATTAAGTCAAATCATGTTAAATCAGCACTGGATTGTAGTAACTGCCTAGTAATTTGATAGCCTAGCAAAGCAGCCATTACCTAATGATGACAGCTATTTACCCAGATGGGAAGTCACAGGAAATTGGAACTACTGCCACACCACACAGCATTAATCAGAATAGCCATCAGTAATGGCCCTTCAGAGCACCAAATCAGTCATGATTAGTAGAGGTGGTTCAAGTTCAAAGAGTTGAGAAGTTAGACAGCATGCCTCTTGGTCCCAGAACCAGGACTCTTCTGTTCACCAATCTGTTTGCCTCAGTTTTATGAGCTGGTTAGAACACAAAGCGCTATATGGGCTGGGTGCCTTGTCCTAACTCAGCCACCTTAAGCCACAGTAGAAAATTCTAAAATGGCTATTTTTTTAACTCAGCAAATCCAAAATTCCTGTTTCAAAATATAAAACACACCACTCCTTGCTGTTATCTCACCCTTTATGCCAGCCCTAACACCCAACTTATCCCAGAACCACAAGCCTTTTCTGATTCTTACTCTATCCTCAAACATTGTATCAACTATGAATATAGTGCATTTCTTATTTCATCTCTGCATTTCTTGAGTTTCAGAGACTGAGAAATAAAGTGTTACACATATGAAAATATTGTAGGAATAAAATTTTTAAAGTGTAAAATTGATTTTCAAGTTCATGTGAAAATGTTCCTGAATGCAAATGTTCTAGACATCAAAATAGTTAAACAAAGTGACTCATCAAGAAGTGATGTGCCCATTAGTATAGTGAGCCATTGTTTATAAAGGATCAAGTGAAATATAGAATAGTGTAATACATAACATAGAATATAGCTTCAGCTCTTGGTACTTCCGAACAATTTCAGTCTATGAAAAATGGCACCTTTTTTTCATTAGAAAGGGTATGAGTAGGCTTCTAAATGGGTTGCTATGACTACAGAAGTGATCCAGTTGTCTGGTGGCATAGGTAAATATGGTAAATTAGTATTCATAATCTTTTATCCAGAAGACTGGGACTACTCACTGAGAGAAATGGGAAAAGGTGTAAAACAGGACAGTTAGAATTGACTCACTGATTCTTTTCAATGAGAGGAAATCTCAGCAGCTAGAGTAATTTTTGAAGATTCAAATAAGAGGAAACAACAATACTCCAATGTTTAGAAGAGTTGATTGTAAGTAACAAACATTCCATAGCTACTAATAGTCTAGATACAAGTAAGGAAGCAAAGAGCCAAAAGAATTTCAAGCGTATTAGTCCAAAGAAATCGAGAAAGCTGTAAACATTATTTCACTGTATTTTTCTCCAGAAAACTATAATTTTTTACAAATATGATTTATACTCAATACAGAAACATTGGGGCATTAAAATATGAAAAAAGGTATATAAAATTTCTCATAATCTAATTACTAGAAATAAATATTTTGGTACATCCTTTAGTATCATGTACTAGACATAATTACTATTCATTTACAAATCAAAAATAACTTTCATTTCAGGCATAGAGAGTGTTAGTAACTGAGAGACTCTCACTGTAGAACAACTAAACAATAAATACAACAAAACTCATGTACTGACTATAGTTGGTCATCTTGGTTTTTTCCAGCTTTACTGAGATATATCTGACAATTTAAAATCAGATATATTTAAGGTATACAACTGATGACTTAATATACATAAACAATGACAAATTGTCACCAAAATTAAGGTATTTAATATATCCATCACTTCACATAGTTTTATTTTATTTTATTTTTTTAGTTTTTTATGTTTATTTATTTTTTGACACACAGAGAGAGAGACAGACAGAGTATTGAGTGGGGGAGGGGCAGAGAGAGGGAGACACAATCTTAAATAGGCTCCAGGTGGTGAGTTGTCAGCACAGAGCCGATGTAGGGCTCGAACTCATCAACCGTAAAATCATGACCTTAGTGAAAGTCAGACACTTAACCAACTGAGCCACCCAAGCGCCCCTATTTTATTTTATTTTTTTTATATGAAGTTTATTGACAAATTGGTTTCCATACAACACCCAGTGCTCATCCCAAAAGGTGCCCTCCTCAATACCCATCACCCACCCGCCCCTCCCTCCCACCCCCCATCAACCCTCAGTTTGTTCTCAGGTTTTAACAGTCTCTTATGCTTTGGCTCTCTCCCACTCTAACGTCCTTTTTTTTTTTTTTTTTTTTTTTTCCTTCCCCTCCCCCATGGGTTCCTGTTAAGTTTCTCAGGATCCACATAAGAGTGAAACCATATGGTATCTGTCTTTCTCTGTATGGCTTATTTCACTTAGCATCACACTCTCCAGTTCCATCCACGTTGCTACAAAAGGCCATATTTCATTTTTTCTCATTGCCACGTAGTATTCCATTGTGTATATAAACCACAATTTCTTTATCCATTCATCAGTTGATGGACATTTAGGCTCTTTCCATAATTTGGCTATTGTTGAGAGTGCTGCTATGAACATTGGGGTACAAGTGCCCCTATGCATCAGTACTCCTGTATCCCTTGGGTAGATTCCTAGCAGTGCTATTGCTGGGTCATAGGGTAGGTCTATTTTTAATTTTCTGAGGAACCTCCACACTGCTTTCCAGAGCGGCTGCACCAATTTGCATTCCCACCAACAGTGCAAGAGGGTTCCCGTTTCTCCACATCCTCTCCAGCATCTATAGTCTCCTGATTTGTTCATTTTGGCCACTCTGACTGGCGTGAGGTGATACCTGAGTGTGGTTTTGATTTGTATTTCCCTGATAAGGAGCGACGCTGAACATCTTTTCATGTGCCTGTTGGCCATCTGGATGTCTTCTTTAGAGAAGTGTCTATTCATGTTTTCTGCCCATTTCTTCACTGGGTTATTTGTTTTTCGGGTGTGGAGTTTGGTGAGCTCTTTATAGATTTTAGATACTAGCCCTTTGTCCGATATGTCATTTGCAAATATCTTTTCCCATTCCGTTGGTTGCCTTTTAGTTTTGTTGGTTGTTTCCTTGGCTGTGCAGAAGCTTTTTATCTTCATAAGGTCCCAGTAATTCACTTTTGCTTTCCATTCCCTTGCCTTTGGGGATGTGTCGAGTAAGAGATTGCTACGGCTGAGGTCAGAGAGGTCTTTTCCTGCTTTCTCCTCTAAGGTTCTGATGGTTTCCTGTCTCACATTTAGGTCCTTTATCCATTTTGAGTTTATTTTTGTAAATGGTGTGAGAAAGTGGTCTAGTTTCAACCTTCTGCATGTTGCTGTCCAGTTCTCCCAGCACCATTTGTTAAAGAGGCTGTCTTTTTTCCATTGGATGTTCTTTCCTGCTTTGTCAAAGATGAGTTGGCCATACGTTTGTGGGTCTAGTTCTGGGGTTTCTATTCTATTCCATTGGTCTGTGTGTCTGTTTTTGTGCCAATACCATGCTGTCTTGATGATGACAGCTTTGTAGTAGAGGCTGAAGTCTGGGATTGTGATGCCTCCTGTTTTGGTCTTCTTCTTCAAAATTCCTTTGGCTATTCGGGGCCTTTTGTGGTTCCATATGAATTTTAGGATTGCTTGTTCTAGTTTCGAGAAGAATGCTGGTGCAATTTTGATTGGGATTGCATTGAATGTGTAGATAGCTTTGGGTAGTATTGACATTTTGACAATATTTATTTTTCCAATCCATGAGCAGGGAATGTCTTTCCATTTCTTTAAATCTTCTTCAATTGCCTTCATAAGCTTTCTATAGTTTTCAGCATACAGATCCTTTACATCTTTGGTTAGATTTATTCCTAGGTATTTTATGCTTCTTGGTGCAATTGTGAATGGGATCAGTTTCTTTATTTGTCTTTCTGTTGCTTCATTGTTAGTGTATAAGAATGCAACTGATTTCTGTACATTGATTTTGTATCCTGCAACTTTGCTGAATTCATGTATCAGTTCTAGCAGACTTTTGGTGGAGTCTATCGGATTTTCCATGTATAATATCATGTCATCTGCAAAAAGCGAAAGCTTGACTTCATCTTTGCCAATTTTGATGCCTTTGATTTCCTTTTGTTGTCTGATTGCTGATGCTAGCACTTCCAGCACTATGTTAAACAACAACGGTGAGAGTGGGCATCCCTGTCGTGTTCCTGATCTCAGGGAAAAAGCTCTCAGTTTTTCCCCGTTGAGGATGATGTTAGCTGTGGGCTTTTCATAAATGGCTTTTATGATCTTTAAGTATGTTCCTTCTATCCCGACTTTCTCAAGGGTTTTTATTAAGAAAGGGTGCTGGATTTTGTCAAAGGCCTTTTCTGCATCGATTGACAGGATCATATGGTTCTTCTCTTTTTTTTTTGTTAATGTGATGTATCACGTTGATTGATTTGCGAATGTTGAACCAGCCCTGCCTCCCAGGAATGAATCCCACTTGATCATGGTGAATAATTCTTTTTATATGCTGTTGAATTCGATTTGCTAGTATCTTATTGAGAATTTTTGCATCCATATTCATCAGGGATATTGGCCTGTAGTTCTCTTTTTTTACTGGGTCTGTCTGGTTTAGGAATCAAAGTAATACTGGCTTCATAGAATGAGTCTGGAAGTTTTCCTTCCCTTTCTATTTCTTGGAATAGCTTGAGAAGGATAGGTATTATCTCTGCTTTAAACGTCTGGTAGAACTCCCCTGGGAAGCCATCTGGTCCTGGACTCTTATTTGTTGGGAGATTTTTGATAACCGATTCAATTTCTTCGCTGGTTATGGGTCTGTTCAAGCTTTCTATTTCCTCCTGATTGAGTTTTGGAAGAGTGTGGGTGTTCAGGAATTTGTCCATTTCTTCCAGGTTGTCCAATTTGTTGGCATATAATTTTTCATAGTATTCCCTGATAATTGTTTGTATCTCTGAGGGATTGGTTGTAATCATTCCATTTTCATTCATGATTTTATCTATTTGGGTCATCTCCCTTTTCTTTTTGAGAAGCCTGGCTAGAGGTTTGTCAATTTTGTTTATTTTTTCAAAAAACCAACTCTTGGTTTCGTTGATCTGCTCTACAGTTTTTTTAGATTCTAGATTGTTTATTTCTGCTCTGATCTTTATTATTTCTCTTCTTCTGCTGGGTTTAGGCTGCCTTTGCTGTTCTGCTTCTAGTTCCTTTAGGTGTGCTGTTAGATTTTGTATTTGGGATTTTTCTTGTTTCTTGAGATAGGCCTGGATTGCAATGTATTTTCCTCTCAGGACTGCCTTCGCTGCGTCCCAAAGCGTTTGGATTGTTGTATTTTCATTTTCGTTTGTTTCCATATATTTTTTGATTTCTTCTCTAATTGCCTGGTTGACCCACTCATTCGTTAGTAGGGTGTTCTTTAACCTCCATGCTTTTGGAGGTTTTCCAGACTTTTTCCTGTGGTTGATTTCAAGCTTCATAGCATTGTGGTCTGAAAGTATGCATGGTATGATTTCAATTCTTGTAAACTTATGAAGGGCTGTTTTGTGACCCAGTATATGATCTATCTTGGAGAATGTTCCATGTGCACTCGAGAAGAAAGTATATTCTGTTGCTTTGGGATGCAGAGTTCTAAATATATCTGTCAAGTCCATCTGATCCAGTGTCTCATTCAGGGCCCTTGTTTCTTTATTGACCGTGTGTCTAGATGATCTATCCATTTCTGTAAGTGGGGTGTTAAAGTCCCCAGCAATTACCACATTCTTATCAATAAGGTTGCTTCTGTTTATGAGTAATTGTTTTATATATTTGGGGGCTCCGGTATTCGGCGCATAGACATTTATAATTGTTAGCTCTTCCTGATGGATAGACCCTGTAACTATTATATAATGTCCTTCTTCATCTCTTGTTACAGCCTTTAATTTAAAGTCTAGTTTGTCTGATATAAGTATGGCTACTCCAGCTTTCTTCTGGCTTCCAGTAGCATGATAAATAGTTCTCCATCCCCTCACTCTGAATCTAAAGGTGTCCTCAGGTCTAAAATGAGTCTCTTGTAGACAGCAAATAGATGGGTCTTGTTTTTTTATCCATTCTGATACCCTATGTCTTTTGGTTGGCGCATTTAATCCATTTACATTCAGTGTTATTATAGAAAGATACGGGTTTAGAGTCATTGTGATGTCTGTCTGTTTTATGCTTGTAGTGATGTCTCTGGTACTTTGTCTCACAGGGTCCCCCTTAGGATCTCTTGTAGGGCTGGTTTAGTGGTGACAAATTCCTTCAGTTTTTGTTTGTTTGGGAAGACCTTTATCTCTCCTTCTATTCTAAATGACAGACTTGCTGGATAAAGGATTCTCGGCTGCATATTTTTGCTGTCTAGCACCCTGAAAATCTCGTGCCAATTCTTTCTGGCCTGCCAAGTTTCAAAAGAGAGATCAGTCACGAGTCTTATAGGTCTCCCTTTATATGTGAGGGCACGTTTACTCCTTGCTGCTTTCAGAATTTTCTCTTTATCCTTGTATTTTGCCAGTTTCACTATGATATGGCGTGCAGAAGATCGATTCAAGTGACGTCTGAAGGGAGTTCTCTGTGCCTCTTGGATTTCAATGCCTTTTTCCTTCCCCAGTTCAGGGAAGTTCTCAGCTATTATTTCTTCAAGTACCCCTTCAGCACCTTTCCCTCTCTCTTCCTCCTCTGGGATACCAATTATGCGTATATTATTTCTTTTTAGTGTATCACTTAGTTCTCTAATTTTCCCCTCATACTCCTGGATTTTTTTATCTCTCTTTTTCTCAGCTTCCTCTTTTTCCATAACTTTATCTTCTAGTTCACCTATTCTCTCCTCTGCCTCTTCCATCCGAGCCGTGGTGGTTTGCATTTTGTTTTCCATTTCCTTTAAAGCGTTTTTCAGCTCCTCGTGACTGTTCCTTAGTCCCCTGATGTCTGTAGCAAGAGATTCTCTGCTGTCCTGTATGCTGTTTTCCAGCCCAGCGATTAATTTTATGACTATTATTCTAAATTCACTTTCTGTTATATTATTTAAATCCTTTTTGATCAGCTCATTAGCTGTTGTTATTTCCTGGAGATTCTTCTGAGGGGAATTCTTCCGCTTGGTCATTTTGGATAGTCCCTGGTGTGGTGAGGGCCTGCAGGGCACTTCCCCTGTGCTGTGGTGTATAACTGGAGTTGGTGGGCGGGGCCGCAGTCCGACCTGATGTCTGCCCCCAGCCCACCGCTGGGGCCACAGTCAGACTGGTGTGTGCCTTCTCTTCCCCTCTCCTAGGGGCGGGATTCACTGTGGGGTGGCGTGGCCCGTCTGGGCTACTTGCACACTGCCAGGCTTGTGATGCTGGGGATCTGGCGTATTAGCTGGGGTGGGAAGGCAAGGTGCACGGCGGCAGGGGGGGCAGGCTTAGCTCGCTTCTCCTTAGGTGATCCACTTCAGGAGGGGCCCTGTGGCAGCCGGAGGGAGTCAGATCGCTGCCGGAGGTTTGGCTCCGCAGAAGCACAGAGTTGGGTGTTCGCGCGGAGCGAGCAATTTCCCTGGCCGGAGCCGGTTCCCTTTGGGATTTTGGCTGGGGGATGGGCGGGGGAGATGGCGCTGGCGAGCGCCTTTGTTCCCCGCCAAACTGAGCTCTGTCGTCCGGGGGCTCCGCAGCTCACCCTCCCTTTGTCCTCCAGCCTTCCCACTTTCCGAGCAGAGCTGTTAACTTATGACCTCCCAGACGCTAAGTCGCGCTTGCTGTCGGAACACAGTCCGTCAGGCCCCTCCACTTTTGCAAGCCGGACTCGGGGGCTCTGCTTGGCCGGCGAGCCGCCCCTCCGCCCCGGCTCCCTCCCGCCAGTCCGTGGAGCGCGCACCGCCTCGCCGCCCTTCCTACCCTCTTCCGTGGGCCTCTCGTCTGCACTGGGGTCCGGTGACTCTGTTCTGCTAATCCTCTGGCGGTTTTCTGGGTTATTTAGGCAGGTGTAGGTGGAATCTAAGTGATCAGCAGGACGCGCGGTGAGCCCAGCGTCCTCCTACGCCGCCATCTTCCCAGAATCGCCCCTATTTTATTTTTATTTTATTTTTTAGTGAGGACACTTAAGATCTACTATCCTCTTAGCAAGTCTCAACTAAACAGTACAATATTGTTAACTATAAATTGTTGTACATTATATCTCCAAACCTTATTCATCTTGCATAAGATGATGCAACATCACTCCATTTCCACTTACCCTTAGCCCCTAACCACCATTCTACCTATGCTTCTATGAGTTTGACTATTTTTAGATTCCACAAATCAGTTCAGTCACGCAGTATTTGTCTTCCTGCTTCTGCCTTATTTCACTTAGAATAATGTCTTCCAGTTTCATCCATGTTATCACAAATGGCAGATTTTTTCGTTTTTAAGGCTGAATAATATTCTATTGTGTGTATAAATGTGCATATAGATATTTTTTCCTTTATTCATCCATCAAAGGACATGGGTTGTTTACACATATTGGCTATTGTGAATAATGCTGCAATTAATTAATAATGCTGTTAATACTGAATTCAAGGATTTAATTTCCTTGAACACACCACCAGAAGTGGTATTTCTGGGTCATAATATAGTTCTATTTTTATTTTTTTAGGGATTTCTATACTGTCTTCCATAATATCTGTACCAATTTCCATTTCCTTGGTAATTAGTGAAGATGAACACTTTTCCATCCAGCTATTGGCCATTTATATATCTTCTTTTGAGAAGTGTTTATTCAGATCCTGGAATTTTTTTTTTTAAGTGTCAAGTTAGTTAACAAACGGTGTAGTCTTGGCTTTAAGAGTAGAACCCAGTGATCCATTTCTTACATATGACACCCAGTGCTCATCCCCAAAAGTGTCCTCCTTAATGCCTGTTACCCATTTAACCCACTCCCCACCCTCCTTTGCTCATTTTTTAATTGGATTATTTGATTCTTTTCAATTGAGTCATATGAGTTCCTTATATTTTGGATATTAACCCCTATCACATGTATGGTTTACAAAATTGTTTCCCTTTTTACTTTTGATCATTGGCTTTTCACTGTTTTGATCCTTTCCTTTGCTGTGCAGAAACTTTTTAGTTGGACACAATCCCATTTATCTATTTTTCCTTTCGCTGACTGTGCTTTTGGTATCACATCAAAACAAAAACAAAAACAAAAAAAAAAAAAACAAAACAAAACAAACAACAATAACAAAAAAAAAAAAAACATTACCCAGACCAATGTCAAAAAGTTTTTCCCCTATTTTTCCTTCTAGTAGCTTCTTGGTTTCAGGTCTTATTTTTAACTCCTTTATCCATGTTGAGTTAATTTTGTATATGATAGAAGGTAAGGATCCAATTTGAATGGTGTTTCTCTAGACAACCAACAAACTATCCAAAAAGGAAATTAAGAAAACGATCCCATTCACAATAGCAACAAAAAGATTAAAATACTTAGGAATAAACTTAGCCAAAGAAGTAAAAGATTTGTACACTAAAAATTATAAAATATTACTGAAGAACATTAAAGAAGACAGAAATAAATCGGAAGACATTCCATGCCAATGATTTGGAAAAAGATAATATTGTTAAAATGTCCATACTACACAAAGTGATCTACAGATTAAGTGCAAATCCTCTCAAAATACCAATGACATCCTTGACAGAAATACAAAAAAAAAAATCTAAAAATTAAGAACCTAAAGGTCACAAAAGACCTTGAATAGCCAAATCAACTTTGAATAAAGAAGAAATCTGAAGGCATCACACTTTCTGATTTTAAAATATATTACAAAGCTACAAATTAACATTATGGCACTAGCTTTAAAACAGACATATAGATCAACAGAACAAAACAGACAGCCCAGAAATCAATCCACACGTGCAGTCACCTGATTTCTGACAAGTGTGCCAACATGCAATGGGTAAATATAGTCTCTTTAATAAACGTCTTTAGGAATACTGGGTACTCACAGTTTTGAACAAAGATGCATACAGATTTCCCTGTACTCAGATTCCTGAAAAAATAGCACTATAAAAGGTATACCGAATCTTACTAGGATCAAAGTATTTGTGTTGCTTTAATTGTCATTCTTAATTTAAGCCAGAACCTTCAATAGTGGCTGAAGTTGTCCTAAGTCAGAAGTAAATCCTGGATCTCAGCAGATCCAGGATTTTTTTATCAGAAGATAAAAAAATTATTCTCTGCAAGAAGGATCCTCTAACTTAAGCCCATATAGTTTATACAAATGAGAATCAAGTACTGATCTCACAACCAAATATAATCCAACACATTAGGAAGCAAATCAGCATGACTGAAAGTCAGGAGAAAACAATAACAATAATAATATTTAGAAATTTAGATACCAAATATAGCTGTTTGACACTGAATATAAATTATTATCTGTGATGCTGGAATTAAATTAATTAAAATTAGATAAAATGGAGAAATTTAGTTCCTTAGTCATGCTATCTATATTTCAAGTGCTTAATGGACACATTTAGCTAGTGGCTATCATATTGGGCAGCAGAGATATAAAGCATTTTTATCATGACAGAAAATTCTATTGAACAGTGATGGTTTAAAATGTTTATATCTATACAGAATTAAAAAGATGAACAAACAATAACACATTGTCAGAAATTATTAGATTTTTGTCAACTGGTTATTAACTGTACATTTAATGTGATTTGACAAATACATGTTGTGTTACTAACACAAACATCAATATATAAAACATTTCTATCTCCCCTACAAGTGCCCTTGTGCCCATTTGAAATTTCTCTCTTTAAGCCACAACATCATAGTAACCATTGATCTGCTTTCTGTTACAGTAATTTTGTGGGGGTTTTTTTGCCACTAGAAATTCACATTAATGGAATCACACACTAAAGAGTCTTTTGTGTCTGTTTCCATCTTCCATAATGCTTTTTTTTTAATTTTTAAATGTTTGTTTATTTTTGAGAAAGAGAGGCAGAGCATGAGTGGGTGAGGGGCAGAGAGAGAGACACAGAAACTGAAACAGGCTCCAGGCTCCGAGCTGTCAACAGACAGCCTGACACGGGGCTCGAACTCACACTGAGATCATGACCTGAGCTGAAGTTGGCACTTAACTGACTGAGCCACCCAGGTGCCCCTTCCATAATGCTTTTGAGATGCTTCTCTGTTGCTTCATGTATCAGTACTTGATTCTGTTTTATTGCTGAACTGTATTCCATTGTATGAAAATACCATCACTTGTTTATTTGTTCACTAATTGATGGAAATTTGAGTTGTTTCCAGCTTGGGGCAGTTACTAATAAATCTGCAAAGAACATTCACATATATATATCTTTGTGTGGACATATATCATTTTTTTTGTGTGTGTAAATACATAGAACTGGAATCCCAAAAGGGCAGTAGTATATGCATAACTTGATAAGACACTGCCAAGATACCTTCCAGATTGCACCATTTTGCACTCCCACAACCACTAGCAATTTGTGACACTTTGAGTTACTCCACACTACTGATGGCACTTGGTATTGTCCATCTTCTTCATTTTAGCCATTCTAGTGGATTTGTGGTGGTAACTTGCTACAGTATTACTTTGCATTTCTCTAATGGATAATGATATTGAACATCTTTTCCTCTGCTTATGTGCCAGTCACATATGTTCTTTGGAGATGTTTCTCTCCAAAATTGTTGCCAGCTTTAAAAGGAAAAAAAAAAAAAAGAAATGTTAATTTTCATCTTATTCAGTTGTAAGAGTTATTTATGGTCTAGATACAATTCCTTTACCTGATTTACATTCTGAAAGTATTTTATCCCAGTCTATGGCTTGTCATTTTTGTTTCTTAAATGCAGTTTTCATGAAACAGAGATTTTAATTACAATTAATTTCAATTTATCAACTGTTTTCTTCCATGATTCTTGCTTTTACTGTCTTCACTAAGAAATCCTCAATTAATCAAATGTAGTAAAAAATATTTTCCTGTATTTTCTTCAAGAAGTTCTAGAGTTTTAGCTGCTTTGTTCATGTATGTGATATATTTTGAGTTAATTTTTATATATGCTGTGAGATGAAGACCAACGATAATTTTCCCATAGATATTAATTGTGCCAAGATTATCAAAAACATTTCTTTCCCCATTCAATTATAATAGTAAATTTTTTAAAAATCAATTTATCATGTATTCATGAGCTGATTTCTGAATTACCTTGTCTTATGCACGAAACTTTCCTCTGTATTTACTTTACCACCACATTGTTTTGATTGCTGTGGCCATACAGTAACTTAAAATATGACAGTAAAGTCCTTTAACTTCTTTTTCAAACTTTTTCAGTTTTTCTAAGTCCTTTACATTTTCATGAAATTTTAGACTCAACTTGTTAATTTATTTTAATTTTTTTTAATGTTTATTTTATTTTTGAGAAATAGCATGAGCAGGGGAGGGGCAGAGAGAGGAAGGGAGACAGAATCTGAAACAGGCTCCAGGCTCTGAGCTGTCAGCACAGAGCCTGATGCAGGGCTCAAACTCGTGAACCACGAGATCATGACCTGAGCCAAAGTTGGATGATTAACCAACTGAACCACCCAGGTGCCCCACAACTTGTAAATTTTACATCAACAAAAATAAGCCTGCAAGTATTTGTAAAGAAGTTGTGTTGGATTTATAGACCAATTTGGAGAGAAGAGCCAACTTAATAACATGTCTTTCATTCAATGAACATGGTTTATCAGTAGGTTTAGTAGGTATTTTTGTATTTATTTCAGCAATAATTGATAGGTTACAGTGCATAGTTTTTGTTAAATGTGTCCCTCTCTCAGTTACCATGGAGCTGTGCAAAGCAAGGGTATGTTTCCTGTTTGCATCTATTTCAAATGAGGACTGTCTGTATTTCATATGCTTTTATGTTATTGTAACAGGTAGTTTTAATTTCAATTTCCAGCTTTTTGTTGCTTTATATAAAAATTCAACTGATTTCTTACATTGACCTTATGTCCTCAGCCATGGTAAACTGACTCACTAGTTTACTTTTTTTGTATATTCCTTTGAGTTTTCTGCATACATTATCTGTGAACAAAAATAGTTTTATTTCTTTATGTTCAACTTTATGCCTTTTGTTTCTTTTTCTTCCCTTATTCCACTAGCTGAAACATCCAGTAGATTTTTGAATATAGATAATGAGAAGAGATATCTTTACCTAATTTCCAGTAGTAGAGAAAAAACCCCATTTTTATTAGTAAGTATAATGTTAGCTGTAAATTTTTCATATTGTCTTTTTGTCAGATTGAAGAAATCCTCTATAATTTTTAGTTTGCTAAGGTTTAGTTTGCTGAGATCTAATGTTTTTTTCATGTGATTTTATTTTTTTCTCTTCCTTGTCTTCTTTTGGATGATTTGAATTTGTTTTTTATATTTTTAGCTCACATTTTGTTACATCGAGTATCTTTCAAAAAGATTAGAAATTAGAAAAAAAGAATCTTTTATGTTATTCAAATAGTTACCATTCCTGGCACTTCTCATTCTCTCCTCCTTTTTTCTCTTGCTCTCTCTCTCTTCTTCTTCTTCAGCTCCCTCCTGTCAGTTTCATTCAAAGTTTCAAATTCCAGGCCCTTCAGTCTCTCAGAATTTTGATTTTTGTTCTTTCAGCTCATCGGTGCTTTATGTCGGTTCCTCTCCTTGTAGTGTAATCAGGATATCACCTCTACTTCATATCATTTGTGTCTCTTCTCTCACAGATCACAGTCCTGTCCTTCCTCCCCTTGTCCATTGTCTGAAAACCATTATTTCCCTTTGTTTCCAGTTCATTATCCACTTATTTAGAGTGGACAGCAATTGTCCCGACATTTAATCCTTCAGAGGCAGAAGCTGATATTCATTTATTGTCTTCAGAACTGACTTCTACTTTGATATTAAGGTAATGAATATCGCTCTCACTTTGTCTTAGATAGTTCTCTGGTATACAGTCCAGAATTGCCTTCTTCACTGTGATCCATTCTGATGTTGGCATTTAATAGATGCATTGAGAAAATTTTCATTGGTTAAAATGACAAACATTTGATTTTAGCAGTTTGTTTTTGTTTTGTTTGCTTTTTTTTTAAATCCTTTTCAAATTTGGTCTGTTTGATAATTATGTGTGTGAGTCTGTGTGTGTATGTGTGTGTGCGTAATTCTTCCATTTATTAAGAGTTGCTTCTGTTGTTCTATTACGGCGAGCTTTACAATTTTACATGGTGTGTTTAGTTTCAAAATTAATAGAATATTAATTTTGTATTGTGAGCAATATTAAAATTAACTTATTTCTTCCTCTATACTCTCTTCTTCACAAATGTATATTAGTAAGATTTTTTTCTAATTTAGTACTTTTGCAATGTTAAAGATGATTATATTATATCTATTAGAGTAAAATATACTTTAATATACTTTTTATTTGAGAGGGGGCATAAGTGAGCAAGAGGCAGAGAGAGAGAAGGAGAGGGAGAATCCCATGAGAGGCAGAGAGAGAGGAGATAGGAGACAGAGAAGCGGGGCTCACCTGGGGCTTGTGTTTTACCCAAAGTGGATCTCATGTTCACCCAAAATAGGGCTTGAGCTCACCCCATGTAGGATTCCAACTCACAGGCTGTGAGATCATGACCTGAGCCAAAGTCAGATGCTTAACAACTGAGCCACCCAGGCACCCTACTTTAATATACTTCGAATTCCAGCTATTTCAAATGAGGCAATCTAAGAAAGCACTTAATCCCCTACCTTGCTTACCCCTGTTTAATTATACAGGAGGCCATTAGACTGAGGTGGCTCTAATGTTGTGGCAGACTACTTAAACAAACATAATCCAAGTCTGTAAGTGCCTCAAAGTTACAATGATATCAAAACCTAAAGACAATGGACTATAAACAGCCAACTAGGCTCTAAACTATAGCCAATCAAATAATTTTCGGTCTTTAATCCCACATTTTCTCTGTAAGTCTTACTCCTAGCTTCTGTCAGCAGAGTGCTCCTAATGAGCTCTGGTTTGGCACTGCCCGTTCCATTTTTGCTCAAATAAACTTAAAGATTTTAATATGTCTCAGTTTATCTTTTAATACCTCACTCCCTACCAAATCTGGTTAGATGTGCCATCTCTATTTTGCCATGACATACAACATTTACATTCTATTTTATTTCCCTAATCTACCCATTATAGATATAATTCCACAGTTATATATTTTCAATTCTTGTTGCCCATTCTTTAGTCATGGTATCCCCAGTCATCTCTTAGTCATGTAAAGTTTGTCCTCTAGCAATTTCTCAATGAAGGCTCATGGCAAAACATTTTCCTGAGGTCCTGCATGTTTAGTTAAGCATGACTGTGACCTTTATAGCTGACGAGCAATTTCATGTTTATACTCTTTAGAGCATACTTCTTTTTTTCTCTGTGTATGTTTCTTCATTGTCCGCTGACGGTGAATGTTAGTGAAAAGACAAGTGAGGCCAATCTGACATGTTGCCCTTACAAGACATTTGGTATTTCTCCTTAGAAGCTCAAAGTTTTCTCCTATCCTGGTGTCCATAATTTTACTAGGCTATGTCATGCTGCTAACCTGAGTCAATTTTTCCTGGCACATTCCCTTTTTTAATGTGTAAATTTTAGCTCTTGTATTTCAGAGAAGTCTTTTCTTGAACAGTCTATTTACTATTTGTTGTATTTCATTATTTGGCAATTCTCCTTTCAGGTATTCTCTAGGATACATCTAGTTTCTTCAGGGACAAAACTGACAAGTTAAATGGAGTTATGATGGAGATGACCCCTCACAAATCTTTTGAAACTTTGAACATAGCACTAATTTCCATGCCCACCCCCCCAAATGTAATTTTGTTTTGACTTACTACCTTGCACAGAGGTTGTTTAGTTCCAAAAGCTTTGACTTGACCTCCCACACTGTGATAGCTCTTAACACACAAGCCAGTGGCCCAGTGTTGGGTTTGCGTCAACAAGTATCTATCTGGTTGTCTATCCGAATTATATATTCAGTACTGGGAAATGATCAGAAAATAAGTCTGCAATAGCCCCGTTGTGAATTTGAACATGGTCAGTACCCTATCCATTAGCTATCCTTTACATGCTCCTATTTTAACAGAACACCCATTTGGATCTCTGAGCGTGAACATCGACATGGACAAGAGTCATCAAAACTTTCCCCTTTCCCAAGTGTATATTTATTCAAGCGAATAATTGTAGGTTCCTTTGTGGAAGAACATGAAGATTTCTGACCATGTATGTGTGGTATTACATAGACCTTTCCCTGGGTATATAGCCTTTTCTTCAATTAGTAGATTACAGTCTGAAATTGGCTGAAGTCTGGAAACTAGGCAGGCATTATGGCTTTTTATTGCGACAACTATCCTTACCTCCTGATCATCCATCCTTTAATTCTTCTGGTAGTTCAAGCTGATTGGTACTCTTTCTGGTTACCCATCTATTATGCCTCCAGTGACACCATTCTCTGTGGGTGAGGCCCTCTTGGCTATCATTAGGACCTTGCCATTCATTATAACAATTACAGCTATTGCACTCTGGACAGGTGAGCCCCACCTACCATCCCACAGGAATTCTGTGTCTGTATCCTATTGTTCTCATTGCCATCAGAGAGTCTAGTTAGGTAATGGACTCTCCTACAATCAAACCTGAGCAACAGAGGAAAACAATCATTGAACTTCTCAGTGATTCTGATGACTTTCTTACCTTGGTAAATGGTATATCCCCCACACATTCCCATAGAATACAGTAACTGGTGGGTCTTCCAATATTATATAGCATATTCACTCTAGCATGCACACTTCTGAGCTTTTTATATATTGTTATATAAGTATATTTAAATTTTTTATGTAAGTATATTTAAAATGTTTATTTAAATAAAAATAAAAATAAAAATAAAAAATAAATAAATATAAATAAATAAATATAAATATAAATATATATATATATATATATTCTTCCATTGTCTGACATAGAAATTTTAGCCTCACTGAAGATAGCCACAGCATGTTTGTCAATATCTCTTGTGATCTTTGGCAGAATATGAAATCCTACATTTCAGAAGAGTGCCCCCAATCAATAAACTTTCCCTTATTTGATTTGTGTCCTGACCCCTTTGCTGAAGCGTCTTCAAGATTCAGTCTGTACTTATCTCCCAGTTACTGAAGCTAGGGCATGTATTCCTTTGTGCTAGGGACACCTTCCTTCCTTGTTCTTTTTTATATTTGGCTCTGATTCAGTTATGAATTAATCCTAGTTATAGTAATAGGGGAAATAAGAATGTATCCTGAAGATGGCACAGTTTTCTTCTTGAGGAGGGAAATCTGCATGACTTTTTAATAAAGCTGCTGCACTGCCGAGAATTCTCTCAACAACTTGTGTTCACCACTGTATGCCTTATGCTCTATTTATGCTACTTTTTGCTAACTTTACAGGTAAGGAATTTTGCCTTTCTGTTTTAATTTTCACTATTTTTGCTCCTGAATATGTTCCATGGAGAGAATAGAAGATTCTGGTTTATGCAAACATATCGCACTCAAAGTTCAACATGCTTTTAATATAATAAATTGGTTTCAGGCAATTCACTAGAATTTGAAAAACATGCATTTTTATGAATATTTGCATATGTCCATGGATTTCCTATGATTATTGATACTAGGACCTTTTTTTAGATTTAGAAATTATGCCTGAATCATCTGGAATTCATAATAAAACAGCAGGAAGTTCAGCAGTATCTAGGTATTGCAAATTTAAAGGAAGATAAATATTTTATTTTGCAATCTTTTTGGAGGATAATCCCTCATTACCTCTTATAATTAGAGGTACACAATGCCTTTGATTTGGTAATCCCCCTTTTGGGAATCTACTATTCACAAAATATATACTGGCACAACATATTTACTAAAGCATTTTTATGATGGCAAAAATCTGGAATCAACTGTAATATTCATCAATAAGAGAATAGTTTAATAAATTAATATATATCCATGAGAAATAACATGTAGCTTTTAATAGGAGATAGTTTTATATCCCTAAATTGGAAAGATGACCATGATATGTCACTAAATGAAAAAAGCAAATTGCAGAGTAGTATGAACTATAATTCCATTTTTGTAAATATGTGTACAAATAATTGGTTAATGGCATGGAGAAGAGAATAAAGAGAAGCAAACTAAGTTACATTATAAAGTTATATTGGGATATAAATGGATAAAACTATTCATTTCTTCTTTATACATTTTTTAATTAGTATACTCGTTGCAACAAGCATGCATTATTTATCCAACTAAAAAACAATAAAGAAAATGTAAAAGATAAAAAAAAGAAGTATAAGAAATATTCTCAGAACATTCAAGGAATATTCAAGTACCTAATTGTGGGCATTTAACAAGGTACTAAGGATATTAGAGGCAAAAACAGTATGTTTCTTTTAAATCTCAACCCACTTCCTCCACATTTTCTATGTTTCTGTTATTGTCTACATCTATTAATAGCTATTAATTAACTTCTTCAGCAATCTGTCATGATTATTTGGAATGGCACAAAACCAAAGGATAAGACTGGTACACTTGATTGTGTGAGTAGGGTGGTATATTTGAGTTTTCTCTTGTTCTTACAAGAAATTTAAGTAAGGAATGTGTTAATTCAGTCACTGTGTGGTCATGAATGAATTTCTCCCTCTCCTTTATGATCCTTGAGGGACATCCCAATTCTAATATCCCCTTCAATATGGTAACAATGTATACAATGTATACAATCAATCTCCCCCCCACCCTTCAAGTTTTATGTGCTGTAAACAGAGGCAACAAAAACAAAAAGTCTCTCTTCTTATGAAGTATATGTTCTAGTGGAGAAATAGACAAATACAGAGTATAAATGTCAAGGAAAGATGAGTACAGTGACAGAAAATAGACCAAAGTAAGAGGATAAAGAATAAACTAAGTATATTCTTTGACATGCTTGTCAGGAAAGATCTCCCTCCAAGGAATTTTCATTTGAGAAGAGCCCTAAAGGAAAAATTATAGCAATTCATAGGATTATCTGTGGGAATAGCTTTTGGAGAAAAGGTAGCATCAAGTGCAAAGGCCCTAATGGGAATGGATGAACCTCTATAATCATATGGAAAACTTAGCCTTCATACACATGGACAGATGGCAGGAAGTACTGTGTCAAAAGTACCTCTGCCAAATTGACCAAAATAGTAGCCAGAGCAGAGCACAGGCAAAGTTAGGGCTGGTCAGGATATAGACACAAAGCAGCTCCCCTCAAGGTTAGCCTCAGCCCAGGAGTCAACCAAGGTTTGTATTCTAATTCAACCAGCACTACATTTCTAGGAAATATATTTAAACTTTCCCACCTGTAAAATAGAAATGATAATACCAGTATTCTGACTGCTTCATAGACATATTTAAAGAGTCAGAACAAAGGACTTAGAAGTCAATGGTGCATACCCAACATTGGAGCACCTAAATATGTAAACCAAACACTAACAGAACTATAAGAAGAAATAAACAGCAATATAATAATAGTTGGAAACTTTAATAACCCACTGTCAACAATGGATATATCATCCATTGTTGGACAGGGAATGAATAAAGAAACAGTGTATTTGAATACCATTATAAACCAAATGGACCCAATGGACATGTGCAGAACATTCCATCTAACAGCAACTGAATATACACACATTCTTCTCAAGCACATACACAACATGTTTGATAAGTAATACGTTAGTACATAAAACAAGTCTCAACAAATTTGAGAAGATATAAACTATATTAACTATTTTTTCCAACTACAGTGGTCTAAAACTAGAAATCAATGACAGGTGGAAAGCTGGGAAATTCACAAATATGAGGAAATAAAATACGCTCCTGAACAATCATGAGTCAACGAAGAAATCAAAAGGGAAATCAGAAAGTATTTTGAGACAAATGAAATGAAAACACAGCATACGAAAACTTATGGGATGTAGCACAAGCAGTTCTAAGAGGGAAATTTATAGCAATACATGGTTTCATTAACAACAAAATCTATACAGTAAAAATTATAAGATATTGATGAAAGAAATTTAAGAAGACACAAATAATCCACCCCTGCCAGACACAAATTCCTTTATACTTTCCCAGGCTCTGTGACTCCAAATATTTTCTCTCCATCTCAGAATGTAAAATTCTGGCTCAGGTACTGGCTTTTTAAAAAAATGGAGGTAGTTCCTCAATTTAAAACAATTTTCATAATGGACATGTTAGTGCCACCCATCCTTCTTTTGGAAAATTGTCCTCTTCCTTTTATCTATCTAAATGATAATGGTAGAGACTGCCAATCACACTATTTTACTGCTTCTATAGAGAAGAGGATATAACCTATGATGGAGTAAATCATAATACCTCTAAGGTATTTTTCCATACTAGAAAAAGGAAAAAGGGTTCTTGTATTTCAGTTTCCAAATCTGTGATTTCATGAGCTTCATAAATTCCCATGGTTTTAGCCTAATGGAAATAGCTGGTTTGAGAGCCTGAAAAGTTGACATGCATACAGAAGCAGGGGACAGGAGCAAGAAAGTAAAATCTTGATGAAATGAGAGTCTCTGTTTTTATCTTCATCCCAACTCTTCTCATTTTGTTAGTTTGGTTACAACAAAGAGTTAATAATTAGGCTTTTAGACCTAAGCTACCTCAAATGAAACTTGCTTCTAAGCAATAGAATATGGCAAACATGTTATAATATCACTACTATGATTATATTATAAAACAAACTGAAAGGACTTTGCAGATGCAGTTAATGTTCCTGATGAATTTATTTTAAGTTAATCAAAGAGGAGATTATCTTGAATCTGCTTAACCTAATCAGAAGTGCCTTTTGAAGAGGGTCTAGAGGAAAGGAAGGAAGGAAGGAAGGAAGGAAGGAAGGAAGGAAGGAAGGAAGGAAAGAAGAAAGAAGGAGGGAGGAAAGGAAAGGAAAGGAAAGGAAAGGAAAGGAAAGGAAAGGAAAGGAAAGGAAAGGA
This sequence comes from Lynx rufus, assembly GCF_022079265.1. Taxonomy (NCBI): domain Eukaryota; kingdom Metazoa; phylum Chordata; class Mammalia; order Carnivora; family Felidae; genus Lynx; species Lynx rufus. The sequence continues at coordinate 104,307,077 of NW_025814856.1, forward strand.
AAGGAAAGGAAAGAAGGAAGGAACTCTTTCCTCCTAGCCTTGAAGAAGCAAGGCACCATGAGTTCTACAGTTACAAGGAACAGAATTCTAACAACCACTTGAACTTCAAAGAGGATACTGAGCTCCAGTAGGGAACTCAGTCTGGCTGACATCTTAAGTACAGCCTTGTGAACGCTGAGCAGAACAGTCAGATAAACTGTGCTTGTGTTCCTGACCCATGGAAACAGCAAGATAAGAAATATTTATTTTTTAAGCTGCTAAGATTATGGTAATTTCTTATTTAGCAATAAAAAACTAATACAATATTTTATTATAAACTGAGTATGAAAGTGAATATTAAGTAAGGGTATTTCTCAGAAGAAAGTTTGTGCTTGTGTTTCAAAAGAAGTTAGGGGATTTGGGGATTCTAAATTAGAAAGATGCCACTTTTTCCTCTCCACCTCCTGTGGACAAGGAAGCAATTGTAATCACAAAGAACAATGGCTAACAGGAGGCAGTCTATAGATCTACTAAGTGGTATTGAGAGCCATTAGCATTAATGGTACTTTTACTTCATTAAGATTTCTTGAAGAATTGAACTTGGCCTCCAGACCTTAAATATTTGATTCTTAAAAATAAAAAATAAAACAGAGTTCTTGGCTTTGAGACTACATTTTTCATGTCACAATAATAAAAGTTTCTAGTTTTAATGCAATGCTCTCTATATATAAACTGTTAATTCATATAACCAATGCCAGCTACATTATGTGAACAATTACTCAGTAAGCAGAAGAACAGAACCTCCTGAGAAACTTAAAGTTGATAAGTCCTCAGCATAAACTAAAGAAAACAGCACATTAAATAATGTGTCATTGGGTAGGCTTGGGTTATTCACAGGTTATTAGAGCCCTGTAGCTGTGGCATAGAATAAAATAATTTAATTAATTGTAAGGAAAACAAGTACTTACTAAGTGTTCAATACGTACAGTCTCTATGATGCTTACAAACTTTCTTTCCTCATAAGATTTTGGGATGAAAATATTACCAGCTCTATTTTAAACACACAGGAAACTAATTCTCTTCAGGTCTCGCACTGTGACATGACAGAATGAGGACTGAAAGCTGGACTTGTTTAGTATTTGCTTTTAGCCTCTACAATACTGTCTCATATAAGATTCCAGAATGTATTAAGTGGTACTCATAAACCATGCTGAGAAAAATATGAAACTCAGGCAAGATTCCTTTATGTGAATGCTGAGTTAAATTTTCTTCTCAGAAGAAACTTTCCCAAAGCTGGAGAAGTCACATTGCATTTCTTTTCATTATGATAATCACTCAGGCGATGTTATTGGAAGATATGTGGTAATGATAGGTATGATACAGTCACCGAAAGAAATGAAAATTCATTCTTTAATTTTTTTAGTTTAGGTATTTACTTTTTTAGAGACAGAGAGAGCAGGGGAGGAGCAGAGAGAGGGAGAGAAAGAATCCCACTGTCAGCACAGAGCCTGATGCCAGGCTTGAACTCATCCACCCGTGAAATCATGACCTGAGCTGAAACCAAGAGTTGGATGCTCAACTGACTGAACCACCCAGGTGCCCTGTACACGCATTCTTTAAAGAGGAACAGAGTGGAAATTTTAGAGAATAGACTTATGACAACATTTAAAAAATCACTGCCCAAAACATTCATATCAAAGAAAGTGCCTGTTAAAATTTGCTATCCACTTAACTATGTTTTCCTTTGAACTCAGAATGTTAGTTAAAGAGAATTTAGTTGAAGAGACTTCAGAATTATTTGTCCTTCACTCTAGGCAATTTCTTAAAGATCTTCATCCCACTCTTAATCTCATACCAGTTGTCAATCTTAGTGCATCAAGTGCTAATTCATTTGGCTTGTGAACGTAGACACTTTCAATTTAGGTAGACTCTTTAGACTGAGGGCATTATCTATAAGTAGATGACTTTTAATGTGTACTTTCAATTCCAACCTATGTCCAAGATCTAGAGCATCATCTCCTCAATGTGCCACTAGCTTCACAACATTAGCTGACAGGCCTCTCATCTCTCTCTGATGTATTTTCTTCAGACTGTTTTCCACTGGATTATAACTCAAGCTTGAAAACTCAGAAATGTTTACTCCCTCATATCAATAGTCTATAATTTTAATGTTTATAACCTTCCTCATATACATCCCTTTCTCAACTTCCAAGGTAATTTTTTTCAGTAAAAACTCTTATTAGTGGATAATTTTTAATGGCTTTCAAATAGGTATTGTGACTCCAGGAATTTGTTCATGTATAGTCATCTTGCACCTTACTGCTAGAATAATTTCCCAAGCAACGTTTTTTTAAAAGTTTATTTATTTAGGGGCTCCTGGGTGGCTCAGTGGGTTGAACGTCCGACTTCGGCTCAGGTCATGATCTCGTAGCCAGTGAGTTCAGGTCCTGCATCGGGCTCCATGCTGACAGCTCAGAGCCTGGAACCTGCTTCAGATTCTGTGTCTCCCTCTCTCTCTGCTCCTCCCCCACTCACTCTCTCTCTCTCTCTCTGTCTCTCAAAGATGAATAAATATTAAAAAAATAAGTTTATTTATTTATTTAGAAGAGACAGAGATAGCATGATCAGGGGACGGGCAAAGAGAAAGGGAGAGAATACTAAACAGGCCCCATGCTGTCAGCACAGAGTTCATGACCTGAGTCGAAACCAAGACTCAGATGCTTCTGACCAAGCCACCCAAGGCACCCCTCCCAAGCAAAATTTTGATAATAATACACATTTTTTAGTGCTTAAAAATTTGTACTATTTTCTGAATGTTGTTTCAAAACCAGAAAGTGTCCTTACCATTCACAATCCATCCTGAAACTATCATTTAGTTTTTTAGTACTTTCTTACTTATATGCCAAGTTTCACACAAACTGAACTATCCTGTAAACTATCACTATCCTAAAACATACTTTTTATATAACAAATTCCCTAGGATTTCTCTTTCATTTGTTTAGTAACACACTGACAGGAACTGATGCTTTCTCCTCTCCTAGCATGAGGGAAGACACCCAAAGGTCAGCTTCCCATTTTGCAGTCACTTCCTTCCTCCCACCAGTGTGAGGGAATGCAATATCTCACAGTCTCCCATATCTCAACTTTGCACAGAAGGCTTTCTCCGTGCTTACAAAAATTGCTGCTCAGACTCTGATGGCTGAGTTCTAAGTATTTATTTTTCTACTCATAAGGTTATTCTCATGCTTGCACTAAGAGAAGTCACACATTAGAGGAGATAGTAGGGATAGGAACCCTTCCCTGAAACACAATCATGGTGCATTCACCAATGTTTGACATGCATCCTTTTCAATATGATGCCAAGAGATTAAGGGGCCACCTGCATCCACCTGGGACATTTTCTCCCACCAATAACTAGTTCTGTGGCACATTTGTGTCATAATAACCTTTGCTGTTACCCACCTCTCCACACACACCTACTTTGCTTCTGTGGTTCTAATACCTTGGTAAATGTCTGCCTTGTCTTAATCTATTCTCAAAGGTTACTTACTCCATGTTTTATTTGCCTTATTTTCTAATCAGAAAAAAGTTTTTTTTTAATTCCAAAGAATTAAGCACTTACCCCACACTGCCTATTATTATTATTATTTATTATTTCTTACCAGATTCAGAAATAGTGATAAGAATTTACTGTCTTTCCTAAATTTTTACCTAGCACCCCACCATCACAGGAGTTTAAGTAGAGTTTATTCTCAATATCACAAATGATAACTAAAGAAAATTAAGGAAATAATTTATTTCCTGAAAGAATGGGATTGACATGTATCAGTCCAAAATGTCTGCAGTAGCACTGGTTCTTCCACCAAAAATTGACTGATGGCTTTTGATAACCTGACTTAATCCAGATGCTTCAGTTCTGCCCGAGTTGGTCAAGAAGATAACACTGTAATTTAATATATATTCAGTTTTATGCTTGTGAGAACAAAGGCCCATTTTATCAAATGCTCAGTTCATTGTAATATACTTATTATTCTTAAACCCTTAGGGTATTTAGGATTAAACTTTATAACTCAGAAGTCTAAATATATAAGGAAATATTGACTGAAATTCAAAAATATGATAAAGCAAGTATAGCCACATTATTTTTATGAATATGTTCATTTACATAACTACATGAACAGGCTACCAAAGTCTTTGATTATTTTAATAGAATATGATGAATTTTATCCTATCTGGTTCTACACATAAAGGAATCAGCACAAAATCCAAGAGCTGACCGATTTTACAGAGAGAAGAGCATAAAAGGTAGTTTCTTATGATCTTTCAGTAGGAAATGCACTTGAAATACTGTGAGAAAGTCAGTCTTGTGATATTTTCTCATTATAAAAGGTCACTGCTCCACTCATTTATCACTATTTTATGGAGGAAGCAGAGTGGATTGTGTCTAGGTGGGAGCAATGTTGCTGAGAAGAGTTTAAAAAATCACCTGGTGTTAAGAGGAACAGAGAAATTACCTGGTATATTGCAAAGCAGAGCTTGGAAATATATTGCTAGTGCTAAAAAAATCAGAAATACTGCAAGGTATGAGAATAGAAAGAGATATATACACTAAGGAGACTATTCTCTTATTAACATTCTTCTTACCATAAAGAGGAACCATTCATGAGTTGTCATTGTTGTTGTTTTTTTTAATTTTTTTTTCAACGTTTTTTATTTATTTTTGGGACAGAGAGAGACAGAGCATGAACGGGGGAGGGGCAGAGAGAGAGGGAGGCACAGAATCGGAAACAGGCTCCAGGCTCTGAGCCATCAGCCCAGAGCCCGACGCGGGGCTCGAACCCACGGACCGCGAGATCGTGACCTGGCTGAAGTCGGACGCTTAACCGACTGCGCCACCCAGGCGCCCCTCATTGTTGTTGTTTTTAAGTGTATCCTCTAGGAATTGAGATTTCAATTCTCCACTAGCGGTCACTGGGAAATACCCATGTGTCATAATGGACAATGATACAGAAATAACATACACAGAAGCATTTCAACATTTCAGATAAAGTAAAATAAGTGGTTTTTTTATTGTACATAATTGCTAATACATCTAATATTACATAATCTAAGGTTGTTATGGACTTTCCTGTGAAAGTCCATAATACGTAGAATCAGTGTATGCCATGCCTTCTATGTAGTAGGTGCCTTTCTGAAAACTCTATGGGAAAAATATCACTTCATCCGTTAATCTTAACAAATCTATGTGAAAAGTACTGATATTAGCTCCATTTAGTAGACAAGAAAGCTGAGGTCGTTGCTCATGGGTGCATAATGAATAAGTGATAAAACTGGAATGCAAACCCAGATAGTCAGTACTATTAAACTATTCTCTGTTTGCTGTTTTAAATGCTTATTTATTTTGAGAGAGAGAGAGGGGATGGGGGGAGGAGAGGTAGAGAGAGAGGAAGAGAAAGAATCCCAAGCAGGTTCCATGCCCAGTGCATGGAGCCTGTTGTAGGTTCGATCTCATGGCAGCAAGATTACAACCTTAACTGAAACCAAGAGTCAGATGCTTAACTGACAGAGCCACATAAGTGCCCCACTATGTTCTGTTTTCTTACTTAAAAAGCCTCCTTGGAACTCATGGGGGAGGGGAAGGAAAAAAAAAAAAGACGTTAGAGCGGGAGAGAGCCAAAGCATGAGAGACTCTTAAACACTGAGAACAAACTGAGGGTTGATGGGGGGTGGGAGGGAGGGGAGGTAGGTGATGGGCATTGAAGAGGGCATCTTTTGGGATGAGCACTGGGTGTTGTATGGAAACCAATTTCACAATAAATTTCATATATTAAAAAAAAAGCCTTCTTTATTTTATGTATTTATTTATTTATTTATTTATTTTAATTTTAATTTTAGAGAAAGAAGGCAAGCAGGCAAGAGGGGCAGAGGGAGAGAGGGGGAGAGAGAGAGAGAATCTCAAGCAGGCTCCACACTCAGCGCAGAGCCTGATGCAGGGCTCAATCCCACAACCCTGGGATCATAACATGAGCAGAAATCAAGAGTCTGACACTCAACTGACTGAGCCAACCAATTGGCCCTAGAAAGTCTTCTTTAAATAAATAACAAAAAAAATTACTAAAAAAGTAACTTTAGGAAGGACTTAAAGTGGAATTCAATTTTACCAACAACTGAATATCATTTAAAAAGTTATATTATTGTCAATCTTATAAAAATTAACTTGGTAAAATTATAGCCTGAATTTTGGGGGAAGAGGAGACTGATCTTCCCTTCATTTAGACAAAGTCTCTAAATTTAAATAAGTATTTTAGAAGTATATCTACTTGAAGTATTTCTTCAAGTATAGAAGAATACACTTTTATTAATAAAGGCTGGATTCCATCATGAACAGAAAAACAGTCTTGACAATGTTCACACTGAGTGCACCTGGCAAGAGAGCCACACATTTAACTTCTAAGTTTTCTAAGGTAATATTATTCATGAACAGGACTTTTGTTGGATGACAAAAATAGACATAATGAACAGACACTCATGAATTTCCCTTCTTTCATAGCCAGGAAGTAAAAAAGGGAAAATATGCAATATAATTATATTCTTTATATATTTATATTCATATAATCCTACTATTGTTATCATTTGAAATCTTTACCCTAGTGTAGATGTGCATTCTACATATTAATGACTCACATTATTAAGGAGCTTATGAAGCAAAAATAACCTTATAGTCATTCCTCAAAGTCTTAAATTTTCTTAAGTGTACATTTTTTTTACACTTAACATAGTACCTCTCTTTTCACTAGTGAACTCTTCTTGGTTTATTTAAGTTTCTGTTCATTCTGGGTACAAATTAGTGAATTTAGTATATGATACCTTGTCTGGGAGGTAAAATTTGATAATTTCCTAAAATATCCCAAAACCAGGGATATTTCCCCCAAATTTTGTCATCTTAATGTTTTTTGCTTTAAGTATAATCCTATAACCTGGCAGATCCATAAAATAATGATGAATTCTGATAAAAATAGAAAAGAAATAATTACCTGAAAACACTGGTGAGAGACTAAAAATAGGAAGATTTTGGAGGGGTTTTAACTAAGAAGAAGGAATAGCACTGGGTGAAACTTTCTAAAAAAAAATAATTTTTAAAAATCTCAGCCTGAATTTCATCCTATCAGCCCCATGTGAAACAATTAAAATTTTTATTAGAAAGCTATAGTCTATGATTTTGAAGAACAAGAGGAGGTAAATCTAGGAAAGGAGTCATGGAAGCGTAGTCTCAATTCTACACATAAACCCTGCCCAAATGACAGCTTTCCATACCATATGTGCATAAGGGAGCCCCCAGGCAGCACAGACAAGGCTCAAAAACAACTGAGATTTAAGGTGCTGCCCAGTGCAAGAGATACAAAACTTCCAGTTTGAGTCTAGATAAATTAAACTATAGCTTTCAAACAAGGAGACAAAGTAGAAAAATAAATTAAAATTCTCAAAGGAATATAACAGAATCTACATTCTCTACAGGAAGTGACCTGCAATGTTCAGGACACAGTTTAAAGCAGACTAGTGCCTGAAAAATAAAGAAAAATGTGATCTTTCTCAAGATAAATATAGTTAGTAGAAACAAACCTCAAGAAAATCTGGATGTTGGAATTAGTGAATCAGGATTTTAAAGATTTTAAAGCCATCATAGCTATGCTCAAGGAAATAAAGAAAAAGAAAGGAAAATATGTTTTAAATGAATAAACAAATATGAAATCTCACTAGAAAGACACAAGCTATAAAAAAAATAAACTAAGTGGAAGTCTGGATTGAGAAAATTCTCTGTATAAAACCTGACCAGATCTCTGGAAAGAGAAAGACTTACCAGAAAAAGGAAAAAGCCAGAGAGTGAGAAAACTTGGAGATAAATGAATACAAATTATCTAATATGAAGAACAGTGAGGAAAAAAATGAAAAATAAATAAATACTACCTAGTGCCCACATATTGTTTTCTAAATACTATTCTCAATAAATGGATCCAGATCTTCTTGGAGAAATGGCTGATCTAGGGCTGAAGCAAAAAAATATGTAAGATGGGTTGGGACATTTTACAATACCAAAAAGTAACAAAGCGGTCAAAAAAGCAAACAGAAGGGTACATATCAAAGAACCCCAATACTCCCAAACAAAGACTGAAAATACTCCCAACAGTCAATGTGAGAACAATCTGCTACAAAATAACGCAATATTGGATTATAACCCAAAGTGTACACTAAACACATATAAATCCATACTTATATACATAAATGATTGAATAACTACATAAAAGGGAAAGAAGACAAATTGTTACTTATAGAAGAATTCTAAGTAATATATATACCTACTCCCTCATCTAAGAGATAAATTTAATCTCCATCCCCTGAGGGTGAGCTAGACTAACAGACTCACGTCCAAAGGCAAGGGAAAAATTGGAACTTTCCTGTGTAGAGACCTGGGAAACACTATCTTGTCCAACTGGTGAAATTAACATCACCAGGAATATTGTGTGAATATTATCTACCTTCTGATATGATCTGGTGAGAAGGGCACATCACCTCTATAGTATTCTTTTAGAGATCCCTAACCTAGTTTCATCATGAGAAAAACATCAGAAAAATGTAAACTGGGGAATATTTTACAAAATATTTTACCAGTATTCCTCAAAATTCTCAAAGTCATGCCACACAGCAAAATTTTCACAGACCAAAGAAGGCTAAGGAGATTTGATACAAAACTAAAGAAACTAAATACAATGTGATATCCTGCACTGAATTCTGGAACAGAAAAAGGACATTACTTAAAAAAAAACTGGTGAAATACAAATCAAGTCTGCAATTTATTTAACAGTAATGTATAAAAACTGATGTCTTAATTTTAACAAATGCACAATGACATTTGTTTAAATGTAAGATATTTGTTAAATGCAAGAAATTTTAGCACTGCCTTGCATCTTTACTGCGAGTCTAAAATTGTTTCTAAATATAAACTCTATTTTAAAAAGTGAACAGATACTCAAGAACCTCAGGTAGTATTACAAGGTATAACATACATGCATAGAGTTGTAAAAGGACAGAAGAAAGACATATGGTCTAAAAATACTTGAGGAAATAATGATCGAAAATTTCCCGAATTTGTTGAAGAACATAAATTTAAAGATTCAAGAAACTCAGAAAACTCTAAGACTAAATTCACAAAAAATCATACATAGGAACATCATACTCATTGCTGAAAATCAAAGAACAATTGAAAATTTTCAAAATCACCTAGTACATATTGAGAGCCACAGTTTTAATAACTGCTGGGTTCTCATTAGAAACACTATTGACTAGAAAACAGTGAAACAAAATCTTTAAATTGCTGGGGAAAAAAGTTAAATAAATCGTCAACATAGAGTTCTATGTTAACCAAAAATATTCTTTAAAAATGAGGAGAAAAAATGAGGAGAAAACAAACACATTTTCAGAAAAAAAGATAACTCGGAGAAAGGGAAATAAAGGTAAATTGTCAGATGATAACTTATATCTATAGAAAGGAATGAAGAACATTAGGAATCACATGAATAAGAATAAAATATATTTTTTCTCTTAAATTTCTTTAAAATACATATGGTAGTTCTAAGCAAATATTCTAATATAGTGTAGGATTTTATCATATGCAGATATAATAGATATGATGGTAGATGAACATATGTAGTTGCAAAGCTTCTATATTTTAGGTGAATTGATGAAATAATTCAATGGACTGGGAAAAGTAAGGGCTATATACTATCTTCTCCATAGTAAACATTAAAAACAATGTAATAAAATAAGTAGATATATCTAAATAGCCAACAAAGTAAAATGGATTTCTAAAACATATTTGATTAATCCAAAAGAAAGCAGAAAAGTAAATAGAAACAAAGAATTGAGGGGGCAGATGCAAAATAAATAATAAAAGGGTAGATATGTTACAATTATATCAATAATTATAGTAATTGTTAGTGAAACTCTCTACTTAAAAGGAAGAGATTCTCATTGTCTCTCCTTTCCTCTCTCTCTCTCTCTCTCTCCCCCCCTTTTCTCCCTCCTCCATTCCAACCCCACTTGACAGAGAAGTCTGAGCTGTTGTTGCTTCCACCATATTTCTTGCTTTGACTTCTCAAAGAGCACTCACTCCTTAATCCTCAAAAGACTCCTCTCCTCACCACTTTACAGGAATTTCTATTTTAAAACATAGCAGCTTCCTTCCATTCAGTTGTAAATTTTCAGGCTCAATTTCATTTAACTGTAACATGCATCGTTATTGATCATCCTCTTCTTGATTCATTCTGGTGTTCTCTCTTCTTTAAATGTCCATGATGATTGATTCTTCTATTCCTTAGCTCTCTTTTTATATTTCCTTTAGCTCATTCTAACCCCTAAATATAGGTGTTTTCTATGTCTTTTATATTCCCTTGGCTTCCCTTCTTCATTTTCCTCTTTACTTTCTTCTCACTTGGCCATCATTTTCTCTGCCCAGACTCAATTATCTCTTCAATTTAGTGACTTAAATTGAAATCTCTAGACTGGTTCTTCATTCAGTATCTTTGTATGTCAACTATGCTACATATTTACTTGGCATCTGAAGCCTATATAATTCATGTTAGTCAGAAACATGAAATAAATGGTCAGAAGTTTTTTTTTTAATCCACCAGATTAATATACCCAAGGCCCAGTCTTTAATATATTCCTCCTTCACTTGAAAATCTATGATGGAAAACAAAAAGAAAAAAAGAAGGAAATCTGTGATGGTTTCCCAATGAACACTAAGTAACATATTTCGTGTCACCATCTAATATATTAAGTGATATGATAGATTGGCCAATCAATTCTTCTCCAACAGCTTTTAGTGTGATTTCCTGTCAGACTTCAGAAAAGAAAGATTGCATGCCTCAAATTGTCTTGCAGTTGAGGTCTCTGCATATGACTTAGCTTCAAGAAACAGACACCCTTTCAGAACTTGGGAAGAGAAAGTGAAAAGAGCAAATGGTAAGCATATGGCTCTTCAGTAAATGTGGAGATAGCTACATGTTGCAGCTATCTAAGTATCTCTTCTGTCTGGTCAATTCCTATTTTTGGATGCTGAGCTAAAGTGGAAGCTCCTCTCCTTTGAACCAGTCTCTTGGCAATTATGTTTAAAGAAGGAAGGTTGTTTCCTGTAGTGGCCACTGTGGCAGTTGTTCCCTTTCTAAGCTACTTTCACAATATGATTCTGAACTATGAAGAAATTTTGGAAGCTCGGCCCCAAGCACCTTCCCCAGACTTTCCATTCATGCTGTAAGATATGTAATCATCTGTTTAATTCCCTCTTGGCTTGAACTAGCTAGAGTGGATTATGCCATCTACAACTGAATTCTGGCTAGTGTACCCTTACAAAATTTATATGTAACCTGCCCTTAGGATCATATACATTGTTATAGCGCCATGCACTGAAGAAAAAGTTCTCAGACAGTTAGACTGAGTGGACATGCAGAGCTGCCTCTGCAGATGCAACATCAGCAGCAACAAACTGCACATAGTCTTTATCTCACGTTCACCAGGTATAAAAATCAAAGAATGTTAAAGCTTGGGAGGAAAACACATGGAGCCTCCAGAGATAGGCCAAACACACATCTGGTGTTTACAGGAGAGCATGCTGGGAAGATGTGCAGTTTCAAGAACTGCTAGGCAATTACAGTGGGTCTGTTCCCTAACTGGGTCCTGGGAGATCTTGGGGCTCTGAATCTCACAGTGCCATTGCGTTCGACAGCCCTGAGACCATGACATTGTTGACGTTTCAGCAATTACCCCATTCACTTTCCCAGGGCTTCTCTCCCCCTCCCTTCAATTGCCATATATTCAAAAGCTCCCCATGCTATAAAATGTAAATACCTCCTCTGCAAAGTTTCGCTAATACCTCCAGCCAGAATAGTACCCTCCTTTCTATTTTTCATAGCATTTACTTACACATTATTTAACCCTCTCTTTTAGGAATTTGTCTCATCTTCACTTAGCTATAAATGTTTTAAAGGCAATAAAACCTAACTTCTGCTTGTATTACTATTATTATTTTTTATCACCCAGAAACTACATCATTGCTTTTACCAAGCAATATTCCAAATGGCCCCTGTTAATCTAAACCTGTCCCACCAGCCTAATGTCCCAATGATAGATAACTTTGTCCTTCCTTCTTCATTTAATAGTGGTTGAATCATTGTAGTATTATTTGAACCACCTAATGAATAATCACCTTGAATTATTTTGGATAACAGCCTTTCAACTCTGCATAAACTACAAAGTTGTCCTAATCAAAAAAATCATCCGTATCATAGAGAGTAGAGGTCAAAGATACTTCAGCTCACCATCCATTTTTCACTCCTTCTGGTTATTGGATGCCACATCCTTTGATAATCATGCAGCAAATGTCACAATGGGAGTTTAATTGGAACACTGACAATGTGCAGAAATCTGAATTTATTTTTGCTGAGGGATATCATTTTTCTGGTATAATAAATACCTTTTGCTTAAGCAATATATTTTCTTGTTTAAATGACAGATGGTTGGGCTTATTACTTTTTCTTCCAAAGAGAAAGAGAAACCACTGAATGTTCTGTAGGGTCAAATGCTAAGATTTAGACCCAATATTATATCTACTCCATGACTAGAAATACAGTAAATTATGTTAAATTAGACTTCAGTAAATATTTGAAATTTGAATGCATGAATGAATTTTTTTTAATGAAGATTTTCCAAGGATGAAACAGGCCAGTGAGGGAGATTTTAGGAAGCAAATATACCATGAAAAAAAGCAGGGTATTAAAGAGACTATTTCATTTACCTGGACATTGAGTTGGCCCTTTATCAGGATCAATCAATGCAAAAAAGTACATTTTAATAACTTTTATTCTGGATTAGTTTTGATATATGGAAACAAAGTAGATCAAATGTGAGAATCAAAGGAGAAAGGTCTGTGAGAGCACACTGAACATCATCGAACACAATACAAATGTAAAGGAAGATATAATTGAAATGAAAGTAAGCTAGAAATGCTAGAAAGCAGTTCCAATTGGTTTGTATCACTAGCCAATAGAGTCAACATTAAGTAGGATTATGTGGCAAGTCTTACCTTCTTTGGGAGTCCAGATTTGGTCCAATAATTTGATGAAGTTTTTTTTTTTCATTCACTTTGATAGAAAGCTTTCTCTATTTATTTGAATTTTTAAGAAACTCTCCTTATATCTAAGTAAACATTTTTGTTCACTTAAAAAATTCTGTTTTGAAAAAAGTTGGTTCAGATAGCAAGAGTACTGACACTTTCTTTCTATAAAAATAGTAGTGATACCTGGGGCAGTATATGTTATGCAAAGTATTCGCTTTACCAGCCAAAATGAGAATCCTCATTTTAATATAGTTTCCAGAGGCTTAGACCATAGATTGAACTGTAATCACCTACAGGGGGAAATGTAAAGATCAAAAATTTCCATTTGCTTCCTTAACCAAAATCTAGTATTTTCTCTGCTGGAAACTGACTTTGATTTCTTCCCAAAAAAGTTTTGTTAACAGTGCATTGCTTAGAATTGCTAAGGAAACTAAGATAATATAATTTTAAAGACTATGCAATTTTACCTAAACAATAGTTTGGATATAGGTAAACTTAAAATTATTATGAATTAATGAATAATTGTAAGTCATATTTTTGGAATTCTTATTAAAATGTCTTACTAGTAAGTATGATTTCAAGTGATTTTACTGTATATACCACATGTGAGGCTGAGAAATCCTGGGTTGTTAGCTTTGATGTACATCAATAGCATCTTATATTTGTTTTAGGAGTGTCCCTGTGAACCCAAACTACTAAGAGTCTCTACAAAGATCATCTAATATATAATGCAATATATAAAATATTCACATTTGATGATATGATATTACTGAATGTATATTCTAGGTTGCTATAAGCCACTTGACAGAAAAGTAAGTTTTCCTAAATCTGATTCTTGTTCTACTATTGAATAAACTCCATCTCTAACCAACACTGAAATTGAAGGGATAGGATCATGGAAATTAAATAAATCCTTCTTGAAAAACATTACTCTTCTTGATTAAACATGTCTTGCTTCTCCATTTATCTTGGTCTCCTTGGTCTTTGCTGGGTTAATCTTATTCTTTTTGTAAATCCTTCAGTTAGCTTTCTAACCTAATATTAAAAAGTCTAGATGTAAGATACTAGGAGCAATATAGCATTAATATTTATATGTTTCATTTACAGCTTTTTCATGCTAAGTCTTTGCAAGACCTTTTGATTATAAAATAATTTTTGTATTATTTTAAAAAATAATTACTTTATTAAAATTTGATTTTAGATCTCCACATCATTTAACTAAGAAGAAACAAGCCTTTGTGTGTATGTACATATACATATATACATATGTATATATACATATGTATATAGTAGAATGTCAATCATGTAGCCATTTATAAGTAGTATAGTCAGTAAATTATTAGAAAGTATAAAATAGGATGAATTAAACCAATAATAAAATAAATAATTTATAGTTGGAATTGCATTTTACTATGAGATAGGTAATAGTCTGAGTGAAAAAATTAATATAAAAAAAGAATAAAATTACAAGAATGGTGAAATAAAAGAACTGTTGATTTTACAATTACTGATGTCTACAAGACACAATAAAAAGCAGAAGGCTCTTCACAGGGATGCATAATATGTTTTGCATATATTACTGTCAGGGAGGACCCTGTAGGTGCTAAAGTGACATTACAAGACAGCAAAATACTAACCATACTCTGATCAGCAAAAGATTTATAAATAGAGGCTTGAAATGGTCTCAAATAGTTGGCATTATAAGACTACCTAAAAATGAGGAACCCAATTGAAGTAACAAGGGAAAATAATGAAAAAACTGCCTTTGGATTTTGTACACATTTGTCAATCTAAGGATGTATGTTTGAGAACACCTGGTGTGGAGTAGTGTGTAGTTTTCCTGCTGATGCAGACAGTGTGACAGTAAATGAAATGTAGATCCAACTTCCCTCTCCGGTTTTACTTGTCAGGCTACATCTCTGCTTAGAGAAATCCATGCACCAGGAAAAGGCTGAGGCTTGGGTCCAGATCCATCCTGGCAGCAGACAGTTTAGAAGATCCTTTTTGCCCTTACCATTGCCAGGAGAGCTAAGAACAGGGAATCAACAGCAACCCACCCTAAATTTTATGTACTAAAAATCTGGCAGATATCTTAAAAGATATCCCTTTCTATGGGAAAAAAAAAAGCAAATACATTAGAAAATTACTTCTAGTATTAGGGAACATCAAAAAGTTTTTTTTTTTCTGGTAATGGACATTTTAAAGCTCAAGAACATTTGGCAATTATCCAGAATAACAGAAGCATTTTAAATGCAGTATCTGTTACTCAAAATTTTTCTTACAGAAGGAAAGAATACATGTGTACAGCAAGGCAATGAGCTATGATAAATGACGGTGTAGTTGATAAATTAACTGTAGGCTGATCACCCTTGTGTGTTAGCTTTACCAGCATTGGTAATCTCTACCATGCTATGGAAAATGGAGAAGGAAAATAATGGAATCATGAAAAGAATCTGTTAGGAATCTAGAGCATAAAAGCAGTGGAAGGAAGGTCCAACATAAATGTGATAAGGTAGAAGGACTTAAGTGCTATTTTGGAAGAAGAATGATGTGAATTGGTGGCCATTAGATGTAACAGGCCACCACATATGAGAAAGAAGAGCCCAAAAGTTCCAAGTTTGGTGAACGTGATCAATAGTGATGTTATCAATTAATATAGGAAAAACATAAGAATAAACTACTTTTGGGGTTAGAGGAAGATTAAAAAAATCCATTTCATAAAATTCATTTGGGAACCTGTCAGGAGTGAAGACATTGTAAATCATCCATATTAGGATAAAGAGATTGGAAGGATTGAAATCACTAAGCAGAGATTATTGGAAGAGATGAGAGGAAGGAAAATAACCAAGAAAGATTATTAGATGTGATATTAGCAGAGGAAAAGGAAGAAAGGGTGTTCAACAACAATGCATGATACTAAGAAATTACATGAGATGACATTTGTGGGGCAGTTATATTTTCCGGTTTGGTAGTTATTGGTTGAATATTTCAAAAAAATGTTCCATTGGTTGCAGGAATTGTTAGTTATTTTAAATCAAGAAGCAAATTGGTGGTTAAGACAGATTTTGTAAACTGCAAGGACTAGAAGACAATGAGAAGGATAAAAGTAAAACCTTTGGGGTAGTCAGGATCCAAGAAAAAATTCTTGCCTTTTCTTTATTTCCTTCTGCTTCTCCTGCTTAGATGTAGTTTGAGGTTTTTTTTTTTTTTAAAGATAAGAAACCAGCAAAGAGGAAATTACAAATTTAGCAAAGAAAGGGGATCATAATGGTGAGAATGGCCAAAAATAGAAAGGAGAAAGTCGGGAAAGCAAAACAAAACAAAACAGAAAAATATCTGATTTTAGGGGAAAAAATGATACTCTTTTGTTTTCTGGAAAGAGAAAAGAAAGGAAAGCTTGGTGAATATAGAGATAAGTTTTAGGAGGGCATCTTAGTTTAGGTCTCTCCCAAAGCAGACCCTAAGGAAGAATTTAGTTGCAGAAAACACAAGTGAGGCACAGGGAGTTAAAGCCAGAATGGGAAAAGAGGCAATAAAGGATGTGTTTATGATCATGCTATAGGGTTCAAACCTCTAAGGACACTAAGAAATCATATAAACCACCCTTAGAATTATTTCACCACTGGTTGAATATGAAGCATTAGCCATCAAATTCTGTATTGTATTGGCTGAGAGTTGACCTCAGAATTATATTCCTCCCTCCCCCAGCCAGTTTCTGGCTATCTAGTTGAAGAAACTCCTATACCCCCTGACAAAGCTTCCAGGCAGAAGGTGCCAGAAATGAAAGCCGTCACCTCCTTTCAAAACTGTCTTCTGCAGCAGCCGGGTGAACTCAGAGTTGGATAGAGCAGATTTGGTGCAGGACATCAAGGCTTCTACTGCAGACGGAAAGGGAGATGCTTTTCTTTCTGTCAACTCTGGTGCATTACTATGAGTACCCTAGATTCCAGTAGAATAATAATGCCCTTCACCAAACATGCCCAACGTGCTATAAATCACCAAGAATCTCTTCCCTCCTACTCTGCCAAGGAATCCTCTACCACTGCTGTTTCATTCAAGAATATCAGGAAGGGTTTCCTCCTCCTGCCCCCTCCCTCACTATCCATGCCACAATATTCCCCCAAACCTTTTATTTCATTTCCCCAAGTGGGGAGATCTTACTAACATAAATAAAATAATAACAAAGACTTTATTTCCATAATAGCACATTTGAATTATGTTTTGAGAGGTGATCAGTAATAAGCAAGAGAAAATTTTATTGACCTTTTATGATGCTTCATTCTGAGAACTGGAAAGATTTAAGACTCCCTTAAGACAAGAGCCTGGCCACAAGTATGTGATGCCCTGTCCTTCCAATATAGAGGAGGGTACTAGAGCGAGAGAGCAGAAAAGACAAGAAGATCTGAGGGAAAAACAGGAAGAGATCCTGGAGAGTGAAGGAGTCTCAGGGATGCTTATCTGAGACATAGTCTACATGTCTACTGGGGACTTGGCAGAGTAGGGAAGGATCCATTTTGCAGCTGACTGGACACTGTGTGCACAAATTGCTGACTAGGAGATGATCCCTCCTCACTTTCCTAGACATTATGGGCACACAGAATGGGTTGAAATTAGTTACCAGAACTAATTTTATATAGTGCATGTCCTATATGCCAGGTGCTATGTTGATTGCTGGGGCACCCTACCATCATGGAATTTATAGTTAAAAAAACTAGGGGATACCTCATCTGTGATTCTTTTTCTTGCCTGTCATAGTTCATATCAACCTTATTTGCTTCTTAAGTCATCTTTTACATCTTGTCTCATAACTACTTGTGGGCATGTTGGCCTCACTTAACAGATTAAGAGCTCTCTGAGGGGAGAGACTATTTCTTCTCACACATCACTATTGACTGACTGACAGCCTTAAGACAGCAGAGATGATTGAGTGAGGATCTCATTTGAAGTGTTCAGTAGAAGTCTAGATCTATAGTGTGTTTGACTTAATCTGCTTAGGTACATCTAGAACTGTGGTAGAAGGTTCTTTGCCAAAAGGAGTTATTCTTCCTCTTTATATCTTCAAAGCAACATGCTTAATGATAAAACCCTTATCTGTTCCCACTTACTTGGAGAACAACATTGAATGTTGAGCTTTAAAAATGGTGGGGGAAAGTTAATCTTTAGGCCGCTCCTGCTAAGTTTGTGGGAATGAATATTCAAAGGGACATTGCTAGCACAGCATTTCCAACTTTCTGAAACTGTGTGATTCCACAAGCAGTTATAATATTAGGGAGTAACTTAGGGACTGGAACTGAGCAGAATGGTGAAAAATACAAGGTTGGGCTTAGAATGTATGTATTAACTATAGGAATTTAAACAGGCTCATCCATCTGGGCCTCAGTTTCATCTTTAAAATGGGGATTTTAATACCTCTTTAAAAGATCCCTAAGGATGCAGGTAATTCATGTAGAATACTTCATATATGATAACACACTGTTGCCATAAACAATCCATACCATTTATGTTGATGGGAGATATGACAAATATTTGCCAAATGTCCCTTTTAAACTTATGACCAATTAGATAATGGAATTCCTCCGAAATACTGAAAGTTTATAGGAGTTGCAAAATTAAATAATAAAGGACATAGCAAAGATACATATGTGATAAGGGAGAAAAAGACAAAACACATTTAAAATATTGTTCTACCTGAGGAATAAAGAGGTCAATATGTTTAGGAGAAAGTGCCAAATTTTAATGAAGACAAATGTAAAAGGCTTTAAAATAGGAACTTTCAACTTCCAAAATTTCTTTGAGGAAGAAAAAGAGTTAACCAAAATGATATTATGAGAGAAATTAATCCATGGAGAATTCCTACAAAATAGTAAACATATAACTTCTTTCATGCTCCTCTTGAAAGAAACCAGAAAAAGTGGCGTACTAAGTCCTCCTCCTTCTGACTCACCATAAAATCAATCAAAGCATGTTTCTTACTTGATGGATAGTTTCCAGAGCAGACAGAGACAAATCAACTGCAGTGTAGTGTGTGGGAAGTACCAACACATACCTTAGGAAAGTTACAGAACTGGTATCTGTAACTCCAGACATGCGTGCATCTACTCAAAAATCGTAAAATGAGTAAGCCAGGATACTACACAGTGGAATCACACACACACATACACACACACACACACACGTGCACACGCTTTTAAGTTTTCATAGTACTTTGTAACTCTCTGATGACACTTATTACAGAATATATTATATTTCAATCAAGCACACAGTTTTTCATCTCCCTTTTAGACTACACACCGCTTGAAAATAAAGACTGTGTTTTGCTCATTTTTTCACTGCCAACATCACTACCTTGCACAGCTCAAGAAAACTTCTTAAAAAATCAATTTTAAGGATATTTAATATGTGCCAGACACTAAGCTTGGAGTTTCTTACAGAACATCTCATTAAGTACATTATTGAATTCAATGTTTTGAAGTGACGCAAGTATCCTTGGATTCTTACAAAAAGTTAAGACGATGCCCTTCCTGTTTTACCCATACCAAAGCAAAAGCTTCTTCACAGGCTTTAAAGTTATCACACAGCAAGGCTTTTAATATACAGTTAGTAGTGGCATAATTTTACATTCTCCCAAGTCAAGTCTGAACTACAGATCAACTCTCAAGTGAAAGTATTCATTCTAATTAGAAAAGCTTCTTTTTTAAGTTACAAAGTAGAACATTTAGCATAAAGGAAATGTCTAAGAAATAAATCTCACTAAAATAGTGAGTCTGTAAGTGTCATCATGTGTAGGCTACCAAATATGGTTTTCCTTTCTAAGTCACATGTTACATGTGGTTATGGAAAAGTAACTGGTGCAATCCTTTGAAATAGTAAGGGAATAAAATCGAAAACAAAGCCTTACAAATGTACAAAAATGTAATATAATCCACAAACAAAATGCCGACTCCTCTGTTCTTTCTCCTCCAAAGATAATAACAAGTAATGCAAAAAAAAATTTTCCTTTGACTAAGCTGCTCTGAAGGAGTTGCCTCATATATTTGCAAATGTATGAGAAACAATGTTTAAAGAAGTCAGAAAACCTTTTTGGCAACCTTACCCATGTTCTGAGAAGGTGAAAAAATGGTTTCACTTCTATTCAGAGTTGACTCACATACGACAAAGTGAGATTGGAAGGACAAATTGACACTGGGAAAGGAGAAGTTAAATGTAGGAATCTGAGTTCTGTTCAAATTGGAGAACACCAGTGGGGAGACTAAAGCTCTCTCTTTACTGAAGCAGCAGTTTGAAGTACTCTTGTGTAGTATAATAGAATAATTGACCCAATTAGGGCCCTATTCATCAGAAATTAGATTTCTGCAGGTGCCAAGCACAAAGGCTTTTAAGGGCCTTCTCAGCTTCTCACTAGCAACACTGGGAAACTGCAGGCACAACAAAACTGCAAAATCTGCAATTTAATATCTTTCCTCAAGGTATCTGCTGAACCTCACTTTAATTTTAAAGACAGATGAAAAGCACACAGCTTAGGGTCTGTTTCCTTGCCAAGACCGCCCTTTCCCTGTAAGCCTATGGCCAGCCATCCTCTAGCTCAGCTTTAAAGAAACATATTCAAAAGCAACAACTGTAGCCTGTGATTGAATATTCACCTTTCACAGAGCATCTCATTCTAAAGTCTGTCGCTTTCAGGTCATCTTTTCGGAGATTAATATTATATTAACCATTTAAGGGTGTAGCACCCAGAATGGCCTCAACCAATTCCATTAAATGTTATTGCTCCAGATGCAATTCATATTATATAAATATTTTTTTTTACTTGGGCCTGAGACACTCAAAAGTAGTACTGATGGACTTTGTTTCTCTGGGAGTATGGAAGAGGAAAGAGGGAAGGAAAAAAAAGCAAACAAACAAACAAACTCTTCTCTGAAGATCAAGGGATTGTTGAATGAATTTCAACCCTTTAGTTGTTTTCTTTTTTTCAGTAAAATGTTCCCATTCACTGATGTGATATGAAGAAATTCACTCCCCTAAACTCCCTATCTTATCTATCTCAAATATGTACACAAAATCACTCTTTTTATCCTTTTTTTAAATTTTTTCAACATTTTTATTTTTGAGACAGAGAGAGACAGGGGAGGGTCAGAGAGAGAGAGGGAGACACAGAATCTGAAACAGGCTCCAGCCTTTGAGCTGTCAGCACAGAGCCTGATGTGGGGCTCGAACTCACGGACCGTGAGATCATGACCTGAGCTGAAGTCAGACGCTTAACCGACTGAGCCACCCAGGCGCCCCCACTCTTTTTATTCTTAACTTTTTTTCCCAGAATTATTATTTGAATTACACTTAGGTGTGTATGTGTTTATTTACATTGATTTCTGTATCTCCCATTAAAATCTATGTTCTAGTGGATAAAGACATTGCACTGCTTATTTACTGCTAAGTCCCCTATCTTTAGTGCCTAGAAAGCATAAGGCACAGAGTGGTCTCAATACATGTTTCTTGAATGAATGTATAAAAGAAATTTGTTTTCCTTAGAGAAATTTGAAATCAGCACATTAAAGGTGCACTACAGGGAACCAACACTCCTGGCCTGCTTCACAGGTTCAAACGGAATATTTCAGATCCTGTAGCTGAACAATACAGGGTTGAGTTTAGTTTCAAGCTAGATTGTGGCTTCCCCCTATTTCTCAAGTCACTTCCTCAGTACTGGTTCCATTTTCAGGATGAACATGGTCACAAAATGGCAGAAGATGCTTCAGTCTACTCTGATTCACACTGACCCAGAAGGTGAAATATCTTTTAAACTTATGGTAAAAAAAAAAAAAAAAGAAAAAGAAAAAGAGTCCAGGAAATTTTATCCTGTTGGCTCTGGTTAGCCTAACTTGTGCTACAGGTCTTCCCTAAGCCAATCTCTATGACCAGGAAGCTAGAATTTGTTGTTGGCTTGGTTTAGGTCACTCTACCCCACTGCTGGGGTAGAGTCAGCTTTACCCAATGCACACAAACTAGTAGTGGAGAAGTCAAGGTCAAGTTGCCCTGAAACAAAATCTGAGTACTTATGCTGCAAAGGAGAAGGGGAGGCCAGAAGCAAAACTTAAAATGCCAATTATTCCCCTGAACTCAAAATCAGTGGGTATCTTTTAGTTGCTGCCTTAATCAAACTCTCTGAAGCATATGCCAAAGTTTATCATTTCTCCCATTCTGAAGTTCTCTCTTTTTTGGCTTTCACCTGACTCTCACAACTGCCCCATGTTTCTGATGGTTGATATTGGTTTACATATTCAGCTACTTTTACATCACCTTCCCTTTAAATGTTGATACACTCTAGGATTTGTTTCTCACGCCCCTCTGTCCTTATTTTATATGTTCACCCACAGTGATTTAATCTATACCCAGAGCACTTACTAGATGGAAATGCTAATGACTCCTAAACCTTCATCTCCACATCTGACCCTTTTCCAGTGGTACAGGTGCTCTCTTAGATCAAGTATATTTTTTTTTTCTTTTTTGCTTGCTTGGACAATCGGGACAATCTAATAGCTCATCTCCTTACTTCACTCTTCCTTTTTCACTCCCAACCATTTTCCATTTTTATTCAGAATATTATTAAAAAGTACAAATCTTATAATTCCACTGCTGGGGCACCTGGGTGTCTCAGGCAGTTAAGGGTCCAGCTTCAGCTCACGTCATGATCTCACGGTTTGTGTATTCAAGCTCCAGATCTGGCTCTGCACTGACAGCTCAGAGCCTGGAGCCTTCCTCAGGTTCTGTGTCTCCCTCTCTCTCTGCCCCTCTCCCACTTGCACTGTCTCTCTCCAAAACAAAACAAAAAAATATTAAAATAATAATAATTCCATTCCCTATACAATACAGTATAAAATTCTTGGTACAACATAAAGAACTGTTTGTTCATTGGTCTTGCCTGTTTTTCAGCCTCATTCTTTCTGTTCCCTGTAAGCACTCTGTTACCTCTGTTCTTGGCTATTCCTTTACCTCTAATAGTAATGCCCTTCCCTCCCCCTGCTCCTCATCCACTAGGCAAGTCCTACATATCCTCAGGATTCAGCTTACATGCCAGCAGACTTCTCTTGGGACAGAGTTTGTATCTAGGGAGAAGAGAGTAGTCCATGAGCTTTGGTTCAACTATTATCTTCTGCAAATTTTTCAATTTCCATTTATTCTATTACTGCAAGGGTGTGCATTTTCTCTCTCATAACAATAGGAGACCTCTTTAAAAGCAAATGCTGGGGGCTCAGTCAGTTGAGCATCAAACTATTGATTTTGGCTCAGGTCATGATCTCACAGTCATAGGATCTAGTCCCACATCGGGCCTCTGCATGGGGCATGGAGACTGCTTGGGATTCTCTCTCTGCCCCTCCCCAGAGCATCTGTGCTCATGCATGTGCTCTCTCTCAAACTAAATAAACAAAATAACTCTCTTTAAAAAAAAAGCAAATGCTGTGTCTTATTCATGTTTGTGTCCTACAACCTGGGAGAGGGCATACACATGGTTATGGAATGTTTAATAGAATGACGTCTTCTTACTACATGTCAGTTTCTTTTTCATGACCAGCAGAAGAATCTCTCTGAGCTCAAGGAGTGCTCCAGACCCTCTTTTAAAGGACTCATCTGGTTAGGTCAGACCCACCCAGTATAATATCTCTTTTGATTAAGTCAAAATCCACTGATTATGAACCTAATTTTATCTGCAAAAATCCCTTCACATTTGCTATGTAATGTAACATAATCATGAGAGCAGAACCTCATTATATTCACAGGTTCTATGCACACTAAAGAGAAGGGGAGTATACAAGGGCATGGGTTACTAGAGATCATTTTAGAATTCTGTCTACCACAGTTGGGCACTTCCAGACTAACTGATGCTTTTCAGTTCTCAACTCACATCACTGGGGTGATATCAGAAATTTCACAACCAAGCTGAAATTAGAGGGAGAAAGCCAAGTGAATTCAGGAGTTTGGGGTTTTGCCAGGCTTATTGGCTAACAAAGAGCTTATTGTGTTAACTATCCTTTAAGTCCATGTATGGATAGTTAGGTAAATTATACAGTGCAAAGAAATGTCATTTTTTAATAAGTGGCATATTTTTTCCATTTTCAACATGCTTGTATCTTTGTACTTATGTTCATAGCTGCAATGTGAACCTTGTGAGGGAAATAAGAGTATCATATTCACTTTTATATTCCAAGTGCCTGGATCTCAATATATAATTAAGACCCACCCAATTCCTTCCAAATCTTCTTAATTTAGGTCCTTTGCCTTGTTTGACCTTTGGATCATTTGCCCCATAAAAGATAGAAATATGAGAAGGACATTTGATGTTTGCTGAAGATAGTATACAAATGTCTACCTAATTTGATCTCTAGTCCTTTCTTTTTTTTTTTTATATATGAAGTTTATTGACAAATTGGTTTCCATACAACACCCAGTGCTCATCCCAAAAGGTGCCCTCCTCAATACCCATCACCCACCCCCCCATCAACCCTCAGTTTGTTCTCAGTTTTTAACAGTCTCTTATGCTTTGGCTCTCTCCCACTCTAACGTCCTCTAGTCCTTTCTAGTAAGAATGTTCTAGCTCTTTGGCTGGAAAAAAAGAAAATATATGTAGGCTTAATTTCTGACAAGTTCAAAATGTCTTGGAAGCCATTGTTTCTTCAAGCCAGTTGAAGTGATATCACTGAATTATTCCTGAGGATCTTCACTTCTTCAGCAAAATCAGGCAGACAAAGGCCTATGAAATAACATCCCCCTAGTACCATGGAGAAACCTGAACTCAGTCGTGTGTGCTGGGGCTTTGTATTCCTTTGGGCAGAAAAGGCAGCCCTACTTTCAAACTTTCCACAGAACATTGAGACTCGGAATGCTGCTAGTGCATGTACCATGTCAAAGGGAACAGAAAAGTAAAAGCAGAGAACTGACATAACACTTAAGACACTATCAGTGCCCTGAGTCAACATAGGTGGTCGTTTCAATAATGAACTTGTTCAATCTTCCGTGATGCATGAGGAAAAACAGGAACACACAAATGGAAACTCACAGATATCCTCAGATTCCCATACAGTAGGTAGGCAGCTGGTGATTGATTAGGATCACATTTTTGGCATTTGAAGCCTGCTTCATATTAGAAAAACATTTTTGCAGTTCAAGAACTAAAGTTTGTGGATTGCTTCAGAGAGTCCAATAAGCCCTTGAAGTGATAGGGGAAAAGTCTTGCCAGTACATGTATGTAACATCAATGTTGGATCTTCTGTGACCTTAGAATCCAGGGAATTTATACCCAAACTCCAAATTCAGGGCCTGGGGCACTGACAAGTCCCCTCACCCTGTATGTGCCTTTCCCATGCTTCTTTCAGTTTGATCTGGAATCAGTGCAGCCTACTTTGTGCTGACCAACCTTTGGGCCAGAAGTGAAGCTGTGCTCTTCTCACTTGCCTCCACAAGAAATACCTTCCAATTACATCAAACATATTACGACTGTTATGGATGTACTATCATTTGTGAAGTCACGAAGCAGCAGCTCATAAGATTTCCTGGATTTCATGTGCATCCTTCTTTGCTCTTGCGGTGAATATCCATACATTTTGACTTCTCCAGATGTGTGTTTACCACATAGGTCTCTCTTTGTGCCATAAAGATCCCTGGAAAGTATCATCCAGTTCCTACTTCCCTATAGGGCCCTTCCAAAGTCATATGTCTTCCTCAGTTCTCCTGCACTCTTAGAAAATAAATATTTTCTACCTGTAGTTATGCCTATGAGACTTTTCTCCCTCCAGAAATTGTAAAGTTTTCATCCTATTCAACAAGGGTCCATGATCCAAAATGAGTAAGAACCATTTCTTAGACCTTATTCCAAAGGAGAAATGTTTGGAAGCCACATTTCATTGTCAATAAAGAGGAACAATATAACACACCAAGAGCCCCTGGTAAAAACAGTGTTCCTCTTCTCTCTGCACCCTAGAAGCAGCAGGCTCTGACTACAAGTTCTCTTCATAACAAGGTGACTCTGCTCTTCACATCTCTAATCACTATCTTACAGCTCTGCCAACTCCTTGCCTTTTCCCATTGCTCCTCTCCACCTTCAACCCTTCTGAGAATGCCCTCCGGACTCTCCAAACATTTTTATTATTAGTCTTTCTGTTTCCAAATCCATGCTCTATCATTTACTAGTTCTGTGAATTTGGGCAACTTCACTTTTCATCTATAAATTAGCATAACAATAGTACTCACTCACAGGGTATTGTGGAGGTTAATGAGTGAAAACAGGTAGGAAACTTAGAACATAGCAAGTCCTCAGAAACAGTTAACTCTCCTCCTTAGCATTATTATATTGCCACCCATCATTATCAACCAGTTCCACCTGAGGGATCTACCATGAAGATACGGCTTCTCTTGCAGCCCTTTCTAGAGGAGTCTCATCTCCCACAACCAAAATCTGGGCAAAGAAACTAGCAGAATGCCAACTCATGAGCACATTTATACATTCATGTAAATGACCAACCCAAACCACTACATAAGAAATGGTTGAGATTTATTATTTTATTATTTTAAAGAGAAAGATGAAGATCAATAGGTTGATGTTATGGGTATGAGGGTTTAACTAATATCAGAAAGTATTTTCTACTATTAAGAACTGCCCAGGAATGAAATATGTTACGGAGTTACCAGTGTCCCTGTCCTGAACAAATTAATATAAGTTGTGTGTGTCCCCCTTTTCTGATGTTATAGGAAGGATTCTTGCCTGATGAAGGACCTTGGACTTAATTTCAAAAATCCCTTTCAAACTACAATCCTGAGTCTATTTTGACTGAGTCTCCTGAATGAGTATCCTGAGTCTCCATGGACTTTGGTCATATTCCAAGGAAAACACATGAAAAACATCAGCAGTTCTATATACATAACATAGTTTTTATTGGGGGGGGGGGGAAGAGCACAGCAATTTTTGTTACCAGGTCTGTACTCTACATGCTTGGCTCTGTAACTCACTTGTGTGACCATGAAAAGGTACCTTAATCTCTATCAGTGAAGGGGAAGAGGTTGCATCCATGGCTTTCAAACACTTTTAAAGTGTAAAATTCTTCCTACTAATGAATGCCAATGGATAAGCTCAATATGTAACAGAAACAAATTTCCAGCTGAAAAGATTTCAGTAGGAAATATAGTGGCCTAACCAATTCCCTGCCTTGCTTCCCCACAACCCCATGTTTCCATGGTCAGCCTTTGATGTGGCTTCATGTACCTTCAAAGTTGTTCGGACTCAACTGTCAAAACCAAACAAGCTGTGTAAAATGGCTTCTAGACTCTTCTCACCTTTTACCTGGGATTTGTGTTCTTTATATACACATATGTATCTTTGAAATTAACCCTGTTTTATCCTTGTTCAAAAATTGTCTTGTTTGATATTAACGGCTCAGATCAAAGGATTTTAGCACTGAAATGGAATTGTATTGTGGCTTATTTTCATGTAATTCAGGAAGGCATGATGAAACAAATTAATCTCTTGGTCTTCCACTTATGTTTACATTTTAATTAAGTGGATATAAGATATTTATGTTATATTATTGATATGTACCTACTATGATTTTTGCCATATGAATATCTGCATTTTCATATAGAGTATACATTTCATATGTAATTGATAGAATATGTCATAGGTAAGTAATGGTATGTACATATAAGTATAGGCCACATCTAAAAAAATTAATAGGTGCAACTTAGCTGATTTTAATCTCATTTAAAGACATCACCAGTTTTCAAGTAGTAATATAAAACTAATATGCAAATAACACTTCTATGAAAAAGGAATAGCATAATATTTTGACTTTGATGACCTTATAGCATTTAAAGAGACTCCGATATGGGTATCAGATAGTTCAAGATACAATTGAGTTAGGAAGAGTTAGGTTTATGACCAAGGATGAAATCTGCAGTGAAGTATTCAAGAATATGTGTTAAAGGAAAAGATTTACCAGTCTGTAGCTAGAAATAAAATTTTAAAACTTAAATAATGACCCATTTAAAGAAAACTTGAAAATAGTCACTAATAACGTAGAAATAATAAGATGCAGATGAAAGCAAGCAATAACAAGAAATAATAAGATATTGATGAAAACACGTAATTACAGGACACTCATCCTTTTCCATGGTAAAACTGATATTTCTTAAATGTTATCATCACAATGTACTTACCACTAGTCAAGACTTTATTAAAATACTCAATCTTGTTTAGGGTGAACAAATCAAGTTATCTATGGGAGTATAAAGAAAGCCCTGAAGAAAGTTAGAAATATCTACTACTAACAAACTAGAATACGTCTTAAGATATAGCATCTATAGGATTTTGGCTTGTTCCTTCATTTGACTAGATGATCATTATCGCACTAACATCTGTAATGCCATAGCATTAAATTCTTAAAAGATAGATCCTAAGAAGAAAGCATAAATATGCAATACCATTGATGCTGATATTGATGCATAAGCTACTATAATAGAAAACAGTAAACATAGACTTCCACAGTTATTGAAAACTCTCCTGAAATACGACATCAGGCAAGAAGAAAGTAACTCCTGTTTCTGTGTCCTCCATTCTCTTCATTAACCAAAGTCTTAAGAGAGTGGTTTGCACTCCATTTGCATTTCCTCAACTGACATGAACTCCTTAGCCTCCTGTAATCTGGTGTTTTCCTTCACCATTCAACTAAAAAGTCTTCACTTCAAATTACAAACTGTCTTTAGTGGCAAGTTCAATGGGCATTTTTTTTTATTTTTTATTTTTTTAATGTGTATTTATTTTTGAGACAGAGAGAGACAGAGTATGAACAGGGGAGGGCCAGAGAGAGAGGGAGACACAGAATATGAAACAGGCTCCAGGCTCTGAGCTGTCAGTACAGAGCCCGATGTGGGGCTCAAACTCATGGACCACGAGATCATGACCTGAGCCAAAGTCAGAAACTTAACCAACTGAGCCACCCAGGCGCCCCTCAATGGGAATTTTTAAATTATAACTTGATCTTGCTCCAACATTTGAACACAATTTGATTAGATGTGATTTTTTATGATTCTATTCTCTTCTGGTTCAGTTTTTTTTTTTTAATTTTTTTTTCAACGTTTATTTATTTTTGGGACAGACAGAGACAGAGCATGAACGGGGGAGGGGCAGAGAGAGAGGGAGACACAGAATCATAAACAGGCTCCAGGCTCTGAGCCATAAGCCCAGAGCCTGACGCAGGGCTCGAACTCCCGGACCGCGAGATCGTGACCTGGCTGAAGTCGGACGCTTAACCGACTGCGCCACCCAGGCGCCCCGATCTTCTTGTTCAGTTTTTAACCTTCTGTGTATTATTTTCATCATTTTGACTGATTTCCCTTTTACTATTTGCCTCTTAATGTTAGTGTGCCCCAGAGTTCCATGCAAGGCCCTTATCTTCTCTCTGTGTAGCTATTCTTACCAGATAAATTCCTCTCTTCTTGTGCTTTCAGCTATCATTCATATCACAAATGCCTCAGAAAGCCCTGCATCCTAGCTTGGTTGTCCATCTGCCTTCCCATCCCACTTTTCCAACTACCTAAATGATATTTTTCCACTTGGATATTCCAAAGGCAGCCAAAATTAAGAATATCTAAAATGGGGGGGAGAAGCCAAGATGGCAGAACAGCATGGAAGTTTTTTGTGTGTCTCACGTCCATGAAATACAACCAGACCAACACTAAACCATCCTACACACATAGAAAACGAACTGCAAGATTAACACAAAAATCTGCACTACCTGAACCACAGGATTCATCAGGTACGCAGCATGGAGAAGTGAATTTAGGGAGCAAGAAGCCGTGAAAGGTAGGGAATTGCTTTTGTGGGCAAAGAGAGGAAGGAGACTGGGGAGGGAGGGAGAATACAGGAAGAGCAACCTTCCCAAAAACAGATGGAGAGAAAGTGGAAAATTGGAAGCAGCTGCAGGGACTAAACTAAAAAGGGAGAAAGGAGAAAGGAGAGGATTTGAATTCCATTAAGACAAGGGGAGCGCAAAGGCTGCAACTCCACAGCTTGATACCTGGCAGTGCTCTGGTGGGAAGGGCAAATCCCCACGAACAGAGTGGGGTCCAGGAGGTTCTCAGGCCACATGGAGAAAAGCGGTTCCACTGCTGGAAGGACATTTGGTAGATACTGGTGAAGCCACCTGGTCCCAGCAGACCCCAGAAGGTGGCCATATTCCCTGGGGCTGAGGCAAGGTCCTTAAGAGAGAGGCCTGGTGCCAGATGTGTGTTGTGATTTTCCACAATCCCTGAAAGACTGCTGCTACACTGTCTCGTGAACTTTTTCTGGGGCAGGCTGAGACCTGGCCGGGGTCTCAGGGCACCAGCAGCAGCAGGGTCCAGCGGGCGTTCCTGGGTGCAGCCGACATTTGGCCATTGCTCATTCAACCACTGCTCGGTGAAACCCTCTTGCAGAAGGGCGGAATGGGTCAAAGCCGGAGTCTTTCAGAAGTAAGGGGCCGGGGAAAACAGCTACATCTGAGACAAAACTCTGGAGAGAGGTACTGCCTGGGCCTGGTCACAGAGAGTGAAAAAGCGGGGAGTGGACGAGAGCTGAAGACAGAGGATGGGTGCGCAATTGCTGATCTGGGAGAAAAGACTGGGTAGCTGGGTGGTGCCATTTTCACCACTCCCGCACATGCACATAGGCACCTACAAGCTCTGCAACAATCCACCCAGTAGGCTAGCAGTGCCATCTAGTGGAAAGCAGAGCTGTTACACTGAGCCCGCCCAAATGGGCCAACTTCGCTCTCCAAGAACACAAGTCTCCCGGCTGACTTAGTTATGGACTATAAAGAGCTACATAGAGTGACTTCTAGGGGAAAACAAAGCAATTTCAGTCCTACTTCAATCTGTTGCTAGGTTCATCTATTCAATTTCTTTTTTTTCCCTCTTTTATAATTCTTTTCTTTTTCTTGAATACAGAATGAGAAAAAATGCATTTTTATTTCAATTTTTATTAAAAATATTTTCCTTAATTTTTATTACTATATTTTTTAATTTTGTGTAAATTTTTTCAAATTCTATTTTACTTCCATCATTTTATTTTAGTCTACTTCAGTGTATTCACCTTTTCAAATTTTCAAACAATTTCCTTTTTTCTTTCTTTTTATTTTTTTCTTTTTCATTTCTTTTCTTTTTCTTGAATGCAGAAAGAGTAAAACTTCATTTTTACTTTAAATTTATATTAAAAATATTTTTATTTAATTTTTATTACTATATTTCTTGCTTTTCTGTAATTTTTTTAAATTCAATTTTACTTCTGTCATTTTATTTTAGTCTACTACAGTGTATTCACTTTTCAAATTTTCAAACGATTTCTTTTTTTTTATCTTTTTCATTACTTTTCTTTTTTCTTAAATACATAAAAAGAAAAAAATTCATTTTTATTTTTAATTTTTATTGAAAGTATTTTTCTTTAATTTTTTCTACTATATTCTTTACTTTTGTGTATATATTTTCAAATTCTATTTTACCCCTATCATCTCATTTTATTCTACGTCAGTGTATTCATTTTTTCAAATTCTCAAACGATTTCCTTTTTTTTCCTCACCCCCCCTTTTTTTCCCTAATCTGTCAAACCACTTTCAACACCCAGACCAAAACACACCTAGGATCTAGCATCATCTATTCAATTTGTGTGCGTGTGTGTTTAATTTTTAATTTTAATTTTTTTAATTTTAAGTTTATTTTAATTTCAACTTTTTTACCTCATTAATTCCTTTTCTCCCTTCAAAATGACAAAATGAAGGAATTCACCCCAAAAGAAAGAGCATGAAGAACTGACAGCCAGGGACTTAACCAACACAGATACAAGCGAGATGTCTGAACCAAAACTTAGAATCATGATAATAAGAATACTAGCTGGAGTGAAAGTAGATTAGAATCCCTTTCTGTGGAGATAAAAGACGTAAAAAACAGCCAGAATGAAATTAAAAGTGCTATAACTGAGCTGCAATCACAGATGGATGCAGCGGTGGCAAGGATGGACGAGGCAGAACAGAGAAACAGTGACATAGAGGACAAACTTATAGAGAATAATGAAGCAGAAAAAAAAGAGGGAGCTTAAGACAAAAGAGCACGATTTAAGAATTAGAGAAATCAGGGGCGCCTGGGTGGCGCAGTCGGTTAAGTGTCCGACTTCAGCCAGGTCACGATCTCGCGGTCCGTGAGTTCGAGCCCCGCGTCAGGCTCTGGGCTGATGGCTCGGAGCCTGGAGCCTGTTTCCGATTCTGTGTCTCCCTCTCTCTCTGCCCCTCCCCCGTTCATGCTCTGTCTCTCTCTGTCCCAAAAATACATAAAAACGTTGAAAAAAAATTAAAAAAAAAAAGAATTAGAGAACTCAGTGACTCATTAAAGAGGAACAACATCAGAATCATAGGAGTCCCAGAAGAGGAAGAGAGAGAAATAAGGGTAGAAGTGTTATGTGAGCAAATCATATCAGAAAACTTTCCTAACCTGGGGAAATACACAGACATCAAAATCCAGGAAGCACATAGGACCCCCATTAGATTCAACAAAAACTAACCATCAACAAGGCATATCATAGTCAAATTCACAAAATACTCAGGCAAGGAGAGAATCATGAAAGCAGCAAGGGGAAAAAAAGGTCCCTAACCTACAAGGGAAAACAGATCAGTTTTGCAGCAGACCTATCCACAGAAATGTGGCAGCCCAGAAAGGAGTGTCAGGATACATTCAGTGTGCTGAATAAGAAAAATATGCAGCCAAGAAATCTTTATCCAGCAAGGCTGTCATTCAAAATAAAAGGAGACATCAAAAGTTTCCAACACAAAAATTAAAGGAGTTTGTGACCACTAAATCAGCCCTGCAAGAAATTTTAAGGGGGACTCTCTGAAGGGAGAAAAGATGAATTAAAAAAAAAAAAAATATATATATATATATATATATATATATATATATATATATATATATATATATATATCTCAAAAGCAACAAAGACTAGAAAGGACCAGAGAACACCACCAGAAACTCCAACTCTACAAGCATCATAATGGCAATAAATTAATATCTTTCAGTACTCACTCTAAATGTCAATGGACTCAGTGCTCCAATCAAAAGACACAGGGTAACAGAATGGATAAGAAAACCTGATCCATCTATATGCTGTTTACAAGAGACCCACTTTAGACCTAAAGACACCTTCAGATTGTAAATAAGGGGATGGAGAACCATCTATCATGCTAATGGTCAACAAAAGAAAGCCAGAATAGCAATACTTATATCAGACAATCCAGACTTTAAAATAAAGACTGTATCAAGAGATGCAGAGGGCATTATGTCATAATCAAGGGGTCTATCCACCAAGAACCTAACAATTATAAACATTTATGCACCAAATGTGGAACCCCCAAATATATATCAGTTAATCACAAGAATAAAGAAACTTGTTGATAGTAATACCATAATAGTAGGAGACTCACTACCCCACTCACAGCAATGGACAGATCATCTAATCCAAAAATCAACAAGGAAACAATGGCTTTGAATAACACATTGGACCAGATGGACTTAAAAGATATATTCAGAACATTTCATCCTAAAGCAGCAGAATATACATTCTTCTCCAGTGCACATAGAACATTCTCCAGAATAGACCATATACTGGGACACAAATAAGCCCTAGGTAAGTACAAAAAGATCGAGATCATACCGTGCATATTTTCAGACCAGAACGCTTGAAACTCAAAATTAACCACAAGAAAAAATCGGAAAGGTAACAAATACTTGGAGACTGAAGAACAACCTACTAAAGAATGAATGGGCTAAACAAGCAGTTAAAGAGGAAATTGAAAAGTATATGAAAGTCAATGAAAATAATACCAGAACCCAAAACCTCTGGGATGCAGCAAAGGCAGTCATAAGAGGAAAGTATATAGCAATCCAGACCTTCCTAAAGAAGGAAGAAAGATCTCAGATACACAACCTAACCTTATGCCTTAAGGAACTGGATAAAGAACAGCAAATAAAACCCAAAACCAGCAGAAGACAGGAAATAATCAAGATTAGAGCAGAAATTAATGCTATCAAAACCAAAACCAAAAACAAAAAAAACAAAACAAAAAAACAAAACAGTAGAACAGATCAATGAAACCAGAAGCTGGTTCTTTGAAAGAATTAACAAAATTGATAAACCACTAGCCAGTTTGATCAAAAAGAAAAAGGAAAGGACCCAAATAAATAAAATCAAGAATGAAAGAGGAGAGATCACAACCAACACAACAGAAATAAAAACAATAATAGAATATTATGAGCAATTATATGCCAGTAAAATGGGTAATCTGGAAGAAATGGAAAAATTCCTAAAAACATATACAATACCAAAACTGAAACAGGAAGAAATGGAAAATTTGAACAGACACATAACCAGTAAGGAAATCGAATTAGTAATAAAAAAATCTGCCAAAGAAAAAGAGTCCAGGGCCAGATGGCTTTCCAGGGGAATTCTACTAAACATTTAAGGAAGAATTAACACCTATTCTCTTGAAATTGTTCCAAAAAGTAAAAATGGAAAGAAAACTTCCAAACTCTTGCTATGAATCCAGCATTACCTTGATCCCAAAACCAGACAGAGACCACATTAAAAATGAGAACTATAGACCAATTTCCCTGATGAACATGGATGCAAAAATGCTCAACAAGATATTAGCCAACCGGATCCAACAATACATTAAAAAAATTAGTCACCACGACCAGGCAGGATTTATATCTGGGATGCAGGGCTGGTTCAATATCCACAGAACAATTAATGTGATTCATCACATCAATAAAAGAAAGGACAAGAACCATATGATCCTCTCAATAGACGCAGAGAAAGCATTTGACAAAATACAACATCCTTTCTTGATAAACACCCTCAAGAAAGTAGGGATAGAAGGAGCATACCTTGAGATCCTAAAAGCCATATATGAATGACCCAATGCTAATATCATCCTCAATGGGGAAAGACTGAGAGCCTTCCCCTTAAGGTCAAGAACATGACAAGGATATCCACCCTCGCCACTGTTATGCCACATAGTATTGGAAGTCTTAGCCTCTGCAATCAGAAAACACAAAGAAATAAAAGTATCCAAATTGGCCAGGAGGAGGTCAAGCTTTCACTCTTTGCAGATGACGTGATACTCTATATGGAAAACCAAAAAGATTCCACAAAAAAACTGCTAGAATGGATTCATGAGTTCAGCAAAGTGGCAGGATATAAAATCAAAGCACAGAAATCGCTTGCATTCCTATACACCAACAATGAAGCGACAGAAAGAGAAATCAAGGAATTGATCCCATTTATAGTTGCAGGAAAAACCATAAAATACCTAGGAATAAATCTAACCAAAGAGGTGAAAAATCTATACACTGAAAACTATAGAAAGCTTATGAAAGAAATTGAAGAAGACACAAAGAAATGGAAAAAGATTCCATGCTCCTGGATAGGAAGAACAAATAATGTTAAAATGTCAATACTACACAAGGCAATCTACACATTCAATGCAATCCCTATCAAAATAACACCAGCATTCTTCATAGAGCTAGAACAGACTATCCTAAAATTTGTATGGAACCAGAAAAGACCCCGAATAGCCAAAGCAACCTTGAAAAAGAAAACCAAAGCAGGAGGCATCACAATCCCAGACTTCAGGCTATACTACAAAGCTGTAATCATCAAGACAGTATGGTACTGGCACAAGAACTGAAAAGAAAAAGAAAACCAAAGCAGGAGGCATCACAATCCCAGACTTCAGGCTATACTACAAAGCTGTAATCATCAAGACAGTATGGTACTGGCACAAGAACTGACACTCAGATCAATGGAACAGAATAGAGAACCCAGAAATGGACCCACAAACGTATGGCCAACTAATCTATGACAAAGCAGGAAAGAATATCCAATGGAATAAAGACAGTCTCTTCAGCAAGTGGTGCTGGGAAAACTGGACAGGGACATGCAGACGAATGGACTTGGACCACTTTCTTACACCATACACAAAAATAAACTCAAAATGGATGAAAGACCTAAATGTAAGAGAGGAAGTCATCAAAATCCTTGAGAAGAAAACAGACAAATACCTCTTTGACCTTGGCCTCAGCAACTTCTTACTCAACACATCTCTGGCGGCAAGGGAAACAAAAGCAGAAATGATCTATTAAGACCTCATCAAAATAAAAAGCTTCTGCACAGCTAAGGAAACAATCAGCAAAACTAAAAGGCAACTGACAGAATGGGAGAAGATATTTGCAAATGACCTATCAGATAAAGGGTTAGTATCCAAAATCTATGATGAACTCATCAAACTCAACACCCAAAAAACAAATAATCCAGTGAAGAAATAGGCAAAAGACATGAATAGACACTTCTCCAAAGAAGACCTCCAGATGGCAAACAGACACATGAAGAAATGCTCAACATCACTCATCATCAGGGAAATTCAAATCAAAACCACAATGACATACTACCTTACACCTGTCAGAACGGCTAACATTAACAACTTGGGCAACAACAAATGTTGGTGAGGATGCCGAGAAAGAGGATCTCTTTTGCATTTTTGGTGGGAATGCAAGCTGGTGCAGCCACTCTGGAAAACAGTACGGAGATTCCTCAAAAAACTAAAAATAAAACTACCCTACAACCCAGCAATTGCACTACTAGGCATTTATCCATGGGATACAGGTGGGCTGTTACAAAGGGACACATGCACCCCAATGTTTATAGCAGCACTATTGACAATAGCCAAAGTATGGAAAGAGCCCAAATGTCCATTGATGAATGAATGGATAAAGAAGATGTGGTATGTATGTATTTATGTGTGTGTGTATATGTATATATACATATACACACGTGTGTGTGTGTATATATATATATACATATATACACGTGTGTGTGTGTATATATACATATATACACGTGTGTGTGTATATATACATATATACACGTGTGTGTGTATATATACATATATACACGTGTGTGTGTATATATACATATATACACGTGTGTGTGTATATATATATATACACACACACACACACATATACATATATATATATATATACACATACAAACACACAATAGAGTATTACTCGGCAATCAAAAAGAATGAAATCTTGCCATTTGCAACTATGTGGGTAGAACTGGAGGGTATTATGCTAAGTGATATTAGTCCATTAGAGAAAGACAATAATCATATGACTTCATTCATATGAGGACTTTAAAAGACAAAACAGATGAACATAAGGGAAGGGAAAAAAAATTATATAAAAACAGGGGGGTGGACAAAACAAGAGACTCATAAATATAGAGAACAAACTGAGGGTTATTGGAGGGGTTATGGGAGGGGGGATGGGCTAAATGGATAAGGGGCATTAAAGAATCTACTCCTGAAATCATTGTTTCACTATATGCTAACTAATTGGATGTAAATTTTAAAAAATAAAAAAATAAAATTTAAAAAAAGTTAAAAAAAAAGAACATCTAAAATGGAACTCACAATTCAAACTCCTGCTAGCTTATTTTATCATGCTTTTACTAAATGCCTCAATTAGGAACTTCAAATCTTTCTCAAGTCTTCCATCAACTTTGCTCTTTATCCCCATATCCTACAGGATTACTACACACTCCTTTTCTTCCCAAATTAATGTTTCTACAGTTGTTTTCTCTGTCCATCTCCATTTGCCTTATTTTCCTCAGTTGTTCTTGGTCCAAGTCTCACTTTTTTTCTCATTAATTTTCCCCACTGTTAGCTAAAATAATCTTTTAAAAATATAAATAAAATGTCTTTGATCTTTTAACTAAAAATACTCATTATCTCCCTATGACATGTAGGATATAATTCAACTTCTTAATCATGGCATAACAAGTGCACTGCAAATTCTTACTACAGTCCTTTCTCCTTGCTACCCACACATAACACATACAATCAATTTTGCCTCTTTAGGTATTTTCCACTTTTTACTCCCATTCTCTTTTGCATTTTCTTTTTTTAAATTTTTATTTTTTTTAACATTTATTCATTTTTGACAGACAGAGAAAGAGACAGTGTGAGTGGGGGAGAGGCAGAGAGAGAGGGAAACACAGAATTTGAACTAGGCTCCAGGCTCTGAGCTGTCAGCACAGAGCCTGATGCAGGGCTCGATCCCATGAACTGTGAGATCATGACCTGAGCTAAAGTTGGATGCTTAACCGACTGAGTCACTCAGGCACTCGTCTTTTGCATTTTCAATATCTCCTTAAAAGCTCTTCTCAAGATACATGTTTATCATAATGCTTTAAATTAAAAATGTAAGGGGCCTAGGTGGCTCA
Source organism: Lynx rufus (assembly GCF_022079265.1). Lineage (NCBI taxonomy): Eukaryota > Metazoa > Chordata > Mammalia > Carnivora > Felidae > Lynx > Lynx rufus. The sequence continues at coordinate 104,345,569 of NW_025814856.1, forward strand.
TTCGGTTGAGTGTCCAACTTTGGCTCAGGTTGTGATCTTATGTTAGTGGGTTTGAGCCATGCAATGGGCTCTTTGCTGACAGCTCAGAGCCTGGAGCCTTCTTCAGATTCTATGTCTCCCTCTGTCTCTGTCCCTCCCCTGCTCACATTCTGTCTCTCTCTGTGTCTTAAAGAATAACATACAACATTAAAAAATTTTTAAATAAATTAAAAATGTAAACATTTCCTCCATCTCTATGCCCCTCTCTAGCTATTAGTTCTTTCTTCTACATTTTCTTTTTTTTTTTTAACGTTTTATTTATTTTTGAGACAGAGAGAGACAGAGCATGAACGGGGGAGGGGCAGAGAGAGAGGGAGACACAGAATCGGAAGTAGGCTCCAGGCTCTAAGCCATCAGCCCAGAGCCTGATGCGGGGCTCGAACTCATGGACCGTGAGATCGTGACCTGAACTGAAGTCGGAGCTCAACCGACTGAGCTCACCCAGGCTCCTACATTTTCTATTTAACTCTGCCACCAGCTATATGAAACAATTTTCTTCTAATGAAGAAATTCGGTTGGCATTATTAATCTTTTATGAATATTTGGTAGGATTTGATATTTTTGAACTCTTTCTCTTTAAATAAATCCACCTCAAATAGAACTCTATGCATTGTTGGTGGGAATGTAAATTTGTTCAACCAGCATGAAAAATGTATGAATGTGCTTTAAATTTTTTTTTTACATTATCTACTATACAATCCAGCAATTCCATTTCTGGGTATATACCCCAAAGAACTAAAAACAGGATTTTGATGAGATATATGCACTCTTGTGTTTATTGCAGAATTATTCATAATAGCCAGGATATGGAAACAACCCAAATGCCCATTAATGGATGAATGGATGAATGGATGAAAAAGATGTGATACACACACACAATGGAATACTATTCAGCGATGAGAAAGGAAGATACCTTCCCATTTGTGACAACATGGATGCCCTTGAACACATTATGCTAAGTGAGATATCAGAGAAAGGCAAGTACTGCATGATATCACTTATATGTGTTACCTAAAAATGTTAAACCTATAAAAACCAGAATAGAATGGTGGTTACCAGGGGATGGGATGAGGAGTTGGAGAGGGATGCTGTTTAAGGACAAAAACTTGTAAGGAGTAGTTAATAATCCACAGAGATCTAATTCACAGCATAATAAATATAGATAATAATATTGTACTATAAAAAAACCTAAGCATAATAAATATAGATAATACTATTGTACTATAAAAAAACCCTGCCCCTCCTTGACTTTCATTATATGACTCTTTGCTCTCTTATTTTGGAGGTAAGGGAGGTTCTTTTCTGCATCAGCCTTTTAAATGATTAAATTAGTCAAAATCCTTAACAAGCACACTCCTTTTCTACTTCTGAACCTACATACTAGTTCTGTATGGACTCATCTATACCTATGGCTTTGTCAATAATTTTTTTTGCTCTAAATCTCAAATTGAGATATGTAATTTAGTTTTTTTCTTTCTACATTATTAACTTAAATGCATAAAAATTTATTGCTGGAAATCTCTACCTGATAAATACTCTCTACCTCACAAATACTTCAAACTCAGTATGTCCACAAATTGACTCATTGAGCCAAATCTACTCAAATCTAGGTAAGACAGTGCCAAGGCCATCCACCATTAGGCAAAAGTGAAAAATTGGAACTGTCCTAAATTACTCCCACTCTCTATCCACCGCTATCACCAAAGAAATTACTTTACCAAGGTGTGTCAATGTTGTCTCCTAAACATCACATTCACCATCTGTACTATCTCCTCTGTCTTTATCCAAATCTCTTGATTCTCTCACCTACATCAATGTAAAGTCTAAATTCTAAATTTAATTTCTAAATACTAAATTCTCATTCACAGTTCTCATGAACTACATAAGACAGAAAATGAGAACAAACACAGTGTAAATGAACAATGAAGCTTGTAAACTAAAAGGTGCCTCCACTTATTTATGTATATCATAATTTTAGAGCTGAAAATAAATTTAGATATGACCCAAAGTTCTCAAACAGATGGAAATGGAGAAAGAACTAAAGGATTGTTCCGGCAAGAAAAAAAAATACATAAAGATTAAAGTGTATTCTTTGCTTTCTGCTAATTCTTCTTCTTCTTTTTTTTTGTATGGACAAAGAAAATTCTGAGCCAGAGGAAGTTATATTAAAAATAGTATCACCCACGTAACCCAGATTCAAAATAGAGGGGCGGGGGAAGCAAAATGATGGAGCATCATTACTTTTAGGCCTCTAATGCAAAGAGAGTGAATTGGACTTTTTCAAGATGAGTTGAGCTGAGAACCTCTGTTAATGTTTTGTGTACTATAAGATTGGTGCTATGGACCGAATATTTGTGTTCTCCCAAAATTCATATTTTGAAACTCTCCTCTCCACTATGACGGCATTAGGATGTGAGGGCTTTGGGAATAAAGATGTCATATGGGTGGAGCCCTTATGCTGAGACTAGCACCCTTATAAAAAGAGAAAGAGACACCAGAACTAACACAAACTCTCTCTCTCTCTCTCTTTCTCTCTCTCTCTCTCGTGTGAAGATACAGCAAAAAGACCAAATGCAAACCTCTCAACAGAAACTGAATTGGCCAGCACTTTTATCTTGGCCACTCTCCAAAATAGTAAGAAATAAATTTTTCGTGTTAAGCCATCTAGTCTGCAGTATTTTGTTATAGCAGCCTGAACTGACTAAGACAACCACTTTATCCAATTTTGGACAGCCAAGAGCTGGTAACATGTTATGAAGGCAATCCAGTTTCTGTTAATATCTTGTTTGTTTTTCCTCTCGAGGAAATCCTGGCTAACAAAACAAACATTTGGCAGTAGGCCATTTTTGTAATTCTTTTGTGGCTATCTAAATTCAACATGCAATTTATTTACCTTATAGGTCCAAAAAAGCTTACATGAATTTTTATATCTCTATACTAAGCCAATACACACAATATTTTTGTTCGTTTTTTAAAATAAACCAATCTGCTAATTGGTGTGTACCTTTGTTGAAAGGCAATGACTAATTATATTAGTTGGTACTACTTTCAGGTGAAGTAAAAGATAACATAAACTAAGAGTAGATAAAATAATAAATCTGTAACTAGGAATTGATTCAGCAACTCAATGATATCAAAGCCAGTATCTCTGAGTATCTATGGTTGAAAATGACTGCTATTGCTCATCACTGGGTCTAAACCCAGGCAGGAAAGAGGAAGAAATGTGTCTGCTATATCTGTTCCCTTAAACAGGAAATGGAAAAATTCCCAGAAACCTCCCCAAGAGACTTTTTTTATATGCCATTAACCAGAAATGTATCACTTCACCACTTATAGTGTGGAGACAATAGGAGCAAGTATGTAGCCTTTCCAGCCCTTATAGTAGAGGGAAGAAAAGAAGGAGGGGGTTGAAAACTGTTTTGGGGTTAATCTACCAACAGTATCTGGTACTCTAATTATTCACCAATTGATCCAGATTTTTTTCTAACAAAGCTAATCAGATTTGTAAATATAACTATCATAATTATAATATTTAAAATTTCACTTGATAGAGAGGCTCTTTTTTGTCTTTAAATGCTTTTCCTAGTTTTAGACCAAATCATGGTGCCCTGTCTCCTTAATAAATCAAGAAACAGCAAAGCAAGCAGATTCATAAGTCTTTGCATCTTGAACCTATGAATTTTTTCAAAGGTTACTGTATTTGTACACCAGCCTAGGTTTCCTGTATGTCTTTCAGAGGAATTAATTCATCTTTGGAATCTACTGTTGGTTTTCTGAAATAAAGCCATGAGACTAGGATCACCAGCTCAGAAACAATGAGGTATAGTGTTTGAGACAGGAACTGTGTAAAGTAGAAATAAGTTCAATTCCTAGTTCTACCCCAAGCTACCTTTGTGACTGCAGGCAAATTACTTAGCCCATCTAAACCTCTGTTTCCTCATCTGTAAGGTGAGAACTTTAACATCTACCTGGTAAGACATGAATAGAAAATTCAAGCAAATTTGGCCCTGAGGTAAGTGTTCAGGGTTGTTAAATAGACTTCTAGTTATCTATCCAATAGACATTTACCCAATATATGTAGTTATATATATAAAGCTCTACCTCTCTTGCATATAAGGGTGACCAAGTGACTAGATTCTTATCAGTGATATAAAAGCATTTAGGTTTCTGAGAAAATATATTTTTAAAAATGGTGCTAACTAGCTGGCACATTTTGCCTCTTGCCTCTTCCTATCTTCCTGACTGATGCCTGAGGTCCTAGCCACCAGGACAGGAATAATGCCAAAGCCAGTCTAAAGTTTCTTGAGATTTCTTGTGAAATTTTTAAAATATGTTTAGTATGTTACTCTTTTTTGGAGTACAAAAGAAAATTATGTACTCATTTTTGGGATGGTAAGTTTAGTGTCACATACATTGTCAGCAAAGAATAAATTCAAATATGGAGGAGCATAGCAAATCTTTAAAAGGAGCTTATCATATTTATTATCCAAAGATAGAACAACAACAAAAACAAAACACCTCATTAGCCGCTCAAATGATAGAAAAAAAGAAGGGAGGTTCTCATCTCTTTCTTTTGTTCTAATAAGAATTTGTCTTATAACTATGTAGTAAATCATGAAAGGCATGAACGATATAGTACCTCCTCATACCTACCAAAATTACTTTTCTCATTGAAAATTACATGACTCATGTTCTTAGGGCATATTACCACCTAAAAAATGGACAATATCAGAGGAAGTCAGCTTTTCTTAAAGCTTTCCAAACAACATATTAATAATGTGCCATCCTTAAAAAGATGGAAAGTAAACCCTGGGCCAAAATCCAATCAAATTTAAGCCCTAAGAGGTTTCTCAAAATACCATAAATGGAATACTATGATTCTAAGTGAAAAAGTCCCTTCAAAAATCCCCTTGTGAGTGATATTTTAAAGGGTATTTAGAATTTTTTATATAACCTACAAGGTAAAAGTAAAAACAAATTTTGAGCTTCAAATGAAAAACATCAATACACTTCACCACTTGAACTCCTTTCATTATACTTCTTTCAGTACTATGATATTAATATATTTCCTATGCTTATGACAAGCTACTTAAAAGGCAGAAAGCTTTTCTTTAAAGAAAAAGAAAAAAACAAACATATATAAAACCTAACAGCTTATACTCATTCTACACTAAGCTCAACAGCAGAATAAATCAAATACTGGTTGCCTGATTTCTTTCAATGAAAACCTTCAGATTTGTGCCCATTCGTTCTTTTTCAATCACTACATTTCCTGTTTAGGAATTATCATTAATCCACATTAATGGTTGAAGCCAGAAGAATAGGTAAAATTCCCAAGGGAAGAGGAAAAGAAAATAAACAATAGGAAGAGACTGATCTATGTTGTAAGCAATAGCTAAAAATAGTAGGAGGATGGCTGTGCGAGAGAAAAAAAAAAGAGAGAGAGATTGTTGAAATCAAAACAAGAGAAAAGTGAGACAGGTCAGAGCAGCAGGATTTTAACATGCTACAGAAGGCAAGGAAAGACAGAATTGACCTTCTGTTTGAAATGCATCTGAAACACTGAAGACAATAGAGATGGAAAAAGTCATTGAATATAGCAACAATCTGGATATTTTTGATCTCAGAAAAACAAACCTCAATGGATAGTTAAGATAGTATAAGGGTAGATAGTTGATATATCAGTAAAGATATCAGTAAGAAAGAGAAAAACCAGATCTGAGTTAGGGAAATGGTTCAAGATGGTCGTGTAGGAAGAATCTGAACTCACCTTTCCCACAGACACACCATATCTATAGCTACATGTAGAACAATCTCTCCAAAAAAGACCTGAAAACTCGCTGAATAGTTCCTCCACAACAAACGATAGAAAGACCACACTAAGACTGGTCGGAGGGCAGAGACATAGTCTGTCAAAAACCCCACACTCATGCAGCAACCCACAAACAGCTCAATCTCAGAAATACAGAGTGTATCCCTAAGGGGTGAGGGGTTTGAGCCTCACATCAGGCACCTTGTTACTTGCTCCAGGGAGATGGACCCCCAAAATGTCTGGCTTTGAAAACCAGTGTTGTTTATGCCCAGAAACCCAAAGGGCTGTAGGAAATTCAGACTTCTCTGTTAAAGGGCTTACATACAGCAGACTCACTTGTCCTTAGACTTAGAGCAAAAGCAACAAATTGAAAAACTCCTACACCATACATGAAAAAATACATAACATTCACTGGCTAATGTTAAAGCATCTACCAGAGGGGCAAGGGTCTGTTGGAACTCTTTCCAATGACATGTGCTGGCAGGCACCATGTTTGCACTTTCCTTCTACCTTGCTAGTGCCAGCACTGACAGGAGCCATTTTTGCACTCTCCCCCTTCCCTGCAAATACAGCTTGCCCTGCCCCTGCACTCTCCTATGGCCCTATATGAGCTACCCAGCAACCAAGAATACACCACTCAGCAAGGTTATCATTCAGAATTGAATGGGAGATAAGCTTTTCCAGACAAGCAAAAACTTAAGGAGTTCACCACAACTAAACTGTCCTTACAAAAAATATTAAAGGGACTTCTTTATGATAAAAAGAAAAGACATTAATATAGGTAACAAGAAAACACATTAAAGTAAAAATCTTACTGGTAAAGAAGACAAATATATAGTAAAAGAAGAGGAATAATCATTTATAAAGCTAGCATGAAGGTTAAAGTAGTAAAAATGACTATGACTACAATAATTAAATAAAGGATACAAAATCAAAAGATGTAAAATGTGACATCAAAAACATAAAATGTGGGAGGAGAGTAAAAAATGTAGATTTTTATAATGCATTCAAACTTAACTTTCTATAAATGTAAGATAAAAGTATATACATAGGCTGATATATGTAAGCCTCATGGTAACCTAAAATCAAAAGCCTATAGTAGATATACAAAAGATAATGATAATGTAATATAAGTATAACACTAAAGTTATACTTTAGTATTATCAAACCACAAGAGAAGGGAGCTAGAGAAGAAGAAAGGAACATAGAGAAAAGAGCCAGAAAAAAATTTGACAAAATGGCAATAAGCACATACTTATCTTTAATTACTTTAAATGTAAATGGATAAAATTCTCTAATCAAAAGACATAGTGTAGCCAAATGGAGAAAAAACAACAAGAACATTCTCCATGCTCCTAAAAGAGATCCACTTCAGATCTAATACACACACATACTGAAAATGAAGGGATAGAAAAAGATGTTTCATGAAAATAGAAACCAAAAGATAGCTGGGGTAGCTATACAGAAATCTAACAAAACAGACTTTCAACAGACTGTAATAAAAGACAAAGATGGGTATTACATAATTATAAAAAGGTCAATTCAACAAAAAAGATATAACATTTATATATATTTATGCACACAGCATAGGAGTACCTACATATGTAAAACAAGTATCAACAGACCTAAAGGAAGAAATTGACAGCAAGACAATAGTAGTAGGGGACTTTAATAGTCCACTTAGCCATTGGATAGATCATGCAGGCATAAAATCTATAAGGAAACATGGGCTTTAAGTGACATATGAAACCAGATGGACTTAATAGATGTACTAAGAGGTACAAACTCTCAGTCATAAAATAAATATGTCACAAGGATGTAATGTACACCATGACTATAGTCAACAATAGTACACAAATATCATATCATGTTATACATCTGAAACTAATATGATGTTATATGCCAATTATACATCCAAAAAATCCAAGCTAAAATAGCCAATAGGGTCAGGAAAAAAGGATGATTTTATTGCTGTTACAATATGGCACTGTCTTCTCTCTGTTCTTTAACACTTTCGTCTCGCTTCACTTTCAGATCTCTTCTTGATATAGCTGATTTGCCTACCTCTAACAATATCCTCCCTACAGACACCTTCTAAAGTTTTATTAAGGACATGCGGGAGCTGGTATATGTTCAAACTGGATACAATTGTTTACAAACATTAACTAACTTTTAATTGATGTACAAATGACTCTGGCTCAATAATAAACTATGTGTTGAGTTACTTTGACATTTAAAAATAATTGTCTCCTTATTACTTGACTGTGTTCTTTATCTTCAAGATTATCAAATAAGTAATATCTGAATGACTGAATGATTCCTCTGCATAAAACTACTGCTTTTACTTTAAAGATTGATACAGATTCTTGAGATATAGCACTGGATAAAGGCTGAAAAGTAAAAGTCACTAAGGATTTCTCCTGGAAGTTTATCATCATGGAACACTGAAAAGCTCTGAAATAATTCCCTAGGACCTTTCTCATTTATCCCTTGACAAGAAACAAATATTTTGAGAATTTTCCCATTAGAAATTTGAAAGTAGCCCATTTCTTAGTACTTAATCAAATCTGTAGGTGGGATGGCATGCGTCATTTAAAACAAATCCCACATTTATGTATGGAGTGTATAAAATAACTTCTCTATTTCAAATGATGAAGATGGTTTAAATACTGGCTCAAGATTCAAGATGAGCATTAGTTTATAGAACCTGGATACTCATTGCTCAAATATATTTATGTATTTTTTAAAATGTTTTGTAAATATTAAATATTTAGTATGCAAATATTAAGCAACACACTACTGCACAGGCAATGGGCCAAATAAGAAATCAAATGCCAAATCAAAATATGTCTCAAAACAGGGCACCTAGGTGGCTCAGTCGGTTAAGCAGCCAACTTTGCCTCAGGTTACAATCAAGCAGTTTGTGAGTTTGAGTCCAGCATCTGGCGCTGTGCTGACAGCTCAGAGCCTGAAGCCTGCTTCAGATTCTGTGTCTCCCTCTGTCTCTGCCCTTCCCCAGCTCACACTCAGTCTCTGTCTCATTCAAAAATAAATAAATATTAAAAAGGGTTTTTAAATATGTTTCCAAACAAAAGAAAAAGAAAACACAATACTCCAAAACCTATGGGATGCAACAAAAGATGGAGGAATGAAATTTATGCTATAAATGCTTGTATTAAGAGAAAAGTCCAAATAAACAACTTAACATTACACCACAAGGAACTAGAAAAAGAAGACACTTAACTGAAATTTAGTGGAAGAAGGAAATAACAAAGAGAAATCAGAAATAAATAAAATTGAGTCCAGAATAAACAATAAGTTAACACTGTAAGTAATGACCAAGACCTCAACAATTACAAAAAGATTGAGTTTGTACCATGCCTATTTTTAGACCACAATGCTAAGAAACTTAAGATCAACCACAAGAAAAAGTTTGGAAAGTCCACAAATACATGGAGGTTAAAGAAAATCTTACTAACAAATGAATAGGTTAACAAGGAAATTAAAAAGAAATTTTTAAAAATACATGGAAGTCAAAGAAATTGAAAACACGACAGTCCCAATCTTTAAGTTTCACCAAAGGCAGTCATAAGAGGGAAGTATATAGAAATACAGGTCTCACTCAAAAAAGAAGAAAAGTCTCAAATAAACAACCTAGCCTTACACCAAAAGGAGCTGGAAAAACAACAACAAATAAAACCTAAAACCATCAGAAGAGAAATAATAAAGATTAGAGCAGAAATAAATGATATTGAAAAGAAAAAAACAGTAGAACAGATCAATGAAACTAGGAGCTGGTTCTTTGAAAGAATTAACAAAATTCATAAACTCCCTAGCCAGACTTATCAAAAAGAAAAGACAAAAGACCCAACTAAATAAAATCACAATGAAAGACAAGAAGATCACAGCCAACACCCCAGAAATACAAACAATTATGAGAGACTATTATGAGCAACTATATGCCAACAAATTGGGCAATCTGGAAGAAATGGATAAATTCCTAGGAACATATAAACTACCAAAACTGAGACAGGAAGAAATAGAAAATTTGAACAGATAGATAACCAGTAAAGAAGTTGAATCAGTAATAAAAAATCCCCAACAAAGAGTCCAGGGCCATAATGCTTCCCAGGAGAATTCTACCAAACATTTAAAAAATGAATTAATACCTATTCTTTTGAAACTGTTCCAAAAAATAGTAATGGAAGGAAATCTCCCATACTCATAGAATGAGACTAACATTACTTTGATTCCAAAACCAAAGACACCACTAAAAAAAAAGAATTACAGACAAATAACCCTGATAACCATCAATGCAAAAATTCTCAACAAGAGGGGCGCCTGGGTGGCGCAGTCGGTTAAGCGTCCGACTTCAGCCAGGTCACGATCTCGCGGTCCGTGAGTTCGAGCCCCGCGTCAGGCTCTGGGCTGATGGCTCAGAGCCTGGAGCCTGTTTCCGATTCTGTGTCTCCCTCTCTCTCTGCCCCTCCCCCGTTCATGCTCTGTCTCTCTCTGTCCCAAAAATAAATAAACGTTGAAAAAAAAAATTAAAAAAAAAAATTAAAAAAAAAATTTCTCAACAAGATACTAGCAAATCCAATCCAAAACAGTACAGTAGGATTTACTCCTGGGCTGTAGGGATGGTTCAATATCTACAAATCAATCAATGTGATACGCCACATTAATAGACGAAAGGGTAATAACCATATGAGTTTTTCAATAAATGCAGAAAAAAAGCAATTGACAAAATACAGCATTTTTTCTTGGGAAAAACACTCAAGAAAGTAGGGGTAGAAGGAAAATACCTTAACATCATAAAGACCATATACAAAACCCACAGCTAATATCATCCCTAATCGGGAGAGAGATTTTCCCCTAAAGTCAGGAACACAACAGGGAACACTCTCACCACTGTTGTTCAACATAGTATTGGAAGTCCTAGCCTCAGCAATGAGACAACAAAAATAAATAAAAGGCACCCACATCAGCAAGGAAGAAGCCAAACTTACACTCTTCACAGACAGCATGATATTCTATGTGGAAAAACTGAAAGACTTCACCAAAATATTGCTAAAACTGGTACATGAATTCAGCAAAGTCACAGGAAATAAAATCAATGTACAGAAATCAGTTGCATTTCTATATACCAATAATGAAGCAGCAGAAATAGAAATCGAGGAATCTATCCCATTTATATTTTTATCAAAAACCATAAGATACCTAAAAATAAACCCAAGCAAAGAGGTAAAGGATCTGTACTCTAAAACTATAGAAAGCTCATGAAAGAAATTGAAGAAGAAACAAAGAAATGGGAAAACATTCCGTGCGCATGAATTGGAAGAACAAATATTGTTAAAATGTCTACACCACCCAAAGCAATCTACACACTCAGTGCAATCCCTATCAAAATAATGCCAGCATTTTTCACTGAACTAGAACAAATAATTCTAAAATCTGTATGGAACCAGAAAATACCCCAAATAGCCAAAGTAATATTGGAAAAGAAAAGCAAAGTGGGAGGCATCACAACTTCAACTTCAAACTGTATCACAAAGCTGTAATCATCATAACAGTATGGTACTGGCACAGAAACAGACACACAGATCAATGGAGCAGAATAAAGAACCCAGAAATGGCCCCACAACTATATGGTTAGCTCATCTTCAATAAAGCAGGAAACAATATCCAATGTAAAAAAAAAAAAAAAGACAGTCTCTTCAACAAATGGTGTTTTCAAAAACTGGACAGCAACATGCAGAAGAGTAAAACTGGACCACTCTCTTACACCATATACAAAAATAAATTCAAAACTATTGAAAGACCTATATGTGAGACAGGAAACCATCAAAATCCTAGAGGATAACGCAGGCAGCAACCTCTTTGACCTTGGCTATAGCACTTCTTACTAGACAGGTCTCCAGAGGCAAGGGAAACAAAAGCAAAAATGAACTATTGGGACCTCATGAAGATAAAAAGCTTCTGAACAGCAAAAGAATTAATCATCAAAATAAAAGGCAACCCTTGAAATTGGAGAAGATATTTGCAAATCATACAGTGGATAAAAGGCTAGTATCCAAAATTGATAAAGAACTTATCAAACTCAACACCCAAAAAACAAATAATCCAGTGAAGAAATGGGCAGAAGACATGAATAGACACTTCTCCAAAGAAGACATCCAGATGACTAACAGACACATGAAAAGATGCTTAATACTGATCATCATCAGGGAAATACAAATCAAAACCACAATGAGATACCAACTCACACCTGTCAGGATGGCTAAAATTAACAACCCTGGAAATAGCATATGTTGGAGAGGATGAAGAGAAAGGAGAACACTTTAGCACTCTGGATGGGGATGCAAACTGGTGCAGCCACAGGAAAACAGTATGGAGGTTCCTAAAAAAAATTAAACATAGAACTGCCCTATGGCCCAGCAATTGCACTACTAGGTATTTATCCAAAGGATACAAAAATACTGATCTGAAGAGTTAACACTATCAACAGTAGCCAAATTATGGAAAGAGCCCAAATGTCCATCAGTTGATGGACCATTGGACATCTCAACTGATGTCCATCAGTTGAGAATTAGAACAGACATACGGTCATCCAAGTTACAATTTAAGAGAATGTCAGATAAATTTTGGGCTTAGTAACAGATAACATGTAAGTGAGAATCTAAGATAATAAGAACATCGAGATGGGAAGGAGTGCTGAGGAAAGAAATACAAAGATACATAATTTGCATTCAGAGAATGAAATTCCCAAGGTAGAATATGTAGCAGAATATACAGTGGTTGTTCACTGGGAAATTAAGTATCCTCAAATAAACATTTTATTTAGAAAATATAGTGCACTCAAGTAAAACACAGTATTTGAAAAGTGAAAAGAAATCCCTGGAGGTAGCGAATTATAGGATTTGAGTTTTTCATATAATACTCTGTATCAAAATGAAAGAGAACCAGACTCTGTAGTTAGTTGATGCTATTCCAAGAGTGGAGGAGAGCCTAAATGAATATCTGCTGGATCATAGATGAATTCCTGCCAGACACTAGGCATTAGAATGGATATGGTGGGCACCAAACTAACCTCAATCTATGCAACTGAGAATGTATTTGGCAAGTATCCAATTGAACAAAGTGTGAAACCAAGGGTAATATAGCCATTCATTATGTATTGGTCAAGAGTTTATGTGTAAAAAGGAAAAATGAGAAAATTAAATACAAAGCTTATGAAATAAGATACCAGAGCAAAGGGAATTGGACCTCTTTAGTGAACATTCAGAGAAATATCATCTCTAAATAGAAGGTTCAAAAACATGAATATTTAGAATACTACTTGTAATCACAAGAATTGATTGAATTGATTGATGGCTATTTGAAACAGATATTCAAAGGGGAGAACATATAAAATTAAAAAAACAAAAACTAACAAACAGAAAACACTAGTATAAATGTAAAAACAATGAGAAAAATAAGGTTAAAAATGACTAAAGAAAATTAAAATTAAAAAAATAATAATAAATTAGCCCTCTCAAATACTCAAATACTGTCAATAGAAGCGGAACTGACTTCCAGGAAATCATCTCAGTAAAGCAGAGAGGAAAATTAGAAATTCTCAGAGATTCAGGAAGAAGTCAAAGAAATTTAAAAATATGCATGAAAGGTGAAAAGATATGGGAATAAACAACAAAATTCCAATAGAAAGATTGAACATTCCAAAGGAATACATTAAAAAAAATTTTAACATTTATTTATTTTTGAGACAGAGAGAGACAGAGCATGAATGGGGGAGGGGCAGAGAGAGAGGGAGACACAGAATCGGAAGCAGGCTCCAGGCTCTAAGCCGTCAGCCCAGAGCCCGACGCGGGGCTCGAACTCACGGACCGCGAGATCATGACCTGAGTTGAAGTCGGATGTTTAACCGACTGAGCCACCCTGGCGCCCCAGGAATACATTTTTTAAGTAAAATAGAAGCACTAGTAAAAGACAGTACTTTTTTTTTTCTATAAAGGCATAATATGGCTTCCAAATGGCAGAGTGGCTTGTTTCAGAACAAGCATATCAAAAAGAACAACTAGAAAGATTATATATCATTATTTATATATATTTAAACCTGCTTGAAAGAATGGGGGAGTTCACGTCAGACAAGGCTTGTATGACAATGCTGTACAGTGAAGAACATGTTAGAGAAACGTCTTTGCAGATTTAGTTAAATTAAGCTGATTGGTTGAGTTGGATAAGCCTTGCTTTCTAGAACTGGCAATAGAGTCCATTTCCGGAGAAAGGATCATTAGGTACAATTGTCCAGGTTATAGTGGTTACTAAAATCATTGAAAAGAATGAACACAAATTAAATCATAAAAAATATTAGTTGATTCTAGATTGATTACTGTGTGAATCCTGGGGGAGGCAGGGATCCTTCATAATAATAACAAATGAATATTGAAGAAAAAGAACATATAACAATGAAGGTTTACTTTAATCAAGTAAAAGAGTAATTGATACAAATATAGGATAATAGAATTAACAAATATTAAAAGATAAAGGAATTAATATATTTTCAAAATATTGCAACGATGATCAAGATATAAAATACTAACATAGAGTAAAATTATCATATTGTTTACAAATAAAAGCTTCTATTCTCATCCAACAGTTGAAAGACTATATTTACTTTTTATTTTACTAGCTTTATTTTATTTATGTGTCCAAAACAAAAGGAGTCAGTGTATTTTGTAAGTGTGAAAAGGTTATTGCTAATTATATTAATCAATACTCACAAAAACATTTCCTCTCAAAGTCAAATGATAACCTCAGAATATGCAAAGTAGCTGACAGCCAGCAGTTGCTATTTCCAGAATTTTATTTTACCACAACTCTGGCATTGTTTCATTTTCTAATGGTGACATTGCAATTTTAGCTACAATAATTGCATAGCAATGACAGATGCTCACATAGGCCCATTCTTCTTCAAATGACTTATTTAAAGCTTTGAAATCTGTATACAGATGCACACTGTACAAGTACTGTCACTATCCTATCTGCTTTCAAAAATTCATGAAAAAAAATGACATGTTAATTTATGTTGCAAATGAATAACGAAAACATTTCAAATAGCACTGAGAGAGGCAATAATCTATTAAAATCAAGTAGAAGAAAAAAATTAAAAGGTGCCATCAACTAAGCTATTTATTTATTCAAAGACAGTGTCTAAATGAGCCAGAAGTGACACCAGCGGCATTCAGCTACATATTTTAATGTCATATCAAATTTACTGGCATTCTAAGTGTATAAACAATATATTTGCATCACATTAGTGACAAATGTCATGCTAATACCATGGCAAAATGACTACAAGGGGATTTCATAACTTATTTACAGAATGTGTTTCTAGGTACAAGAACTCATTTAGAGTTGTCAAACAGCCAGAGAATTACAGGAATTTTCAACCTTTGGTTAGAGAAGTTTTATCTTTAGCATATATGCCATTTATGTTATTTACTGTAATGAATTCTTAATGTCCTTCTTAGGTTCCCTTCAGCCTTCCTAGATAAGAGCTGTTGGCTTTTGAACCTATTTTTCTGAATACCATATATCGATATTCCAAAACTGTCCCTAAGTGGTTAATGGCTTCTTCTTCCTAAAGTTTCCTTTTTTAAAAAAGACAGGTTACCAGAAATACTTTGGTTCTTCCTCTCCTGTATACTCGGGGCAGTTATCTTTCCTACTTGAAGGATAAACCTGATTTCTCTTCTGACTTTGCCAAATTTCCCTTTATTTACCTGGGCCATTAAAACCTGGAAATCATCAGGCAGCCATGCACCATGAAACTACATGTTCTTGTTCTATGAGAAATTTTTTGTAATAAATGTCTGTTGTATCAAACTGTTCCCCAATTCTTTAAAAGAGAATGTGTCCTTTGGACTAACACAGGCACACACAGGATGAATCTATTTTAAAGTATCTTATGTGATACTAAAAACCATTAAGCAGCTTCCAAAAAATAGACGATTTGTTTGTCTCAAGTTTAAAAAAATAGGTTTAAAAGAAGTTTTTACCTTTATAGACAATTAAAGCAATCATTTGGTCAGATGACTTCACTGACAGCTATAACAGTTTAGTCCTGTCTGATAGTACAAATCCACAGAAAAATATCTTTATCAAACTCATATTAAGTGTCTGTTCTCTGTAAAGATAATTTTGGAAATATGAGTCTGAAGGACCACCGTGCACCTCTCTTGAAACTTACTTTGAAATTAAGCGAGAGTCTAAGAACATTGTTTCCACCATCTTTGTAAAAATAGTCATTAATGGTACGTGTAAAAAATAAAATCAACGTTTCCCTCTCTTTTTCTGAGAAGGCATTTGTATTTCTGACAACTCTGTATTTCAGCTGTGAACTTGTTCACTGGCTGCATTGAAACTTGAGGACAGATGAGCTTGCCATGGTAAACCTGAGCTTTAGATATCATAACTCACAGAAACCAAGTTTTTGCACTTAAAAATATTGACACATTCTACATGAACTGGGTGACAGTAGATTACAATATCTGTCCCCTTTATCCCTTTTGATCAAGACTAACCAACCATATTTTTTAAAGTTTATTTATTTACTTTGAGAGAGAAAGAGAGAGCAGAGGAAGGGCAGAGAGAAAGAAAGAGAGAGAATCCCAAGCAGGCTTTGCACCATTAGCACGTTAGCACCTGAACCCATGAACCACGAGATCATGACATGAGAGGGAGGTGGATGCTTAACTGACTGAGCCAACCAGGTATCCCAAGACTAGACTACTATTAATTGTAGATGAAAGTTAATATTGCCTTCCCTCTGCTAGGTCTTGGCCAGGGCCATCTAGTACCCTGAAACCATAAATAATGGGAAGACTGGCTGAGAGCTCATCATATCCTTCGCTTCCAGGAGACCTCCAAAGTTGTTATAAATTAGAACTCTGAAACACCTCAGAAGGAGCTAGTCTTGTTGGTCAAAGAAAAAGTCCTCCTACAGTTTTTTTCCCCTTAGAACAGAGGCTTTTCTATTTTACTTTTGCATTATAAAAAAGGGCACACAAAATCTGTTCCAGGTGTTTTTCTCCCTCAAATTATGTGGAATACAGCTAACAACTTTCTCTGAGAGGGAAAAACAAGAAATGTAATCCCTTTTAGAGTACCTTTGATCACTGGTAGTTTTGTCCATTATAGAAGTGATTTGCACAAACACTTCTCTAAGACCAATGAGATTCAGAACTTAGAGAAACTTTCATTAATGAAATCACCACCAATGAAAACAACCAAAGGTAACAGAACTGAGTTCTACTGTTCTCAAGCTAATGCCAAATTCAAAAGTCATTTCTTGCAACATGAAAAGAGAACTCAAAATTCCTCTACAGGTTTTCAAGATTTCATTTTTCTTAGAGACACAGCAAGGGGATTACATCACATTATATGGGATGACATCCTACAAATCCTCTTTAAATAACTCCTGTCCCAAATTCCCATTTTCTCTGGTGCAGCTGCTTAGTCTTTCTTTTTTAACCCTTTCCTCCTGACCCACCAGGAGCACCAACTACCTCCCTTCTCCTACACTCTTGATAGGCACTTCAAGTCAAAGGCTTTTCACCACATTCCATTTTCCTGAATTCTAGTGGGGCAAGAGGATTGTACAAAATTTGTGATTTGGTATTTTTCTGCTCTCTCCATCAATAAAGATAACAGAGACAGCTAATAAAAACTAATGCAATTTGCAGTAGTTCATGTGATAGTATACCTCTTCAAACTCTATGTATGAAAACTACTGGTATTTAAGGAAAATGCAGCACCATCACTTTTGACTTTTTACAAATGTACTGTGGGCATATCCTACAAAGATACATGGTCCTGAATAACCAACAACTAAGCATAATAAATATTACCCAAACGTCTCATTCAGTTGGTCTTGTTAAATAATTTTCCTTCTGAGCACGTAATATAGTTAGAGAAAATCACATGAAAAAAATGCTCTGAGAGATTGCAAATTCTTTAAAAATATAAAATGATGTTTCCTACTTTGCTGAGTCTTCGACAAATAGTGTTATAAATTTATCCCACTTAAGAGAAATTCCAGTGAAATCGACTTTATTGTTTTTATTTTTAAATGAGGTTAGATAGGGAAAATTCTGATCATTTAATATGGAAAAGAAAATCCCAACTTAAAAACAAAAAGTAAAAAAGAAACTCTCCTAAGATCAAATTCAACAGTAGAAAAAAGCTATTTTTCTTTTGTCCTCTTTCCTATAAACTTTCTGTCCTGTATTATAGAGTTGGCCAACTACATCCGGTAGGTTGAATCCAGCCATTACCTGCTTATATAAAGTTTTATTGGCACACAGCAATACCACCACTTACATCAGAGTTTATTAGCTGCCACAGAGGCCATGTGGTCTCCAAAGATTAAAGTATTTACTATCTGCCCCTTTTATATGAAAAGTTTACTAAGTTTATCAATATGATATGTGTCATATTTCATTAATATAAAAATTAGATTTTAAATATGTTTAACATAAGAACTGATTTTTTTTCACTTTTTCTCATGGATAAACTTAATTTTCTTAACCTATATAAAGATAGTATGCTACAAAATCCTCCAAAGCTTAATCAATGAATCTCACATATATTAAAATGCCATTTGAAACTAAGTGGCAACACATTACTTATTTAAGACAATTCACTTTTATTCAGTGTCGTGAATTAGCAACATTGAAGATAGGACTTTGAGTATCTAACTGAAATCTCTTATAATTCAAAAGCACTAAGAAGAACCAGGTGTGGATTTTTAAATTTTTAAATTTTTTTAGTGTTTATTTATTTTTCAGAATGAAAGAGACAGGGTATGAGCAGGAGAGAGGGAGACACAGAATCCAAAGCAGGCTCCAGGCTCTGAGCTGTCAGCACAGAGACCGACATGGGGCTTGAACTCATGAACTATAAGATCATGACCTGAGCAGAAGTCAGACGTTTAACCAACTGAGCCACCCAGGCGCCCCTGGATTTTTAAAATTTTTAAATTAAAACATATAATTGCCATAAACTTAAGTGTACCAAGAATATTCTTCACATCACAATTAACTATTTTCTTAGGCTTATCATGTTTGCATGTGTCTTCCAGGTATTATGGCTGGGAACAAGTTTTCTCTAAAAAGTCAATTCAACTGCATGTCGCTGTCCAGTTTTCCCAGCACCACTTGCTGAAGAGACTGTCTTTATTCCATTGGATATTCTTTCCTGCTTTGTCAAAGATTAATTGGCCATACATTTGTGGGTCCACTTCTGGGTTCTCTGTTCTGTTCCATTGATCTGAGTGTCTGTTGTTGTGCCAGTACCATACTGTCTTGATGATTACAACTTTGTAGTATAGCTTGAAGTCTGGGATTGTGATGCCTCCTGCTTTGGTTTTCTTTTTCAAGGTTGCTTTGGCTATTCGGGGTCTTTTCTGGTTCCATACAAATTTTAGGATTATTTGTTCTAGCTCTGTGAAGAATGCTGGTATTATTTTTTTTTTCAACGTTTATTTATTTTTGGGACAGAGAGAGACAGAGCATGAACGGGGGAGGGGCAGAGAGAGAGGGAGACACAGAATCGGAAACAGGCTCCAGGCTCTGAGCCATCAGCCCAGAGCCCGACGCGGGGCTCGAACTCACGGACCGCGAGATCGTGACCTGGCTGAAGTCGGACGCTTAACCGACTGCGCCACCCAGGCGCCCCAATGCTGGTATTATTTTGATAGGGATTGCATTGAATATGTAGATTGCTTTGGGTAGTATTGACATTTTAACAATATTTGTTCTTCCTATCCAGGAGCATGGAATCTTTTTCCATTTTTGTGTGTCTTCTTCAATTTCTTTCATAAGATTTCTATGGTTTTCAGTGTATAGATTTTTCACGTCTTTGGTTAGATTTATTCCTAGGTATTCTATGGTTTTTGGTGCAATTGTAAATGGGATCAATTCCTTGATTTCTCTTTCTGGGCCACTTTCTTACACCATACACAAAAATAAACTCAAAATGGATGAAAGACCTAAATGTAAGACACGAAGCCATCAAAATCCTAGAGGAGAAAGCAGGCAAAAACCTCTTTGATCTTGGCTGCAGCAATTTCTTACTCAACATGTCTCCGGAGGCAAGAGAAACCAAAGCAAAAATGAACTATTGAGACCTCATCAAAATAAAAAGCTTCTGCACAGTGAAGGAAACAATCACCAAAACTAAAAGGCAACTGACAGAAAGGGAGAAGATATTTTCAAACAACATGTCAGATAAAGGGTTAGTATCCAAAATTTATAAAGAACTTATCCAACTCAACACCCAAAAAACAAATAATCCAGGGAAGAAATGGGCAAACGACATGAATGGACACTTCTCCAAAGAAGACATCCAGATGGCCAACACATGAAAAAATGTTCAGTATCACTCATCATCAGGGAAATTCAAATTAAAACCACAATGAGATACTACCTTACATCTGTCAGAATGGCTAACATTAACAACTCGGGCAACAATAGATGTTGGCGAGGATGCAGAGAAAGAGGATATCTTTTGCATTGTTGCGGGGAATGCAAGCTGGTGCAGCCACTCTGGAAAACAGTATGGAGGTTCCTCAAAAAACTAAAAATAGAACTACCCTATGACCCAGCAATTGCACTACTAGGCATTTATCCATGGGATACAGCTGTGCTGTTACGAAGGGACACATGCACCCCAATGTTTATAGGAGCACTACCAACAATAGCCAAAGTATGGAAAGAGCCCAAATGTCCATTGATGGATGAATGGATAAAAAAGATGTGGTATATATATACAATGGAGTATTACTCGGCAGTCAAAAAGAATGAAATCTTGCCATTTGCAACTACATGGATGAAACTGGGGGGTATTATGCTAAGCCAAATTAGTCAGTCAGAGAAAGATAAATATCATATGACTTCATTCATATGAGGACTTTAAGAGACAAAACAGTGGAACATAAAGGACGGGAAGCAAAAATAATATAAAAACAGGGAGGGGGACAAAACATAAGAGACTCTTAAGTATGGAGAACAGAGGGTTACTGGAAGGGGTGTGGGAGGGGGGATGGGCTATATAGGTAAGAGGCATTAAGGAATCTACCCCTGAAATCATTGTTGTACTATACGCTAACTAATTTGGATGTAAATTTAAAAAAAAATTAAATTAAATAAAAAAATAAAAAGTCAATTTAAACTGGCTACTTCTCTTTTTCATTATAAAATTCCACACAGTTTTATACTGTAGCTGATTTTAACAAAAGCATTATCTTAGCTAGGGTTGCCATGACAAAGTACCACAGACTAGGTAGCTTAAATAACAGGTATTTATTTTTTCATAGTTCTTGAGGACAAGAGTGCAAGATTAAGGTGTTGGTCCTCCTGAGGGCCATTATAGAAGGCTTATGTTGCAGGCCTCTCTACTTGGTTTGTAATGGCTATCCTATCTACTCCCTACATCATTACATCATCTTCCCTCTCTGTTTGTGTTCAAATTTCTTCTTCTTATAATGAAACCATTCATTTGGCTTAGGTACCACTATAATGACATCATTTTAATTTAATTACCTCTTTAAAAAAAAATCCTCTCTTTCAAAAGAGTTACATTTGACGAATTAGGGGTTAGGACTTCAACAAATTATTTTTTTTAGGGACATAATTCAGCCTATAGCAAGCATTAAGTGCTAAGTATTAAGGGTACAGCAAGTTTTGTATAAAATGTCCACCTGCCAATCCAAACTTTATAAGCCCAATAAGACTATTCTTAAATTTTATATTTGAATAAATCCTGCAAAACTTACCTTGCTATTACCTCACTGTCATAATTTTCATAATTATCTGATTATACCATCCCATCTCATTTTAGAATTGTTAATTTTGACACATTCTATTATGTAGAACTCTCAAATAATCTTTGCTTTGTGAAAAGGTATAACCATAAGAAAAATACACTTTACCCACTTAACTAAACTTCTCAGAGAAATATTATCTTTTGAACTTAAAAAAATAAGAAATGAAATTAATCTAGTTTTCTTGGAGTTTTTGGCACAATTATTTTCCCAGATTAGCATACTATATAAAATTAATATTAGAGATGGTATAATATTAGAGATGTTACACGTGTTTGACAAAAAATATTTGTAAATTTTCTATTATATGCCCTGATATTGAACTAGATTGAATCAGAGGTCTTTACCTCCTTTTGTGTGTAGAGTCTGTTATGACCTTGATTAATTGCTATTTAAGAAAAATAGCAGGTCTTAACATGTGAAGATATAACCTAAAAATGTCAACATTTAAATGCCCTCCTGAGAGTTTTGTTGTGTCCAGAGACCTAGTTATAAGTAATGTCACTTTGAATTTTATGTTTTGTTATTTGTTTAGCTGCATTTTGTTTTTAGTCATTCTCTCCATGTGTCAGCTTCCTTGGGGCTTTAAGGAGGAGACTTTCACAATTTATTCTGGGTAATGAATATTTCTTGGGAGGATACGCTGAATGCATACAGGAAGTCATCTATCAGTCACGCTAGCTCCTACCTCTTCCAACATGAGGATATGCAGCTGACTTCATAGAGAACTGAAAAAGTAACTTACTACATGAATCAACAACTTGAGCTCAGGTGGCCTGTTTTCTTGCCCTCACTGGCAAATAACTGGTTTTGGACCATTTGCCTGCTGCCTGGCATGGAGCACTCCCTATTGGCTGATTTGATACCAACCGGTGCTGAGGTTCTAGCTATTCTGCATACTTGGCCTATTGGAACTTCTGCCCAGGTGTGCATCAGTGTCTTCTTTCAATCAACTATGGCTACAGGTGCAGCAATGCTTTTCACCCGCTGCCACATTTATGGTAGTTTGAGAAGGAAAGGAATTGTTAGGGCCACTTTTCTGAAGAGTTGTGGTGTGTGTGGCATCTCTTTAGGTTTGGTGAGCTCTTCTTTCAACTTCCTGAATATGCTCAGAAATAGGAAACACCCAGAAATGCAGTGGTTCAATAAAATGCACTGTGCAGCACACTAAGCAAGAATAGTGTATTTCAGAAGTAAGAAAAGATTGGTATGATTTTCCAGTAAGACTGCTATCACTTCTTGATACAATCAGGTAATATATATTATATTTAGGATACTAGAGGAAAAAAAACAATCATTCTGATGAAAATAAAAAAGTAGAGGCGTGCCTGGGTGGCTCAGTCGGTTAAGCATCTGACTTCGGCTCAGGTCATGACCTCACACTTTGAGAGTTCGGGGACAAGTAGGGCTCTCTGCTGATAGCTTGGAGCCTGGAGCCTGCTTCGGATTCTGTATCTTCCTCCTTTTCTGACCCTTCCCTGCTCTTGTCTGTCTCTCTCTGTCTCTCTCAAAAACATATTTTAAAAGTTTAAAAAAAAAGAATTTTTCACTTTTTTTTTAATTTTTTTTAACGTTTATTTATTTTTGAGACAGAGAGAGACAGAGCATGAACGGGGAAGGGGCAGAGAGAGAGGGAGACACAGAATCGGGAGCAGGCTCCAGGCTCTGAGCCATCAGCCCAGAGCCTGACCTGGGGCTTGAACTCACGGACCGCGAGATCGTGACCTGAGCTGAAGTCAGACGCTCAACCGACTGAGCCACCCAGGCGCCCCAGGAATTTTTCACTTTTAATAGATTTAGAATTTTTTCGCTTTTAATAGATTTAGAGAATTAGCACAGGAAATGAATACAAATAATGCTAAGTTGTTGGCTTCCCCATAAAAAAAAAAAACAAAGAAAGAAGAAAGAAAGAAAGAAAGAAAGAAAGAAAGAAAGAAAGAGGAGAAGGAAAAGGAAAAGGAAAAGGAAAAGGAAAAGGAAAAGAAAAAGAAGGAGGGAGGGAGGGAGGGAGGGAAGGAAGGAAGGAAGGAAGGAAGGAAGGAAGGAAGGAAGGTTGGTTTAGTCAACATTTGGTATATTTTATCTTTGATATTTGCCTGCTGTCTTTAAGGCAAAGGACTATAAAAAATAATGAATGAGAAGTAGCCAAACTTTAATAATAAGCCCTAGAAAGCACAAGATCTCTACTGTCTGTTTGATATTTATCCTTAATTATTTTATCTGCTCTGGAACTTTTATCCTCATTCTTAAAGATCACTGCTGTACTTTCAAGATAGTTACCTGTGTCCTTTGGCATAAATTCCGAAAGGCATTTACAGTCATAGGCCAATGCACATTTCACCAATGTTAGCATTTTGACAAAGTGAAATAATCATTAATCTCTCTAAAATTGCTAATTTGACTAAATTGACTTGATAGTAATCAGCTCTAACCATTACTTCAGTCAAATTAGGTGATGATCCATTCCTGATTATAAACATTACATAAGGTCCCATCCTTGACCTTTTATCTTTTCATTTTAAATAGTCTCTACCATGTGATCCATGGCCACCTTCATTTATCTCTATGCTGATGACTTACATATCAGGAACTTCAGTGTGGATGTTTCTCCTATATCTAGTTTCATACTAAACTCAGATATCTGACAGATACCTCAAACTCAACCTAGCCAAAAACAAAGTTCATACTCTGAGGTGGTGTCAGATTTATTGAGATATAATTTATACACAGTAAAATATATCAATTCTATGTGTACAATTTAACAATCTTTGAAAAATGTATACAGTGAAGATACAGAATATTACTATCATACCAAATGTTGCCTCTTGTCCTTTGCAATTAATACCCTCTTTCCATCCCCTACCCCCTGGTAACTATGGATTTGCTTATTATCACTAAAGTTTTACCTTTTGTAAAATTCCAAATAAATGAAATTATAGTGTAGCCTTCTTTTGTATGGCTCCCTGCAGTTAACAGAATGTCTTTGATACTCAGTCATGCTGCATGTATTCATAATCCATTCCATTATATTGCAAAATGGAATTTCATTGCATGGATATACCACAAGTTGTTTATCTATTCATCAATTGATGGACATTTAGGTTTCTTTCTAACTTCTGACTAGAAATTAAGAATATAGTCTCTAGGAGCATTGTCATACAAGTCTTCATTTATCCTGGGTGAACATCCAGTAGTGGACTTATTGAGTAACATGCTAAGTATATGTTTCATTTCATAAGAAATCACCCATTTGTTTTCCAAAGTGTCTGTGGCATTTTGGATTTTCAACAGCAAATCATGAGAGTTCCAATAGCTGCACATTTGTCGTCACTGGCTGTGGTTACATTTTTTCAGGTCACCTATTCCAATGGGTGTGGTTTGGTATCACATTGTAGGTTTAGTTTACATTTCCATAATGACAATGTGTTTATTTTCCAGCCATATGTCTTCTATAGTAAAGTGTCTGTTCAAATATTTTGCCCAATTTTTATTGTGTTGTTTATGTTCTCATTATCAGATTGTAAGTGCTCTTTGTATGTTCTGGATATAGATTTTGTAAATATTTTCATCCATTCTGTGGGCTGACATTTCATTTTCTTAAATGTCTTTTAAAGAAGGAAATATTTTAATTTGATGAAATCTAATTTATGTGTTTTATATTGACTTTGGTATTATGTGAGTGTTCTATTAAAGAAATGTTGGCCTAACTCAGGGTCACAAAGATTTTTCTCCTGTGTTTGCTTCTAGAAAATTTTTAGGTTTTTTTCACTCACATTTTAAACTAATGATTCAAGTTAATTTTTACACATGGTATGATGTCTGTGTGTGTATGGCTATCCAATTACACCAGTACCATTGGTTGAAAAATTATTCCACTTCTAATGGTTTGGAATTTTTGTCAAAAATCAATTGGTTATTCACTTATGGGTTTATTTCTGAACACTACATTTCATTGCTTGCTTATGTATCTATCTTTACACCAAAGCAGACCATAGCTTTATAGGTCTTGAAATCAGATAAAATAATTACTCCAATTTTGTTCTTCATTTGTAAAATGGTGTTGGTTATTTCAGGACCTTTGCATTTTCATATATATTTTAGAATCACTTTTCAAATTCTACTAAAAAGAAAAAAGCTTACGGGGCGGGGGGGGGGGGGCTGGTGGCTCAGTTGGTTAAGCCTCCGACTTTGGCTCAGGCCATGATCTTGCTATTTGTGAGTTCAAGCTCTGCACTGAGAGGATGAAGTTGGCTTCAGATCCTGACTTCTTCTCTCTGCCCCTCCCTCATGCTCTCTCTTTCTTGCTCTCTCTCAAATATAAAATAAACATTAAAAAAAATGTTCCAGTTTTCTGGAATTTGATTGGGGTTGTTTTGAATCCATAGATAAATTTAAGGAGAATTTACATCTTAATAATATTAAGTCTTCTGATTCAGGAACACATATTTCTCAATTTTTTAAAGTTTTCTTTAGTGTTGTTCTGCAATAATTTTAATTTACTATGTAGAGAATTCTTGGTAAGATATACTCTAAATATTTTGATTTTTTGCTATAGAAATTGTATTATTAAAGTTTATTTATTTTTGAGAGAGAGAACACCCAACCTGCTGAAGGGCAGAGAGAGAGAGAGAGAGAGAGAGAGAGAGAGAGAGAGAATCCCAAGCAGGTTCCACACTGTCAGCACACAGCCTGACAAGGGGCCCAATCCCACAAACCATGAGATCATGACCTGAGTTGAAATCTGGAGTAGGATGCTTAACCCACTGAGTGACCTAGGTGCCCCTAGGAATTGTATTTTTAAAATTCAATTTTTAGGGCACCTTATTGGCTCAGTCCAATCAGCATTCAACTTCGGCTCAGGCCATGATCTCACAGTTGGTGAGTTTGGGCCCCATGTCAGGCTCTATGCTGACAGCGCAGAGCCTGAAGCCTGCTTTGAATTCTGTGTCTTCCTCTCTCTCTGCCCTCCCCCACTTGCTCTCTGTCTCTCTCTCTCTCTCAAAAATAAACATTAAAAAATTTAAAATTCAATTTCCAAGTATTCATTGCTACTGTACAGAAATATAATTGATTTTTGTATATTAATACAGAATCCTACAACCTTGTTAAACTTTGTTAGCTCCAGAAGCTTTTTGGTATATTTGTTAGTTTTTTCTACATAGACAATTATGGCATCTAGGAATAAAGAAAGTTTAAGTATTTCTTTCCAATCTGGAAGTCATTTATTTCTTTTTCTTGCCTTAATGCATATGATTAGAAATACAATACAATATTAAATAGAAGTAGTATGAGTAAATATCTTTGTCTTCTTCCAGATACTAAGAAGAAACCATTCAGACTTTATTAAAGATCAATGAGGTAGGTTGTAAGTTTCATGGATACTGTGTATCACATTGAGGAAGTTCCTTTCTATTCCTAAGTTGCTGAGAGATTGTATCATAATGAGCATTCAATATGGACAAACAAAACTTGAGAAGATTGTTGAGGTTTAATTCTTATTATCCTATCTGTCTAATAGTTACATCAGAGAGAAAGCACAGGAAAATATCATGAAGGAAATATTCTTCAAGAGATATCTTTATCCTGAAAGATATAGTAAAGGGATAGTTCTCAGAAATAGAGACATAAGTTTTCATGTAAAATGTCCATAGGTACTCAACACAATGAATGACAGAAAACCCATACCTGGATGTCTCCTAAAAGAGAGAGAGAGAGAGAGAGAGAGAGAGAGAGAGAGAGAATAACTAAAATAAAGAGAATATCTCAAAAACTTCTGAGTCCAAAAAGAAGACACACAAAGGATACTATGAATCAAATTATCAGACTTCTCACCAGCTATACCAAATGAGAGGACACCATCACTATCAAATGCATCTACACTTCCAGCAGCACTCTTTTTTTATATTAACTTTTTACACCATTGTACTTAAGTAACCAAGAAATGAAAGCTGTGTTTTAAATTCTTAGACTCAATCTTGATTTCAAGAAGCAAGGTGGAAATGTCAATGTAAAATGGGATTTCCAGGCATGCCTGGGTGGTTCAGTTGGTTAAGTGTCTGACTTCCGCTCAGGTCATGATCTCATGGTTTGTAAGTGCAAGCCCCTTGTTGAGTTCTGTGCTGAGAGCTCAGAGCCTGCAGCCTGCTTTGGATTCTGTATCTCCCTCTCTCTCTGTCCACCCCAACACACTCCTGCTCTGTCTCTCAAAAATAAATAAACACTAAAAGAATTTTTTGAATGAAATGGGATTTCCAAAAGAGTAGATCTTAAAAATCCTCATTACACACACACACACACACACACACACACACACACACACACACACACGTAACTATGTATGGAGAAGGATGTTAATTAGACTTTTTGTGGGTATCATTTCGTGATACATGTAAATATTGAAACATTATGTTGTACACCTGAAACTAATATAACATTATATGTCAACTATTCCTCAATAAAAATAAATAATAATAAGGTGAGATTTCTAGTAAGAGAATGTTCAGCATACAAATCTAACCCCATCCCTCTCAAAATTATACTTGGAATTGGGGCAAAGTGATTTTTTTTCCTTGAGAATAGACTCAAATTCCATGAAGAAGCACATATCCTAGGATAAATTATGGATAGTATGCATGGTTCAAAATCTTCTCTCCTAAGGAAGAATAAAAGGAAATAAACTGGGATAGTTAAGAGTGATGAGATTATAAAATCCGTAGACACAAAACAAGGTGTGAAGGAAAGCATGGGGAAAGGACAGAACACATTTCAAACCCTGCTCTGTTGGACCCATCTTTAAGAAAGAACTAAATCTCCTCAAATCACCTTTCCTTACTTCGGTTGAAATTCATTCACTCCTCACTCTATGCTGGAATTGATCACTTGCTTAGCAATATGTGCAGAGGCTATCTTGGTCTTGAACATCCCTAAATGTCTATAAGAGAAAAAAATATTAGCTATGACTTTCTTGTTAAGCTGCCAAGAGCACACCAGGGCTTTTAAAAATGTCATTGCCCAGCTCTGTACTTACCCCCCGAGACTCCTTAGTACAGTGAAGAAGGAATGCACTATATCACATTCATCATACCTGACTCTATTCAACCACAGTGAGGTCAAAAACACCTGAAAAGAAATGGTGGGTCCCAACTGAGCATTATGGCAACTTAAACATCATGAAGAAGCCAAAGAAATCACAGTATGGATTCATTTAGTATGATTCATTTTGTGTTCCAGTCGATCTAATTAACTTCAATAGTTTTGATAAATAGTTTTTTTTTTTAATGTTTTGATCTGGATAATATTTGCATATGGACTTGGCATCATATAAAACAAAATTTAATTAAAATATCTTTATTGGGCACAATCTATAAGTTTTAAATCAAACAAAATATAAATCATTGCTGCTACATGCTTGCATGCCTCTGGGTATGTGTGATAGCATGAGCTGAGATGAAAGGTATTCGTTATAGGAACACTGAAATAATAAATTTATTAACAAAAAGAAAAGTAATATATGAATGTGTCATATTACAAATGGAAAGAGTAAATAAATATTTTACTATACGCTGAGCATATCAGACCTATTATTAAGCTGTATTTAACCACATCCTCTTATGTTGTTATTTTTCAGGCACAGCAATTCTTTGAAATCCTATTTGATGTGCTGGCCTATAACATTTGACCACACTTACAGCACAAGTGTAAAATCAATTTTCTGTTCTCCCATTTATCTCTGTACTGATGTTAGTTGGCTCTCTAATGGAATGACTCTTCTGGAGAGGTAGTTATTTTACTTCAGAGTGGCATTTCAGAAGCCTTAAATGGGCTGAAGAGATGGCATGTGACCTTTAGGAATATTTTAGTTCTACATTTCTTTGAAAAAGAACTGTTTAACCCTGTGTATGTTATTACATTGCTGATTCTTCTTTTGTTCCTCTTCACATTCGCTGTACTGTAAGAAAGTTTGGTTTTCTTTATGTAAGAGCAATGTTGGGAATTTTAGTACCTGTAAAATGTTACACTTAAATCCTTGTTGAAAGGGATAATCTCACAATTAAACTATGTATATAGTGATCCAATTTCCTGATTATAGTTTCTTTAGGCATAATATCATGTTAACTTTGCTTATTATAACCTTTTAAATTGATATATACACAAATACCAAATAATCTACATGAAAAGGAAATAATTTTTAAAATGCCTTATTGTAGCTAATCTATGTCTTGTGAGGACATGTTCATTAATCATCTTAATTTAAAAAACCAGGAGTTTTACTTTTCACTATACTGAAATATTTTCCGTGTGTTTTCACCTCTTACATCATTCATATTTTCTTCCTTAAATAGGTATATAATTTTATATTCAATTGAATATTATTTATAAAATCTTAATGTATAGTGTCTTACTATAATTTACTTACCTGATTTTAGAAATCTTGAGATATTAAATACTAATTTTAGCATTCTTTTTCTGTTGATTTTCTTCCATAATTATACTTTATGTCTTTCTTAAAAAAAAATCACAGTATATATTTTTTAAAAATTCTCTTCTAACAGATGTAACCTCAGAAAATTTTTATCTTTAGTATACATAACTACACTTTCTAAATCCCACTCTATTACCCCAAAAGGTGACTTTACGAAAAACAAACTCCTTCACATGGGAGCACAGAGTCTTACTATTAAACTTTAGAGTTAGACAACATATATTTTAGTATGTTCATGATGAACTCTAATTGTTTACTTCCTTTTTCAAAATGTAAATAATTTATGACAAAGGGCATAGGGAAGGTTTTCTGACAAGAAAAAATAAATATATCTGTTAAATTTTCACTTTGTGCTTTTCTAGGAAGATTTCATTATGTATTTCTGTTTTAAAATCATATAAAGTGGCTACATTGGTATCTACCAATCATACACCCAGTATTTTAAATATCTTTGTGTATATTCTTTAAATATCTGTTGCCACAGACCTACTTTCCTAATCAAGAGAAAGAACTGAATCCTATCCATGGGGAGTTCAAAAGACCAAGTACATCGTGATTTTGGACCCTCAGCCCCACAACCACCTCACCTCCCAGTTAAGACATTTCATACAGGTCAAAGTTTACCAAAAACCTCATGAGGAAAAACAATTTCAGGCAGAGAAATCTATTCCGGATGATGAGAGAGAGGAAAACGGTTTACTTGGCCACAGCAGATAAACTTATAGTCCTATTTCCTGAACTTCTTTCCCCCTACCTACTTCTGACCAGACCAAACACTTGATCTTAAAACTTGGAGAATTCTGCTTTGCTTTTAGTAAGGGAGGTAACCAAGTCTTTTCAAGTGATAGGCAGGATCGATCTATTAGGCCTTCCCACTAGTGGGAGACCATCCCAGTGGTGGCAGGTATATTCAACAATAGATTTTCAAGGGTCGTAAACCCTAGGAAACCAGATTTGGGACATTGGGCTTATCATTAACACATGCAAGAAAATATTTTATTGCAGCACATTCAGCATTAAGAATATATGGGAGAAAAAGAAGTGACATGCTCTGCTGATATAACCCATTAATGGTTTGTTCTTTAATTTTCTTTTATTTTTTTAATGTGCATTGTAAGACATTTTAGTTTTTCCAGCAGATGGCAGTTATACTATGCTCCTTTCCCCACCTTAGTAGTGGTTTCTAAAGTAAACCATGTTTCCTCATTCCTATCTGCCATATGGGTGACCTGGGCTAATCCTGCATAGGGTGCTTAAACAAGAGATTACTTACACTACAGCTTTTGCTTACACAAAGAAAGTTGGTTCAAAAAGAACTCTATTGAACCTGGAATTCTCTCCCTCCACCACCAATCTAGATCATACTAAATTTACCTGAGTTTGTACTAAATTCTGAAGTTGATAGTTGTTCATTGCTCTGAATGGCAAAATATGGAACTCCCCTCAAGTATCTAAGCCTTCATTGCTCTAAGGTTATTTATAAATCAATGCTACATAAAATAGATTGGAAAGAACTTGAGAAATTTCATTTACTAAATAGTACTTTGAATTATCCAGGCTTTTCTCTGTTCTTGGAAATACTGCGTATTAGAATTTTATAATGTCTCTAAATTTTTATGTTGAATCATCAAAAAGATTAGCGTTCATAATTATATTCAACATATTCAATACATATGTAGTATATATTCATATATACATATGCATATATATTACATATATATGAATATGTTGAATATAATACACATATTGGAAGAAGAAAAATACTTTGAGAACCATAATGGCTATGGTGGCATAAAAATGCAGCAGCATATTTATTCAAGAGTAAACTATAGTAATGTTAAACTAGGGTTATTAAATATAAAATTTTTTAACATTTTATGGCAAAAAGGCAAATACTTACAATTTACTGTTATTTCTGGTATTAAAATATGATTAGGATTTTTAAAAAGATTAATAAAATAGCATATTTTACTTTAATATTTTTATTTAGCTCAAGTGTTTATAAAATTTTCCATCATTGTAACTCGGGCTTATATAACTGAAAAGGGTAGAATATATGATGGGTTCTGTATTTTGATAGTCTCATTAAAAAAGAGGGCAGTTACATTGACCATTGAATCAAATGCTTAATTTCCAGCTCCCAAAAGACTACCTCACATATAGCAAATGTTCAACAAGTAGTCATTAAGCAGGTGAACATGTACCTTGTCATGACCACCTCATACAATGCTGCCTTATTAAAAATAATGACAAAAATTATTAAACAAATTAAGTTGTTTCTGATTCAACCTGATAGAAATATCATGGCCTTCTATAACCTATATATTTCCTTTATGCAAGCTTTTTTATAAAAGAGTTGAAGCAAAATAAAGAACTGTTTTCAATTAGAGAAAGTACACATGGAGAAACATAAAACTCTGTAAGGATGAACACTTCTTCTGAGAATTACTTTTTTATACTTTCTACCCAAAGCATTCCTCAAATACATGCAAATAGTTGCTACTAACAATTTATGTCACACAGTTTCTATTTGGGGCAATGCATTTTAATATAAAAGCATCATAGTTATTGTCTGATTTTTCTTTCTCTTTTACAGTATCCTAAAATATGTGAAAATATTATTTGGCCAAAGTTGTATTTCCAATCTCATTTTTGTTCTTTATATAACACAGCCATCATGAAGCAAATAAGCCCTGTACAGAAAATTGAAAAATGCTTATCAGTTTAACCAAAGAACAGGACTTGATTTACAAAGTCAGAGAGACATTTCTCTTTATTATAAAACAGAGGAAGTCAAGATTTACATCATGGGGAGGCTGAGTTTCTGGTTATGTGGGTACTAGAAATCTGAAGAGCCCAATGACAATTCTCCCACATATACTGAGCCTTCTATCATTACATGAAACTTTATTATATCAGCATAACCTCCCCACTGCTTGTCTCTTTTTTTTTTTGCTTTTTACAAAAAGCATTCAAATGAATCAGAAATGTACTTTTGAACTTCTTATGAGTCAAATAAATAGTTCATAATTTGAATATTTACATTTTGATACAATAATATTAAATTTTAAGCCAACCCAGATTTCAAGGTCTTGACACAGTACAGGGGTGCCTGGGTGGCTCAGTTGGTTAAGCATCTCAGTTTGGCTCAGGTCATGATCTCACAGTTCGTGAGTTAGAACCCTGCATTGGGCTCTAGGCTGACAGCTTGGAGCCTGGAGCCTGCTTCACATTCTGTGTCTCCCTCTCTCTCTGCCCCTCCCCCACTGTGTGCGCTCTCTCGCTCTCGCTCTCCCTCTCTCAAAATAAACATTAAAAAAAAGATCTTGATACAGTACCTTTTTATAAGAAGAACACTAGTTAGGTACCTAATAGTAATCCTACAAAATGTAGTGTGACATTTTCTATGTATTGAACCGAAAGGTTTTTTTTTTATTCTAAATATTCTTTATGTCTGTGTAGTTATAAAATTCACAAAATACTTTTTATTATTAAAATTTTCTAGAACATGCAAAGATTCCAGTATTTGGAATGTCTCCATTTGGAACGCACGCGCACACACACACACACACACACACACACAACAACACATCAGTTGTTTATGGGCAAATCAGACCAGAAGAGCAAAAGCAACTCCGTGAAACTTCCCTATATCCCTTAATTCCCAAAATGAAGGCAGTTTTTGTAAGTTTGGGGTACAAGATAGATAGGGAAAAATAACTGTTTCACACTTATTCTTTGGAGTACATATCAAGAATTCAAAAGTGATAGGAAACATAGTAATATTTCAATGGTAGTTTCAGAACAAAATTTGTCAAACATAAGTTTGATATGATGAGTCTTCCAATTTTGCTGCATAGTTAATGAGACTCTCTAAAGGGATATCTTGTACAAGGTTAAAAAAATAACCTTGCTCCTTAGGATTCCTACACTAGAGCTCTTCACATTCATAATTTTCCGGAGAGAAGGTTTTTTACAATACAGTCTTTTGATACATCAAAGGGTGGATAAATTTGTCTTAAAAAACCTACTGTAACCATAGTTTCAGCTTTCAGCTTGTGCACCTGGATTCTGATTTGTTGGCCTTTCTATGCATGTATTCCTAAAATGTGGATATAATTGAATTTTCTAGATAACTATCTAATGAAGACTAGAGTTCTTCAACTTTGGCACTACTGCCATTCTGGGACAGAAAATTATTTTTGTGGAGATGATACTGTGCATTCTACACTGTTTAGCAGCATAACTGCCCTAAACCAATTAGATGCCAATAGCAATCCCCCACCTCCAACTATGACAACCAAAAATGTCTCTAGACATTACCCAAAATGTCTATTGAATCATAGATTGAAGCAGGTTTCAGAAGACTCTTCTTACCACTAATTGGATGCATGACACTGGATGGAGTTGGAGGTGTGATGGTGTTAGGAGAGTAATTAGTTCCCACACACCTGCAAATGACTCTGATCTGTCTTATAACTTTTCTCTTAAATATACCAATGTATTTGTTTTTATTGTGTTAATGTGTCCTTATAATGAAAGATACATTAGAACAAAATCAACTAATCAATGAATATATGGGCGTACATTCATAAGGGCAGAACAAAGTACACAAAGACACTCCCTTTAATAAAGGAGAACATACGGGCAGAACTTTAAAACACAGTACTGTCAGTACATCTGATTCTGAATTTTATAAACTTCTCCAATTGTGGTATGCCATATTTCTAAATGACAACTAAAATCCACTCCTATGTTATAGCCAAATGGAAATCTTTAAAAAATCAGTAGAGTCATTTCTTTAAAATATCCGCAGGGATAAAGAATTAGAAGAGTTAATGTACTAAACGCATCATTACTTTCCAACCTCCTTCAACAAAAAGGAAATTAGTTATTGGTGTATTATATATATTTCAACATAGTATAATAAATAAATGTATATTATACATATAATTCTAAATGTAATTGAATAAAGTAATTCTGTTTCTAAAACAACAGAGTTGTCCATCAATCAGTTTAAATACATTGTATTTTATACAGCCCTAGTAAAGAATTATATATATATATATATATACACATATTTATATATATATATATATATGTATATATATTATGATTTTACATGCTCTCCAGTGAGAACCTTCTGGGAACTGCTGCCACCTGTTGGCCGTAGATTACAATACATAAGATCAAGTCCGCAGCTGTTAGAGATTCTGTATACAGTTAGGCATTTTACTACCCCCATTTGCACTTATCGACATTTATGAATATAATTTTTATAGCCTTCAGTCTAATAACACTTTATTAGCATAATTACAATGTATAGTATTGTATAGTTGTCATACGATTTAACTCATCAAAAGTTGCTCCAAAAATGACTGGGATTTTGAGAGCCAAACCTTGCTTGTGATTAGCTAGTATTGAAAAGCAAGTAGGTAAAAAATGGTATAGTGGGTCAAAGAATATTTCTATAAAAATCCCTTGATATTCAAAAATGGTTTCTACAAAGCTGATTTCATTAACATGTACAACGATGATAATACTGTTCCAATGTAGGAAATTGTTATCAAACTAACAATTTAGCTCTGGAAAGAGATATAATGATATAAACAAATTAGAAATACCAAAACTAATTTTATTTCTAAACAATAATGGTTCATTTGGTTGCAACAAGAAAACACCTTTCATATGTAAATAATAAACATTATATTGCAGTACCACAAAACTGAAAAGATGTCAGAATATTACCATTTATAAGAAGAGCACAGAGAAAAATACTAAATGTCAAACATCTCTTTGGATCTGTTTCTATCTCTGAACTAAAATATATATAATAAATTTGCTGAAATTTAAGAAATCTCACCTGCAAAATGATATCAACCATTACATCAATGCTGCCTTTAAAGTTATACAATTATTGGGGTGCCTGCCTGGGTGGCTCATTGGTTAGGCATCTGACTCTTAATTTCGACCTTATGGTTTGTGCCATGGAGCGCTGCCTCAAGCTCTGTGGTGACACAGGGCTTGTTTGGGATTCTTTTTCTCCCTCTCTCTCTGCCCCTCCCTTCTCATCCTCTCTCTCTCTCTCTCTCTCTCTCTCTCTCTCTCAAAATAAATAAATACATAAATAAATACATAAATAAATAACATTTAAAGTTATACAATAATTATTTTTAAGCAAATACTATATGTGCTAGGTAGGTGCTTTGTTAGGTATCGGAGCCTTTCTTAAGACATCAAATATGAAAAGGACTCTTTTCTTGCTTAAAAAATGCTTATCTAAATACTACAGCATTTTAATGATGGATGGTTTCAATGAAACCATTCTGTCTTTATTCATAAAATCAGTATCAAAAGGAAGGATTCTGAAATCACTGGACATGTGAGTTGCCTCACTGTGGCTGAGGGCTACAGAAAGGAATGGAAAAGAATTTCTAAAATTAACATTGTCCAGACAGCTAGAGTAGTGAATGGTGTGAAAAAATCAGAGTGCCTTGAGTGGCTCAGTCAGTTAAGCTGCTGACTCTTGATTTTGGCTCAGGTCATGATCTTACATTTCATGAGTTCAGGACCCATATAGTGTTGGGCTCTGCACTGACAGCACAGAACCTGCTTGGGATTCTCTCTCTGTCTCTCTCTCTCCTCTCTTTCTGTCTCTCTGTCTCTCTCATTCTCTCAAAATAAATAAATCAAACTTTTTGAAAAACCATGTCAGACCCAGCTCTTAACAAGGACTTAAACACTTATGAGCTGAGCAACCTTGTTCAAGTCTTAACTTTCAAAGACTGTTTTCTCTTCATTCAAGCATCAAAAGGGATACTGGACTCAATGATATTTAAGTTCCTCTTTAACCATAATATTCCACTATTCCACATAAGCCTCAATAGTAACTTCATATTTAAAAATTATCATGATCATTAATCTTGTCATTTTCTTAATAAATCTAAACATTCCCTTTAATTTCATCGTCAGGTATTATTCTATGTAAGGCTAGTGATTCTTTTTCTTTTTTTTTTTAATGTTTATTTTTGAGAGAGCATAGGAGCCAGGGAGGGGCAGAGAGAGAGGAAGACAGAGGCTCTGCACTGACAGCAGTGAGCCCGATGCGGGGCTCACACTCATGAACCATGAGATCATGACCTGAGCCAGTTAGATGCTTAGCTGACAGAACCACCCAGGCACCCCTTAGTGATTCTTTATATTTGCATGCCTCTGTCATTATGGAAGGCATAAGCTCCAAGTTATTTGTACTGATGCATTTTCCCCCCTTCCAAACAGTATTCCAATATTAAGCACCACATGCTGGAGAAATAAAGATGAATTTAAAAATAGTTCTTGCTGGCAGCGATCTGACTCCCTCCGGCTGCCACAGGGCCCCTCCTGAAGTGGATCACCTAAGGAGAAGCGAGCTAAGCCTGCCCCCCCTGCCGCCGTGCACCTTGCCTTCCCACCCCAGCTAATACGCCAGATCCCCAGCATCACAAGCCTGGCAGTGTGCAAGTAGCCCAGACGGGCCACGCCACCCCACAGTGAATCCCGCCCCTAGGAGAGGGGAAGAGAAGGCACACACCAGTCTGACTGTGGCCCCAGCGGTGGGCTGGGGGCAGACATCAAGTCGGACTGCGGCCCCGCCCACCAACTCCAGTTATACACCACAGCACAGGGGAAGTGCCCTGCAGACCCTCACCACACCAGGGACTATCCAAAATGACCAAGCGGAAGAATTCCCCTCAGAAGAATCTCCAGGAAATAACAACAGCTAATGAGCTGATCAAAAAGGATTTAAATAATATAACAGAAAGTGAATTTAGAATAATAGTCATAAAATTAATCGCTGGGCTGGAAAACAGCATACAGGACAGCAGAGAATCTCTTGCTACAGACATCAGGGGACTAAGGAACAGTCACGAGGAGCTGAAAAACGCTTTAAAGGAAATGGAAAACAGAATGCAAACCACCACGGCTCGGATGGAAGAGGCAGAGGAGAGAATAGGTGAACTAGAAGATAAAGTTATGGAAAAAGAGGAAGCTGAGAAAAAGAGAGATAAAAAAATCCAGGAGTATGAGGGGAAAATTAGAGAACTAAGTGATACACTAAAAAGAAATAATATACGCATAATTGGTATCCCAGAGGAGGAAGAGAGAGGGAAAGGTGCTGAAGGGGTACTTGAAGAAATAATAGCTGAGAACTTCCCTGAACTGGGGAAGGAAAAAGGCATTGAAATCCAAGAGGCACAGAGAACTCCCTTCAGACGTAACTTGAATCGATCTTCTGCACGACATATCATAGTGAAACTGGCAAAATACAAGGATAAAGAGAAAATTCTGAAAGCAGCAAGGGGTAAACGTGCCCTCACATATAAAGGGAAACCTATAAGACTCGTGACTGATCTCTCTTTTGAAACTTGGCAGGCCAGAAAGAATTGGCACGAGATTTTCAGGGTGCTAGACAGCAAAAATATGCAGCCGAGAATCCTTTATCCAGCAAGTCTGTCATTTAGAATAGAAGGAGAGATAAAGGTCTTCCCAAACAAACAAAAACTGAAGGAATTTGTCACCACTAAACCAGCCCTACAAGAGATCCTAAGGGGGACCCTGTGAGACAAAGTACCAGAGACATCACTACAAGCATAAAACATACAGACATCACAATGACTCTAAACCCGTATCTTTCTATAATAACACTGAATGTAAATGGATTAAATGCGCCAACCAAAAGACATAGGGTATCAGAATGGATAAAAAAACAAGACCCATCTATTTGCTGTCTACAAGAGACTCATTTGAGACCTGAGGACACCTTTAGATTCAGAGTGAGGGGATGGAGAACTATTTATCATGCTACTGGAAGCCAGAAGAAAGCTGGAGTAGCCATACTTATATCAGACAAACTAGACTTTAAATTAAAGGCTGTAACAAGAGATGAAGAAGGGCATTCTATAATAATCACAGGGTCTATCCATCAGGAAGAGCTAACAATTATAAATGTCTATGCGCCGAATACCGGAGCCCCCAAATATATAAAACAATTACTCATAAACAGAAGCAACCTTATTGATAAGAATGTGGTAATTGCTGGGGACTTTAACACCCCACTTACAGAAATGGATAGATCATCTAGACACACGGTCAATAAAGAAACAAGGGCCCTGAATGAGACACTGGATCAGATGGACTTGACAGATCTATTTAGAACTCTGCATCCCAAAGCAACAGAATATACTTTCTTCTCGAGTGCACATGGAACATTCTCCAAGATAGATCATATACTGGGTCACAAAACAGCCCTTCATAAGTTTACAAGAATTGAAATTATACCATGCATACTTTCAGACCACAATGCTATGAAGCTTGAAATCAACCACAGGAAAAAGTCTGGAAAACCTCCAAAAGCATGGAGGTTAAAGAACACCCTACTAACGAATGAGTGGGTCAACCAGGCAATTAGAGAAGAAATCAAAAAATATATGGAAACAAACGAAAATGAAAATACAACAATCCAAACGCTTTGGGACGCAGCGAAGGCAGTCCTGAGAGGAAAATACATTGCAATCCACGCCTATCTCAAGAAACAAGAAAAATCCCAAATACAAAATCTAACAGCACACATAAAGGAAATAGAAGCAGAACAGCAAAGGCAGCCTAAACCCAGCAGAAGAAGAGAAATAATAAAGATCAGAGCAGAAATAAACAATATAGAATCTAAAAAAACTGTAGAGCAGATCAACGAAACCAAGAGTTGGTTTTTTGAAAAAATAAACAAAATTGACAAACCTCTAGCCAGGCTTCTCAAAAAGAAAAGGGAGATGACCCAAATAGATAAAATCATGAATGAAAATGGAATGATTACAACCAATCCCTCAGAGATACAAACAATTATCAGGGAATACTATGAAAAATTATATGCCAACAAATTGGACAACCTGGAAGAAATGGACAAATTCCTGAACACCCACACTCTTCCAAAACTCAATCAGGAGGAAATAGAAAGCTTGAACAGACCCATAACCAGCGAAGAAATTGAATCGGTTATCAAAAATCTCCCAACAAATAAGAGTCCAGGACCAGATGGCTTCCCAGGGGAGTTCTACCAGACGTTTAAAGCAGAGATAATACCTATCCTTCTCAAGCTATTCCAAGAAATAGAAAGGGAAGGAAAACTTCCAGACTCATTCTATGAAGCCAGTATTACTTTGATTCCTAAACCAGACAGAGACCCAGTAAAAAAAGAGAACTACAGGCCAATATCCCTGATGAATATGGATGCAAAAATTCTCAATAAGATACTAGCAAATCGAATTCAACGGCATATAAAAAGAATTATTCACCATGATCAAGTGGGATTCATTCCTGGGATGCAGGGCTGGTTCAACATTCGCAAATCAATCAACGTGATCCATCACATTAACAAAAAAAAAGAGAAGAACCATATGACCCTGTCAATCGATGCAGAAAAGGCCTTTGACAAAATCCAGCACCCTTTCTTAATAAAAACCCTTGAGAAAGTCGGGATAGAAGGAACATACTTAAAGATCATAAAAGCCATTTATGAAAAGCCCACAGCTAACATCATCCTCAACGGGGAAAAACTGAGAGCTTTTTCCCTGAGATCAGGAACACGACAGGGATGCCCACTCTCACCGTTGTTGTTTAACATAGTGCTGGAAGTGCTAGCATCAGCAATCAGACAACAAAAGGAAATCAAAGGCATCAAAATTGGCAAAGATGAAGTCAAGCTTTCGCTTTTTGCAGATGACATGATATTATACATGGAAAATCCGATAGACTCCACCAAAAGTCTGCTAGAACTGATACATGAATTCAGCAAAGTTGCAGGATACAAAATCAATGTACAGAAATCAGTTGCATTCTTATACACTAACAATGAAGCAACAGAAAGACAAATAAAGAAACTGATCCCATTCACAATTGCACCAAGAAGCATAAAATACCTAGGAATAAATCTAACCAAAGATGTAAAGGATCTGTATGCTGAAAACTATAGAAAGCTTATGAAGGCAATTGAAGAAGATTTAAAGAAATGGAAAGACATTCCCTGCTCATGGATTGGAAAAATAAATATTGTCAAAATGTCAATACTACCCAAAGCTATCTACACATTCAATGCAATCCCAATCAAAATTGCACCAGCATTCTTCTCGAAACTAGAACAAGCAATCCTAAAATTCATATGGAACCACAAAAGGCCCCGAATAGCCAAAGGAATTTTGAAGAAGAAGACCAAAGCAGGAGGCATCACAATCCCAGACTTTAGCCTCTACTACAAAGCTGTCATCATCAAGACAGCATGGTATTGGCACAAAAACAGACACACAGACCAATGGAATAGAATAGAAACCCCAGAACTAGACCCACAAACATATGGCCAACTCATCTTTGACAAAGCAGGAAAGAACATCCAATGGAAAAAAGACAGCCTCTTTAACAAATGGTGCTGGGAGAACTGGACAGCAACATGCAGAAGGTTGAAACTAGACCACTTTCTCACACCATTTACAAAAATAAACTCAAAATGGATAAAGGACCTAAATGTGAGACAGGAAACCATCAGAACCTTAGAGGAGAAAGCAGGAAAAGACCTCTCTGACCTCAGCCGTAGCAATCTCTTACTCGACACATCCCCAAAGGCAAGGGAATTAAAAGCAAAAGTGAATTACTGGGACCTTATGAAGATAAAAAGCTTCTGCACAGCAAAGGAAACAACCAAGAAAACTAAAAGGCAACCAACGGAATGGGAAAAGATATTTGCAAATGACATATCGGACAAAGGGCTAGTATCTAAAATCTATAAAGAGCTCACCAAACTCCACACCCAAAAAACAAATAACCCAGTGAAGAAATGGGCAGAAAACATGAATAGACACTTCTCTAAAGAAGACATCCAGATGGCCAACAGGCACATGAAAAGATGTTCAGCGTCGCTCCTTATCAGGGAAATACAAATCAAAACCACACTCAGGTATCACCTCACGCCAGTCAGAGTGGCCAAAATGAACAAATCAGGAGACTATAGATGCTGGAGAGGATGTGGAGAAACGGGAACCCTCTTGCACTGTTGGTGGGAATGCAAATTGGTGCAGCCGCTCTGGAAAGCAGTGTGGAGGTTCCTCAGAAAATTAAAAATAGACCTACCCTATGACCCAGCAATAGCACTGCTAGGAATCTACCCAAGGGATACAGGAGTACTGATGCATAGGGGTACTTGTACCCCAATGTTCATAGCAGCACTCTCAACAATAGCCAAATTATGGAAAGAGCCTAAATGTCCATCAACTGATGAATGGATAAAGAAATTGTGGTTTATATACACA
The DNA here is from genome assembly GCF_022079265.1 of Lynx rufus. Lineage (NCBI taxonomy): Eukaryota > Metazoa > Chordata > Mammalia > Carnivora > Felidae > Lynx > Lynx rufus. Next base: position 104,388,120 of record NW_025814856.1, read on the forward strand.
ATGGAATACTACGTGGCAATGAGAAAAAATGAAATCTGGCCTTTTGTAGCAACGTGGATGGAACTGGAGAGTGTGATGCTAAGTGAAATAAGCCATACAGAGAAAGACAGATACCATATGGTTTCACTCTTATGTGGATCCTGAGAAACTTAACAGGAACCCATGGGGGAGGGGAAGGAGAAAAAAAAAAAAAAAAAAAAAAGGACGTTAGAGTGGGAGACAGCCAAAGCATAAGAGACTGTTAAAAACTGAGAACAAACTGAGGGTTGATGGGGGGTGGGAGGGAGGGGCGGGTGGGTGATGGGCATTGAGGAGGGCACCTTTTGGGATGAGCACTGGGTGTTGTATGGAAACCAATTTGTCAATAAACTTCATATAAAAAAAAATAAATAAATAAAAATAGTTCTTGCTTTCAAGTAGGTAACAATCTAGTGTAGAGGTAAAACATAGAAACAGATAATTTGGGGGCAATAATGGGAGTATTCACAAGAAGTAAACATAAGACCTACCTAGTCTAGTGTTATGGGGAGTGAGGATGGAGTCACAGGAGATTTCTTAAAGAAAGAACCAACATGAGTTTTAAAAGATATGTTAAAAGATGACTAGAAGTGTACACAGAAATAAATGATATCGAAAAATCTATTATATCATCAGAAGCAATAAGAAGAATAAACACAAATAAGAACACAGTTAAGAAAAGGAAAGGGAGATTTTTAAGAGTATCACACAAAGGTGCCTGACTGGCTCAGTTGGTAGACCATGTGACTCTTGAGCTCAAGTTTGTAAATTCAAGGCCCACACTGAGTGTAGAGATTACTTGAAAATAAAATCTTTTAAAAATAAATTAAATAAATAAATAAATAAATAAATAAATAAATAAATAAAATATTGCACAAAACAAAATACGTAGTAATAATGTGCTTTGGAGTAAAATGATAGATATTGAAGATACCAAAGTTTATAATTGGAATTTCTTTTTTTATTTCTTTTTTTAAATTTTTTATTAACATTTATTTATTTTTTGAGAATCAGAGAGAGACTGAGCACGAGCAGGGAAGGTGCAGAGAGAGGAACACCCAGAACCAAAAGCAGGCTCCAGGCTCTGAGCTGTCAGCACAGCTGACAACCAACTGAGCCACCCAGGCGCCCCTATAATTGGCATTTCTTTATAACAAACCATAATAAATAGAAGAATAACAAATAAAGACTCAATAGTACCTACTCTTAGCCTTAAAACCTCAAACAAGTTACTTGACTCTTTGATACTCAGTTCTGCCTCCATTCTCAAGATATTTCTCTGAAGTGCGTAGTTATCTTACATGAAAGGCTAAGGTCAAAGAGACTAATCCATTTGTCTGTGAAAAAGTGAAGAATAAATATGGATAGGAGCCTAGGTCTTTAAAAAAATCTTGTCTTTGTCCATCAATGACCAAAAAGCATAGTATATGCGACTGACTTTAAAAAATAACTGTCAACTCTTAAATATAGAGAACAAACTGAGGATTGCTGGAGAGGTTGTCAGTGGGGGACTGGGCTAAATGGATAAGGGGCATTAACGAAGACACTTGTTGGGATGGGGACTGGGTGTTATATGTAGGGGATGAATCACTGGATTCTACTCCTGAAATCATCATTGCACTATATGCAAACTAACTTGGATGTAAATTAAAAATAATAATAATAATAATAAAAATAAATAAATAACTCTCAAGAGGTCAAGGTTTCAAGTGTAAATATTCATAGAGGAAGTTTTCTTGGCACCATTTTAAACACAGGAATTGTAGCAGAGGACCCCCCTTGCCCACCAGTCCAAGAATGTCCATGTCCTTAATAGGTCTACATCCTAACCAACAAAGAAAACAGTCACCCAGTCATTTATATCCTGATAGCAAGAAATGCCATGAAAAAATAAACAAGGAAATGTGACTAGATGGGAGGTTCACGTAGCTAAGGTAGTTAGATATGGAGACACTGATTTGAGGGGCCCAGAAGGCCGAGCAGCATGGAAGTACTCAGCTTCTCTTGTCCCTGAAATGCAGCTAGATCAGCAACAAACCATTTTGCACATCTAGGAAAATGATCTGAGGATTAACACAACAATCTGCATAACTTGAGAGGTGAACTGGGGGAGAGAAAGCTGTGGAGGGTAGGGAGCTGTTTTTTGCAGAGAGAGAACAGAGAAAGGAGGGGAGAGTGTGACAAAAAAGCACTCACCCCAAAAGTAACTGTAGAAAGAGCAAAAGTGTAAAAATACTCACAAGGGAGTGAATAAGAAATCTGTTCCTCAAAACCACTGATGGGGAGAAAGGAAAGGTTTTCAATACCATTAGGACTCTAGAAACGGGGAGTACAGAGCGGAAATTCTGGAGCTCAATACCTGGCAGTGCTCCAGTGGGAAGGAAGGGTGAATCCCCAGGAGTAGGCAGTGGGGTCTGTGGTCCACATGGGGAAAAGAGATTCCTTTACTTGTAGGGCATTTGGTAGAGGCCATACAGCTTCCCCACACACAAAGGTCCCAGTGGACCCTGGAGAACAGCCATGTTTGCTGGTATTGAAACAAAGACTCTAGGGTGCAGTGAAACCTGGTGCCAGTTGTGCATTGTTATTTGCCATAATTTCTGAACCTCTGTCACAGTGTGATTGCAGAAACATTCTCTGGGGCAAGCCAGCACCCGACCATTGCTCCATGAGACCCTTGGAGTGGGTCCAAGTCACAGGGTTCTCAGAAGTGAGGGGTTTGGAAACACAGCCCCATCTGAGATAAAATTCAGGAGGGAGGTGTTAACTGCCAAGTTGACATCTTGGACATGGACAGTGTAGAAGCAGGGAGTGGGTGGAAGGTAGAGACAAAGGAGGCATGACTGACTGCCAGTCAGTGAGAGTACAGAGGTCCTGTACCAGAGACTAGGAAGATGAGTGAAACCATTTTCACTTCTCCTATGCAAGGCATACATGTGCATGTACACAATACCGATCTACCCCAGTAAGCTAAACAGTCCCACCTAGTGAAGAACAGAGCCATTACACCAAGCCCCACCCAGCTGCACCCACCAAGCATACACCCTCAAGGATCACCACAAGTCTCTCTACCTACTTAGTGTATGGACTATAAAGTGCTTCATAGTTTGAGTCCTAGGGGAAGCTGGATGTCATTTAATTCAGGTTTCATTCTGTTTGCTAGTCTATCTACTCGGGATTTTTTTTGTCTTTTTTTTTGCTTTTGTTTAAATTGTTTTTGTTTTTCCTTTTTTGTTGTTGTTGAATTTTTTTTATTTTCTTTCCCTCCTTTCTTTTCTTTGTCTTGGATACAGAAAGAGAAAAAATTATTTTTATTTTCCATTTAAAAAAATTTTTAAATACTTTTTACTATGTTTTTATTTCTTGTAATTTTTTAACTCTACTTCACTTTATTCATTTCATTTTATTCTGTTTTACTGTATACATTTTTTAATTTTTAAACTTTTTCCTAATTTTTTTTTCTTTTCCTTCCTTTTTTTATCTATTCTTTCAAGCTTCTTTCAACAACCAGACCAAATCACACCTAGGATCTAGCTTCCTCTATTTGATATTTTCTGTTGTTTTTAATTTTTTTGTTTTTCATTTTATTCTTTTTCTTCCTCAAAAATGACATAATGAAGGAATTTACCCCAAAAGAGAGAACAAGAATAAATGACAGCCAGGGGCTTTATCAACACAGATATAAGCAAAATGTATGAACTAGAATTTAGAATAACAATAATAGGAATGCTAGCTTGGGTTGAAAAAAAGCATAGAATCTCTTTGTGTAGAGATAAAAGAAGTAAATCTAGTTAGGATGAAATTAAAAATACTATAACCAAGATGCAATCTCAAATGGATGCCACAGGGCAAGGATGGCTGAAACAGAGCAGAGAATCATCAATATAGAAGACAAAATTATGGAGAATAACAAAGTAGAAGAAAAGAGGGAAACTAAAGCAAAAGAGGATAATACAAGGATTAGAGAACTCAGTGACTTATTAAAAAGGAACAACATCCAAATCATAGGAGTCCCAGAAGATAAAGAAAGAGAAAAAGGGGTAGAAGGTTTATGTGAGCAAATTATAGTGAACAACTTTACTAATCTGGGGAAAGGCACAAACATCAAAATCCAAGCACAGAAAACTCCCGTTAAATTCAACAAAAACTGACCATCAACAAGGTGTATCATAGTCAAATTCACAAAATACACAGACAAGGAAAGAATTATGAAAGGAGCAAGGGAAAAAATTCTTTAACGTATAAGGGAAGACATATCAGATTCTTAGCAAACCTATCCACAGAAACTTGGCAGGCCAGAAAGGAGTGGCAGGTAGGATATGTTCAACGTGCTGAATTGGAAAAATATACAGCCAAGAATTTTTTATCCAGCAAGACTGTCATTCAAAATACAAGGAGAGAGAAAGAGTTTCTCAGACAAACAAAAACTAAAGGAGTTCATGACCACTAAAGCAGCTCTGCAAGAAATTTTAGGGGGACTCTCTGAGGGGAGAAAACATGAAACAAAACAAAAAAGACCAAAAGCAACAAAGACTAGAAAGGACCAGAGAATACCACCAGAAACTCCAACTCTACAGGCAACATAATGGCAATAAATTCATATCTTTCAGTACTCATTCTAAATGTCAATGGACTAAATGCCCCAATCAAAAGACATAGGGTAACACAATGGATAAGAAAACAAGATCCATCTATATGCTGTTCACAAGACATGTATTTTAGACCTACAGCCACCTTCAGATTGAAAGTAAGGGGATGGACAACCATCTCTCAAGGATAATGGTCACCAAAAGAAACCCAAAGTAGACATAATTATCAGACAATCTAGATTTTAAATTTTTTTAATGTTTTATTTATTTTTGAGACAGAGAGAGACAGAACATGAACGGGGGAGGGTCAGAGAGAGAGGGAGACACAGAATCTGAAGCAGGCTCCAGGCTCTGAGCTGTCAGCACAGAGCCCGACGCGGGGCTCGAACTCACAGACCGTGAGATAATGACCTGAGCCGAAGTCGGATGCTTAACCGACTGAGCCACCCAGGCGCCCCAGACAATCTAGATTTTAAAAGAAAGAGTGGAGGCACCTGGGTGCCTTAGTCAGTTAAGCATCTGACTTCGGCTCAGGTCATGATCTCATGGTTTGTGAGTTTACACCCTGTGTCAGGCTCTGTGGTGACAGCTCAGAGCCTGTAGCCTGCTTCAGATTCTGTGTCTCCCTCTCTCTCCCCTTCCCCTACTCACATTCTCTCTCTCTCTCTCTCTCTCTCTCTCTCTCTCTCTCTCAAAAATAAACATTATAATAATTTAAATAATTTAAAAAATAAAATAAAGACTGTAACAAGAGATGAAGAAGGGCATTATATCATAATTAAGGGGTCTATCCACCAAGAAGATCTAACAAATATAAATATTTATGCCCCAACGTGGAAAACTCAAATGTATAAATCAATTTAATCACAAACATAAAGAAACTCATTGATAATAATACCATAATACTAGGGAATTTCAATACCCCACTTACAACAATGAACAGATCATCTAAGCACAAAACCAACAAGGAAACAACAGCTTTGAATGACACATAGGACCAGATGGACTTAACAGGTATATTCAGAACATTTCATCTGAAAGAAACAGAATACACATTCTTCTCAAGTGCAAAGGGAACATCCTCCAGAATAGATCAAATACTGGGACACATATCAGTCGTCAACAAGTACAAAAGGATCAAGATCATACCATGCATATTTTGAGACCACAATGCTATGACTCAAAATCAACCACAAGAAAAAATTTGGAAAACCACTAATACTTGGAGATTAAAGAACATCCTACTAAGAATATATAGGTTTACCAAGAAATTAAGAAAGAAATTAAAAAGTATATGGAAGCCAGTGAAAATGATGACATGACAGTCCAAAACCTCTGGGATGCAGCAAAGGTGGTCATAAGAGGGAAGTATACAGCAATTCAGACCTTCCTAAAGAAGGAAGGAAGATCTCCGATACACAACCTAACCTTACACCTTAAAGAGCTAGAAAAAGAACAGCAAATAGAACCCCAAACCAGCAGAAGACAGGAAATAATAAAGACTAGAGTAGAAATCAATGCTATTGAAAAAAAAAAAAAAACAGTTGAATGGATCAATGAAACCAGGAGCTGGTTCTTTGAAAGAATTAACAAAACTGATAAACCCCTAGCCAGATTGATCAAAAGACAAAGGAAAGGACCAAGTAAATAAAATCACAAAGAAAGAGGAAAGATCACAACCAACAAAGCAGAAATACAAACAATAATAAGAGAATATTATGAACAATTTTGTGACAGAAAATTGGGCAAGCTGGAAGAAATGGTCAAATTCCTAGAAACATATAAACTACCAAAACTGAAACAGGAAGCAATATAAAATTTCAACAGACCCATAACCAGTAAAGAAATTGAATCAGTAATAAAAATCTTCAAAAAAACAAGAGTCCAAGGCAGGATGGTTTTCCAGAGGAATGCTACTAAACATTTAAAGAGGAGTTAACACCTATTCTTTCGAAGCTGTTCCAAAAAATAGAAATGGAAGGAAAATTTCTGAACTCATTCTACATTACCTTGATTCCAAAACCAGAAAAACACCCCACTGAAACGGCAAACTACAGACAAATTTTGCTGGTGAACATGGATGCAAAAATTCTCAACAACATACTACCAAACCGGATGCAACAATACATTAAAAGATTTATTCACGACGATCAAGTGGGATATATACCTGGGATGAAGGTCTGGTTCTGCATATTAATCAATGTGCTACATCACACTCACAAAAGAAAGAATAAGAACCACATGATCTTCTCAATAAATTCAGCCAAACATTTGACAAAATACAGCATCCTTTCTTGTTAAAAACCCTCAAGAAAGTAAGGATGGAAGGAACATACCTCATAAAAGCCATATACGAAAGACCCGCAGCTAATATCATCCTCAATGGGGAAAAACTGAGAGCTTTCCCCCTAAGGCCAGGAACATGACGTCCATTCTCACCACTGTTATTCTACATAGTGTTGGAAGTCCTAGCCTCAGCAGTCAGACAACACAAAGAAATAAAAGGCATCCAAATAGACAAGGAGGAAGTCAAACTTTCAGTCTTTGCAGATGACTGGATACTCTATGTGGAAACCCCAAGAGATTCCACCAAAAAACTGTCAGAACTGATCGATGAATTCAGCATAGTCTCAGGATATAAAATCAATGCACAGAAATCAGTTGCATTTCTATGCACCAATAATGAAGCAGCAGAAACAGAAATCAAGGAATCGATCCCATTTACAATTACATGAAAAAAAATAAAATACCTAGGAATAAATCTAACTAAAGAGGTGAAAAATGTATATACTGAAAACTATAGAAAGCTTGTGAAAGAAATTGAAGAAGACACACACAAAAAAATGGAAAAAAAATTCACATTCATGGATTGGAAAGACAAATATTGTTAAAATATCAATACTTTCCAAAGCCATCTACACATTCAATGCAATCCCTATCAAAATAACACCAGCATTCTTCATAGAGCTAGAACAGACTATCCTAAAATTATATGGAACTAGAAAAGACCCCAAACAGCCAAAGCAATCCTGAAAAAAAATGGAGGCATCACAATTTGGGACTTCATGATGTATCACAAAGCTGTAACCATCAAGACAGTATGGTACTGGCACAAAAACAAACACATAGATCAATGGAACAGAATAGAGAACCCAGAAACGGACCCACAAATGTATGTCCAACTAATCTTTGACAAAGCAGGAAAGAATATCCAATGGAAAAAGACAGTCTCTTCAGCAAATGGTTTTGGTAAAATCTTACAGTGACATGCAGAAGAATGAACCTGGAAACTTTCTTACACCATGCACAAAAAGAAACTCAAAATGGATGAAAAATCTAAACGTAAGACAGGAAGCCATCAAAATCCTCGATGAGAAAGCAGGCAAAAACCTCTTTGATCTTGGCCACAGCAACTTCTTACTCAACACGTCTATGGAGGCAAGAGAAACAAAAGCAAAAATGAACTACTGGGACATCATCAAAATAAAAAGCTTCTGCACAGTGAAGGAAACAATCAGCAAAACTAAAAGGCAACCGATAGAAAGGGAGAAGATATTTGCAAATGACATATCAGATAAACAGTTAGTATCAAACATCTATAAAGAACTTATCAAACTCAACACCCAAAAGGCAAATAATCCAGTGAAGAAATGGACACAAGACATGGATAGACACTTTTCTATAGAAAACATCCAGATGGCTAATAGACATATGAAAAAATACTCAACATCACTCAACATCAGGGAAATACAAATCAAAACCACAATGAGATTCCACCTCACACCTGTCTGAATGGCTAAAAGTAACAACTCAGGCAATATAAGATGTTAGCGAGGATGCAGAGAAACAGGATCTCTTTTCCAATGCTGGTGGGAATGCAAACTGGTGCAGCCACTATGGAGAACAGTATGGAGGTTCCTCAAAAAGTTGAAAATAGAATTACCCTATTACCCAGAAACTGCAGTACTAGGTATTTATCCAAATGATACAGGTGTGCTGTTTTGAAGGGACACATGCACCCCTATGTTTATAGCAACACTACTGACAGTAGCCAAAGTATAGAAAGATCCCAAATACCTATAAACTGATGAATGGATAAAGAAGATGTGACATATATACAATAGAATATTATTCAGAAGTCAAAAAAAATGAATTCTTGCCATGTGCACAAGGTGAATGGAACTAGAACATATTATGCTAAGCAAAATTAGTCAGTTAGAGAAAAACAAATATCATATGACTTCATTCATATGTGGAATTTAAGACACAAAACAGATGAACATAAGGGAAGGGAAGCAAAAACAATATAAAAATAGGGAGGGGACAAAACATAACAGACTTAAATACAGAGAACAAACTGAGGGTTGCTACAGGGGTGTTGTGTGGCGTGATGGGCTACATGGACAAGGGATATTAATGATGACACTTGATGGGATGAGCACTGGGTGTTATATGTAGGCGATATATCAATGAATTCTCCTGAAATCATTATTGCATTTTATGCTAACTAAATCTGTATGTAAATTAAAAAATAATAAATAAAAAATGCGGAAAAGAAAAAAGAAATGGAGACACTCAAAGACAATTAAACATAGACTGAGACTGCAGAGTCACCAAGGAAGGATGAAGATGGGTCAGAAGGGGTAAACTATATTCTTACTGCAATAGAGTCATTGGAGCATTTGAACCAGGAAGTGGGTATGATCTGACTTAAGCTTATAAAAATGACTGTTGCTGGTCAGGGGAGAATAAGAGGAAGGAAGGTGATCAGAGAGACTCATTAGACAGTAGAACTAATGGTGGCCAAGAATAAAGTGATTCCGATAAAGATGTTGAGTAGCAGTTGGATCCAAAATGCTGGAGGTAGAGCCAATAGTGATTCCTGATGGAGTAGATATGGAGTAATTTGGGAACTGGATGATTCTTTCCTGGAGCTTCCACATGAAAAACAGCTCTAATATTGTTATCAACGTATCATGATTGAGACTACATCTATGTTATAGTGGTATTATATAGGGAGAAATATTTAACCACCATGAGTGATCTTTAAGATATAATTAACTCCTGGGGCACCTGGGTGGCTCAGTTGGTTGAACATCTGACTTTGGCTCAGGTCATGATCTCACAGTTTGTGGGTTCGAGCTCCTCATCGGGCTCTGTGCTGACAGCAGAGCCAGGAGTCTGCTTCAGAATCTATGTCTCCCTCTCTCTCTGCCTCTTCCCCACTCATTCTCTGACTCTCTCTTTCTCTCAAAAATAAATAAACATTTTAAAAAAACAAGATATAATTAATCCAAGGCTTCATAATGCTTCTATTCTAATCACTTAACACCCTGGCATGAGTTCCAGTTAAAGGCTTTCCCTTGCCTTTTGAAATAGTGTTTTAGTTTATAGCCTCTGTAACACAATCTATTATAGCATACTACTGATGCTAAGAAATTATTTATTTCTATGGAAATGTTTACAAAATAACACAGTAAAAGTAGCAATCGCCTTTCATGCTAATGTTTATGTGTTTCTTCTCTTTTAGAGTTATATTTTTTTCATTTATTGATTTGTTTATACATTTATTGATTAACCAAATGTTTATTGAGCAACTCCAATGTGGCAGGGAAGTACCTAGTACTAGTACTTAAAGAGAAAAACTGATCAAGATGGGTACACAGAGATAAAACATATTGTCCATACATCAAAAAGCTCATCATCTAGGGAAGGAAAGGTAGACACATGCACACATGCACACACACACACTAAGTAGTAATTATGAAGTCCTAGTAGCTTTTAACTTTTCCAGCAACTTTCTAAAGTTGTGTGTCAAAAAATTTCTAGTACTAGTGTGTCAAAAAAATGAAGAAATATAAACTTTTAGGCTTTTGAATCCTGATATGTTTAGAAATCCATGTTAAACTGCTACTATATACCACAGATAGCACTTGAATGCGTACGTGTATCTTATTGGCTTTAAAATAAATTATTTGATTAACTAGGTCCTACTAGAAATACTTTTGGTAATTGCCTTATAGGGTCAAATCATTCCTTATATGCTAAGCCCATTAAGAGAGGGGGAAAACATTCATAACTAAACATAAATCTAAAATGCTTTGAGATGAAAATATATTCCTTAAGCATTTAAAAATACAAACGTCAAAACTGATTAGATTTTGCTTGTTTTATAATCTTTCAAGAATAAGCTCCTTTAATTTTAATGGAAAGAATCTGAAAAAAAAATACAAATGTTAAACAACTGCTAAAAGCAAAAGATATCTTTGCCTTTAGTTGACTTTAATTTTTGCATACAGCCTGCTATACTGTATAGTTCCTTGAACACAAAAGTCCAGCAGGCAAAAAGGAGGCTTCAAAGTTCCTAACTCAAATTTAAAAAAAATTAAATATTAGAGAAAATGAAATGGAAATTCAAGAAATTTCATGCGCCCATAGTGAAAAAGTCGAAGCAATTGGGGAGTTTTAAAGTAACAGCTTTACATATGCATCCACTGATTATTATGTAGCTTCCTTCTAGTATTTCAACATTAAAATTTGCGTTTAAAGTGAGTCAAGATAATAAAAGTATTTACGAGGATAAATGCTTCACCCAGGAGGTAATTTATATAAAATACGTATTTGCACTTAACGTCCCAATCACTGCAAAAAGCAGCATCATTTTCTAATACAAGGACACTGGTACATGTCAGAGTATATTTTGGAAGGAATTTCTCCCAGGACCTTGATAGCACAAGTGCAGACAAAATAAATAAATCTGTCAGTGTGAACAAATCACTCACAAAACCTGTTCTCAGGGTCGGCTTTTGTACTCTCACTCAGGCCCTTTGATACCATGGGGTTATTCACTATCCACAGTGAGAAGCAGCAGGGCTTGGAATAACAGAGTAAGTATTGCCTGAGTGCATAGCCACAGTCAGGCACCTGCATGCCAATGTTTTACCTGGGGTCTGCTGCCCAGGTCTCTTATCCTGCCTCCCCATGACAGCCTGCTCCTCAATTCCTCCCTGATGGCACTCTTTGTTGATACAATCTTGACAAATGTCTGAAATATCATAGAGCTGTTGAAAGCTCAATTAACTTCAGTTAAAACAGAAACAATATCCGGATTTCATTCAAATTCAGTTTTATGTGTGTGTCAGCACAGATTCTACCAAAATAAGCTTGCGGGACTCTTTCGGTAGCATTTTACTAGATCCTTATCCACATGCTACCCAACTTAAAAGCTGGCATTTGTATGTCAAAAAGTGCTACCCATTTCTTAACCCCTAAGCCTTAACACTTACTTTCCCCTAATTTTCTCCACGTTCTATTTCTTAACTTCTTACAGCTCTCCTAATATTTTAATGACATCAAAATAATCATATAGCATAGTAAATTGGAGTTTCCTTCTTTGCAGAGCATATTAGTGGATACTGGAAATGAGCAAGAGATTTGTCATTTTGGTGGTAATGGATTCGCATCGTCTCCAATATTATGTCACTATTTCAGTAAGTTTACTTTTCCTTTTGACTAAAGATGAATTAAAGCTGTTATAACTCAAACACTACCCATATGCTGGGTAAAGAGGTCTGGTATTTCTCAGAGAGAGCTTTAGAGGTGGAGAAGAAAGTTTTCCACGTCTCTTTAACCTCTTTTGCCACCCTTTTATTCTAACACTTCCTCTCTAGCATCTGAAATATGATCTCTGAACCACAGAATATGAAGAAAAGAGCATAGAACATTTTCGATGAGACCAGATCTTTTTGCTAGACACTCCTGAGAAAAGAACAGAAAAAGCACAATTAATAAAGCCACTTATACATGAAAGAATTATGACACATCATGCAGGTCATTAAACAGGGAAAATTCCCCCTTGCCACATCTTTAGGTTAGTTTGGGCAAACTCCTACATCAACGGAGGGATGTGCTACAGGATCTCTATCAATTCTTCTCAGTTCCATGATTCTCTTTCTGAGAGAGACAAAAATGCAAACACAGAGATAGTTGCGTGTATTTAGGGAGAATAAAATTACCTAATTTTTTTAAAGGTGTTTGTTGCAGTGTGTTTTCAAGCTAAAGTTCCTGAAAATGTTATACAGGAATAATTTTTCTCATTATATGTTAACTCCAAATTATACATGCCATTAAGCAAATGATGCATAATGTATTTAAAACAACTAGAATGCTCAGTTTAATCTCCAACAGAATTTTGTGCATTGAGTAGTTCTACATGTCTTTACGTACTAGGGAATAAAGAGCCAGGTTCTGCCCAATTCCAAACTAACTCTCTGGTCTTAAACTGGGAACTTAGTTGGCCTAAGAATCTTTCTGAATATTAAGATAACATTTCACATAATTTGAGAAATGAATTCAAATGAGAAGAGACTAAGATATGATATATATGGCCTTTTGGAATCTTTACCTTATTTTATTAAAGAGCTATTTTTTCGGTGTATACTCTGCAAGGCAATGTGCTATGAAGTAATAATACAAAATTTTAAAATTTACACGTTACTAGAACATGCGTGTCAGAGGGTACTTAACATGTATAGAGCACCTTTGAGTGGCAAGCACTTTACATATATCACCTTGTTTAATAAACACAGAAATCCTGTGGGCTGGTTTTATAGGACACAGAGGAAAGTGCAGATCCAAGAGATCCTGTCTCATGTGAGTCTGTACATTTAGTAAGTGGCAAAGTTGAGATTTGATTCTGGGTCTGTATGACCCAAAGCCATTGAAAACTCTATTACATAATTCTGCTACATGGTTTGCAATGATGATCTAATGGCTAGAAATTATCAGAAGATTCTTTGATGGTTTGCTCCCATATCATATTTAGGTTCACAGGAATGAATAAAGTCAAGTATACTTAGAATCATAAAAGTAGGAAGAAATTTCACATATCAGGTAAGTTTAAGTGTAGCTAAAAATGAGAGAAAAACCTCATAATAATAGTGGCTTAAACAAGGTAAAAATCTATTTCTTTTAAGTAAAGAAAATCTGCAAGAAAACAGTATAGCATTGGTGTGGATGCTGCATGAAGTTTTCAGGGGCATGGCCTCCTTCCATTATCACCAATTTGCCATCCTTAGACATAGTTTCCTTTGAGATTCAATATTGCTATCAAAGTTCCAACCGCCACATCAGCATTCCAGGTAGCAGTATGAAAGAAGAAAGTAATGAAGAAAGGCTTGGCCTCTCTATTTAAGGACTTCCTTGAATTTACTCCTAAAACTACTGCTCACTGGCCAAAATCAAATCATGTGTCCACACCATGTTAAAAATATTCAGGAAGGGGTTGCCTGGATGGCTCACTCAGTTAAGCATCTGACTCTTGGTTTCTGCTCAGGTCATGATCTCAATGTTCATGAGTTCAGAGTCCCAAGTCGGGCTCCAGGGTAACAGTGCAGAGCCTGCTTGAGTTTTTCTCTCTCCCTCTCTCTGCCTCTCCCCAACTTGTGTGCACTCTCTCTCTCCCAAAATAAATAAATAAACTTTTAAAAATCTTATTCAGGAAGAAAAAGAAAATGGATATGAAGAGGCAATAAAAAGTGCCACATTTGAGAAAGTCTAACTATCTCATCAAACCTGAAGATATAGACTGATTATTATTATTATTTTTTAATCACTGGTTTTCATCTGGAAAAGGGAAGCAAAGAGACTACAATGGGCTATCACCTTCTCCCTCTCTGGTGTCCTGGGTCTGCCTTAGGATGCTATGTGAGGATGGAGAGCAATGGGCTGACATTCAGCCCATACACTGGTCGCCAGTCAGGGACCTCTCAGGACTATATCCACTTAAAAGAGTGCCTTTTTTCAAACACTCACTAGGGCCTAGTATGAGCCAGACACAGCCTTGGCCTTAAAAGCTATTTGTCATCATCAAGGTGGCATGGGGGGTGGGGCACCTAGGTGGCTCAGTTGGTTGAGCGTCCAACTTTGGCTCAGATCACGAATTCACTGTTTATGAGTTTGAGTCCCGCGTCAGGCTCTGTGCTGATAGCAGTCTGGATTCCGTTTCTGTCTTCCTATCTCTCTCTCTCTGCCCCTCCCCAGCTCATGCTCACTCTCTCGCTCTCAAAAATAAACTTAAAAAAATTTTTTTAAAAAGGTGGTGTTGCCTTTCTGCTCCCATGTCATACCTGGTTTAATAGATTTACAGCAGTTTCCAAATTATTTCCAAGTTGCACTCCTAATGAGTAAAATGATAAATAAAAATTTATCAGCAGTCTAGATACATACAGTGGCTTTTTTATAAGTTATATTCATGTTCTAGTAAACTATTACGCATAATGTAAAACATAGTATATAATACCATAAAATCAATGTAATAATAATGTAATATGAAACAAATTAAAAACAAAACAAACAGTAAGTGGTAGTTCTAATCCCTTCTTCCTAGCTACCAATGGAAACTCTGTCCAATCGTTAGGAAAGTCACCCCCATTTTGAGAATTACTGTTCTAGAATATGTATCTTGCTTCTAAAAATTTCTACTTAACTCTATACCCACCCACCTCTAAACTCTTCTTCCTCTATGATGGTGTTCCTCTAAGCTGAATCATCTCCTTTGAATGCATCCAGGCAGCTGCAGCTCTCCACAGAAGCCCTCTAGCAGCATTTCAAAAGGAAGAGCTGTTTCTTAAAACATTACAACATATTTTAAACATACAAAAAGAGTTTTTAAATGCACACTGATTTCCTCACAGTGACCTAAATCCCTCCTGGTGGAGTTTAAGGCTTCTATATCCTGATCTGTCAATAGTGGGAGTGGAGAACATCTGCTGCCATTCTATGTGTGTAATTTCTTCAAATAACATGCATATTGCTATGATATGAAATGGCCACTTGTCTAATTTTAAGGCATTTATTAATTATTTCTTGGCATCTTAGTGCATTTTTCTGATGAGAATGATAGAATCACTAAGATGCACATCTTCCAAGGATAGATCACCATCTAATGAGTGTTCTTTGACTGTTTTATCAATTCAAGGCAAAGTCTGTGAATTCAGCCCAGGCACCCAGTAGACTTTGCAAAGCTACAACTTAGGCAGGCACATAGGTTCGTTCAACTCCACGTCAGTGATAAAGTACAGGCACATGAGAGATTCCTAGGGACTAGAGAAAGTTTAACAATGCAAGCTGCCTTTTGACTATGCCAACGTTATTTAGATTATCCTTGTAAGTCTCCAAAGCCTGCATTCTCCAGAAGAGTCTTCAAGGCAGTAAGAATGATCCCTTGCAGGATTAGGAGGCTCAGTCCTCCTTGCCTTTGAGATCAATCCAGGGCAAGACTGCTGTCTTGAACATGAATCCCTTTAGAGTGTGCCCTTGATGGGACCAGTGAAGCTCTCTGGCATTAAGTTTGGCGCAATTAGGAGTATGTATAATGTTAAAAGTGCTTAAGTGAATCTATATATTATGTAGGCAACATTCAGAAAGATTAAACTTCCTAAAAGTACAATTCACCACATTCTTTGAAGAATAGACCAAGAATCTTACCAAATAGTTTTCTGTTTGGTTAAAAAAAATCATGAACGTGACTGATGTTAGTATCCAATAGCTTCAAAATGAAGTGTGATATCTGTTTTTAGAGATTCAATGAAGTCAGATGAAGTTTGGAGGGAACTCTTTAGGGAAGATGATTGAGGTGAAAGCAAATGCCCCCCTCCAGAAAACCATGATTCCCCAATACTGAGGGGTAATATTTTCATGGTTCCTTCAAAGGGTAGGGAGCACTATCTTGTTCTCTTGACATGCCCCTGGAAATTAGTAGCATGCAAAGAAGGAAATGGTGCATATTAAACCCAGAAAGCCAGATACCAGGTCCTCAGCAAGTAGTTTGGACCAAGCTCCTCATGTCCATATTTGATTTAGAACCAGAAAAGCACCCAGAAATGATTAAGGTGGGAGGAAAACAGAGGCCCATCTCAAATGCTCTGAAGTGAACCTTAAAAGAAGAGATGTTTAAAATAGACAATAACTGAATTTCTTTCCAGTTGGTGAGTAGGTCTTGGATATATATCATTTGATTTTTAAAAAATTCAAGTATAGAAATTCATATATCTACAGGGTAGGGTAAAAATTATTTTATACCAATTAATAAAATAATAACACACATCAGTTTGAATTTATTTATTTAGAGTCTGCCTCATTTGAAATTGGAAATTTGATGGGAAGAAAAAGATTACTACTTTGGTAAGAATTGTCTCTTTTTCTAACCCTCAAGTTATGATAAAAGAGTACATGTGAACTCAACTATGGTAATTATTATTTTTGTTAATCAGAGCTAAGGTTGCCATTGCATGTGTAGCCTAAACTAAAAATTATTTCCCTAAACTAAAATTATTTTATATATAAATTTATATGTATAATATATATTATAATATAAATTTTATATATAAATATATATTTCTATATTATATATATATATACAATAATAATTTTAGTTTATATATCATACACTATTATGGTATTACTTTCTGCTATGTTTGGATAGAAAGTCCTCACCAGAGGTAAATAATTTGAATAATTAGACATTTACTTTACCTTTATCAGTGTCATCAAAATCCTGACTTTGGTTTTACATTCCCATAGATGATTTTAATACATAATTATGTATTCAAAAACAAAAGAAATCTTTTATGTTTTAAAATTTTGTATGTTATTTTAATTCACACATATGTGTGTGTGCGTATACACACACACACACACACACACACACACAGTTTCTTCAACTTGTTTTTTCTCAAATTTGTAGGTTTGCAATTTAGCATGTCAATACAGGTAGCTCTAGTCCATTGCCTGCTGTATACTATTCCATCAGATAAAGTATACATTACTTACCCATTCTCTAAGTGATAGAAATTTATATTGATTTTGAATTTTCATTGAAGAAATATTGAAAATAAGACAGAATTCTCTTAAGACAGCAGGCTCTTAAGTGATTCTTGTATGTGTCTCTTTGTCCCTATGTGTCATAATTTCTCTAAAATATACCTAGAAATAAAATTGCTGGTTCTGAGAGTATAAACATATTAGACCTTGTGAAAGTGCCCTCCAAAGAAGATACTAACTTATCATCTGTCACCAGCAATACATGACACTTCCCATTTTCCACAACTATAGTGGCTTAATAACAACACAAGTATATTATTTTCCAGTTCTGAAAAAAACAGAAGTCCAAAATGGGTCTCAAATCCAGGGGTCATTAGGGGTTGGTTGCATTCCTTTGAGGGATTCTACAAGAGAATTTGTTTCCTTGCATTTTCTAGCTTCTACAGGCTGCCTCATTCCTTGCCTTGTGGTCCCTTCCTCCATATTTAAAGCCAGCAGCATGACATCCAATTTCTCTCTGACTCTGACTCTTCTGGCATTCTCTTCCATTTACAAGGATCCTTACAATTGGGGTGCCTTGGAGGCTTACTCAGTTAAGCATCTGACTTTGGCTCAGGTCATGATCTCACAGTTCGTGGGTTCGAGCCCCATTTCAGACTATGTGCTGCCAGTTCAGAGCCTGAAGCCTGCTTCAGATTCTATGTCTCCCCATCTCTCTGCCCCTCCCCAACTCATACTCTTTCTCCCTCAAAAATATAAACATTAATTTTTTTAAAAAAAAGCAAGGATCCTTATGATTACCTAGGCCTACTCCAATAATCCAGTATAATCTCACAATCTCAAGGTCAGTTGATGAGCAAACTTAATTCCATTGCAACATCAATTCCTCCTTGCATTATAAATGAGCATATTTGCAGTCTCTGGGAACATCCTTGGGAACCATTACTTTGCCCAATGGAGGGCTTAATTTTGTATTATCTTGGTTAATACTGAAATTGAATACTTTTACATGTTTATTTACTATTTGAGTTTCATCTTTGTGAATTTACAATATTTTGCATTAAGGATTTTTTTAAATAAAATTTGCCAAATCGTTGTATTTTCAGGTTTCTAAAAATTTGTAAATTATATATATTTCAAATAACATCTCCAAGACTCTGATTTGTCTTTTTCCTTTCTTCAGATATCTGTAATTCAAAAGTGTTTTTGTTCTTAATGTTGTTGTTGCTTTAATGCAGTCACATTTATCACCTTCTGCTTTACAGTTTTGGTGGCTCAAGAAATTTTTTCCTACCTTGAGGTATGCTTTTCTGTACATTGTTTCCTAAACGTTTTAAGCTGTTATATTAGATGCAAACACTTTTGCATATTCATTTGATTTACAGGAACTTGTCCTCCCTTATTAGTTCTAATAATTTACAGGTAAAGTTTATTGAATTTTCAAGGTATGCGATTATATTATCTTCAAATAAGGTGAGTTTTTTTTAGTTCCTTTCCAATTCTTACACATTTTATATTTTACTTTTCTTACTATGAACTTCAAAGACAATCTGGAATACAGTAGTAATAGGCACTTAAAGTTGCTTCACTTTGAAGAAATTATTTCTAAAATTTTATCATTAAAACATTTCTCCCTATGAGCTTTTGGTGGAGATCTCTGCAAAGGAAAGTAAATTTCCTCTGGTTATATTTTGATAAGAGTTTTGTCATAAATAGTTGTTAACTTTTTTCAATAATTTTTCTATCAATTGATTTTTCTATAAAACAATTTTAAAGGCAAATGTAGATTGTTTTTATAATGTATCTGCATGATTATTTTTCAGCTCACATTGATTACACATTTTCATGAACTGCATCATTATGTAAAATATGCTTTTTATTTTTTCTCAGTAGAGTTTACACACAATGTAATATTAGTTTTAGGCATGCAACATAGTGATGCAAGTTCTCTATGTGTTATGCTAAGCTCACTGCAAGCATAGCTATCATCTGTCACTATATAACACTATTACAATATAATTGACTATATTCCCTATTCTGTGCCTTTTATTTCTGTGGCTTATTCATTTCATAACTGGAAGCCTGTATCTACTACTCCCTTCACCCATGTTGCGCACTTCCTTATCCACCTTCCCTGTGGCAGCTATCAGTCTGTTCTCTATATTTATATGTCTGACTTGATTTTTGGTTTTTTATTCATGTTTTTATTTTTTAGATTCTACATATGAGTAAAATCACATGGAATTTATCTTTCTCAGTCTGACTTATTTCACTTAGAATAATACCCTCTAGGTCCATCAATGTCCCAATTGGCAAGATCTTATCCTTCTTATGCCTGCATAATATTCCATTATATATATATATATATATATATATATATATATATATATATGACACATATATATGACACTTATATATGACACATATATATGACACATATATATATGACACACATATATATGACATATATATATGACACATATATATGACACATATATATATGACATATACATATGACACATATATATATGACATATATATATATATATGACATCTTTTTCATCCCTTTGTCACTGGACACTTAAGATCATTTCATATGTTGGTTATTGTAAATAATGCTACATATATTTCTTCAAATTAGTGTTTTTGTTCCTTGGGGTAAATACCCAGTAGCAGAATTATTGAAGCATATGGTATATCTATTTTTAACTTTTTTGAGTAACGTCCATATTATTTTCCACAGTGGCTGTGCCAATTTGCATTCCCACTGGCAGTGTATGAGCGTTCCGTTTTCTCTTCACTCTCACCAACACTTGTTATTTCTTGTCTTTTTTATTTTAGACATTCTGACAGGTATGAGGTGATACTCATTTTGTTTTGGATTTGCATTTCCCTGATAATTAGTGATATTAACCATCTGTATCTTCTCTTTGGAAACAAGTCTATACAAGTCTTCTGACCATTTTTTTTCAATATATGAAGTTTATTGTCAAATTGGTTTCCATAAAACACCCAGGGCTCATCCCAACAGATGCCCTCCTAAATCCATCACCCACCCTCCCCTCCCTCCCTCCCCCCATCAACCCTCAGTTTGTTCTCAGTTTTTAAGAGTCTCTTATGCCTTGGCTCTCTCCCACTCTAACCTCCATTTTTTTTTCCTTTCCCTCTCCCATGAGTTTCTGTTAAGTTTCTCAGGATCCACCTAAGAGTGAAAACATCTGGTATCTGTATTTCTCTGTATTGCTTATTTCACTTAGCATAACATTCTCCAGTTCCATCCATGTTGCTACAAAGGGCCATATTTCATTCTTTCTCATTGCCACATAGTACTCCATTGTGTATATAAACCACAATTTCTTTATCCATTCATTAGTTGATGGACATTTAGGCTCTTTCCATAATTTGGCTATTGTTTAGAGTTCTTCTATAAACATTGGGGTACAAGTGCCCCTATGCCTCAGTACTCCTGTATCCCTTGGGTAAATTCCTAGCAGTGCTATTGCTGGGTCATAAGGTAGGTCTATTTTTAATTTTTTGAGGAACCTCCACACTGTTTTCCAGAGTGGCTGCACCAGTTTGCATTCCCACCGACAGTGCAAGAGGGTTCCCGTTTCTCCACATCCTCTCCAGCATCTATAGTCTCCTGATTTGTTCATTTTGGCCACTCTGACTGGCGTGAGGTGATATCTGAGTTGTGGTTTTGATTTGTATTTCCCTGATGAGGAGCGACATTGAGCATCTTTTCATGTGCCTGTTGGCCATCCGGATGTCTTCTTTAGAGAAGTGTCTATTCATGTTTTCTGCCCATTTCTTCACTGGGTTATTTGTTTTTCAGGTGTGGAGTTTGGTGTGTTCTTTGTAGACTTTGGATACTAGCCCTTTGTCCGATATGTCATTTGCAAATATCTTTTCCCATTCCGTTGGTTGCCTTTTAGTTTTGTTGGTTGTTTCCTTTGCTGTGCAGAAGCTTTTTATCTTCATAAGGTCCCAGTAGTTCATTTTTGCTTTCCATTCCCTTGCCTTTGGGGGATGTGTCAAGTAAGAAATTGCTACGGCTGAGGTCAGAGAGGTTTTTTCCTGCTTTCTCCTTGAGGGTTTTGATGGTTTCCTGTCTCACATTCAGGTCCTTTATCCATTTTGAGTTTATTTTTGTGAATGATGTGAGAAAGTGGTCTAGTTTCAATCTTCTGCATGTTGCTGTCCAGTTCTCCCAGCACCATTTGTTAAAGAGACTGTCTTTTTTCCATTGGATGTTCTTTCCTGCTTTGTCAAAGATGAGTTGGCCATACGTTTGTGGATCTAGTTCTGGTGTTTCTATTCTATTCCATTGGTCTATGTGTCTGTTTTTGTGCCAATACCATGCTGTCTTGATGATGACAGCTTTGTAATAGAGGCTAAAGTCTGGGATTGTGATGCCTCCTGCTTAGGTCTTCTTCTTCAAAATTACTTTGGCTATTTGGGGCCTTTTGTGGTTCCATATGAATTTTAGGATGGCTTGTTCTAGCTTTGAGAAGAATGCTGGTGCAATTTTTATTGAGATTGCATTGAATGTGTAGATAGCTTTGGGTAGTATTGACATTTTGACAATATTTACTCTTCCAATCCATGAGCATGGAATGTTTTTCCATTTCTTTATATCTTCTTCAATTTCCTTCATAAGCTTTCTATAGTTTTCAGCATACAGATCTTGTACATCTTTGGTTAGATTTATTCCTAGGTATTTTATGCTTCTTGGTGCAATTGTGAATGGGATCAGTTTCTTTATTTGTCTTTCTGTTGCTTCATTATTAGCGTATAAGAATGCAACTGATTTCTGTACATTGATTTTGTATCCTGCAACTTTGCTAAATTCATGTATCAGTTCTAGCAGACTTTTGGTGGAGTCTGTCGGATTTTCCATGTATAATATCATGTCATCTGCAAAAAGTGAAAGCTTAACTTCATCTTTGCCAATTTGGATGCCTTTGATTTCTTTTGTTGTCTGATTGCTGATGCTAGAACTTCCAACAGTATGTTAAACAACAGCAGTGAGAGTGGGCATCCCTGTCGTGTTCCTGATCTCAGGGAAAAAGCTCTCAGTTTTTCCCCATTGAGGATGATGTGAGCTGTGAGCTTTTCATAAATGGCTTTTATGATCTTTAAGTATGTTCCTTCTATCCCGACTTTCTCGAGGGTTTTTATTAAGAAAGGTTACTGAATTTTGTCAAAGACCTTTTCTGCATCGATTGACAGGATCATATGGTTCTGATCTTTTCTTTTATTAATGTGATGTATCACATTGATTGATATGCGAATGTTGAACCAGCCCTGCATCCCAGGAATGAATCCCACTTGATCATGGTGAATAATTCTTTTTATATGCTGTTGAATTCGATTTGCTAGTATCTTATTGAGAATTTTGGCATCCATATTCATCAGGGATATTGGCCTGTAGTTCTCTTTTTTTACTGGGTCTCTGTCTGGTTTAGGAATCAAAGTAATACTGGCTTCATAGAATGAGTCTGGAAGTTTTCCTTCCCTTTCTATTTCTTGGAATAGCTTGAGAAGGATAGGTATTATCTCTGCTTTAAACGTCTGGTAGAACTCCCTTGGGAAGCCATCTGGACCTGGACTCTTATTTGTTGGGAGATTTTTGATGACTGATTCAATTTCTTCGCTGGTTATGGGTCTGTTCAAGCTTTCTATTTCCTCCTGATTGAGTTTTGGAAGAGCGTGGGTGTTTAGGAATTTGTCCATTTCTTCCAGGTTGTCCAGTTTGTTGGCATATAATTTTTCATAGTATTCCCTGATAATTGCTTGTATCTCTGAGGGATTGGTTGTAATCATTCCATTTTCAGTCATGATTTTATCTATTTGGGTCATCTCCCTTTTCTTTTTGAGAAGCCTGGCTGGAGGTTTATCAATTTTGTTTATTTTTTCAAAAAACCAACTCTTGGTTTCGTTGATCTGCTCTACAGTTTTTTTAGATCTATATTGTTTATTTCTGCTATGATCTTTATTATTTCTCTTCTTCTGCTGGGTTTAGGCTGCCTTTGCTGTTCTGCTTCTATTTCCTTTAGGTGTGCTGTTAGATTTTGTATTTGGGATTTTTCTTGTTTCTTGAGATAGGCGTGGATTGCAATGTATTTTCCTCTCAGGACTGCCTTCGCTGCATCCCAAAGCGTTTGGATTGGTGTATTTTCATTTTCGTTTGTTTCCATATATTTCTTAATTTCTTCTCGAATTGCCTGGTTGACCCATTCATTCTTTAGTAGGGTGTTCTTTAACCCCCATGCTTTTCGAGGTTTTCCAGACTTTTCCCTGTGGTTGATTTCAAGCTTCATAGCATTGTGGTCTGAAAGTATGCATGGTATAATTTCAATTCTTGTATACTTATGAAGGGCTGTTTTGTGACCCAGTATGGGATCTATCTTGGAGAATGTTCCATGTCAACTCGAGAAGAAAGTATATTCTGTTGCTGTGGGATGCAGAGTTCTAAATATATCTGTCAAGTCCATCTGATCCAATGTATCATTTAGGGCCCTTGTTTCTTTATTGACCGTGTGTCTAGATGATCTATCCATTTCTGTAAGTGGAGTGTTAAAGTCCCCTGCAATGATCACATTCTTATCAATAAGGTTGCTTATGTTTGTGAGTAATTGTTTTCTTTATTTGGGGGCTCCTGTATTCGGTGCATAGACATTTATAATTGTTAGCTCTTCCTGATGGATAGACCCTGTGATTATTATAGAATGCCCTTCTTCATCTCTTGTTACAGCCTTTAATTTAAAGTCTAGTTTGTCTGATATAAGTATGGCTACTCCAGCTTTCTTCTGGCTTCCAGTGGCATGGTAAATAGTTCTCCATCCCCTCACTCTCAATCTGAAGGTGTCCTCAGGTCTAAAATGAGTCTCTTGTAGACAGCAAATAGATGGGTCTTGTTTTTTTATCCATTCTGATACCCTATGTCTTTTGGTTGGCACATTTAGTCCATTTACATTCAGTGTTATAGAAAGATATGGGTTTAGAGTCATTGTGGTGTCTGTATGTTTCATGCTTGTAGCGATGTCTCTGGTACTTTGTCTCACAGGATCCCCCTTAGGATCTCTTGTAGGGCTGGTTTAGTGGTGACAAATTCCTTCAGTTTTTGTTTGTTTGGGAAGACCTTTATCTCTCCTTCTATTCTAAATGACAGACTTGCTGGATAAAGGATTCTCGGCTGCCTATTTTTTCTGTTCATCACATTGAAGATCTCCTGCCATTCCTTTCTGGCCTGCCAAGTTTCAGTAGAGAGATTGGTCATGAGACTTATAGGTCTCCCTTTATATGTTAGAGCACGTTTATCTCTAGCTCTCAGAATTTTCTCTTTATCCTTGTATTTTGCCAGTTTCACTATGATATGTCGTGCAGAAGATCGATTCAAGTGACGTCTGAAGGGAGTTCTCTGTGCCTCTTGGATTTCAATGCCTTTTTCCTTCCCCAGATCAGGGAAGTTCTCAGCTATGATTTCTTCAAGTACACCTTCAGCACCTTTCCCTCTCTCTTCCTCCTCTGGAATACCAATTATGCATATATTATTTCTCTTTAGTGCATCACTTAGTTCTCTAATTTTCCCCTCATACTCCTGGAGTTTTTTTATCTCTCTTTTTCTCAGCTTCTTCTCCTTCCATAATTTTATCTTCTAGTTTACCTATTCTCTCCTCTGCCTCTTCAATCCGAGCCGTGGTTGTCTCCATTTTATTTTGCAGCTCATTGATAGCATTTTTAGCTCCTCCTGGCTGTTCCTTAGTCCCTTGATCTCTGTAGCAATAGATTCTCTGCTGTCCTTTATACTGTTTTCAAGCCCAGCGATTAATTTTATGACTATTATTCTAAATTCACTTTGTGTTATATTGTTTAAATTGTTTTTGATCAGTTCATTAGCTGTCGTTGTTTCCTGGACGTTTTTTTTTTGAGGGGAATTCTTCCATTTCATCATTTTGGATCATCCCTGGAGTGGTGTGGAACTGTGGGCACTTCCACTGTGCTGTCTGGAATAACTTGCGTTAGTGGGTGTGGCCGCAGTCAGACCTGATGTCTGCCCCCAGCCCACTGCTGGGGCCATAGTCAGACTGGTGTGTGCCTTCTCTTCCCCTCTCCCAGGGGTGGGATTCACTGTGGGGTGGCGTGGCCCGTCTGGGCTACTTGCACACTGCCAGGCTTGTGGTGCTGGGGATCTGGTGTATTAGCTGGGGTGGATAGGCAAGGTGCACAGGGGCAGGAGGGGCAGGCTCAGCTCACTTTTCCTTCGGAGATCCGCTTTGGGAGGGGCCCTGCAGCACGGGAGGGAGTCAGACCCGCCAGAGGGATGGATCTGCAGAAGCACAGCGTTGGGTGTTTGTGCGTGCAAGCAAGTTCCCTGACAGGAATTGGTTCCCTTTGGGATTTTGGCTGGGGGAGGGGCGAGGGAGATGGCGCTGGTGAGAGCCCTTGTTCCCCGCCAAGCTGAGCTCTGTCGTCTGGGGCTCAACAACTCTCCCTCCCGTTGCCTTCCAGCTCTCCTGTTCTCCGAGCAGAGCTGTTAGCTTATAACCTTCCAGATGTCAAGTCCCGCTTGCTGTCAGAAGACACTCTGTCCGGCCCCTCCGCTTTTGCCAGCCAGACTAGGGGACTCTGCTTGACTGGCGGGCCGCCCCTCCGCCCCGGCTCCCTCCCACCAGTCCGTGTAGCGCACACTGCCTTGCCACCCTTCGTACTCTCTTCTGTGGGCCTCTCGTCTGGCTTGGCTCCGGTGACTCCGTTCTGCTAGTCTTCTGGCGGTTTTCTGGGTTATTTAGGCAGGTGTAGATGGAATCTAAGCGATCAGCAGGACGCCCAGTGAGCCCAGCGTCCTCCTATGCCACCATCTTCCCAGGATCCTAAGCTTCTGACAATTTTTTAATTGGACTGTGTTTTTTGTTTTTTTTTTGTTTTTTTTGATGTTGAGATGTATAACTCCTTTATATATTTTGGATATTAACCCTTTATCAGATATATCATTTGCATATAAGTTCTTCCATTCAATAGGTTGTCTTCTTGTCAGTAGTTTCCTTCACTGTGCAGAAGATTTTTATTTTGATGTAGCCTCAATGGTTTATTTTTGCTTTTGTTTCTTTTGTCTCAGGGGACCTATCTAGAAAAATGTCATTATGGCCAATGTCAAAGAAGTTACTACCTTTGTTCTCTTCTAGAATTCTTATGGATTCAGGTCTCACATTTAGATCTTTAATGCGTTTTGAGTTTATTTTTGTGTATGCTGAAAGAGAGTGGTCCAGTTCCCTTCTTTTGCATGTATCTGTTCCAGTTTTCCCAGCATCATTTTTTGAAGATACTGTCTTTTGCCCACTGTATTCTTGTCTTCTTTGTCATAGATTAGTTGATCATATAAGGGTGGCTTTCCTTTTGGACTCCCTGTTCTACTTTATTGATCTATGTCTTTTGTGTGTGTGTGTGCCAGTCCCCAACTGTTTTGATTACTACAGCCTTATATATCTTGAAATCTGGAATTGGGATACCTCCAGCTTTGTTTTTCTTTCTCAGGATTGTTTTGGCTATGTGGTGTCTTCCAACTTATGAGCATGGAATATCTTTCCAATTGTTTGTGTTATCTTCAATTTATTTCATCAATGTTTTATAGTTTTCAGAATACAGGTCTTTCACCTCCTTGATTAAGTTTATTCCTAGGTATTTTGTTGTTTTCTGAAATTATAAATAGAACTGTTTTCTTAATTTCTCTTTCTGCTACTTTGTTATTAGTATGTAGAAACACTACTGGTTTCTGATTATTAATTTTCTACCCAGTACTTTAGTGAATTCATTTATTACTTTAAAAAAATATATTTAAATACAAGTTAGTTAACCTATAGTGTAACAATGGTTTCAGGAATAGAATTTAGTGATTCATCACTTACATGACACCCAGTGCTCACCCCAACAAGTTCCTTCCTTAATGCCCATCACACATTCAGCCCTTCCCCCAACCCAACACACCACCAGCAATCCTCAATTTTTACTCTGTATTCAAGTCTATTATGATTTGTCTCCCTCTCTGTTTTTATCTTATTTTTGCTTCCCTTCCCCTATGTTAATGTTTTTTGCTTCTTAAATTTCACATATGAGTGAAATCATGTTATTCATCTTTTTATGACTTATTTCATTTATCATAATACACTCTAGTTCCCTCCACATTGTTGCAAAAGGCAAGATTTCATTCTTTTTGATTGCCAAGTAATATTCCATTGTATATATGTATATACCACATATTCTTTATCCATTTATCAGTCAATGGACATTTGGGGTCTTCCCATAATTTGGCTATTGTTGATAGTGTTGCTATAAATGTTGGAATGCAGTGCATGTGTCGCTTTGAAGCTGCATTTTTGTACCCTTTGGATAAATACCTAGTAGCACAAATTGCTGGGTCACAGGAGCTCTATTTTTAGTTTTTTGAGGAACCTCCATACAGTTTTCCAGAGTGGCTATACCAGTTTGTATTCCCACCAGCAGTGCAAAAGGATTCCTCTTTCCCTGCATCCTTGCCAACATCTGTTGTTTCCTGAGTTGTTAATTTTAGCCATTCAGACTAAAGTGAGATGGTATTCACACTAAGGTGTGAGATCGTATCTCATTGTGGTTTTGATTTATATTTCCCTGATGATTAGTGATGTTGAGCATCTTTTCATGTGTCTATTAGCCACCTGGATGTCTTCTTTGGAAAAATGTCTGTACACATCATTTTCTCATTTCTTCACTGGATTATTTGTTTTTTGGGGTGTTGAGTTTAAGAAGTTCTTTATAGATTGTGGATACTAACCCTTTATCATATATGTCATTTGCAATTATCTTCCCCCATCAGATATGTCATTTGCCTTTTAGTTTTATTTATTGTTTCCTTTGCTGTGGAGTTTTTTTATCTTGCTGAGGTTCCAATAGTTCATTTTTGCTTTTGTTTCCCTTGCATCTGGAGACATGTCTAGTAAGAATTTGCTATGGCTGAGAACAAAGAGATTACTGCGTGTTTTCTCCTCTAGGATTTTGATGGTTTCCTGTCTTACATTTAGGGCTTTCATCCATTTTGAGTTTATTTTTGTGTATGGTATAAGAAAGTGGTCCAGGTTCATTCTTCTGCATGTTGCTGTCCAGTTTTCCCAATACCATTTGCCGAAGACTTTTACTTTACAGAATTTTTTTCCATTGGATATTCTTTCCTGCTGTGTCAAAGATGAGTTGGCCATACATCTTTGGGTCCCTTTCTGGATCCTCTATTCTGTTCCATTAATCCACATGTATGTTTTCGTGCCAGTACCATACTATCTTGATGATTACAGCTTGAAGTCTGGATTGTGATGCCTCCAGCTTTTTTTTTTTTTTCAGGATTGCTTTGGCTGTTTGGGGTCTTTTCTGGTTCCATATAATTTTAGGATTTTTTGTTCTAGCTCTGTGAAGAATGCTGGTATTATTTTGATAGGGACTGCATTGAATGTGTAGATTGCTATGGATATTATTGACATTTTAGCAATATTTGTTCTTCCAATCCATGAACATGGAATGTTTTTCCATTTCTTTGTATCTTATTCAATTTCTTTCATAACTTTTCTAAGTTTTCAGTGTACAGATCTTTTACCTCTTTGGTTAGGTTTATTCCTAGGTATCTTATGGGTTTTGGTGCAATTGTAAATGGGGTAGATTCCTTGATTTCTCTTCTGCTTCATTATTGGTGTTTGGAAATGCAACAGATTTATGTACATTGACTTTATATCCATTGTCTTTGTCGAATTTGTGTATAAATCCTAGCAGTTTTTTAGTAGACTTTTACAGATTTTCCACTACAGCATCATGTTGTCTGTGGAGTGAGTTTGACTTCTTCTTTGCTGATTTTGATGCCTCTTATTTCTTTATGTTGTCTGATTGCTGAGACTAGGACTTCCAACACTATGTTGAATAACAGTGGTGAGAATGGACATTCTTTTTTTTTTTTAATGTTTTAATTTACATCCAAGTTAGCATATAGTGCAACAATGATTTCAAGAGTAGATTTGTTAATGCCCCTTACCCATTTAGCCCATCCCCCCTTCCACAACCCTTCCAATAACCCTCTGTTCTCCAAATTTAAGAGTCTCATATGTTTTGTCCCCCTCCCTGTTCTTTTTTTTTTTTTTGCTTCCCTTCCCTTGTGTTCATTTGTTCTGTGTTTTAAAGTCCTCATATGAGTGAAGTCATATGATAGTTGTGTTTCTCTAATTTTCTTAGCATAATACTCTCTAGTTCTGTCCACATAGTTGCAAAGGGCAAGATTTCACTCTTTTGGATTGCCAAGTAATACTTTATCCACATCTTCTTTATCCATTCATCCATCAATGGACATTTGGGCTCTTTCCATTTGTTGGCTATTGTTGATGGTGCTGCTATAAACATTGGGGTGCATGTGCTCCTTCGAAACAGCATACCTGTATCCCTTGGATAAATACCTAGCAGTGAAATTGCTGTGTTGTAGGGTAATTTTATTTTTAATTTTTTGAGGAACCTCCATACTGTTGTCCAGAGTGGCTGTACCAGTTTGCATTCCTACCAGCAGTGCAAAAGAGATCCTCTTTCTCCACATCCTTGCCAACATTTGTTGTTGTCAGAGTTGTTAATGTTTGCTGAGAATAGACATTCTTATTTTGTTCCTGACCTTAGAGGGAAAACTCTCAGTTTTTCCCTATTGAAGATGATATTAGGGTCTTTCATATAGGTCCTTTATCATCTTGAGGAATGTTCCTTCCATCCCTACTCTTTTGAGGATTTTTATCAAGAAAGGATGCTGTATTTTGTCAAGCGCTTTCTCTGGATCTATTGAGAGGATCATGTGGTTCTTATCCTTTCTTTTATTAATGTGATGTATCACATGGATTGATTTACAGATATTGAACCACCTCTGAAGCCCGGGAATAAATCCCACTCGATCGTGGTGAATAAATCTTTAAATGTATTGTTGGATCAGGTTTGCTAGTATCTTGTTGAGAATTTTTGCATCCATGTTCACCAGGGAAACTGGTCTGTAGTTTTCATGTTTAGTGGGGTCTTTGTCGAGTTCTGGAATCAAAAATCTAGTACTAGCCTCATAGAATGAGTTCAGAAGTTTTCTTTCCATTTCTAATTTTTAGAACAGCTTCAAAAGAAGAGGTGTTCGTTCTTCTTTATATGTTTAGAATTCCCCTGGAAAGCTGTCTGGCCCTGGATTTTTGTTTTGTTTTGTTTTGTTTTGTTGGAGATTTTTTATTACTTATTCAAGTCCTTTCCTGGTTATGGGTTTGTTCAAATTTTCTATTTCTTCCTATTTCAGTTTTGGTAGTTTATATGTTTCTATGAATTTGTCTATTTCTTCCAGCTTGTGCAACTTGTTGGCATGTAATTGCTCATAATATTCTTATTATTGTTTGTATTTCTACAGTGTTGGTTCATTTATTATTTCTAATAGTTTTTTTGGTGGAGTATTTAGAAATTTATTAGTATCATGTTATCTGTAAATAGTGACAGTATGACTTCTTCCTTACCAATATGGATTCTCCTTATTTCTTTTTCTTGTCTGGATACTATGGCTAGGACTTACAGTCCTATGTTGAATAAAAGTGCTAAAGTGGACTTCCGTGTCTTGTTCCCCACTTAGAGGAAAAGCTCTCACATTTTCAGCAATGAGTATGATTTTAGCTATGGGTTTTTCTTATATGGCCTTTATTACATTGAGATATTCTACCTCTAAGCCCATTTTGTTGAGTTTTTATCATGAATGGATGTTTTTTTTTCTGAATTTATTGAGATGGTCATAATTTTTATCCTTCATTGTGTTGATGTGGTGTATGATATTGACTTGTGAATATTGAACCATTCTTTCATCCCTGCAATAAATCCCACTTGATCATGGTGAATGATCCTTTTTAATGTATCGCTTAATGCAGTTTGATAATATTTTGCTGAGGTATCAGCAAATTACCTGATTTGGTATCAGGGTAATTCTGACCTCATACAATATATTTGGAAGCTATCTTTCCTGTTCCTTTTTTTTTTTTTTTTTTTTTTTTTTTTTTTTTTGGAATAGCTTGAAGAGAATAGGTATTAACTCTTCTTTAAATGTTTGGTGGAATTCACTTGTGAATCCATCTGTTCCTGGTGTTTTATTTTTTGGCAGTTTTTGATTACCAATTCACTTTTGTTACTAGTAATTGGTCTATTCAGATTTTCTATTTCTCCTGATTCAGTTTTGGAAGACTATATGTTTCTAGGAATTTATTCAATTCTAGGTTCTCCAAATTGTTGGCATATAATTTTTTTGTATTATTCTCTTATAATCCTTTGTATTTCTGTGATTTCAGTCACATCTTCTCTTTTGTTTCTGGTTTTATCTACTTTAGTCCTTTCTCTTTTTTTCTTATTGAGTCTAGCTAATTTTAGTCTAGCTATTCAATTTTGTTTAACCTTCCAAAGAACCAGCTCTTAATTTCATTGATTTTCTCTATTGTTTTTTAGTCTTTATGGCATCTGTTTCTGCTTTGATCTTTATTATTCCCTTCCTTTTACTTACCCTCTGCTTCGTTTTTTTTTTTCTAGTTCATTTAGGGTTAGATTGTTTACTGACCTTTTTCTTTTTCTTGGGGTAGGCCTGTATCATTATGCACTTCCCTCTTAGAACTGTTTTTGCTGTGTCTCAAAGATTTTGGACCATTGTGTTTTCATTTTAATTTGTCTCCACATATTTTTCTTTATGTCTTCTTTGATTTCTTCATTGATTCACAGGTTGTTTAGTATACTGCTGTTTAGCCTTCAGGGGTTTGTGGGGAGTAGGGGTTCCAGTTTTTTTCTTGTCATGTATTTCCACTTTCATTTCATCATGGTCATAAAAGATACATCGTATGATTTCAATCTTCTTAAATTTATTGAGCCTTGTTTCGTAGCCTATCATGTGATCTATTCTGTAGAACATTCAATATGCACTTAAAAAGAATGTGTATTCTGTTTTTTTGAGATGGAATATCTCTCTCTATGTAACAATGGTTACACTTTTAATTGCCAAATAGTAAAAATACATATACATATACAGTTACCGAATAAAATCTTTCTCAAATATATTCTATAGTTCTCTGTTTCTTAAAATAATACACACTAAATGTTATGATGGTATCTCTTAATTATTCAGGGTAACCAAATAATACTTAATAAGCTATGCTAGACAGCATCAATATTTTAAAATTGTCTTTCTTCCTTTTTACCTCAGGTTTGAATTTTATGTTATCAGTCTACAACTCACTAACTGCCTCCTAAAGTCATCTACCAACCCCCAGATCATTCCATCTAAGTCTTGTAAGATTTTAGTCCCTGGCTTTGCAATACAACTGCTGTCATAATTCTTGGAGATACCAGCAATTACAAATGTGGTGCTCTTCATACCTAGCATTCTTAGTTCCCTGAATTCCTTCTTCATACATAATAAAAATCTCATTACTCTATCTTAATAAAGCCCTTGGTCTTGTCATCACCAAAATCTAGAGCCTCATTCTCTTTCCAAGTTTAAGTTTCATTCTCTAAAAAGAATCTCCTCTCCTTCTTATACTATAATTCCCATGATTTTTTTGACCCCAAACTAATAGACAATAGGAAGGTAACG
Source organism: Lynx rufus (assembly GCF_022079265.1). Taxonomy (NCBI): domain Eukaryota; kingdom Metazoa; phylum Chordata; class Mammalia; order Carnivora; family Felidae; genus Lynx; species Lynx rufus. The sequence continues at coordinate 104,421,186 of NW_025814856.1, forward strand.
TGACCGATGGAGAGAGACCAACAGACACAATGTTTGATGTATAGTTTCATTAATGACAAAGAACATACAAGATTTACTGAGAAGCTAATGACGCTTAATATTCAGGACACTGTGCTTGCACAGGGCCCCTCGATGGCCCTGGGAGGTACTCTCAGTGCATTCACATTTTCATGTTTTTATATAAAATACAAAAGTAAGTTTAAAAAAAAACAAGTGGCTCAGTTCATTGTTACCTTCCTCTCCAACAAGACATCCCTAAAGTTTGTGGGACCTGGTCAAGACTACAAATGGAGGGCCCATTTGCCTTTCTACTCCAGGCTTGTTCCCACAATGTAAGGGTCCTCAGCACATATGTTCCCCCAACCCCCACCTATGAGCTCCATCTACACTATGCCCATCTCCGCTCTGCAAACATTGCTCCTTCCTGAAGTGTAGGACTTTGTACAACTAGAGTGCAAAAAGAGAGGATGCACCTGGGAGAGGCTTCTGGTCATGTCCTTAGAAGCAGGCTTGAGGCTGCAAGTTAGGGAGTTCCAGAGTTTTACATATCTGGATCATTGTGATGGGACTGTAGGACATAAGAATAAAGTTAGGCACAGTTTGCAGGATGATACATTCAAAGCTTGCTAGACCGCCCTGTGGGGCGGGGCACATATGAGGAAGGGCCAAAGAGATACCTTCTAAACTACAGGTCCAGAACAGAGGCCCCAGTTGCTCAGGTCTAAGAACAGAATAGATTCCAACTTTCTGTCCCAATTTCCCTCATGTAAGATGGCTTTAGAATGGCCATAGGAATCTAGCTAAGAGGCAGGTGATTTGGGGATAAAATATTTTTATTTAGTGAAATGTGCTTATATATGGTTTGAAGACATTTCCAGGTATAGTTTAATTGATGCAGGCAATTCTGGTACAGAATTCATTTTCAAGAATCCTCCCTCTACTCACTATACTGACTCACTCATTGAAGTAATACAAAAATGCAAGGCCAGGGGTCACAACATGAAAGGAGGCTCTGGTACCTAGAACTAAAATATGTGGAAGTTGGAGAGAAACAAGGTTTGAGGAGTACAGAGACAGAAACTAGTGGAAAAGAAACAAACTTTGAAATGACAGCCAGAAGACTATCTGCAGGAAATTCTAAAACTGACAATGTATATGTGATGGAATCATGATAGAGGTTTAACCAACTTTGACAAAGTACTAAAAACTGTTCATGAAATCACCAATAATAAGTTATAAAGCCAAAATAAACTTTTTTAAACTATCACTAATTTAAAAAGTTAACCAACCATGCTACAGGAAAGATTAACTTAACTTTATTCTCTCCAGAGAAACTACTATAAAATCATTGCCACATAAAGATATGATCAGAGACTATAAGATGGAGGGGGAAAAGTAGTGTAAAGTTACTTTTCTGATATTTGTGATGTTTGTAGTATATATCAGCTTTTAAAATTTGTAATTTGTTATAACATCTTCATCAGATTAGATATTTTTGTATCCACCAGTTTATATTTTTTTGTATTAAAAGGGGCTCTAGGGGCGCCTGGGTGGCGCAGTCGGTTAAGCGTCCGACTTCAGCCAGGTCACGATCTCGCGGTCCGGGAGTTCGAGCCCCGCGTCGGGCTCTGGGCTGATGGCTCAGAGCCTGGAGCCTGTTTCCGATTCTGTGTCTCCCTCTCTCTCTGCCCCTCCCCCGTTCATGCTCTGTCTCTCTCTGTCCCAAAAATAAATAAACGTTGAAAAAAAAAAAAAGGGGGGCTCTAATATGACATAAGCTTCAGACCCCATAAAATCTGAATCCACCTTGTCAAAGAATAAGGAAATATATCAGTTTGAAGGTGAATGTTCAAAGCAGAAGATAGTACAATATGCTCTCAGAGTAATATAACATGCTTCCTAAGATGCCAAAATTCCTCTGGAGGAAGCAGTGCTATTCCAGATGTCACTTGCCCAGAGAGAGGATTCCACCAGACATGAAAATCTCATCTTGACCCCCTTCATAGGAACAAGGCTACATGTCCTGTCCTTCCCACAGACTTCACCTAACTGTTCTGGAGACTCTGGCAACAGGCCTGTCTGCCTGTTATCAGATCCTAATAACTGATGCAAATCAATACACACAGACCCACCTTCTTTTATTTTTACTGCAAAATTTGGTAAATCACAGCTTAGTTTTTAGGAATAATTCTCAGCAGGCCCATGCTTTAGGTCAATTTGGGGACCACACTTGTGTTCCCTCCCCCAAATCTTCTCTTTAAATGGTGAAAAGGATGCCCTTTACAAAATAAAACTTATAAAAACATCAAATACCTTCAAGACACTTCACTGTATTTTCTGAATCCTATTTTTTATCCCACTTTCAACACAGAAATATAATGAACAAGAATGAAATTTGGTCTGGGTCTAGCAATTAGATTAAATCAGAAAGCAGACACTTTCAAAGTCAATTGCTGCCTAACAACCATACAGGACATGACAGTGCTGTTAGAACGTTCATCTTTATTATACACTATTGCTGTCAGGCTTTCAAAATCAGTGTCCAACAAACACTGATGCATTTTATTTGTCTCTTTCATAGGCAAATGGGTGAGTCCCTGTGTCACACACTTGGACCACAAGAAGTAAATCAAGAGAGATCAAGAGAATAAGAGCCTTTTGTTTTGTTTTGTTTTTCCATTTACAGAGTCACAGCACCTTAAATAGTGAGCAGCACTCAATCTAAAGGAAAAGATCAAAACAGATCTGAAATCTCCGCCACCCTCTCAAGCTTTTTTTTTCATACCAAATCAGACAAAGCTTGTGGCCATTATTAAATGTGTGTGAGGCTGCTAGCTAGAAGCTATTGAGGTATTCCGCCCTACTTTTCTCAGCGTCTGCCACTGGAGCTATCACTGTAACTGACAAGAGCCCTGTACTCTCTTGCCAGGAGGCAAAACTAGTCTAGGGAGCGACACTCAGAGTGATTGCACACTCTTTCCTTGGAGCTATGACAAGAGCTGATCTGTGCTGCCAAGTCCACTTATGCAGACCATCACTGCCCCCTTGTTTCTCAGACTGTGCTAGGAGCACTGATCTCTTAAGAGAGTGCCGAAATAAATCTGCTGTGTTAAATAAGGATGAGCAAGGATTTATACACTTTATTCTACGAGCTTAGACAAGTCATATCTTAGACTGTGTCTAGTAAATAATTATTTATAGAGTGAATCAACTCTTCCTCTAGAAAAAATACAGGGCAATGCTGCCAAGCTAATCAACTTAAAACGATTATGTAAATTGAATAACTTTCATTTTTCTTTTAGTCTAGCCTTTCAAGTTACTATAAAAAGACATCAGCTGACTTTCTTACCTCCTTTCCCCCCTTTTCACCAAGACTACATCCTTGCAGTTAAATTAGCATATTTTCTTACTTAGCTTATTAATCTAATGCATTCAAAGGATTCAAGTGAGGAAAAATGGCTGTGCATTGAAGGGCTACCTCGCCTTTAATATTAAATTATCACCTGCTAATAATGGCATGCACAAAAGCTGCAGAATAAGGCATTAATTATTTTATGAGTTTCTCACTTAACAAAAAAGAAATACTATATGAACTTGGAATGTTGCTTAGAAGCTTATGCTAATACACTCCTAATGTAAATTAATAAATAAGAAATGCAATGGGGGCGCCTGGGTGACTCAGTTGGTTAAGCATCCAAGTCGTGGTTTAGGCTCAGGTCATGATCTCATGGTTTGTGGGATCGAGCCCTGCCTTAGGCTCTGCCCTGGCAGCACATAGCCTGCTTAGGATTCTCCTTCTCTATCTGCCCCTCCCACAGGCTCGTGCATGCTCACTCTCACTCTCTCTCTCTCTCTCTCAAAATAAGTAAATAAATTTAAAAAAATAAATTCAATGGAAATTACCATGGATTTCTTTTTTTGTTATTAATATTTTTCTGATTCTTTATAAGTCATTATATTGAGTAATCAGCCATTATTCTTTGATATTAAATGGTAAAAATCATTTTACTCAATATCTATTTTCACATAGTGATTCACTCTTCAGTCATTAAAAGATTCTTTTGCATGTTTGCAAAGACATCTAATCTAATTTTGTATGTTTGACCCAATGTAGCATGTACAGCATATAATATTGTGAATCTGAATAATTCTGGAGCTTAATGCATCCTCAGATATCATTCTGCTTTTTGCAGATGAGGAAACTGGGGTTGAAAGAAGTCCTGTGACTTACCCATGGTCAAACAGTTCCATTACCACAGGTCGAAGCTAGAACGGAGTGCCTCAACTTTCAGTCCAGTGTTTTTCTGTTATAATGTAGCACACACATTACAATGGGGGACTTGGGAAAGAAAAATTAATTTCAAAATATAAAAATGTCTCAGCTTGAGAAATTGTTAAAGAAGTGCTGTTTAGCTAGTTACACAGCTAAACTAGCTAATGGTAACTAGCTGTTTAGCTAGTTACCCTTGGATTAAAATATGATCCAAATAACCAAGCAAAATGGAATTATTAATTTTGATGAGTCCTCAGCATTTGAATCATTTACTACAAGATAAATTTAAACGAAACGAATTATTATATTTTTAAAATTGGCCCCACATAAATGATTCGTTTATGCAGGTAAAGTGTTTAATGCAAAGTGTTTAGTTTGTCTTATACCTTAAAATAAATGCTGACCAATAAAGTGTTTATGATGGGTACATCTATTATCTAGATTTATAGTGAAAATGTTTAAGTTTGGAAAGACTTAAATGAGAGATATGTGTTGTATGAGAAAGCAAAGCAATCATATAAGAGTAGGTGTTAGAAGTGTTGAACTGTTGTTTTAAAAAGATAGAGAAAAAACTTTTACAAATTGTTTTAAGAAAAATGAAATAAATAGACCATGTTTAATTCATCATCAATTAAAATTATTACTAATTTAGTTATGGACATTTTACTATTGATTTTTCTCCCACAGTGAAGTTAAGTGTGGGGTAAATATGGTGTGGTATATAACATTATTAATATAATATAATATAGTGTGTGAGAACTTGAAATTTCTCTTCTAAAAGTGTTATCTACAATAAATTCTAAGTTAAAATACTCTTTGCATGAAGATTTCTTTATTTGCTTATATGAAATTTAGCCCAGGAGGATAACCTAAGAAATTCAAACACTCGACAAAGTTTGTGTTCTCATTTGCATAATTCATCCTTACATCTAGCTGCAGAATCTGGCAACTTTCCACTCTCCTGTCCCGATGTTCCTCATTATGAAAAATTATTTACCTCAAAAATGCATATCATTAGCCTGCAGTAAAAGTTTACATTTACAAAAGAAATTTTTGTTAGTAGCATAGAGCTGGTGCTGTTTTTAAAAGCAAGAGTTCTCAATATAAAACAATTTAAGGTTACTCAAAGTCATTTATTTTAAGTTTATTTATTTTGAGAGAGAGCTGGAGACAGGCAGAATGAGAGGCAGAGAGAAGGAAAGAGAGAATCCTAAGCAGGCTCCACACTGTCAGTACAGAACCTGATGTGGGGCTCTGAACTCACAAACTATGAGATCATGACCTGAGCTGAAATCAAGAGCTGGATGCTTAACCAACTGAGCTACGCAGGTACCCCACTCAGTCATTTTAAAGTCAATAAAAACATGAAAACATTACCACAATGGTTAAGTAATCCCCAAAATAACAATTTTATTCAGTAATCAATATTTTTTGATATATCAATAATACTCAACTTTCATATGTACTGAAGATTTCAATATGAAAAATACTGACTCAAAACTGAATCCCTGCTTTTTCTCTTTCTTCCAATCGTCCTTGTCTCCAGTATCCTCTGATTGCCTGAAGGTAACCACAATATATCCAGGTGTTTCCAAGTAGGAACCACCTAGATTCCCTTTACTCTATTTGGAAAAAAAAAAATTACAAAACAAATTATCATGGCCTTGTCTTGTCTGTAATTACGGAACCCTGCAATCTTATCGATGTCTTTCTTACTCCTGTTAAGCACATTTCCTCCTTTCTGACATTTGCACATGCCATTTCTTCTGCCAAGAGTGTTCTTCCTTCTTTTTTCTGCATGGCAAGTTCCTTCTCATTCGTCATACCGCAGCTGAAATGTTTCCTCCTCAGAAAGACCATCCCTTTCACCTCTGTTTAAAGTAGGTTCTTTGAATCCAACCTATTTGATCCATGCCACCCCAATATGCTCCACCCCAATATCATGTGTTTAGTTCATTCACCTGTCACAGTCTGTAATTCTTTAGTCAGATTGTTTAATCTGATCTGATTGGAACAGCCTCTCTCCCACCTTGACTGTAACTTCTTTGAATGAAGAGACCATTTCTCCATAAGTTTGCAAAGTATTTCCAATGTTTAGCAAACATAATTAGCAAATATTAATCAATGACTAATTGATAAAGATGTGAGTAAAATGTTAAAACTCTGCCCCATATTTAGAATGTTTCATGCTTATAAAAGTAAACACAAAGATGTCTTAAGGTTTCAACCTAAAGAAAGACAGAATTTCTATGGATACATAATCTTAGGACTGAGCAGAACACATCCTAATGATTTCTCTTCACGTGTGTTGTTGACTGTTCAGAATATTTTTATTGGAATCTTCCACAGGCATTGGAAGTTAACAAGAATTCAAGTGAAGTCTTTTTTGAGGTACTACATATCTTTGTCTATTTAACTACAGAAAAATTTTCTTTATGGAGTTGTGTCTTCTAAGGAATAGGAATTTCAAGATCAAATAATATCCAGTCACAATTGGCAGGTTATTCATAAATTATGATGGACTTTTGCTGATAAAGATAAGCCCCCTGTAAGTTGCCTGCATTGGTGATACAGCTGGAAAGACTTAGAGAGCTATCTCTGGTTCTGGACCAGAGGCTTTCCTCAGTATGAAGCTAATGAAGCCACACAGGGGCTCTAACCCCTGAACTTGCCCTCATTAGCACCATGCTGTAACCAACAAAGCCAACTAGCCAGATAGACTGAAGGCCAAAACACTGCTATTGACATTCCACCTCTCATTTTCAGTCAGAGAGGAATCAGCTTTTGATATTTACCAAAAAACCTGGTGATAAATTCCACAACTTAATCAAACAGGTACTTCAAATGGGATGCCAAAGTAACAGTTCAAACACCTTTAGACTTTGCAGATAAGGTCTGTTTCACTGTTCTCTGAATTATACCATTTTCCCCAAAAAATTTTGCTTCAGTTGGAAAATTCATGACTAAAGCACAAAAGGCTTCATTTAGAATATAAAGAATATAAGATAAGGATAAAGACAGAAAAATACCCCGCAAATCTATTTGACTTATTAAAATTCAATAAATACTATGGTTAATGTCACTGATCCATTACAGTGCTACTTTTCTCTGAAATATTTTCCTAAAAAGTGAACAATCACACATGTATGTATATATGTATGTACGTTATGTATATACATATAAAAAAGCAAATACAGGGTATTAATAACATATGTATTCCCCAAAATCTGAATGCTATGATTACACTAAGGCAACAAGTGAAAGAGTATCATATTGAATGCTTTCAATAAATAGGCATTCTACTCTGTTTCAGGTGCTCTGACGTGTTGTTTACTTCACTTGCATCCTTTCTGTTACTTATTTTGTGCTTAAGTGAACATTGTTACCCTTGATGATTGGCAAAAAGAGTATAACCAGTAGTCCTGAAACTTTCACAAAGAAAACAATAGAAGAATTATTAGGCTAACGTTAAGTTTTACAGTAGATCAAGGAAATAGGAAGTAATAGGTGGATCGCAGAGAAATTAGGAACTTGTTCAAGGACTTTGACATTTTGAAGGGCATAATGAAAATCATTGCAGACTGAGATGGAATTATGAGCTCACCAGTAGTGATTTAAATGGCATCTGGATGAAATTTCAGGCAAGATCATGTCATGATTTTAGAGGATTTGAAGTGAACCAAAGAGCCACCAAAAAATATACTAGAAACTACATCTTCTTAGGGACTATGATCATGTACACCCCTCCTATTTCTAAAAATGCATTCCTTGTGCTAAGTAAGATATGTCTACACAGTATTAGAACAATACAAAAGCTTTCAACTATGCTGATATGAATTTAGATTATCTGAAAAGCTTTATCAAAGAATCAAGAGAATAACTAAATATTTCATTAGAAGAGAGAACTTTGGTCTTAAATACTGATTTTTTTGTTAAGATTTTGGCTTGACTTTCAACTTTAGACATGACAGAGTAACTGACATCATGGCACCGACATCATAAAGAGAAATAAAGTTGAACAAAATATGGGAAGCAACTGTTTGTACTCTTTGTACAACAGATAGTACAGGATGGTGATCTCCAATTACATACTGTTTTCAAGAGATATATTTAAATATGAAAACACAGATAGGTAAAAATAAAAGAATGAACAAATATATGCAAATAATTAAGGCTGGAGTGGCTATGTTACTATCAGAAAAGTAGACTTCAAGAAAAGGAATATTACGAGAGATAAAGAGGGACATTTCATATAATAAGAGGTCATTTCATTAATAAGACATAAATATGCATGCAGCAAATAACAGAGTTTCAAAATACACAAAACAGAAACCAACAGATCTTAAAACAAAGTAAAAATTCACAAATATTGCAGAAAAAAGTTAACACTTTTCTTTCAATAATTCTCTCAACTGGTTAAAAAGTAGAACGCAAATCAGGAAGAACATATAAAATTTGAACAACACTAACAGTAAACATAACCAAACTGATAGGTATAGAGCATTGTCCTCAAGAGCTGCAGTGCGTATGGAATTCTTTTCAAATGCACAGGGAATTTTGCCAAGATAAAACTTTTTTTTCAAATATACGGGAAATGTTTGCCAAGACAAACTAGATGCCAAACCAAATCTCAATAAAGTTCAAGGAATTTAAATCATAAACTATGTGTTCCCTACTAAGGAGTAAATTAGAAATGAGTAACAAAAATGGAGTATTACTTGGCAATCAAAAAGAATGAAATCTTGCCATTTGCAACTACATGGATGGAATTAGAGGGTATTATGCTAAGCGAAATTAGTCAGAGAAAGTCAAATATCTATGAATTCATTCATATGAGGACTTTACAACAGAACAGATGAACACAAGGGAAGCAAAAATCATATAAAAAACAGGGAGGGGGACAAAACATAAGAGACTTTTAAATATGGAGAACAAACAGAGGATTACTGGAGGGGTTGTGGGATGGACTAAATGGGTAAGGGGCATCAAGGAATCTACTCCTGAAATCATTGTTGCATTATATGCTAACTAACTTGGATGTAAATTTAAAAATAATAATAAATAAATAAATATTTAAAAATGATATTTGGGAAATCTCCAAATGTTTTGTATTAAAATTTTTTAATGTTTATGTATTTTTGAGAGAGAGAAAGTCAGAGTGTGAGCGGCAGAGGGGCAGAGAGAGAGGGAGACATAGAATCTGAAGCAGGCTCCAGGCTACGAGCCCTCAGCATAGAGCCCAATGCGGGGCTGGAACTCACGAACCGTGAGATCATGACCTGAGCCAAAGTCAGACGCTCAATGGACTGAGCCACCCAAGCGCCCCAAATCTCTAAATGTTTTTAAATTGAACAGTATAGTTTTAGGTTAGCCATAAGTCAAAGAAGTAGTCACAAGCAGAATTAGAAAATAGTTTAAATAATAATATCACCACAAACCAAAATTCATGGTATGCAACTAAAGTAATGTTCAAAGGGAAATGTATAGCTGCCAATATTTATTAGTTAGGAACAAACAAAAAGTTTAAAATCAGTGATCATTAAAATGTCCACCTTAAGAATGTAAAAAAGTAGAGCAAATTAAACCAAAAGTAAGTATGAGTGAAACAATAAAGACGTGATTGGAAATCAATAAAATAAAAAACATACAATCAGTACAGAAAATCAATGAAATCTAAGGTTGGCTTTTTCACAGCACCAATAATCAATAAGCACCTAAATAGACTGATCAAGAAAAAAATAGAAAACACAAAGATTAATCATGTCGGGAATAGAAGGGACCAATTTACAGATCCTATGGTCATTAAAGGAATAATAAGAGAATATTATAAACAACCTTATGGCAATAAATTTGTCAATTTAAATGAAATGCACAAATTCTTGAAGACACAACTTACTAAAATCTATGCAAAATAAACAGAAAATTGTTATAGCACCATATAAGCCATATATTAAGCATTTTAATTTGTAGATTTAAAATAAAACAAAAAACTTTCCACAAAAAAAAATCCAGGTCCAGATGTAAATTCTACCAAAAACTTAAGATAAATATACAATTAGTATTACACAAAGTGTTTCACAAAATAAAGGAGAGGACATTTCCAAAATCATTTTATGAGGCAAACTAACTCTCATACCTAAACTGGAAAAATTTACAAGAAAATAAATATCCCTCATAAATATGTCAAAAAGTCCTTAACAAAATATTAGCAAACTGAATCCAGCAATTTATCAGAAGAATCATGACTGAATCGGTTGCATCCCAAAATGTAAGATTACTTTAACATTTGAAAATCAATTTAATCAAATGCTCCGCATTAATCTAATCAAGTGCTCTACTTAGCAGAAGAGAAAACAATATACAGTCATCCAATAGATGAATAAAAAGATTTTAATGTAACATCTCCCATTTATGACAATTTCACCAAATAATTAATTAAAAAACATTTCCTTTAACTGATGTAGTATCTCTATTAAAAAAAAAACTACAAACAGCATTGTATTCATGCCATTTATTTATCAGAAACTGAATGTTTCCCTCCAAAAATTGGAAACATTATATATATGTGTGTATACACACACACACACATTTCCATGTGTGTATACATGGAATGTAGCATGTTCCTTAGTGGCATGGGTTTTAAGCCTGTGTTTGATTTTGACTCTACCATTGACAAGCCGTATGACAGTGGGTAAGTAACAATCTTTTGATTTCTGAGTTCCTCTTATACAAAATGTAGATAATAATAATATCTAACAGAGTTTTGTGAAGAATTTATGAGATAATACAAACAGAGATTTTTAGAGCAATATTTTAGACATATCATGGGCTCTATAAAAATTAGCTATTATTCTTCTTATTTTATCAGATATGACCATAGATGAAGACAGGGATATTGGTATGGAAGTAAATATGGATATGGATAGAAAAAAATACTAAACATTTTAATAGTGGTTCTCCCTCTGTGGTGGGATTATCAGTAATTTTTAAATACTTTAAAGCTTTCTACATGTCCTCAATAAATATTTTTATACACAAAAAATTAAATCTTAAAAAAAGAATGGTTATCCCCCCAAATCCCAGGCAAACATTCCAATGCCTTCCAAGGTAGTCCGGCTGTCCTTGAGATAGCAGACATTATCCTAAGTCAATTCTGTGCTATAACTGTGAAAATATCTCCTCAATAATTAAAGCATTAGCCAGTTGGCCTTTTCCATAAAATCATAACAGAAATGGCTGATCACCACATTATGTAGGAAATTCTGTATCCCATGGCTGGAGATTAATAGAATGGCATATTCCATTGACATTGTCATACTAAGCAACAGTGTTCTCTCCATGCAGCCACAGAAGTGGGTACGCTGTTCTGAGCCAATCTAAGGTGATTACCACGGAAACAGCACTCATTTTACTAACAGCAAGGCATATTATCCTTCATGCATGGTGTAGCATCCAAGTTTAATAAGATTCTGAAAGTGAAACTGAGGACATCTGGGAAAAGGACCCTAAATTCTGTGAAAGTATTTTGTCACCTCTTATTTGTTTATCAGTTGTACGTCAAATAGCCACCTCAGTTATGCTAACGAATCAATTTAATAGAAGGGCAAGCAGATACACCATAACAGAAATAAGGCAACATTGATATTACAGACTTGAAAGTGATTAAAGTAGTAAAAAAACATCTCTTACATTACAGTGATTCCATGGAGGGAGGTAAAAAACAGGACAATTTATATTAAGATGGCATAGATAAATCAGAAAGCAGCATTTTAAATTATAATTTTGGTGAGGCTAAGTCAGTATCAAAGATCAGTGTCAATACCAATGTTTTTGTTATTAAGGACTATTCTAGGGCTTGGGATAGCCAGCTCACCCTGCTGCCACAGTGCTCTTTTTAAAACACAAATATTTAAAGCATAAAACCCATCAGAAACTCTATCATCACATACAGGATAAAGGGAAAACTCTTTTTACTTTATTAGCAGGCTCTGGCTTTATTTACCTCCATTCCAATCAGCCCTCCTGAGGCTTCCACAATATGATGGTACTTGCTGATCCCATACTTAACACCTTGGTTTTCCATATAGCAATTATCTCAGCACATGTTTTACCTACATAAAATGTCGCTTTCTCCTTTGTTCACTTGGATTATTCCTACTCATCCTTTACAATTAAGTTTTTAAACTTTCCAAATGCCAGAGTTAATTATTCCCCCTTTATGCTGCCCATACATTGCACATGTGTACCACATTAACATAGGGATAATTGACATATGTGTTTGTCTCCTAGAAAACTATGTGTTTCAGGAAAGCAGAACAGAAATTGTATCTTAATTACATTTGTCTCTCTCTGCAAGGTGTTCTATAAAAAAATTATTAAATATTGACTTGAATAAATAAACCAGGAAAATAATCAATACTATTTTTTAAGTCATCACAAGATTAAATTCAGAAGGAAACTATAGATTTATAAAGGGAAGCACAAAACCAAATTACTTAGTGGCCATGAGCCTTTTTTTTTTCTTTCAACGTTTATTTATTTTTGGGACAGAGAGAGACAGAGCATGAACGGGGGAGGGGCAGAGAGAGAGGGAGACACAGAATCGGAAACAGGCTCCAGGCTCTGAGCCATCAGCCCAGAGCCCGACGCGGGGCTCGAACTCACGGACCGCGAGATCGTGACCTGGCTGAAGTCGGACGCTTAACCGACTGCGCCACCCAGGCGCCCCAAGCCTTTTTTTTTTCTAATGCTTCATCAAATTTATCTCTGTAAACTAAAAATTTCTTGTCTATAATCCTTCAAGGTGTTTGGGTATGACTTAGAGCAACATTGCTTCTTTGACCTAATTGATCCCCAACATCCTAAGAAAATGATAATAACAACCAAAGTGGGAGACTGAGGTCAGACAAGAGTGTTTCTCATTTGAATGAACTGAGGCTATTGACTGGTAGGTGCATTCTACTTGCAAACAGGCAGGTTTCTACACACATCTCACAACTACTCAAGGACAGACCATCATACCAAGATCTCTTGGAAGTAATTCAACATCTATTAAAGATTAATTTTCTAATTATTCTGTTTGACTAAAATGGGATACACATAGTCTTTCTGAATTTTGTAAATTATAATGGAAAGTTTCGTATCTGAGATACCTTCTCTGAGCAGTTTGACTGATATATCTCAATCTCCACAATCCTCCCCACTCTTATCCCAGTCAATTAGAAGAGTCCAAAGCCTAGTCAGGTACTCCAGCGCTCTCTAATTAATATCAAGTCCCTAGATTAGCATACATGCAACTCCAATTCCATAGGATGTTAATATTTATTATATGAAAAGAGGATTCCATGATCAAATAAGTATAGTATACAGTAAAAATGTTTCTTTCACCAGGACTCCTCAGAGACTTTAATGCATTAAAGTACATTAAAAATCTCATATCTTATTATATATTAAAATATTATACAGGAATTACTACATATATGACCAAGACACATTTTTTTCCAGGCATCTCTCAAAGTACTAGTGATCCATGAAATGTACTTTGAGAAATTCTACTCTCTCCCCCAAAAGAAGTATGTAAGGACTATGAGATATTTCAAGATATATGGCAATCTGCTCTCAGTATGACAAGACATACAAGGGAACATCTCACCAAAGTAATTTTTGTCTCCCAAAAAAGAAAGGTATATAAATGTGAATAGGTGGAAATTCAGGCATTTTTTCTTAAGCACGTTTTCTTTTTTTTCTTTGTGTGTGTTTTAATGAATGTGTTTTTTTTACTATGAAATTTATTGTCAAATTGGTTTCCATACAACACCCAGTGCTCATCCCAACAGGTCTTAAGCACATTTTAGTTATTTTTCCAAATGAATAAAGAATGGACATGATTACAGATAAAGTATATATCTATAAGAGTTAAAATAGAAATAGAATATTAAGGAGAATACTTTTGGAGTAATAATTAGTCATAATTATTCATAATTAAGAGTCACATGCTGTCTTATCTAAAATTCTTAGACTTTCTTATTCAAGGGTAATTTACATATAAAAAGTATTATAGCAGATGTTTTTTTAATTAGAATACAAACAATATCACAAGTGCATCCATGAGTTTTTCTTTTGGGATGCTAACCAAATCATATTATACAAATGATGTGTGTGCAGGTTCTCACCTGTGTGTAAGCATAGATATGGAAATGAAACTTGCACAGCAAACACTGGACAGCAACAATGAACGGTAAGGAAGGCAAAACACAGGGTGGCACAGACTAAAACAGACTTGAGATCTAAGATGAGGTGCTCAGAGCTCAAAACCTGGATAGGCAATACTATTCAAAATTCCACGCAAATAGTTGGTTCAAATCTGCCGATGGATAGAAAATATTCACCAAGTTAAGATGGGCTCAGCAGCAAGACATCCCTTTGACATAAGAGAAACTGGTTAAAATTAAAAGTCTTCACATCCTAGGAATGTTAGAGATTATTGTGGTTTAAAAAAATTCATAGAAACAGTCCTGAATTTAATTCTCTATTCTGCCACTTCCTAGAGACTTTTGGAAAAGTTCCTTATGGGAAACTCACAAGACAAATGAAAGAATGCATAAATTAACTAGGGCCATCCCTATCACTCAAAAGATGTTTAGTAAATATTAGCTACCATTTGACAAGTATCCAGAATAGTAATTTGAGATTGAGATGAAGGAGAGAGCGACTTATAAGAAATACTCAAAGAGGATATGAATCCAGAACTTACATTGTAGGAATCTCTTTATCAGAATGGGGGACAGGAGAAAAACCAAAATGCAGTTGAGAAGTTCAGGGAACAACACAAGCCCACGTTCGAAGTCCAGTTTGTAGCCAAACATCTCAGGTTTAATGTCAGGTCTCAGTGGTCCTTGTGAAGGCACTGTCATCCTAGTCAACCTTGACAAGAGTGACCAACAACACTGTGTTCTCTATTATCATCTATCTATCTATCTATCTATCTATCTATCGTCTCTTGAAAGTATAGTTAGGGTAAGCATTAATAAATTTGTTTCTTCAGTGTGGGGCACAAGTACAGTGCACAACACAGAGTTGAACATAACCTGAATTTGAGGCCACACTTCACCAATGAGCAGTTAGATCACCTTCAACAACCCTAATAATATGTCAGTTTTAACTTTTAGGCTTTCTAAGATAGGAGAAAAATACCTGACTAATGCAGGACTTGAGCAGGAACTACTGTGGGACAGAGCCCATAACTGGGGGATGTCCGGGGATACAACTGTCCAAGGATAAAAACAGTACAGGCTAGAGGCAGCAAAAAGGAGCTAGACTTGCTGTTCACTTCCTGTATTGCTAAATATAGTCCTGACCTTTTTCCAAAGACTTTTGGTGTTTGAGGCTCTCTACTAACTTTCCGCAGTTCTCTTTGTCTAGTCACACTTCTTATTGATCTTTTGATACTTATGGTTCTTCACTGGGCAGAGAGTACATAGGGTCACCAGGAAGTCTTTGTAAGTTAATCATGCCCCAATCACTACTACTGATAGGATTGCTGGTATAAATTCCTGGATTAGGTGGATGGCAGGACAATGCCAATGTGGAAAATGGCATAAGTGATTGTGAAATACCAACACAGATACCCACTCATGTTTGGAAACACTGCTCTCATCTCAATTTTTCAGGCAAGGGAATATAATTACCCAATGCAGGATTTGGATGTATACACATGCACTCATGCTCATTCACCTGGATGTCATCTTGTTATCACTAAGTCATATCTCATATTCTTTTCCTATAAACTGCAGGTCAAATATGTTAATTAAAAATGCAAGCTATAACTTTGAATTTTAGAAGATAGAAAAAAATCTAAATATCTGATATGCAATTATCTCCCTTAATATACACTATATAGATAGAAGCAAAATGTTTTCCCCTCTCATACTCTGCAAATTAGAGCCTTTGAATGACCTATAAAGCTTATACTAACTCTAAAAATCAGCCTCTGAATTGCCTTTCTTTGGTTAAAGTCATCCTTTTGACTGGCATGCCCCATAAAATTCTGGCAAGTAATGCAAAGAGGTTGCTAAGTGGAAAATATTTCAAGAGCTCTGAAAATATAAGCTCGACAGAGTCCTAGCCTTGAAGCCCTCAGTTTACAAGACAATTTATTGTACACACATGTTGTAGCATTAGAATGCAGTATGTGGCATTAAATCAAAAAAGAGACAGCCAAACACCTACAGCTCTATGCCGGAGTAAAAAAACTGTCACCCAGAGAAGGAAAAAAAAATAAGTACCAGGAAAAGAAATGACTATAAAAAGCACCATGGGAATGTTATAAACTATTATTTTCTGGGCTCTGACTTTGAGCTAGTAAGAGACCATCAGCTTTTTCAAATGGCTTCAACAGATGGAAAATAAAAATTACCAATGAATACACTGGAACCTTGTTTTACAGCTCTATACATTTGAGACACATTACAAAGCAAGAAGTAAAACTGAATACCCTAGATAAATACAGATTGTAACAGTTATAGAGGTGACAAGTATGAAGCTGGCCAGAGGGGGAAGACATTATAATTTTTGTGTTTTGCAGTATGTCAGTTTGTGCAACCCGGAAGCCATCATTTCCAGAGGAAATCACTACAGGTGCAGCAGTCAGCCTACAACACACTCCGCTTTGCACACGTGACTCACTTGGCTTTCCTTGGCAATGACTAGGAGGTTCATTATAAGTCTTAGAAAAATGTGGAAGGATCATTATGAGAAGAACAGTGGAAAAATCATCTAGTCTATTTAGATTAAATTTAATAATTTTTCAAGAGGAGATATCGTCATTACTACTGAATCTTTTTGGTCTAGGAATTTAACAGCACTCAAGCCTTTGTCATGGCCCTGAACGGTAATTCTCATAGTGACACCACCATAATCTCAAACTACTCATTACAGCCTCTGTTGTGAAAGACATAATAAAAACAAATAAAGATTGTTCTCAGTAATATGGACTCAGTCCAGAATCCCAACTTAGTACCCAGAAACACGGAAAAAAAAGAAAAATAAACAGAACAGTAGAAAATACTTAACACTCAAAACACCAAATCCCCATAACATGGCTTTGTGCACAGTCTCCTAAATTAGAAATATATACAGTGGCTAAACCATGTATTTCATCATTACATAATGGAATAGCAACACAACAAGAATGGTATTGGTTTTTTAGTGTTTATTTATTTTTTAGAGAGAGAGTGTGAATGGGGTAGGAGCAGAGAGAGAGGGAGACACAGAATCCTAAGCAGGCTCCAGGCTCTGAGCCATCAGCACAGAGCCCAATGCGGGGCTTGAACCCACAGACCGTGAGATCATGACCTGAGCCGAAGTCAGACGCTTACCGACTGAGCCACCCAGGTGCCCCAAGGGAGTACAAGATGTTTTTAATGTACTGAAGTCAGAATACATTGTTTTAAGTGTTCTCCACAGACTTTTTCCAATATCCAAAATTTTAAAAAATCTAAATGATAAAAGACAAAGTTGTATAATAAAAAAAATTAGGCTTATTCTGAGTTCTGAGTTAGGTGATTACCTTTCTTCTCATGTTTCCTTAATAGTGCAGCTGCTATATTATTTTGCTGCACACATCCTTTCATGAGCTCTTTTTGTTGGTGTGTGCACATGCTTTGAAGAAAAGACTCAGCTACTGGTGTTAATCCAACAATAGCAGAGCCCTTTTCACAACCCCAGCAAACACATAATGAATACAACCAAGTCCAAATTGTGCCAACTGGAATGTTATGCTGACCCTGCAGGACAATTTATTGTATTTCAAAGCAACTATTAGTAACATATGCAAACAAAATGTGTGATGGCTTAAATGTTTTTTTAGAGTGTGCAGCTGGTTCTGTTTACCTACCATCTATTAACCCTTCCTCCTTATCAAAACCTGGATTCTTTCTAGTACCCACATCTCCCACAAACAGCCCAAATGATGTATGGGACATAGTATTTCTAATTGCTAGTATTTCTTTGTGAAATGTTCACCCAGACATTATGAAATCCAGTGTGGAATACTGCAAAAGCAGAGAAAAAAAATATTTGTCCACATTTTCTATTCACCTGGATAATGTCCAAACTTAAGCAGCAAATTAGTTTTTTAATCAAATCCTTAGTGAAATTTATTCTGATGTCCACCCAGACACTCAAAAAGTCAAGACAAGGTCCTGTTACAGGCTTTGTTATAAACAAGGTATTTTCAGCTTACACTTTCTTACCCTCATCTAAAACTAATCTTCCCAAGCCCTTAGAATATTGATGATGTTTATATTGCTGACTATGAGCCCAGGCACACATTGCCCCAAGATTACCATCTATTGGATGGGTGCTGCTTGAGACTGATGTTGGATGAAGTTCATTCAATGATTAAATAAAGTCATAAGATAAATTTATTAATTTCATTGTCTTACACATCCAAATACAAATTGCCCTGAAAAGTAGTCAGCTTTTAAGATTAAGGCTAATAACCCTTCTAATGAGGCTTCCAGTGTTCAAATATTTTTGGAAGAATTAAAGAGAAATTCAGAAATTCCAACTGGAAACTATGCTCTTTGGTTACTAACTAGGAGAGAAACCAGTTTCAACATGTTGACAATGGTAAAATTTTGACGTAAATATATTTGTTTTACCTGGGTATTTAAAATTATATCACCACCAATTAAATAATTTTTTGAGGCAAGTTTCATTATGTGGCTATACTTCCAGGGTTGACAACACTAACTTGGGATGCCTTTCCTAACATGCTAGTTATTTTATTTTCTGTGACTCTCACTGGGATATAAGCTTGCATAAAACTATGAATTTTTGTTTTTTAAGTATCCCCAGTGCAGAGAACTATGCTAGTGCATGGAAGGAACCCAAAAGTATCTACTAAATGAATAAGTGAGTGAATGAACCTAGAACACAGGCCATATGCTCTGCAAAGGAACACCTGAATTACATGCTTCCAAACATTCAGCAGACATTGTATTCAGAGCAAAGATAAATAAGCAAATGACCATAGCACATTACTGGGTCAGTGACTTGGCAAAGATTATTGCATTTTAACACCTTAACCCACAAGAAGCATATTGATGCACTGTGACATTGGCATTAGTATTAAAAGTTAATCTAACCCATGAAAATGGTAATCCCTTGTCCTCTTTAATTCTGGGCTAGGAGTTTCTAGATGTCCCAAGGGACAAATTCATGAACAATTGTCAAGCATTACATCATACTCACCAAGTCATTTCATTCATCACACTGGGGGGGGGGGGCAGTGGGGGGCACTAGAACTAAATTATATCAAGTACATCAATTAAAAATACAAACCAGAGTGCCTGAGACCTAGAAATAATCACTAATAGGATAAAAGTACGAAGCCTGTGAAACAGTGACTGAACTGGTGAAGAATTGCAAAAATGAAACTGAGGTCTTCATGTGTGAGCACCAGAACTTACATCCAACTGACTGTGAGGGAAAAAAAAATTTTTGGAAAATAAAAATCATATCTTGTAATAAACATAATACTAAAAATAAGTCAATTTTTAAACAGTTCAACAAAAAAGTATGCCAAGAGAAAAGCAAGATGGAAATGCTTAATAAAATCAATCAAGATTTTACTTGACCTCAAGTACACAGTTCACATAGTATTTTGTGTTATTTGCACTAACAAGATACACCTATGATGGTCAATAAAATTAACAATCAAATCAATTTTGTTTTGTGACAGCTGTAGCTTGCTTTATGATTAAACTACAAAAAGTGGAATGAGATGGACATGGCCTCAGCTTCTACACTATATACTTTAGAAAGCTTACTTTTTACACTTTACATTAAGATCAGCTATAACACCTAGATAGCCGCTATTAGCAGTCATGTTTACAGCACTTTTCACGTGGTTCCTTCTTGTCCTTCTCAGTGGCCAGTTCATAAGGGCATATGGCATGGCACCACTCACATTTCCTTCATGAAGTCACCTTTTCTCACAGTAAGGTGCTTATGGGGTGTCTTAAATTATACAGCCAATGCTATCTGAGAAAACTGTTTTCATAGCACTACATTGAAACAAAACAAAAATGCATTCAGCAAATCTATACCTTATGACAGAGCTAGACCCTTTGACATGTGTCATTTCATTTTAATCTCTGCTGCTCTGCAAGATAGAGATTAATAGCCCTATTTTATGAATTATGAAGCTGAGGAGTCATGACTTGCTGAAGGTTAGAGAGCTGGTCCATCACTTGGCTGTATTGATCCCACATCTTTAAGGCCAGAGCTCTTTACACGTTCTACAGCTGCCCTCCTAATGAACTTCTCAGAGGTGTTCAGTTCTCACAATACACTTTCACATTCTGTATCACTGGAGTGATTGTTCAACAAAGATTCTGAAATAAGTTTTCCCAAGAGCCAAAAACAAATTAAAGGCCTAATTCACAAATGACAACATGCATAGCATGAAAAATAAAATAGCCAGGCCACAAGTGTGAAAGATCATTTCTTTCGAAGGACTGCAGTCTGCACACACAGATAAATGATTAGCTTTCCCTGATTTGTATGCAGCTAGTAGCTTGTCTGAACTCTTCAGGTTATGACCATGACACTGGGATACTTTTGATTTTCTTCTTAATTGAAAATCACATGGTAACGATGGCCAAGTTCTGTGTAGCGCAATCTCATCATCTCGCAGGGGCAATCAATGACTTCAAAGCTGTTTGGCACTAATAGAAGTGCACTCAAATAGCTTTCAGGAGAACACAATCACTGTCTTCTCTTTTCTAATTTTTTCAGCACAATAGTTTGGAGCAATGGGGGGAAAATGCATGATTAGAAGAGAAGATGTGAGTTTTTACCTTGGATTTATTACTTTCTAACTGGGTTACCTTGGGCAAGTCACTTAACCTCTCTGGGCCTCAATTATCTCCTATGTAAGACCTGTATATAACAATATTTGCCCTGCCAACCTCACAGGGCAGTTAGGAAAATCCACTGGCATAAGGTGGAATGCAGATAATGTTATGTCAACGTAAAGGGCAGGAACGGAAACCTTGGGACTTTCAATCGAGGACTTGACTTGTATTCTCCTATACTAATTTTTATTCTACTTAACATTCTACAATGTAGGAGAGTGAGAATTTTTACAACTGTCTTAAAAATCCATTAAGTCTTCCAGCAAGGTTTTGATTTTTCTCAAGTAAAGTGTGGTGAGTTTTGGTTTTTTTTGGATTGTTTTGTTTTTGATTTCACAAGTTATACACGCTCCTGAAGAAAATTTTGGGATAATTAATATATAAAGTAGTGAGAAAACTAGTTCACAGCAAATTTCACAGATAACATTTCAATTTACGCATTTCCATTCCAATTCTTGAACATATATTTATAAACAAATGTGTATTGTTAATATCAATCTGGACTCATTTAAAATTTTGTTTTTTTCACTTATCAAGAATTATGCACAGGTTATTAGTCTGGAAACATGAGATTTTTAAATGAAAACCCAATATTCCATTGAATAAAATAATACTTAATTTTTGGACATTGAGGTTTCTTTCAAATTTATGCCACTATTAATAATTATATGATAATTATCTTTCATTTTTTTTCAAAGTTTATTTATTTTTAGAGAGAGACAAAGCATGACCAGCGGAGGGGCAGAGAGAGGGAGACAAGAATCCAAAGTAGGCTCCAGGCTCCACACTGTCAGCACAGAGCCTGATGCAGGGCTCATAAACCCTGATATCATCCCCTGAGCCAAAGTCAGATGCTTAACCAACTGATCTATCCATGTGCATTTATGATAATTATCTTTATATGTAAATTGTTACCTTTTTTTTTAGTATTGTTTTATGAGTGCTGCTTAAAAATGGGATTTCCAGGGGCTCCTGGGTGGTGCAGTAGGTTGAGCATGAGATTCTTGATTTCAGCTCAGGTAAGATTGGCCCCAAGTTGGGCTCTATGCTGTTAGGGATTCTCTCTCTCTCCCTCTCTCTCTGTCCCTCCCCTACTAGTGATCTCTCTCTCTTTCAAAATAAATAAATAAATATTAAAAAAAAAAAAGAAATAGGATTTCCATGTTAAAAACTTTGAATATTTTAAGGCTTTTGTTACAGATTAAAAAATTCTTTTCATAAAACTGGTAATTTATACTCATAACTTGTGCAGAAAGCTTCCTATTTTATGTCATCCCCACCAGAATTGAACATCCTATCACATACTCACAAAGAGATACACACACCCATACACAGCACAACACAAAACAATACATAGCATCTATAGAGATGAGAAATACACATCAATTTGTAGTCAAGTCTCAGATTGGTAAAAAGCACTAGCAGACATGTTCTAGTAATCTGTGTGATAGTACTTAAGAGAATGAGTATATACATCTTTTTGTCATTGATTATTTACTTAGGATAAATTCTTAAAAGTGAATGTATGGGGAAAAAGTTTAGGAACAAGTTAAAAAAACATTCTCAAATTGCTTTCCACTATGGGCATGCTGGTTTAGGTTCCCACATATGATATTTTTCATTTATTCATTCAATAAACACATGCTGATTACTCACTCTATATTGGACATTACTCTAGGTACTAGGGATACAATAAACAAAACAGAAATTGTAGCTGTCATGGAGCTCAAGCGCTAGTTGAGAGGGGAGAGAGAATAAACAGGATCAACAAGTAAAATCTGTAGATGGACACACAGCTAGGGAGAAGAAGCAGAGAAGTGGGAAGAAGCATAATGAGAATGGGACTTACAATTCAGGACCCAGTGGGCAGTGAACGCCTCAAAAAGGAAGTGGTGTTAAATAAAAATGTCACTGTGCTACTGGTAGGTTAAGTAAGATGAGAGTCAAGAATTGGTTATGGAATTAGCAAAGCAGTGGTCTTTGTTGACCTTGATAAGATCAATTTCAATGGGCTGATAGGAGTTAGAGCATGGACTTAAAAGAGATAAGGGTCAACGAGGTCACTAGACCTGCAATTATTTAAGTACTTAAGCTAATGGGGAGAAAGAAATCCAGGTCAGGAGATGAGAGAGTGGTCTAAGATCAAACCCCTATCTCAAAATACTTTTTTTAAAATTTTTTAATGTTTATTTATTTTTGAGAGAGAGTGAGAGAGACAGACTGAGAGTGGGAGAGGATCAGAGAGAGAGACACAGAATTGGAATCAGGCTCCAGGCTTTGAGCTGTCAGCACAGAGCCCGATGCAGGGTTCGAACTCATGAACCGCGAGTTCATGACCTGAGCTGAAGTCAGACACTTAACCGACTGAGCCACCCAGGCAACCCAAATATACTTTATTTATTTGGCTGAATGTCCTCTGTGGATCATAATACCCAATGTAATATTGTCAGCATGGTACTTTACATTAAAATACGTAAATATAGTATTAAATTACACCAAGGAGGAACAGGAGGGTAAACATGGTATATAAATTACATCGGGAGAGAGAAATGGGTTACTTATCTTTGGAAATATCCTCACTCAGGATAGCACTCTATGGTAGCTATATAAGTGCTTCAAATTC
Organism: Lynx rufus; assembly: GCF_022079265.1. Taxonomy (NCBI): domain Eukaryota; kingdom Metazoa; phylum Chordata; class Mammalia; order Carnivora; family Felidae; genus Lynx; species Lynx rufus. The sequence goes on from NW_025814856.1 coordinate 104,445,004, forward strand.
ACCAAAATCTACCCTCGTAGCATCCATTACTTAATATCAGGTAAGTTAGTAACAATTTTCATTGATAAAATGAATATATTCAAGATATGTGATTAGCTAGCAAGATTTTACAATACTCCCTTTCATCAATAAATATATACAAATTCCAGTTCTCCTAGTAGCCTATTTGAAATAGCACCTTAGGTTAGGAGCTCCATTAGACCTGTGCACGCTTGCTTTATGGAGGACTCTGATTCTAAATCCAGACTAGAAAAAACCAATTGAGCTTGTCTTCAGAGTACTGTTAGATTCACTTAGGAGTGAAACTCTCATGCAACGTGCTTACCTGAAAGCCTGAGGGCCTCCTTTATCTTCTCCCTAAAGCTTCTATTTCAACCTCATGCCTGAATGGCTGGGGACACTTGTGAGCAGGCAAAAGTGAAGCTAGAGTATTTCCTGAATCTTCCTGAACCACCCTCTTCCAAAATGCATAGCAGCTGCACCATCTTCCAAGAGGTTCATATGCACCCCGTGCTGAGTAGGATAACCTGGCGCCACAAAAGCCTCCATGGTCTTTCAGAAAAACCTAAATCAAGCCTTACTATGCCTGTATAAGCTCTTCTGTGTCAATCCCTTAGGATTCACTTCCCAGATGTCTGAAGATGTGGAAATCTCAAGAAGATTTGTGACCACCTGACGAGGTTTCATAGCTTCATCAGGTCGTTAGCCTGTCAAAGCTTCATTGTCAAGAATGGCAAGGGGCCCCCAGTTTGAGTCTTAGTGTGGATGCTTCAGCCCTCTAGCCTAGAGGCTTCCCCCTGAGGTTCTACCAGCCCTGGGGAAGCTTCTTGGCCATACTCCAAGCCTCTTCCAACCAGGAACCAAGAGGAAAAGTAAAGTTTCTCTATTTCTCCAAGCAGTTTAAGCTCAATGTTTTCCTTTATTTTACTTTGTTTTCTATTTACTTATTTCTGAAAGAAACTGTATACTCAGATGTTGATTTTTTCCCATAAACATTTTCCTAGGTGTCCTTAATTACAAATCTGATCGCTCTTATAATATTCTAGGATAGTTCATCTGCAGATTCCATGGGCAGATCTCCAGTATCTTTAACAGTCATTTAGCTTCTGCTCCTACTACATGATTATCTAACTCTGCAGAGATGAATTTATTCCTTAAATATCTGAACTATTCTGAGGGTATTAGGAATAGAGACATTGGAATCAGGTAGAAGTGGGTTCTCCCAATTCTACCATTTTTAGCCTGTGTAATCACAAGCATATGATTTAATCATTGAAGCTCATTCCCAGCATTTGTAAGATAGATATGATAATGCTTTCCAATGCAATGTTATTCTCCTTGCAGTGAATTAAACACAACAGTATATGTGAATTGTTTAGCAGAGTGCCTGGCACATAATAAGTACTGAATAAATGGTACCTAATACTGCTACTTTAGTAGCTTAAGTGTATAAAAACTTGCCAGCATAAGTGTATAAAAACTGCAATTCTCAAAATGTATGCTTGAAACTTCCAGTTTCTACTCTTTCTTACAATTGAGTTTTTCATACATGGTTGGACTATGTCACCTCTTACCCATAGCCAAACTGCATTACAAAGAAAGGGATGAATGAGCAGGTAGACAGCAATAAAATTGGTCTACATTCCTGAGAAAGTTACCTCCTTGAAGTAAGAGGATGGATTTACTTCCATGTAGTAAATTGATTCAGTATCTTAGAAGCCAGGACTTACAGTAGGAATAGATAGAAAGCCACTCTCTTCCTGTATAACCAAACTCTCAGTCGTCTATCTGAACTTTGTTCATAAAAATACCTTCTAGGATATGGTCATTTTTTTACATTTAATCTTAATAACTTGTATTATTTTCATTTTGTAGATATTTCTATATTCTAGTTGTTTTTTTTGTTTTGTAATTATTTGTTTTTGTCTTTTTTCTTTGTTTTGCATTGCCTTTTCTTTTCTATTAAGTTTCAATAACTGTCTGACAACTTTCTTGTTTACTCAGAAGTCCATTGCACCTGATTTAATGTCTTATTAGAAAAGTGATCAAAAATAATACCACATATATTATTTTTTTTTTAAATCTTTTTTTTAACGTTTATTTATTTTTGAGACAGAGAGAAACAGAGCATGAACGGGGGAGGGTCAGAGAGAGGGAGACACAGAATCTGAAACAGGCTCCAGGCTCTGAGCTGTCAGCACAGAGCCCGACGTGGGGCTTGAACTCACGGACCGTGAGATCATGACCTGAGCCGAAGTCAGCCGCTTAACCGACTGAGCCACCCAGGCACCCCAATACCACATATATTATAAAGCCAATGTAGAAATGCTATATTGGCATATGCTCTCCAAATATTAATCTTTAAAAAAAGGGAATTAACAGGCAATTCATACAGACTCAGTTTATTACTAAATACCTTAATTAATTCCCCTTTTATAAGAATCTGAAAAAAACGCTTGAAGGTCAGTTTGATAACATGCTTCTAGCAGCCTTTATGCCCCACTGGAATGCACCATTTTCACTCATACATCTTAGACCATTCCTTCACAGAGTTATCTCAAGAGAAAGCATTGCCACAATTAGACTGACAAACAAAAATAAGTACCTGAAAAGTACTGAAGGAAAGAGAAGCCGAAAAATGTTCCAATCATATGGTTCAGTCTCCTGAAAGCCTGTGAAACTTCTCAGGAAAAAGCTCTTCAAGTAAATAGCTAACAACTACCACATCCTTCCTAAGAAACTGAACAGAGCCCACACAAAACAGTTCAATACACATCACTGAGCAGGCCACACATGAACACACTCAGCAGTGGAAAAACTCAGTCAATAAATCTCGAATCTCTGCAAATCATTTTATTTCATGGTTCTTTCAACATGCATGTACTAAAAATCAATTGCTTGCAAGGTCTTTCAGAAATAAAAAAAATGAGAGACATGGCCTAGGCTGCCAGTGAGCTTACCCTTTACCAGAGGAGATACTAAAAATACTCCTAGAAAAAGAACACAAACCCAAAATATTGAATATGCTGCCAAATAAATATCTGAAAGAGACAAGGAGTTCAATGAAAGACTATAGAAGATATATTCCCATTGGTTGAAAGATGAGGAAAATATTCATAGAGAATTCAAGGAATATATTAAAGGCAAGCAAACTCCAAAAGTAAGATACAAAAGGTGACAAGTATTCCTTGACAAATAAGGTCTGTTCAAAGGTACCAAAGATGCAAGTATACAGTGAGTTCATATGTCCAATTCCAGTGGCAATTTCATATAAAAGAATTAATTAGAGGAAAGGTTTAACTACCTTGTGGAGGCTTTAAGTAAAAAAAAAAAAGTCTTGTATATCTATACTTGCTATTTTTAATTAAAATAACAAGTGTTCAGTATCTTAGGAAAAATCTACGCACACACACGCACGCACGCACACACACACAGACACACACACACACCAGAATGTAATGGCAGTATATAAAGTGGAAGAGATAATCCCTTTTCCCATATTCTTCAGATTTCTGAATCTTACTTACAATGAAACATTCCCTTGACAGTCCAACTCATAGTCATGACCTCCCTCCTCCCAAATCCTGTCACTTGCTATCTCTATCCCCCACTTGGCAATTCTGTTTGACCTTATTTTTCCCTTTTTCTTTTTATGAATATTATCTTCTTAGCCAAATTTTAATATAGCTTGAGAGAAAGTAGAATTCTCATATTTTATGACATATTTTCATTTATTAATCTAATATTTCTGGTATTAGTGCCACTGGGTTATGAGAAGGGTCACCTTATATACTGTGGTAAAACAAACAAACAAACAAACAAACAAACAACAAGGGGAATAAAAAAACACCACATCCTCACTATCTACTAAAGAAAGTGAATTGAAGAATAAAAATATATGGATCTGTTTCCACCCCAACCATATAAATGATTTTAAAATAAGTATTCTTTAAATGTTATCTTCCACCTTCTTTGGACCAAAGGATACAGACACGTTTTAGTGCTAGTATTTAAATTTAATAGACCAGAGCTTTATAATTACTTTGGAGTGGGCCTGGGGAATAATTATACCACCATTTGGTGAATTCTTTTCTCATATGATATCACCCTGAGTATTCAACCTCAGGGGCTTTTAATATAAGGTAGCCATCTCAAGTTGCTAAGACAGTTAGCTGTAGAAATTTTATTAAAACAAATTATACTCCAATATAAATTGGTTGGAATATCAGAAATTTCTGGGTTCAGCACTGACTAAAGAGCTACAAAACAATTTCATGTGAATATAAATTATAAAAACATACCATATTTACTTTATTAGTATTGGAGTTTAGGGCACACATTAAACAAAATTTATTTTTCCTTGATCCAAATAAGACCTATTGTATAATAGAAATAGGAATCAGGTAGATAGCCACCAAAATATCTTAATTAAAAATTTTTTTCTTAAGCACAAAATTAAAGGAAATAATACAATGAACCTCTATAACCCATCATCCAGCTTCAATATTCATCAGTTCTTGGCCCTTATGTTTAATCCATTTTCCACCATCTCATTGGATTATTTTGAAGCAAATCTCAGACTGAATATCTACTCATCCATAAATAGTTAAGTATATATCAATACAATATAAGGAATATTTTTTAATATAACCGTAATATCATTATCATACCTAAAGAAAAAAATTAATAAGAATTCCTTAATATCTGTGGTAGAGACCTTCTCAAATGACCCAAATGAATGGCTAAATACATCCTATTTGGTTTTTCTTCTTCCAACTGACCTTGATGGTTTTGGGGGTAAATGCTATGATTCCTCATGCTTTCAGAAGGAAAGTGGATTGAAGGAAAATTAATCAGAAGAGAAATCCACCCATCATCCATCAGGAACTTAAGATAACTTAGATATGCAAGAGCAACCAGGGGGCATTGTATATAATTAAAACATCAACAAAATATAAAGTGACAAACACCACTGACAGCCTTAAACCACTTACAGCACTGATTCAATCCACAAATATTTTATATTCAACAAAATGGTTGCAAAATTACTGCGGCTTTCTTTAAATATAAATGTATGGTCTCTTAAATTTAGGCTTTATCCAGAGAACACATAAAAGAGTTATCCCACATATATCTGCCTAGCTCTCTCACTCACTTCCTTAAGATATATCATGTCACCTCTCAGCTAGGCTTTCTCTGAAAACTCTATAAAAAATTGCAATACCTCTATCATCTTTTCCACTTCAACTATTTTTTTTTAATTTTTTTCAACGTTTTTAATTTATTTTTGGGACAGAGAGAGACAGAGCATGAACGGGGGAGGGGCAGAGAGAGAGGAAGACACAGAATCGGAAACAGGCTCCAGGCTCTGAGCCATCAGCCCAGAGCCCCACGCGGGGCTCGAACTCACGGACCCCGCGAGATCGTGACCTGGCTGAAGTCGGACGCTTAACTGACTGCGCCACCCAGGCGCCCCACCACTTCAACTATTTTTTATTTATTTACTTACTGTCTTTGCTCCCCACTTTACCCCAACTAGAATGTTCCACCTTTGGAAGCAGAAACTCTGTTTATCATGGATATATTCCCATTGTTTGGTGTATAGTAAGGAATAAAGGAATATTATTTTTTGTTTGTGTGAATGAATAAAATCTTTAATTTGAAGGAGAGGCTATAGACAAATTAAGTTCTTACTGCTTTTTACAACTACCTAAAGTTTATATCTGTCCCAGGGAAATAACATAAAAAAGAGGAAAGTTCACAAATAAAAATATCAGAGGCTTGGCTATTCATCCTGGCTTGGCCATATCCTAGCTATGCAAATGGAGTAAATCTTAATCCTTTATGTATTGACTTTTTTCATTTATAAGAGTCAGATACTCATTCTTCCAGAAGACCAGCAGTAAAATCTATTGATAAACCAAAGCTAACTTTATTATATTTAATTGCAGTAAATGATACCATGAAGCAATTTGTAATGTCCCAGATCCTAGAAGTCAGAGAAGAGAGAACATTTATAGGGGGTGTGTGGTTTTCTTAATTAATGTATTTATTTAACTTTTTTAAAGCTTATTTATTTATTTTGAGAGAGAGAAAAAGTGCAAACAGGGGAGGAGCATAGGAAGAGGGAGACAGAATCCCAAGCAGGCTCCACATTATCAGCACAGAATCCAATGAGGGCTTGAACCTACAAATCATGAGATGGTGACCTGAGCCGACATTGGACACTTAACCAACTAAGCCACCCAGGCACCCTGGGTGTGTGGTTTTACAGAAAGTCTTTCAAGGATTGAGATGGTGCAAATTTTACGATACATTACTTTTGGATTGGTTGTCTCATTTATGTGAAGATCGTGAAGGAAGTCTTGAGTGAATCGATAGCCTTAATAAAAAAATACTGTCTCAGTATTATCTTCTTAAATTAAGTATATTCTGGAATCAGCAATTAAGTTATGTTTCACTTGTTCTCAATGCTGGGAAAATAAAGTATGCTTGAATCCAGTATTTTCTGACACAAGTATAAGACACTGTATCAGTTTTAGTTCTTAAATATGAGGGCAATAATCCCTGCCCATCTTGCAGAGTGATAAGGGTCAAATCAGATAATGTGTTCCAAAAGTTATACAAAGACATACTGCTACTACTATAAAACTCAATACAATAAATATTTATTGAACTCTTGTCATGTACAATAAATAGTAATAATCCCTGAAAATGATACTGAGACAAATAAGACATGATTGTTATCTTCAGAGAGTTTACAGTTTGGTCAGATGATGAAAACCAATAATAAAAATAACTGAACAAAAGTGAGAATAAGGTATGTATTGTAAGAAAGGTACAATAAAAGTGCTACAAAAGTTTAAATAGGAGATCTATGTTTGATAGTGATTCAAGAACAGATTTATGGAAGAGGGGGCATTTGATACTAGCTTTCAAGAAAAGACAAGATTTTGCCAGTTGTGTATGGAAGCCGTTGAGACAAGTTCATGCCATACAGAAGGACATCTTGAACAAAATCACATGACGTGCTAAGGAATTATTTGTAATGAAAAGCATTCTAAGGTCCCATAGGTTGGGAAAGCTAGTTTAAGCAAGTTTTAGGGCACCTGGGTGGCTCTGTCAGTTAAGTGTCTTACTCTTGGTTTCGGCTCAGGTCATGATCTCATGATTCATGGGTTAGAGCCCTAGGTCAAGCCCTGCATTGAGCCTTGCATCTAGCTCTATGCTGACAGCATGGAGATTGCTTGAGATTCTCTTTGTTCTTTTCTCTCTGCCCCTCCCTCACTCATGCTTGCTGTCTATTTCAAAATAAATAAATGAACTTAAAAGAAAAACTAAACAAGTTTCTTTTTAATGCAGGCCATTACAGGCTTTCATTTGTGAATATGCATCATCTTCCAAGGGCACACAGTATATGGTCTCCTTGAACTTATGTAATAATGGAACAACCCTGTCTCCTATTTTAGAATATTTCTTTGGCTTTGTCGCTACCAAACACATTGTAGGTATAATTGGAATGGAGAGAGGTAAGAAAGTTGGGGTACAGTGTGTGGGGTACAGTGTGTAGAAAGGTCAGGGAATAGCAAATAGTTCTCTTTTCCTGGTGCTAAAAAAATTCTTGAGGTCCAAAGTTTAAAAAGTCTTGAGCACCACAGAATAGAATATGTATTTAATTTAGTAGCAAAAGGGATACTATCAACAGTGTAAACAGATATTATTACTAAACAATGTGTGTGTGGATCAGTTCATCAGCATTATGTCATATATACTAAGAAAGAAAAAGGGAATTGGAAGGGCAGGCTTCATTGTTCTACAGTATTGTAAATAAAAACTATGGAGAGACAGATCTTGTGAGATGGCAGTAAAAACAGAAATGAGATTCAAGAAACAACGAGGTAAAATCTACAGAATATGGCATATAAAAAGAGAGATGAGGTGGAATAAAAGTCAAATTTGCTATTGAGCTATTGAGTTTGGTTCCTGGTAGAATTCTGGTACCAGTGATAGTAAATCAGGAAAATATTTGAAAGTGAATGGTTAGATAAGTTTATTAAAGGAGCTTTTTGAATTGGTGAATTTCTTATTCTACTTCTTTTAAAAAGAATGCTTTGTGTATAAAATGTTAACATTTCAATATGCATCTCTGTAAGAACAATACTCACAAGAAACTGTATTTTTCCAAAATATTAAAATTTCATGAATTCTAACTTTCTATGAGAAGTCTAATACTATTAAAACATATTTTATAAGTTAATAAAATATTCATTATATTTTCCATTATGCAGAACTTATGGCTATACCTTCTTTGTGTTAGAATGTACCTTTACAACGCATCAAAGGAAATAATTGTCATAATTTACCCAAACATATTATCTTTGAAAGAAAGTTTCAAATGAACAGAATCATACTTTCCTCAGATACTTAGCACTGTGTAAATAAGTATTATATTGATTACAAAAGAGAATAAGACTATTAAGTTGAGAAAAAATAGCTTCTCAAGAGGGTGCTAAAGTCAATACTGGAAAGGAAGTTTTAAATTCTGCCCAATTGCTTAGACATTCTCCCCAAATTGTCTTGCCTTAAAAATCATCTGTTAATTCAGCCTAAGATGTCTTCATTTCATTTACATACACAATCCTTGCCACAGTATGAAGTTGCCTAAAATAGTTATTATGTCTTTGGGCAAAAATAGGCAGACAGCATTGGTGAGAAAAGTGTATGAGTGCTTAGATCCCCTACAGAGACAGAGATTATATGTCTGGTTTCCTAAATACCAGAAGCAAAATTGGATTAAAACCATGCCAATGAAAATTCCCAAATGTAGCTGGGTACTAGCCAGGATTCTTGTTTTCCAAATGTACCTGATTCCCAGGAGAAAGCAAGGAGGGAAATGAGGAAATATGATTTTATTTTTCTTCATTCATTATTGAAAAGGCAACCTTATCTGAGTAGATGGCAAAAGGAAATTAAATACTCCTTTCATAGTTATGATTTAGACAGTTTTCTGTGACCTTGGTAAAGGTTTTCTGTCTCAAAATAACAATCTATAAAAATCTCATTCAGCTTTGGAGGTTTGTTTAATTAGTAAAGTGCTTTGAGGTGCTAAGTAAAAAGTGCTAGACAAGTATGATGTGTTTTCCTTTTTAAGTCCATTTTGAAACCTCAGTGAAGCTGTGTTAGAGGATCTCTACATCCTGCAACCACCATGAAGATAAGCTACCCAGATATCATTTTAGGGCAGTGAGTACAGAAGAGAAAAAAGGAATCTCCAGAGAAGATTTAAAGATACATGCCTTTAAAAAGTACATGGGGGAAAAAAGTACATAGGAATAGAGAGTAAAAGGAGTGGGGGTGGTGGATAAAGATGAGTAGCTATGGAAACAATGACCTGTTTCTGAAAGGAATAGGTAAAGCACAAAGAGTTTGTAGGGCAGTAATATTATTCTGTATGATACTGTAATGATTGATGAAAGACATTATGCATTTGTCAAAACCCATAGAACTTTACAGCACAATAAGGGAACCTTGATGTATGCAGATATTTTTAAAACAATCATTTAGGAGATCACAGTATCTCAGGAAGGTATTCAGACTGTAAAAAGAAAATCTAACTGTATTAAAAATGTATTAAACAAGCTCACTGAAGAGGAGAGGGGAAATGTTCTGATCTAAGTAACTTTGGAAAGGAGTGGAGTCAGTAAGACTAAATGCAAAAGTAACCATACATAAGCACTGTAGTCAGTTGATAATTTCCTTTCCACTGGGATTATGGGTTAACAATTCTGATACTATTGTACATGCACATTGGAATAGAATAAATAAGGTTTCTCACTGTTGGAATATGAGTTTATAGTTAAGCAAGTTTAAGAAGCTGGAATGGCCTATGGGGTTAAAGATTAGAGTTGAAGATATCAGTATGAACTCAGATTTGGCTTACGATAGATACACGTGTTTACATATAGAAATATGTATATGCATGGATTAATATAAACGTATATGTTTTACTTGGTCATTTGAGGGGGACTGAAAGAAAAAAACATCCCAATAGCGATGAGCACACCTAAAACCCTGACCTTGGTCTTTAGTGCCATTCTGCAATAAAGGAACCAGGATCCTTGGAGAAAAGATTGATTCTAGAACTGAAGCCAGAGACATACAAGATGAGTCTTGTGCATCTTACAGTGCCAGAGAGTAAGGAAGTACTCAAACACACACACACACACGCACACACACACACACACACACAACATGTGCACACACACACATACACATACACACACACAACATGATACAGTATGTCAAAGGAGTATAACAGCCAAATGAAAGAGTTCTGAATGCCACATTTGGAACAGTTTGATCAACAAAATAAGTGAGTTAGTATTATATTATAACTCAAAGAAAAAATTAATATAGATGAGTCAATACTGATATACACAAATATACACATACATACATATACACACACATACCTCTAAGATAAATATTCTTACAGAAGAATTCCAAGTAATCAAGGTAGATATTCTGCCCTTAAGTAGCTCTTCATAGTCTCTTTTTTTTTTCTTGAAGTAACATATACAGAGAAGAATTTAAAAAAGAATTTGTAAACTTTGGATCCAGAAGTGCCAGAGATAGCAGCCTGAAAGGATATGTATGCTAAATGAGGATATTTTGTATGTCATTTATCAAAACAGTCCTCATTAATCATATCACACATGTAACTCAACTATTCACTTACTTTATTGTATAGTGGGATAATATTAAATATACCAACAATTTCTTTGTTCTCAAGTAAAACTTGCCTTTGAAGCCAAGGCATTCCAAGCTTGTTGCCTCAGAAAAGGACCTACAAAGCCAAAACCAGAAAGCAGAGTGCCAATTTATTGGCTTTTGAGTTTCTAAGTAGACTTTTGAAATTTATGAAAGAAACAATAACTTAGCCAAATATTTTTAATCTTAAAAGCTACACTTTTGGAGAAAGAATAAGGATAGTGTTCCAAATTTATTTGTGATGTCAAATGCATATATCTGCAGGGAAAATTCAGTACATACCCAAGCAGAAGATTGGAAAAGGACAATTGTGTTAATGTAGCTTCATCAATTGTAGCAAATGCACCATTCTGGTGGAGGATATTGATGATAGAGGAGGTTATGTATGTGTGAAGACAAGAGAAATCTCCGTACTTTCCCCTAAAATTTTCTGTGCAACTTAAACTGCTTTAAAAAAATAAGGTTTTAATTTAAGGAAGGAAGGAAGGAAGGAAGGAAGGAAGGAAGGAAGGAGAAAGAAAGAAAAAGAAGGAAAGAAGAAAAGAAAGAAAGAAAGAAAGAAAGAAAGAAAGAAAGAAAGAAAGAAAAAGGAAGGAAGGAAGGAAAGAAGGAAGGAAGGAAGGAAGGAAGGAAGGAAGGAAGGAAGGAAGGAAGAAAAAGACTGGATGAAAATTCATGTTAACCCACTTCCAAAGTTTGATCATTGGTGGAAGAAAATCTGAAAGAAGAGAAAAAAGTTGCTGGCAAGGTGGCCCCGGCCTTTAGGTCCTAATATTAATTGTTAGGGGGCAGAGATCATGGTAACGAAGGGAGTTTGTACATGATAGAACCCACAGGGGACTTTTCTATTCAGATCACTGGATGATAGAAGGGAATGTTTAGACAAATAAAATTGAAGTAGATCTTCAAGTTTTCTGCAACTCATGGACAATAGGAGGAGCACCCAGAAGTTTCCCCTGATATCAAGAGATGTTATAACACCGAAAAGGAAAGCCTCCAAACATAAATACACCCACCTGTCAGGACTGATGACTAGGAATGTGGTGATGTTGGTGAACCTAAGAAAAGCCACCTAGTCCAAATGGGATCTTTTTAGAAAGTAAAAGGGATATGGTTCACAGCGATAATAAGCAGACCAAAAATGTTCTCCAGAATTATATTGTGAGCTTTATGAACAGGGACTATGTCTTAAAATTCTTAATATATTGCTACAAACTAGGAAGACACTGATGGATCATTCAATAATCAGGGAATGATCACAACCTACATAATATATGTTTTTAATCTCTAAAGAATATAATTTGTTATTGCTTAGAATTTCTATTAAAAAAATGTACCATAGAAAAAATGGTCCCAGGGCACCTGGGTGGATCAGTCAGTTAAGCACCCAACTTTGGCTCACGTCATGATCTCATGGTTGGTGAGTTTGAGCCTCTTATCGGGCTCTGTGCTGGTAGCTCAGAGCCCGGAGCCTGCTTTGGATTCTGTGTCTACCTCTCTCTCTCTGCGCCTCCCCCACTCACACTCTGTCTCTGTCTCTCTCTCAAAAATAAACATTAAAAAATTTTTTGAAAAAGAAAAAGAAAAAATGGTCCCCTCTTAAGTCTCTAAAAGAAAATACAACTTGTACCTTTACCTGGTACTCCAGCTGTTCCTTGAATGCATCCAGCATGCTCTTACTTTAGGGAATGCATACTTGCTAATTTCCCAACCTGGAATATTCTTATTCCAGATATCTGCAATCGTCTCTTCCTTGAATTAAGTCTCTGATCGATGTTACCTTATCAGAAAGGCTTTACCAAGCTTATCTAAAAAGTAAACACACACATATGCGCACACACACACACACACACACACACACACACACACACACACACTATAGCTCTAATTACTACCTGATAGAGTATATATTATATTTTTTCCTGCCATTACAGTTTAAGCTCTGGGAGAGAAAATTTTGTCTGATATGCACACAGCTATATTTCCAATTCTTATAACAGTACCTGGCACATAAGCATTCAATAAATATTTGGCAAATGAAGGAATAAAATTTTCAAGGCACAGCCAAGACCCTTCTGAATTAGAACTTAATTGTGTAAATTATTTCTTAAAATAAGTCTCATATCAGCTGAAGCTTCCTAATATTTTTCATTATACAGTTTTTTATTGTTAATGCTTTTGTTTTAATGGAATGTGACTTGCTATAGAACAATCTTTGATATTAATTTTTCAACACACCTGGAAATTGACCATTTGCTTGTATCTGGGCTAATTTCATTATTTTTTTGCACACAGCTTTCTCATCAAATTCAAGTTGTATAATAATCATTGCATAAAAAAAAAGTAACTTTCAAATTTAGGATGCAAATAAAATAGGTGTAAACCTAACTTTGTTAGAGCTAAAAGGGTAAAAGTAAAAGTTAACAAATATAAACCCTATTGGTATCTTTACCTGGAAATCTTAGTCTCCATCTCCATATTTCCTGACCCTAGATGATTAAGGAAGCCTATTTCTTGTGCATTTGTTTTTAATAGTTCTGCGTCCATCAGAGCACACAATCTCAGATCCTGTCTAGGCTACACATTCTTGTAATTAATTCTCTTGATTATCTTTGGTGACATACCATCTGCACACCTGGAAACAGGCTTTTCTCAGGCTCTGTTGTCCTTCATTAAACTCTATTTAAATGGGAGACTTAAAAGCAGGGGGAAGTACCCAACTCATTTAGCATGCCTCTGATTAACTTTTTTCAGATATTCTCTGAAAGACTGGGCTTCTCTGGACCAAAGAAGCCAAAGTCTCTCAAATTAATGGTCTCAAGGAATGGGGTCTCAGTTTTCAAGCCCTGCCATAAATAGGAGAAGGAAGTACACATACCTTCTTTTAAATAAGTGGGTAAGTGGGTATAAAGGGGTGAAGCTGTTCTATGCAAGGCAAAGTTTAATAATGTTGCATCATAGACTTATCATTTCTGAAAATAAAATGGGAGATTCTTCTTAATTTGAACCAGCTACATTGAGGCGCTCCCCTACATACCAACTACATTCTGGGTTAGGTAGAGAGGAAATATTTTTTTTAATATAACACTGAGCTTATAGAAGGTAATATAAACCTCCACTTCTTTCCGACAGCTCCAGCGATAAAACAAACAAACAAACAAACAAACAAACAAAAAAGAGGTGTAAATCCTGATCTGGAGTGATGAATATTAAGCAAAAGAGGATTCTCTGAAGCAACACCCATACAATGCCTATACTGAATATGACTCAGCAGTCAGAGTGATTGCTAAATCAAAGGCTTCTGCTTCAAATTCTGAACTCTGAAGTATTAAAACTTAGTAGTACCTTTAGCTTCTAAAAGAAGTAAAGGCAAATTCTCTCTTGAGAAGAAATTCCCTATTTAGACTTTCAAGATTTTTGCAGAATAACGTCAAACACAAATGTGATCATATTCAAATTATTTATCAAATATGCGCGTTAACAAACCAGAATGAGAGGCAATCTGTTGAAATAACAAGCTTTAAATTTAGAAAACCCAAGGTTCTCAAATATTGCATTTATCAGTATAGAATATTATGCAGGAAAAGTTTAAAGCAATAAAAAGTGGAATCATGAAAATGAACAAGCAATGGGGAATTTAAAAATGCCCAAGTCAGAGAGGGCAAAATAGAATGTATAGAATAAAAAATTTAATTTTTGAATAAAAAATCCTAATGGGGGCGCCTGGGTAGCACAGTCAGTGAAGCATCCAACTCTTGATTTCAGCTCAAGTCATGATCTCAGAGTTCGTGAGACTGAGCTCTATGTCAAGCTCTGTGTTGACAGTACACTCCCACTCACTCTGCCCCTTTCCTACTCACTGTCTCTCTTTCTCTCTCTCTCAAAAATAAATACATAAACATTAAAAAAAAAACCCACAATGAATAGTGAAATACAAAACAGGCATAACTAATAAGACCTGACCCTAGACTATCAGGTTGGTATAAACTTGTATTGCTTAGGAAGAATGGTTAAGACACTGATTAGCTTCAGACTTTCTTTAGTATCCAATGCATGGTAAAATTTCAAAATGTCAACCACTAAAAGAATGGTAATAGAAGCTGTAAGTTTTAAATACCAAAGATCAATATTTTATTATTCACTTTTTAAAAAATATATCCAGCTTTCAAAATATTCACTGCTTATAAGAAGTAATTAAAACATAAGGATTTGGGGCACCTGGGTGGCTCAGCTGGTTAAGTGTCCAACTCTTGGTTTTGGATCAGGTCATGATCTCAATGTTCATGGGATGGAGCCCTGCAACAGCTCTGTACTGACAGCATGAAGTCTGCTTTGGATTCTCTCTCTCCCTCTCTCTCTGCCCCTCAACCACTTGCATGCACATGCTCTGTCATTCTCCCTCTCTCTCAAAATAAATAAATAAAAATTAAAAAACATAAGGACATGTAATGGTTGAACATAAAAAAAATGTAAAAAAACATATATAAAGCCATGGAAAATTTGAAAGAGATTTTTAACTTGCATGAACCCACTAAAATGGTCTCAAAATAATTAAGCAAAAATTAATAAAACTCAGTTGTCAAATGTGTCCTTTTCTCATGACTGGTAGGTTAAACAGACCAAGAAAGAGCAAAACTATAGAATATTTGAAAATCTAGTTAAGCATGATTTAATGAACATTTATTCATCTTTTTACCCAACAATTGTAGGATGTACATATCTGTAAGGCACAAACACATTTATAAAAACTGATCATGTAATACACCATAAAAAATATAGAGTGGTTTTAAAACCTGCCTACTGATGTTTTGACACACCTTCCATTGAGATGCAAGTTGTATGCCATGTGTCCTAGATCTGAAGGTGGTTATAACTACTTTGGCAAATGGAGCACAACAGAAATGACACTACATGACTTGCAAGGCTAAATTATAAAATGACATGCCAATTTTTCCTTATTTGTTCTTGGAGCCCTCAGACTCAAGATGAGAAGTCTAATTTCCCTAAGGCCACCATACTGGGGAAGTCACATGTTAGTCCTCTGGTCAACCATCCCAGCTAATAAGAGTCCTTCAGCCATATTTGCCAAAGCACCAGATATGTAAATAAAACCATCTTGGATCCTCCAGACCAGCCCAACCAGTGATGTCACATGGAGCAAAAGAATCACCAGATAACCCCTACCAAAAATTCTGAACTACTAAATTCAGTAGGCAACTGAAACAGTAAGTCTTAACAAATTTTGAAGAATACAAAGTATATAGCTACAGCTTCTGGTCTCAGTGCTATAGAATTTAAAGTCAGTAAAAAAAAAAAAGATAAATTGAACAATTCCCTTATGTTTAGAAAACTGAAACTAACTTACAGAGAAAAGAAAAAAATCAAGGTAAAAATTTAACAATGCATACCATTATTTATTAATTAAAATTCTATATATAAAATATTGTGGTAAAAACCAAAGTAATAATTTAAGAAAGATGCATTATCTTAAGTATTTACACTAAAAAAGAAAAAATATGAAAAGATTTAAAAAAATTAGCCAAACATGTAATTTAAGAATTAACAAAGAAACCTTAGAATAAAACCAAAGGCATTTATAATTGGCTGAAAACTTCACAAATAGTTATTCAGACTTAAGCACATTACCTATGTAAGTCTCATGCCACAATTCAGGGTTGATCAGCCTCTATGAATTGTTTTATTATTTTCATAAAGAACTGAATAAAAGATTTGTTTCAGGACCAGTTGGACCAAACCAACCATCGAGTCAAGGTTCAGTACAGGTGAGGAGCTCCCTTATAGAATACTGTAAACCTACAACTTATTGTTGTCTGGATAATGCTTGCTCAAGCGACATTACTTTTATGTTTTGCCACTTCCTTCTCATGCACAGTTATCCTCGGATGCTTGAGGTCTTTCCAAGAATCCATAACTTTTTAAGCTACATTGATATTCTACATGACACTAAAACTTACCTTGTAAATTCTTGCTGATGCACACATAAAGTAAAAATGTGAAGGATAATGTTATTCTCTTAATATTTTTACATATTATGTTTAAGAAATCTGAGGAAATCAATAAATACAATTTAATCTTAAACAACACAGGGGTTAGACTACTGATCCCCACACAATCAAAAATCTATGTATAACTTTTGACTCCCCCAAAACTTAACTACTAATGGTCTCCTATTGACCAGAAACCCTACCAATAACATAAACAGCTAATAAATACATATGTTACATGTATTATATACTGTATTCTTACAATAAACTAAGCTAGAGAAAAGAAAATGTTATTAAGGAAATCACAAGGAAAAGAAAACACAATTACTGGGCTACACTGTATTTAATGAAAAAAGTCTATAAGTACACCAGTACAATTCAAGCGCACATTGTTCAACTATACTACAATCCAAAAAGTTTTATCATATTCTCTATTAATCCACAGTATTTCTGAAGTAAAGATTCACTTTTTACCACACAAATACACCTTCTGTCTGTGCTGAGAGTGTTTTACCTCAAGCAAACAACTCACTACATCTTGTGCCTTTGGTATTGTCTATAAACAACACCACGCCACCTTATTCTCGTCTTTGTCCTTCCCAGGTGAAACTTTATTTCCTTCAATTACATAATAAGCCAGAGATAAGATCTCCATTTGATACAAATCCTGCTTCAAGAAATACTAATTGAGAAAATGAATCAGTAATACCCCACAATAATTATCAAGAACTTCCTTGGTAGATGTTATATCAGGAAATAATTTTCATTATCATCGTTATGTCCATGTTAAAAGATCACCAGACACTAATTTAAGCCTAAACTTATCATCTCACTGAGAAGTCAGGTATGAAATCAGGAATATGTTCAGTGATTATTTTACTCTTATCCCACAAGATTCCTATTTTCCCCACCAGTTAGGATAATCTGTGATTGCCACCTGGATCAGCACTTATTTCCTGCTTCTTAACCAAGTCATAATGATGACGTTGATGACTATTAAGCACTTACCACACGCCAAGTATTGGTCTTAGAGTTCTATATATATTTGCCGCTTTACTCCTCATGATGTCACTAAGAAGTAGGTGCTATTCTCATTTCTAATTTTGAAACGGAGAAACCAAGGCACTGAAAGATTAACTGACTTATAGAATGCTACAGTTAATAAGCGATGGAGCCTGTATTAAAATTAAATGCCAATCATTTATATACCTTATTATACCAGGATAAAAAGAGAAATAAGAAAGCTTCAGAATTGTGTGACCATGGTATGGTAAAAGGTGATGCAAACATGGAAAGAGACTGGTTAGGAACACATACATTCTTTTCCTCCCTCTCTCCTCTCCTACTCCCTTGTATCCCTACTCCCTTGCTTCCTTATTTGGTTGTAATGCTGAAAGAACAGCCAGCACCTCCTCTTGAAATGGACTCTGAAACATTCAGCCAATCTTGACAACAAATAAACTTATGATCAGATAATATAACCAAAGTCCTTTTTTCATGAAAATGAGTGTTTCCGCTTATCATTCAGTCATCAGATTTGCAACGCTGAGCTAGACACCAGGAGAAAGAAAAAACAAACAAAAGGCATAGTTCTTACCAGCAAAAGGCAGAAAACAATTGGTTATCCACAGTGCCTAGGCAGTGAAAACAATAACTAGAAATGTTTTTAAAGTGATGTGTAAATGGATAGAAATGGTCACATTGTTAAAGAGCAAAACCACACGAAAGACAAGTAAGATTAATTTCTAATAATGAAATAGCATCAAAAAAGGAAGGTTTCCTAGAAAATGGAGTTCAGAACCAGGTTTTAAAGGTATGGCAGGGGAGGAGGAGGGATGGCTGCTGGTCACAGGCTGCTCCTCTCCTGACAATTGTCATGACTGGATTATCTCAGGTGTGCAATGCACGATGGGCTTGCTGAAAAGTGTAATGCTTCAGAATCCTGTTATTGGATACCCTTTCCCCTGTGCCATGTTGCCTAAGCACTTCATCCATTACACATTTTTGATGGAACTGAAAACAGAGCTCTGCTTTCTTCAATGACAATTGTTATAAACATGTTCCATCCCCAAAACGTTTAAAATCTGAAGGATTTCTTTAGAGCAAAGCAGAGAAATACAAGTGCCATTCATCTTCTGCCCTTGCTCTCCAAACTCTCTTGAAGAAAATTATTTCATTGTGTACTTTCTCAGGGAGAAACTAAAATTCTAGGATTTAAGGGCCTTGAGGGTTAGTAGTGGGAACCCAGAGCCAGGGAGTTCAGCAAGAAGAAAATGAAAGTATGAGAAAGGGGGAAGAATTTATAATGAAAAGAGTCAGAAATGAAAGCTTACATAAAAAGTTCAAGGCAGAATCTTACATGCCAAACATTCTAAACTTTAAGAATTTTACAAACTTTATTTCTTTCAGAGATTCTTTATATTTAAAGGTGTCACAGAAAACACAGTTCTTTTTCAGCCTCCCCAGTTCTGCTTATCTTTTCACTAGACCTTTTGCAAAGTGAAAAGCTGATGGTCAAAATATGTGGATTCAACAGCTGCCTCAGTAGGCTTTGATTTGGGGAGAAGGAGTGCTTGATATGTAGCCTTTGGCCTTGCAGATTGGGTTCTGTGCAGCAGTTCTGACCTTCCACTTTGTAGCAGTGGGAAGCCATGTGTTTTGTCCTTCCTTTTCTTGGTTGATTTTTGACTGGTTGTTCTGACATCTCAAGAGATGGTTCAGGGGAAGATCAGTAACTAGGAGATAATCTCCACTAAAATCTGAACAAATAAATGGCCCTAACTTTTCAAAAATGTAGAATACAGATCCATTCTCTCTCTTTCCTCTCTCTCTCTCTCTCTCTCTGTCTCTCTCATTCTCTCTCCTCTTCTAAATAACCTGTTCTATTTCTATAAATCACTGAGAAGGTACAGAATTTCCCTAGTCTTCCTGCTAGAGATGTAAAAGTCAAATAATGCCCTCTCATTTTGATAACTTTCCAGGCAGAGTCAAGAAATCCTTATTAGACCAAAAGATTCACCCAAGTGAAAACTGTCAATGGAATTAAGTCAGCTTTCTTACATCCCTCATATTCCTGCTGTATCTGCTCTCTTGATCACTAAGCTAAGAGGATATAGGCAGTTGTCCAGAGAAACCACTTGAGTATATTCCCACAAACACCAATCACTACCCTGAATAGTATATTTATTTTGTTTGTTTGTTTGTTTGTTTATTCATTTATTTATTTACTTACTTATTTAGAGACAGGCAGTGCAAATGGGGTGAGGCAGAGAGAGGGAGAGAGAATCCCAAGCAGATTCCACACTGCCAGCACAGAGCCCAATGTGGGGCTCGAACCCACCAAGCCGTGAGATCATGACCTGAGCTGAAACCAAGAGGTGAAGACTTAACCAACTGAGCCACCCAGGCTCCCCTTAATAATATATTTAATTCTCTAAGACACACAAGGACATCACTCCTCATTTAGAAAATGTCACTGTTTCATGTTTCTTGACTAAGAGGAAGATGTGCTATATTTCCATAATTTAGTTGGAGACAGAAATTAGGGTTCCTTTAAGGTTCTGTAGGGCCTGACACTGAAATAGAGGGATGGAACTCAGAGTTAGAGTAGCATCTATCCCTTCCTCCAAGATATATCTCAGATCCAAAATAATGTGAATATCACTAAATCATCATTCAATGATCGAATAAATAGTAGCATTAGAAGACAAAAAAGACAATTCTGGGAAATGAGTACTATGTAAATTGACAGTCAAAGGAGTAATTGAAATAGCCATCATCACATCAAAGGAATCAGTGACAGTAGCTTCTGCTTGACATGATTGGACATTATATTCATTGCAAAATTAATGAGGACTTTATAATATATAAATATAAATATTCATATTCTAAGGAATTGTGGCATCAAAAGTTTCCTTACAGATTATCTATTGCTATCTTTGTTATAGATTCACAACTCAAAAGACTTTCCATACATTTGTTTCTTCCACTTTACCTCAAAGTTGTAGAAATACTCAGTTTTTCACTACATTATTTTCTCCTACAGTATATTAGAAAGAGAATTTAAAAGATATTTAAAATTTCTATAAATCAATTTTTAGAAGAAGGAAAAAGGAAATGTAACACTTCCAAATTTTTGCAAGTTTTTTTTTAATCAAAGGTGGTGATATTGACACAATTTGCTGTCCCAAGATGTTCCACCACAAAGATAGCCAATTCTATATACTCTTTCAGCTGTCCAACTTTAAAACTAGCATATATTAAGTAGCTAACTACAATATATACCAGGTATCCTACAAATACTCTCATTTTAACTTCCCAGGACTTCAGTGATAGAGGTATCTCTACCAATTCCCAGGTAACAAAACTGAAGCTCCAAGAGGCCAGAGTTATAAGCTAAAAAGTAGAAAATCTAGAAGTCAGTATCAGATCTACCTAACTTCAAAATCCATACTCTTCTTCTCTTTGTATATAAATAAATCGGGGAAAAAACTGCCCCCAATCAAATATAAGTTGGAAGTGGTCAAAATAATTCCTTCTCAAATGAAAGAAACCATCTATAAAGAAACAAGGGAAATTGATGATTATGAAGTGAACTTCCACTGATTGCAAGAATTATGCAACTTGCATATTTGTATTAACCCTTCTAGCTAACATTCAGCAAATATTTATTGAATGCTTATTTGTGAGGAACTAGAAATAGTGTGCTTCATCTTTCTTCAATAAGTGACCAAGATTTAACAAGGAAAATATTGGCTAAAGATAATACAGTAAAATTGTATTATTATAAGTTATTCAATTTCCCTCTCACTGTAAAGGGATTATATATCTTTGCGCCATTGAGTTAGGATGGGTTGTATGACATGCTTTGACCATTGGGATTTGAGAATCTAAGACATATACCACATTCAAGTATATAAGACATATACCATGTCCAAACAAACAAACAAAAAATAAATGTAAATCCATGGTTTGACATGGTCTGATTAATGAAGTCATTGAAAATAATATATCTATACGGGTAGTACTCATTATCTTTCCTGCTCATGATCACCAAAGGTAAAGGACATACCCTTTAAGAATAGTAGGTCAGGGGCATCTGGGTGGCTCAATTGGTTAAGGGTCCAACTCTTGATTCTGGCTCAGGTCATGATTTCAGGGTCATGAGATCGAGCCCTGCAATGGGCTCTCCATTGGGCATGAAGCCCAATGTACATTGGGCATGAAGATTCTCTCTCTCTCCCTCTACCACTTGTTCTTACCCTCTCTCTTTCTCTTAAAAAAAAAAAAGAAGAAGAATAGCTCAGTAATACCAAAGTTCTCCACATGTTGGTAAGGAGGGATACTCCTCTTGTGGGGCATACCAGATTCCAATGAATGATTTGCATATTGAAAAATTCATCTTTTATTCTCAAGAGATAAACCCCTCCAAAGGAGAATATCAGGTATTATATTACTTTTTGCCAAATATTCAGATTTTTATCCCTGCAGTAACATTTCTGGGAAAGGTGCACATATGCCCATAGTGTAGAATTCAGAAATCCCTAAGTGACTTGCTTCAGCCAATGAAATGTGGACAAAAGTGACATATTATATGGCATAATAAGTGACATATGGCACTTACAGACATGAACTTTAACAGCACATTTGTGGTTTGTCTCTTTTACCTATACCATAAAACTTCAAATGTTCAAAATAGACACTGCTTTGTAATTCAAGGTTCTGGAGCAAAGAAAATGTGGAGCAAAGTCACAGATGACCCATGATAGACATGTATGTCTTGCATGAGTAAGAAATTTGTGGGTCATTTGTTACTGTGGCATTGCCAAACTTACTCTAATACAAGGAACACATTCATATCATTATTTCTTAATAATCACTGATAGTATCCAAGCACTCCTTTCTCTGTATTATTTCTTTTGGTTGAGTTTTTGAAAGGTACTGAGCACAAAAGATATTTCAAGATTATATTCTGAAAAGCACCCTCCATTTGCATATACACCAAATAATTATATATACACCAAATTACACCAACAACTAATGTTGATTTTAGTTTTAATGATTAATGTGAAGCTAGAATTTATATCTTCTTAAACCAATTAAGGAGCCTAATGAAGATATTTGCCTAAACAGAAGAGGTAAACCAAGGAAATGTCCATATCCATTATTTTTTTAAAACGTAATTATCAGTAGCCCCTGAACAAAGCAGTGGGTAATGGGATGGATGGATGGATGGATGGATAGATGGATAGATAGATAGATAGATAGATACCAAGAATTCTTCTCCTAAATCAAGACCAGTCTAATTTTAACCTGGAGAGATATGTCAGTAGCTATAGCTGCATGTAATTTACAATAACATTTTTTTTGTTTTGCTTTCAGTAAAGTACCAATAGCTTCAGGTAAAAAAAGCTTCCCATTAAGAAATCCAATATAAAATTATTCCAAAACATACCTCTAGATGACTATATGTGGGATTATTATTTCTAAGCCAGTTAAAATAAAATACCTACCACTGATGATGACTTTGGTTATAAAGTAGTTGATGTAGAAGCCTTCTCTTTCAAGATGAGATAGTAGAGTCACTTCTTTATTAAGGACTACTCCTAAGTTATGATGCTAACATCATGCCATCTTTTATTATGAGAGAACACCTGGTTAACTTCTCACCTTAAAGATCAAAATGCTCCCAGATCTTACACATGAAATCAAATTATTGAGGAAATATTAAGGAGGCAGGAAGGGAAACTAAAATGCCTCTTCTTTTCAATCACTTTGGAAATCATTTTCTGAAGCATGGAGACCATTCTTATGGACATTATCTTGGCTTAGATGCAAGGCATATATTAACAGTCAAATATAACAAATTTCTAACCATGGAATCGAAAGCCAAAGGAAGGCCATTAAAACCTGCAATAACATATCATATTATTCTTGTATTATTCTTGGCATTTCGTATGAAAGAGTGCAGGTTTTATTAGGCATCTCTAGTGGAAGTGATGGGCCTCCCTGAGCTCAATAGCTCCCCACATCAAACACTGAGCTAAGTTTATGATTTATTAAACATGTAAGTAGCACATGTTTTAGGTTGAATGACTTGTGTTTCAATGTGTTTATTATTTAGAAAATAATGTGTTTTTCCAGGCCCAGTGAGGCAGTATCATACTCATAGAGCTGGTAAAGGTAAACAAGTTAACAAAATTGGAACTCAGCGTTCCATAGTCACCTTTAAATACTCATGGTGCAAGAAGTCTTTCCCAGGTGGCATTTGGCTATTGATGCACTTCACCATCATGCTGCTTATCTCTAAATATATTAATTTCAACCTGACATTTGCTTTATGAACATTTGATTCTTAGACTTAATAAAACAGCTTAACTAGGAGAATAGATATGCAAAATTAAAGGTTATTTATATAATCACTAACACAGTGATGTTTAAGACTCTTGGAACTGCTGTGAAAGTTTAGGGTTATGATATCATGCCGTACACTTTCAAAAATTAACGCAAATTAGTTTGGAAATGAGCACTTTCACATCCCCTGAAAATTTCATTAACAATACAAATATGGCATTATAATCAAAGAAATGGTAAAACACTAGAAAGATGTCTACAGAGGTTAAAATTCGGTGCTTTTTAAAAATATCTTTATTAAAGATCTAAAAGTAATAATGAGATTATTCAAATGTATAAATATTAAGAAAGAATAATAATAGTCATCAGAAAATAATTGTAGTTACTTAAAAATTAAATATAAAAATTAGATTAATTTTAAATGACAAATACTCTGGAAATAGATATAGATATTGGAAAAAAAGAGAAGATAAAGGATCTGGAAAGCAATAATGTAAATAAACAAATCTATAACATTATATGAAAATCTCAATATTATCTGGAAGATGCTGTGCTACAGCTGGGAAAGTTAAGCGTTTCTACATCTAACAAGATCTCAACTATCTACCCAACTGGACATTGCCCTGCATAAGGCAATGAAGATTATTCAACAATTATTACATAAATGGAGAATAATATAAGGCGACTATAAACCACACCTTAATACTATGGTATCCAAACTAGTGCACATAACTTTTGAAGTCTGGTGGAAAAGAACCAATCAAACACTCTGGAACAGGAAAGTTATCCATAATGAGTCTCCTATTCCATATATTATAGTCAATAAGTAATTTATCCCCTCCAACTCAAATCATCCACTTTGTGCTGATTCTCAGAGCTTCCATGGAAAGCAGGAGTATGAACTCTCTCTTCCTCATCTCCCAGCTGCTACATGTGACTACATAAGAACTGAGGCCACTATAATATCTAACATATTCCCTCAAAATGGTATGTAGTCTATCAGCTTTCCTTATTATTGAGGGTCACTGTCTGCCAGAGCAGAGACAAAACTGCTCTGACTACATTAACAGAGAAGCACCAGGGCCTTGACCCCCAGAGAGTTCTGGAAAATGTTGTTGGCAGAATATTTTAATGTGTTGACCAGCAGCTAATCACAATCAGTACTCAATTTACCAAGACTCTATCATGGAGTAAAAATCCACATACCCAATGTGGTCATAAAGTATCTCTTGGAGGGCCCAGAAAAAATAGCATTAGAGCCGCATTTTTTTTGTTTTAATTAGGGAATGAAGGTAAACTTCAAAATGTGTAAATGATCTTTTCTTTGAGGCTAAATAGGAGCAATTAAGAAATGACAATCTCAGCAAATGGCTTTCTGATGTTTAAACTCAGGACACAGAGAAGGAAGGACAACTCTAATTTCAGCCTAAAAGACACCATCTGAAAGAGGATCAGATCATGTTCCAACCATCAATACAGGCAAGAGTCAAAGGTGATAAGGGCAAAAGAGCAAAACTGCAATTTTGCCTAGATAAACTCTTTTCCAGGTTTTCCAGATAACAGAGACAGTCTAAAAAGGTTAATGCTAATAACACTCACGATTGAAAAATGAGCTTACATGCCCCCTCTGCCCACACTCTTCCCTTTGGGACATTCATAATAGATAGTTGTTCCCTGTGGTTAAACAACTGGGGAATTACTAAAACAATTTGCAATAAATGGACATTTATAATGGAGAAACACATGAAAAGAAATAAACTGACATTTCAAAGGCATTCTACAGGAGGAATCTTGCAGTTCTCAAGCTAAAAGGTGTTGTTTTGGCACAATAAAATCTGCAAAGACAATCCAATCGAAGATACAGGTTCCCTTTCTAAAAAAAATATCTTCCATACATGATGTTTGCTTCATAGTTTTCATCATTATATTTTGAAATATTTTTTAATATCTAATATTTCCAATGTGCTAAGGCCAAATCAGTCATCAATTATTTCTCAATAAATACCAGGAAAAGTAAGACTGCAAAAAGTAGTTATATTTTGAAGATTTATAAGAAAGTCATGATGGTTCTACTATTACTCAAAATCTTATAAGTTTTCTTTATAGGGCTCCACAGAACTTCTGTAATTTGTTTCTGCATTTATCTTCCCTTTAATTGTATATCTCTTCTACCAGTTTATAATCATTTCTGAGTAACAGATTTTGTCTTTATATACTTACTATCTGTCCTACTACTTGACATATTGTAGAGGTTAAAAAAAAATGTTTTCTGAATGAACAAACTGGAATACTCCTGTGCTCTGGAACACATCCTGTCTTCTCAAGGACTTCTACATTAACCCTCTTTTCTTTTTCAATATCTTCCTCCCTATCGTATCTCTAACTTTTATGAATCCTTCCCTGATTCTACATACCACTCCAGCTATTACCCCACATTTCTCCTCTTTGTTACATCAAGACATCTCCCTCCCCCCCAAAAAAAATCAAAAAACCAAAACCAAAACCAAAAAACCTACTTTATTTCTATTTCCTGTTATCACTTTGCCACCTCCCATTTATTCTTCCATTCATTCCAGTCTGACTTATTGCCATTGTAAAGACAGTCTTGATGAGGTCTTTATTGGCTTCTATGTTGCAAACCCAAGGAATGCTTCTCTGTTTTAACTCAAAATTCTCAAATGAATTCTCTACAACTAATCATTCACTCCTTGATTCACATTTATTTTTCAGAATTCAGTCCTCAGCCTTCTTCTCTTCTCTACTTACTCTCAACCATCTCATTCATTTCTAAATTGTAAAACATTATCCATATTATACACTTACAAATATGTATCATCACATACTGATGACCCTGAACTCTTTCTGAACTCCTTACTCATATAGCCAATGGTTTCCAATTATTCTCCATCCAGCAGACATGACATCTGTACTCAGATGACTTAACATATTAAAATGGATCTCCTGACTCCCTTAACTGGGTTTCCCAACTAGTCTTTCACATCTTAATAAATGAGACTTCTATCAACCCAATTGCTCAAACCAAAAACTATGGAATTTAAATTTCATTCCTCCTTTACCCTAATATACCCCCAAAAATCCATAAGCAAATTGTCAGTTGTACCTCCAAATTAAACCAAAATCTAGATACTTCACCTTATTTTCATTGCCATCACCTTAGTCCAAGTCTCACCATTATGGAATCATTTTCTATAATGGCCTCCCAACTGTAGTAGTCTCCCTATTTATATTGTTGTTTCCTCCAGACTCATTTTATTCTCTATCTAGCAGCCAGTATGATCTTTTTAAAAGGGAATCAAACCACATGGTTTCTCTACTTAAAACCTTCAAAGTTTCCTCAAAGCAGTTTGAAAAAAATTCAAACTCTTTACCAGGATTTATTATTATTATCATTATTATTATTATTATTATTGAGAGAGAGAGAGAGAGAGAGAGAGAGAGAATGCGAGTAGGGAAGAGGATCAAAGGGACAGAAAGAAAGCATCCTAAGCAGGCTCCATGCTCAGTGTGGGTCTCAATCCCACAACCCTGGGATCATGACCTGAGCTAAAATCAAGAGTCTGATGTTTAACCAACTGAACCACCCAGGTGCCCCCAAACTCTTTACCAAGGTTTGTAAGGTCCAACCATAATCCGGCCCATGCCAGCATCTTCTATTTCTTCAACCACTCATTCTTCTTTTATATGACAACAGTAAGCTCTTTCCAAGCAAAGAGCCTATGCACTTGTTCCTCTTGCATGAAACTTGTTCTCTTGGCTCATTGCATGGCTAGCTCCATATCATCTTTCAAGATTCATTTCAAACAGCACCTCCTCAGAGAGTCTTTCCATATGTACTCTATTTAAAGTGGTCTTCCCCAACCCCTAAGCCCAGTTATTCACTTTAGTACCATTCTATTTATTCCCTTGAATACACTTATCACAATATGAAATCATTTTACTTGTTTACTGACTATTTGCTCCACTAAAACATAAACTGAAAGGGTCTTGTTTTCAATTTCTGTATTTGTTGAAGCCCAGAATAGTATCTGGCATATAATTATCTGCACAATGAGTTAAAGAAGAAATGAATGGGCCTGTAAGAAGTGCAGTAGTTTAAGAGACATGTATTACCAAAAACTTTATTACTACCTAAAATCCTACTATATGATAGATTCCTCTCTTTGGTAGAAATCAGCCATAGAATCAAAAATCATATGAATTAGTTCATCAAATACTTTCACTGGGAGGCCATGGCTTGGAAAAGTTAAGAAAATGTGTTCTAAGGTCTTTTACCGACCTGATATGCAGAAAGCTAAAGAAGTCTGTCTTGGAGAATTGTTAAGTGTTTTTTGTTTGTTTGGTTTTTGTTTTGTTTTGGTTTTGGTTTGTTTTGAAGGTATTATTGAAGCAGAACAAAGATATTCCAAAGGTAAAAAGTTGAAGAATTCTTTCTGGGACTGTCCTCTCTGATGCATAAGACCAGAATGAAGAATGATTTCTCTAAAATTCACCCCTGATTTCCAGAAGTAAGCATCAGAATATGAAAAACCCTTGTTGTAGCAGCATAATGAAGACCAATGACATAATGAAGACCAATGTGGTTGACTGGGCTCCTGGTGAAGTCTGTTCCTGCTCTTCAGTGTCCTCAGGAAACTTTCCCTCTACCCCTCCTTCCTGCCTCCCCATTCTCACACACTCATGGGAACTTGAAGTTTAGGCCTTAATATTCAAGCTGAGTAGAACTCCTTTTAAACTCATTGATTCTTTTTGCATCAGCATTTTCAAGCTTAAGGTATCCCATCCTGGTACTGAGCAGAGAGAAGGAAAGAACAACACTGTTTCCTATTCCAATCAGTGAGTCCCTATTTATGCAATTCAGTTTCAAAAGTCTGGATATCACAAAGTCTTAATTCAATCAACCACATGTAGGCTACGTTAAAAATCCTACTGCAAACTGCAAATTTTAATCAGTGCTCAGACTAAGCCTGGGGCCATCCCAAGATACTGGTGAAAAGTTTAACTTATGAATTATTATTGAAATGGAGTTTCACTACTTTTCTGCATGTTCAATATTTCAAATTAGGCCAACTCAGTCCTACCATGTAGACAAGTTACTACAAAAATGTAAGTAACATTAGTTGTATTCATTTGCTCAACAAATAAGTTCAGTGGCTAAAAAAAAAAATCCCTATTTTTATTGACTTGCAGTAAACAAGATTGCTATGCATAAAAAATGTGTTCGGTGGCTACTACATTTTGGGCACTGTGAGAGGCACTTAAGGGCACAACTATTTAAAAAAAGATGCAATTGTTAACTACCTAATGGTTAACCTATCAGCTATATGTAAATGATGTTTTCAAAGTATTTGATATCTGTAGAAAATACTATAAATTATTTAAAGCACTTGAAGCTTTTCAAACACTAACAATTAGGGAAAGATTGATTCATCTTGAGATAAGTAGATTAAATAGGTGTAGTATTCAAGTTGTTTATATGATGAGACAAAAACATTTAAAATTACAAATCCAGTAAACCAAAGCAGCAAAATTATGGAGCATCATGAATTACTGAATATAGAACTATTCAAGTTTCTATTAGGCACAGGATTGCTGTGGTCTGAATGATTATTTCTTCCAAATAGTCATATGCTAAATCCTAATGTACAATGTTATAGTATTTGGAGATGGGGACTTTAGGATGTGATCAGATCATGAGCAAGGAGCCCTCAAAAATAGGATTAGTACCCTTTTAAAGGGGGCTTCAGAGAGACCTACAGGCCGTTTATGCTGTAGGAGGATAAAACAAGTCTGAGACCCCAAAGAGGGTTCTCACCCAACCATGATTACTCCCTGATCTCAGACATCCATCCTTCAGAACTGTGGGAAATAAATTGCTTGTAGTCCCAGTTAATAGTATTTTTGTTTCATCAGACGGAATGGACTGTTTCTGTAGACTATAATTATATCCTCCACTGTCTGGCACTGTTCTCCATTGCACTACACACAAAACAAAAATTTAAATAAAGAGGGGTGCCTGGGTGTCTTAGTTGGTTGAGTATCCAACTCCAGATTTCAGCTCAGGTCATGATCTCACAGTTTCAGTTTTGTGAGATCAAGTACTGCATCAGGCTCTGTGCTGACAGCGTGGAGCCTGCTTGGGATTTTCTCTTTCCCACTTTCTCTGCCCCTCCCCTGCTTGTGCACACGTTCTCTCTCTCTCTCTGTCAAAATAAATAAATATATTTTTTAATTTAAATAAACCATCATTATTTATAGTTTACTATTAAGAATTTACATGTAAACCAGATGATAAAGTTACTGTCTTCTATAGCTTCCATTGTAGTACATCCATATATTGTCCTTACTGTCCTTGTTAGTATCCATCAGAGACTATATATTTGTTTTAATAAATATTAGAATATAGTCCACCCAAACTGCAATGTCTTCTTTTCAGGCCTAGCAGAGTGGCTCCATATCACTGGTGCTTAGCACATATTTCTTGAAGAAATAATCTCATTTAAGTATCAAACAGCCTTGCTAGATAATTTTATTACCAAATATTATATCAAGACAGAAAACCTTATACTGAAATGAAATCTTAAAGAGGTTAGAAGACTTGCTCAAGGTTACACACCTACTGTAGAGTTAGCCTGCAGTTTTGTCGAAAGGATAAAATAATGTAATGTAATAATGTTTTTATTAACTCAAAAGCTAATGTGTTGATCTAAAAAGTACTCACAGGAAAAGACAGCAGTGGATTTCAGTGTTCACAACTACCATTCATTTTTCAAACAAACCCTGCAAGATGTTACCTTGGATTCCTACCATGCTAAATTATTCTGCTACTTTTAACATTAGATATTGTTTAAATAAATTAGTTTTCAAATAATAACCAATATTTAAGTGTTTACAAACGTTAAGTTTTGACAAAATGGCTAAATTCCTGCAGTATACAAATTGTTTCTATAAAAGCTTCTAAACTCAGAAGGAAACTTGAAGGTGCACTGTACATTTAATTAATAATGCCAGTGACCAAAATCAAGAACTTTACTCAAGTTTAGAAAGGCTTCTTTCTGATGCTAGACCCCTGATCTCCCTTTTCTTAGAACATTTCTTCTAGAAAATTTGTAATTGTAAATTCTTTCTCTATCTCTTTGAGATGAAAATCTTGTTAAAAGCCTCCTGACAGCTTTACTATCTAGGAATGTCT
The DNA here is from genome assembly GCF_022079265.1 of Lynx rufus. Lineage (NCBI taxonomy): Eukaryota > Metazoa > Chordata > Mammalia > Carnivora > Felidae > Lynx > Lynx rufus. Next base: position 104,476,342 of record NW_025814856.1, read on the forward strand.
TTCTCAAAACCTGGGAACCAACTTTTTGAAATGTAATAATCAAAGGAGATACCACCCCTGTTTGCCAGTTTCTGCAAATGGACAGAAGTCTAAGTTGAGGGGCCACTTTATTCCAAGTTACAAAACTACCACTTGTCATAAAGATGCGAGAAGTTAATTTTTCCTTTGTATAAAACCAATTAGAAAGCACATAGTCTATGATTTATCCCTGATGTTGTGCAGTATTTTTTCCATTACTCATCCCAGCCCTTAAAAACTCTATCTGCTGTGTCAGCAAAGTTCAAGTCAGACTTAGTTGTGGCATCTCTCCATATTACAAAAGCCTTGAATAGTCTTTCTTGCCTCTTTAATTTTGTCTGGTATAATTTTTGCATTGATACTGTATTTTTAGAAACAATTTTCATGGAGTAGAGGAATGTCCCATATGTAAACAAAACACAAAACAAAGAGTACCTCACCATAAAGATACCAGTTCTGGGGCAAAATATAAATTTGTGAAATCAAGTTTATAAATTATTGTTTGAGATAAATGCTGCTGAGTACATTTTTCCCCCATTCAAAGGCTCATTTTCACAGACAAGAAACTGACATGGAAACTACCTATATAATGAATCTTGGGGCGCCTGGATGGCTCAGTTAAGTGTCTGACTCTTGATTTCAGCTTAGGTCAGGATCTCATGGTTCATGGGTTTCAGCCCTGCTTGGGATTCTCTCTCTCTCTTCCTCTCTCTCTTCTCTCCTCCCTTGCTCATGTTCTCTCTTTCCGTCTCTCAAAATAAATAAACAATTTTTTTAAAAATACATTAATCTCGGGGCACCTGGGTGGCGCAGTCGGTTAAGCATCCGACTTCAGCCAGGTCGCGATCTCGCGGTCCGTAAGTTCGAGCCCCGCGTCAGGTTCTGGGCTGATGGCTCAGAGCCTGGAGCCTGCTTCCGATTCTGTGTCTCCCTCTCTCTCTGCCCCTCCCCCGTTCATGCTCTGTCTCTCTCTGTCCCAAAAATAAATAAACGTTGAAAAAAAAATTAAAAAAAAATACATTAATCTCATATTACTTGTAGAAATTCAAGTAACTTAAGAATTTTTTTAAAATATCATTTGAGCGGCCCCTGGGTGGCTCAGTCGGTTAAGCCTCAGACTTTTGATTTCAGCTCAGGTCATGATCTCTTGGTTTGTGGGATTAAGGCCCATGGGTCCCATGCTGAAAGCAGGGCCTGCCTAGGATTCTCTCTCCCTCTCTCTTGGCTCCTCCCCTTTACACATATGCACACACACATTCTCTCTCAAAATAAATAAACATTTAAAAAATAAAAATAGTATTTGAGTTTAGAAACATAACCCAATATTTATAATTAACCAATTCTAGATGAGGAACCTATACCAAGGAGTTCAGCAGCCAAGTGTGACCAATGGTAGGCCTCCACTGTACCTCCAATACGCCACACCCTTTTCTTTTTCCACTCTGTCAATTAAAAGAACAATACAAAGAAATCAAGTTACTTATTATAGGCAAATGTAAATGAGGGGAAACATCAAGAAGATTGAATACAATAGGCAACAGAGCATTCAGAAGATAAAGTAAGAAGGGGGAAAATCAATTTGAATGTCTGAAGCCTTGATTCAAATTAATATCACCAAGCTTGAAAAATATCTCCTTAAATTCATACAATTTGAATTTGAAGATGAACTCAAACATAAGATAAAGGTATTCAGAGCAAATATGCCCTGTTCACACTGTTGAGAAGAGCAAGAACCAATTTTAAACGATAGTTCATCAATATGAGACTTCTAAAGAAGACAGACCAACAAATTAAAATAGAATCTTATTTCTCATAAACTAGGAAGATAGCACAAGATTAAGTGAGATATCTATGCCCAAGGGGAGGAAAAAAAGTAATGACCTGGGAGTGTGGGAATGGAGACATAGGAAATATGGAACATTTTTCAAGCTTTCCTCTGCTGAATTGACAGAAATAACCTTTCTTAAAAAATATAATCTTAATATTTGCCCCAAATTGACAATAGTCTTAAATGATGAAAGTTGCTCAGTTCCACTAAGGATTTGAAAACTCAGACATACTGGGAAATAACTTGACAAAAAGAATACATTGTCATAGGAATCAATCTCATATTTGGAAACATTATTTGGCCTTAAAAAATTCCCAAGTGAGAGCTAATAAATCAGAATCATTTCTATTAAAATCATACTATTATTTCAATTACTTTTACAATAGAAGTTTTGGCTATTAAGAAATAGAAATAAGAACCATGAAATAGAAAACATATCCAATCTATTAACTTTCTGTGTGATTTATACAGCACAGAACAGCTCAGATAAATGTAAATGAAATTCAATTATACAGTTAATTCAGTTTGATGTTTATTTATCAAATTAATTATATGACACCAAAAGTAGCAATACTGTAAAATAATTTTTAAATCACAGAACTATTTACTCAACAGGTGTTGGATGGGATCTTAAATCTCTCTATATAAATCCCATTTACCATGTCAAGTTATTGTAAAGAATTTACAAGCCAGAAATTGCAAAATGTATTTTTAATGAATTCTAGATACCAACAGAGTGCTCTCAAAGACTTACTCATTTAACAAATAAACACAAACAAAATAACATTACAAGCATTGTCATTAAGGTATTCATCAAATATCTCCACCACAACATGATTTAAATTCAATGCAAGCTCTGTACCAAAACTAAAAAGCCAATTCTTCATTTGCTCTTTTCTTGCCTCAAGTAATATATGCCATTCGTCTCAATATTTAGTTTCTTATTCATGTTTTCTCTTTTTCTATCAGTGCACCATCAGAAATCACCACACTGATATTTGTAATCCTACACACTTAACAGACATCTTTTCTACTAAAGGGTCAATATAAAACTCACAATGAAACATGAAGACTCTACAACACAAATTCTAATTCCTGACCATAGGAAACCAAAGGAAATTATCCATTTTTTTCCTTTAGGAATATTTTTCCCAGAATATTCATTCCTTGAAGAAGCAGAAAACAGATTCCATGATTTTAAAGTTATGTTTATATTGTCATCTAGCTCCAGTGAATATCAAACACTGTGAATCAGTTGAAGTCAACACATCATATGAAATTATCAGTACTTTTATTCCCTTACTTAAAACTTCAGACTTACTATTTGTGATTTTTACAAAATGCTAACCTACACAAAGCCACACTTTATTTTTACCAATTTATAATTTTCTTTCACATTCATGTGCATTTGTTGATTATGAAGTGCATTTTTGATTAAGAAGAAATTTCATTCCACTGAAGAAAATTCCAGTTTCTGGTGGACAATTTTAATTATTAGAAAGTTCTTCTTTTATATATACCCCCCAAAATATGTGCCTCCATGTAGCAATCATCACTCTTTTTCATGAGACAATCTTTTAATGATTTGAAGACCTTTATGAAGTTCCCTTTGTCATTCTCTGTTCCTCTTTCCATAACTGGGCAAATTGGGTTTTTTAAAACTAATGTATAAGTTCATACTTATATTTAAAGAAGTGTATTTCAAACTATAAACTACTGGCCACCCTAACCAGGTATTTAATGGAGGCAGACCTAAGTTGGAGAAGTCACTTGAGGTCACATTAGGGAACAAGACAGCAGCATCAAATTAGTCCAAAGAGAAACCTTATATATTTGGTCAAACTGCCTGAAATAAATTTTGAGGTTTTTTTAATCAATTCTCAAAGCCACTCCCCTAATACTGGTGAGTATAAAGAAAGATCCCCGTTATAAAAAGTTGTTAATATCATTATCAATTTGAGGCTCCCAGGTTACAGATATCAAAAATTCACTCTCAAATATTTCTGCTAATAATGGTCGGTTTTTGAAAATCAAGCACCAATCCCCATTCTCTAATTACAATATTTTTATTTTCTTTGGAGGAGTGACTGACTCTATTTTTTTCCTTTCTCTCTATTTGCTTTGAAAGAAGCTGACTCTCAGGGAGGGCATTTGAGTCAGAAAAGGACAATCAGAACATTTCATTTTTCCTGGGGACAGCTATAGGTTCAGCACTGTGCATTTGAATCAAATAGAGAAGAATCTGGAGGTATTTACAGAGATTGTAGAGAGAGCTGTATACTGTTCTTCCCTGGACTCTAAATAGTAAAGATATAAAACCAGGGCCACTGTCAAGTCATCCTGCCAATCATGAAGTCTAAGAGAGAAGCCAGTTTGGAAGAAAGAGGAGCCAGGAAGTGGTGTGGTAGGCTGAGTAATGCCCCTCCCCCAAAGATGCCTATACCCTAATCCCTGGAAACTGTGAATACATTACCTTACATATTGGAAGACATTTGTAAGTAAGTTAAGGATTATAATGGGGAAGTTATTCCAAATTATCAAGAAGACCTAAATGTGATCACAAGGATCCTTATAAAAGAAAGGCAAGAGGATCAGTGGGGAAAAGGTGGTAATGTGATGATGAAAGCAGAGATCTGAGTGATGCAGCCAGGAACCAAACAATGCTGACAGCTTCTAGTTGCTGTAAGAGGCAAAAAAACAGATTCTCAACTGCAGTCTCCAGAAGGCTCTCTCAATACCTTGATTTTAGCTCTGCAATTATTAATTTACTTTCTAACTCTATGGATGTACATATCCTAGACTTTTTATATGATGGATAGAATCATACAGTATATAGTCTTGTGACTGCCTTCTTTCACTTAACATAATGTTTTTAAGATTTATCGATTTTACTGCATGAATCATTATTTCCTTTCATTTTACAGCCAAATAACATTCCACTGTATGGATATAGATGGTCACATTTTTAAACTTTTTACAGAACAAAATAAGGTAAACATTAACCCTAACATGTGAATTTTCCAAAACCAATGTCCTTGTTCCTGTGGAAAGTCTGAAAATATGCACCAAATTCAATCTTATTTTTTCCTAATTTATCATTTATTAGCAATAGTAATTAGTTCTGCAAATATTTTCAAGTTCCTTGAGATAGAAATCACTTAAACTTGGTTTTTCAAATTCTTTTAATCCACATAGATGTTCTCTCAGGAATTGGGCTCATCTTACTCTTTTGCTATCTCTGTATTATCTTGTAGAGTTTTAGGACTATTCCTACTAGAAAAAAAAATGGGGAAAAAGATAGAAACCAGGCAGAAACAAGTATTTCTACTTACTCTTATGTCATGAGTATGATATTCACCAGAAACAGCCATAGGCCTTCCTTATTTATCTTCTTTCTCCAAGAAGGAAACTGCCTTTGCTGGGAAAAAAAACCCTCTTGGGGTAAGTAAGTCTCTACAGGAAAGGAATGGCTGTATGCTGGTTCTAAACATTCCACAGAAGGTTCCAAACCAATCTGCTAGAGTACTGGAGAGAGTTTATTTTTTCCACATAAAGAAAGGGAAAGAAATGAGAAGGTAAGAGAAGAGAGAAGAAAGCCAGAAGGGTAATGGGAAATTATGTGGGCCTAATCAAGATTCTCCTCTGATCTCACAAATATTTAGTAAATTGTATAAAATCAAGAAGTGTTTAATACGCATGGTTTTTTTTCCTGGAAACTTGTGAAGCATCAGATTTTCACATGCAGATTGACGTGGAACCACACAGTGTTAGAAAGTGAAGATTTAAGAGCAAAGGGTTAATAAGACAACAAGACCCTTGAAAGTTCACAGAAATCTTGAAGAGGTTTAAGGTTACGGCACTGACCTTCAAAATAATTCTCCCTAGATTTCAAGAGTCAAAGAAGCCCAAGCTGATGTAGAGGACAATGGCTTAGATGGAGAGAGATTTTCAGAACAGTGTCAGTTGACTGACTGATTGATTGCTTGCTTGATTGATTGATTTTTGCAAGTCATCGTTCATTCTGAGATTCTAGCACAATTTCTTACTAATTCTTTAACCACATACTTTTTTCTATCTCTTAGTTAGATTTAGAGTTTTCTTTCCTTCTGATAATGGTGATAAACATTGAAGTCTTTGTCTTTTTGAGCGTGATTTCTTATAGAAACTCTGATCTTAGTAACCATATTAGTTTGCTAGGGCTTCCAGGACAAAATGCCACAGACTAGTGACTTAAAAAACAGAAATTTATTTTCTCACTGTTCTGAAGGCTAGAAATCCAAGATCAAGGTGTCAGCAGGGTTGTCTCTTCTGTAGCCTCTTTCCTTAGCTCGCAGGTGACTAACTTCTCACTGTGCCCCCACAGAGTCATGCCTATGTCATGATCTCTTCTTCTTATAGATATCGGTCATAATGGATTAGAAACTAATGACCCTTATGTAAATTAGTTACCTCTTTAAAGGCTCTATCTCCAAATACAGTCACATTCTGAGATACTACAGGTTAAAGCTTCAACATAAACTGGGGGTGGGAGGGTGGGGGGAGGGGGGAAGAGGCGCAATTCAGCCCATAACAGTAACAGAATCATATTTTCTCTGTATTATGTAACCTAATTTGTTAAAATCTCTTGTGTTCTATATGTGAATGAACTTTACAATGTGTTGTATTCCTTTACCATCACAGATGGAAATGAATGTTTTCCATCAAAAATTACATATATCTATAAATACACACACTACCACACAGGTCAGAAATCCCAATACAGGCAAATTTGTGTACTGATTATTCTAGGGTAGAATCTTTAACCTCCATATACTGGATGTATCTTTTTGTGTGTATGTGCATGTCTTCACTTGTGTGTAAATCTTGTTTACTCACAGTATCTTAACTAGGGTTAGGAGGGATCAACTCCATACTATTACCATGGAAGCTACACATACACATGGAAGTGAATCACACACAGAATTGTCTATTGGACAGTTGTCTATTGACCAATATAAATGTTTATTGCATTTTGGTTATTTGAGTCAGAAATCTCAGTGATGGATAAAGATGAAGAAGAAAGAGGCAGAAAACAATGCATAAAACTTTACCCAGGAGAATACAAGGAACCCAGTGACAGACATAAAAATACAATTTAAGCCTTTCAACACTCTATGACATGTTTTTCTATGAGGATATGATACTTTAGATATGAGTTATAGAAATGCCACTATTTCTTTAAGTGCTATTTCTCCCTCTCCTACAGGATTTCCCCACATTACAGAGACTTTATAAAAATTGTCAGGAAAAGCCCAAAGTACTTTGAGCTCCTCAGAAGAAAGGCGTAAAATAAAAACAAATAATTGTCAGTACTATCATTATTATGCATTAAACATTTCAGATTGCTTCAGAAAGGTCACTCAAGGGACCAAAAACTAGTATTGTAGTAAACAATATATTAAATTGATTAATATTTAAAAGGGTATATAAGAAACATTGCCCTCAGGAATTTACCTTTCATTAATCAAATTACTAAATGTAAGTATTAAAGCAGGACTTTATGCATATCAACAAACTCAGAGTTCCCAGATAACAAACAAAGACTAAATTTGCCTTCAGGCACATGTAGATTTGTCTTCACAGGCAATACTTCACAACCAGAATATAAAGTATTTACAGCTCCAGGTCCCTACCTGACTTCGTAAGTAATCTTTTAAGACACCACCTGAATATTTGTTAGGGATGATATGATAGTGCATGAAATCAAATCTGTGGATTTGATAAGTATAAAACTTTTTAGTAAATGTCTTTGTGGTCTCAAAAGTCTTATATGGTCCAAGTCAGCAATCTAACCTTTAGAAAGACAAAAATGAGTTTCAAACGTTTTTAGATATACTGTCAGTGCTACCCATACTCATCACAGACATAAACTCTGTAAAAGGATTTGCATATTCATTTCAATGAGGCATTTTGATGCCCTAAAGAACTGGGATGAATCAGGATTTAAAAATGTTTGCCTTCTCAATGCATCCAAAAAGACAGCCAATTCAAATGTAGCTGTAAATTCAAATATCTGAATTGTGGTGCATCTGGACTTAGCTAGATTATTATGTGCCAAAAAATGTCCATTTGTTATAGAGACCTCTAAATTATTATTCATTTCTTATGAAATGCTTGTATTTCTGTTTACTTTTATGTGCATGTACGTCTCACTTTTAAAATACCACACAAAACCAGAATTCATTGTTAGCAGTCGTGCCTTATAAGAAATATTAAAGGAAGTTCTTCAGGGGCATCTGACAAGCTAGGTTAGTAGAGCATGCAATTCTTGATCTTGAGATTGTCAGTTTGAACCCTACATTGGGCTGCACAAATTACATTTAAAAAATAAAATTAACAATTAGAAAAAAGAAACGAAGGAAATTCTTCAGGATTAAGGCAAATGAACTCAGATGGAATTTGAATTCTTAAGAATAAAAAGTACCAGTAAAAGGAATTACATAATTATTTTTTACAAAAAGAATAGAAATATATTTTTCTTCTTTCTCATAACTTATGTAAGAAGTTGTTGAATAAAATAATATGTATGTAACATATGTTGGGCTTATAACATATACAAATGTAATATATGTATAATGTATTTGCCAATAACAGCTCAAAAGAGGTAGATGCAAATAAAGCTAGTTTAGCTAAGAAATAACTAAAGATGATAAAGTAATAATTATAGCAATTATATTTTTTGTAACATTAATAGGTATAATATGTACAGCAAAAATACCATAAAAATAAGGAAAGGGAATAGAGCTATATAGGATAACAATTCTACATATTACTGGAATTAATCTAATATACACTTGAAGATGATTCTAATACATTTAGATGTATATGGTCAGCCCTAGAGCAACTATTAAAAAACAAACAGAAACAGTGAAAAACTCAAATCTAAATGCTACATTAGAGAGTATTTACTTAAGGCAAAAGAAAACAGTAAAGGAAAAATAGAGGGACAAACCTTAAGACATAAAAAAAAAAAAACAAAGTAAAATGATGGATGCAAATACAACTATAATAATAATAATGACATTAAATGTAAATGGATTAAACAACCCAATCAAAAGCCAGAGATTATCAGACTGGCTTGAAAAAAAAAAAAAAAAAAAAAAAACCTGTACGTTGAAATCCCAATACCTAATGGGATGGCATTAGAAAGTAGGTCTTTGAGGGGCACCTGGGTGGCTCAGTCAGTTAAGCGTCTGACTTTGGCTCAGGTCATGACCTCAGAGCTCATGAGTTTAGGTCCCCTGTCAGGATCTATGCTGACAACTCAGAGCCTGGAGCCAACTTCAGATTCTGTGTCTCCCTCTTTCTCTCCCCCTCCCCTGCTCATGCTCTGTCTCTCAAAAATGAACAAACATAAAAATAATAATAATAATAATAATAATAATAAGGTAGGCCTTTGAGAGGTGCTTAAAGTAATGAGGATGGTACCTTCATGAATGGTATTAGTGTTCTTACAAAGGAGACCTCACAGGTATCCCTAGCCCCTTCCACTATGTGGAGACAAAACAGGAAGTCTCTGCCTATGAACTCAGGAAGAGGTCCCTAACTTGACTATGTTGGCACTCTGATCTAGACTTCCACCCTCCAGAACTGTGAGATATACATTTCTGTTGTTTGTAAGATACCCAACTCAGCCTGTGGTGTTTTGTTATAACAGCGTACGTGGACAAAGGCAATACCATACCTGCAGGAAACACCATATGCATAGACTATATCACCCTATTCTGAGAATATATCGAGCTAAGGATGCTTTTGAAAAATCAACATAATGAATGGCATCTGAAATTTTTGTCTTATGTGAAAAAACAGCTAATAAGTAAATTGGCAGATTTTATTTATTTGGATAAATGGTCCTACCATGGATACTGTTTCAAATAACCTTTTTAGCTTTCATTCTGCATGCCCACAGGTGGTATTTGGATTTCACAAGGTACAAGACCAGAAAAGTAAGGTTATTATATAGTAGAGTTGCTTTGCAATGTTCATATTAAGACCAAGATTACATCTGTCCTTTAGAAAAACTGTGTAACCACAGGAAGATGTTTACTGTGCCTAAGACATGTCCTTACCCATAATATTAAATTATAGTGGCCACTGCCATGATATTACAGAGATGTTCTATTATAGAGTAAAATATGAAATCAAGTGCTAATGATCAGGCATAGATGGTATGAAACAGACATAGCTAACAGGCAAGATTTTCACTTGTTAGGTAAAACACATTTTTAAGAAAATTGTTGGATTTGTATATTCATTGTATATTTTCAAAGTGTTTTGTATGTGGCTTTTCATTTGATCCTCACAATGGTCTAGAATCCAGGATAAAGCAAGAGAAAATATTCTTTTACCAATAATATTTTCATTTTTATGGTAAAACATGGCTAAAAGTCATTGTGTGTCATGCATTTTATGAAGAAAAATAATGGTTTTTCTTCCGATATTCGAGAGGGTCATCAGATCATATGCTTAACATTTAGCTACTATAGATTTATGCCTGACCTAGGCTATTATAAATGTATGAACTTTTTTTCAAAAAAAGCAATTTCTATTTGCAGTTAATCAAATGAGTTATTTCTTTAAGATAGTATCCTAGCAACTTCAGACAGAAGAGGAAGTCCCTGCTGATGTTAGAAAGAGATTTGTTTATCACATACCCAGATCTAACTTCTGAATATGCTTCAAAGTGTTGCTTTGATCAAACAACTATCAAAACTTTTCTATTATAGAACTAACAAGGTTGTAAGAGTCTTCACAATTTCTCAATTTAAGATGCTTATAGAGAGAGAGTGGTGTTTCTCTCATTTATAATAAACATAGGTCTTAAAGAATATTTTAATGAGACTGCATCTCTCAAATCCAATAAGTTGTCAATAATGAAATATTTAACTAAATATTTTCAAATATTATTGGGATGACAACTAAGTAATTAGAAGTTTTCAACCAATTTAAAAAAAAAAAAAAACCTTACCTGGAACATTGTCCAACTAAATACCTCAATGACAAATGAAAAGGGTTTGAGCCCTTAATGTCACCTTCCAGTTCATGTTCTTTGCTTCCAACCTCTGCTCTGATTTAATCCAGAATTTTAAAAAAAAGATACTAACCCCAGCTAAGAAGCATGGCATCCAGTACAGTCAGGATATTCAGAGACTTCAGATCTCTGTTAAACTTCTCTTAGGTAATATGGTATAATAAGAGGAATTGGGGTTGAAGATGGGACTTTGGCTCTACGACTTTTAATTCAGAAATGCAACAGCCCTCAGTGGTCAGATTAGGTCAGAGGGAGGGACAGGGAATCCAATAATCAAGTCCAAATTTGAGAATATGGATAACTCAAGAAATATCTAACCTATACCATAAAATAAATAAATGAATGGGGACTAACCCATGGAGGACTTTGACTCTGGCCTTAATGAAAACACATCAATGAAATGTGCAAAGAAAATCTCAGTTTCCTAAAGTTTAATAATTTTCAATGCTGTTGGATATTATATATTTTCAAAATAAAGATATGTATTTTACATCTTGAATTTTATATTTCATAATCAATTCCTAACAACCAAGGAAGATACAAGCCTGTAATATTTGAAATTTCACTCCTATAAATGTCACTTCCTAAATTTGGTGGATAGAAGGACAATTCCTAAAACTATTAAATACTGCTTATTGGTTAGCTTCACCCATCAATCCCCATGAATCAGTTACTATTTAAGGAAGGAGGTTAAAACAGGAGCAATGCTGCATATCATGAAAATGGGCAAAAATAATGTCAAGAAGCAAGATGTGGACCAGTTCAATCAAATCATAAAGGAAAAGGAATTATATACCTTCAACCGATAACAATAACAATGGCAATAACATCTAACCTCCAGTAAGTGCTAACACTATGCTAAATAATT